>NC_080677.1:154907168-155532168 GCF_030445035.2 Dasypus novemcinctus | reverse complement strand
GATGTCAGCTGATTTTTTTTTTTTAAGACGTACAAGAGATTGAACCCAGGACCTTGTACATGCCAACCAGGCACTCAGCCAGTGAGCTACACCTGCTCCCAGCTGATATCCTTTAGACCCCACTTAATAGGATAAGGATTTATAGCCCATCACTTCCACAATGTGAGTTTCAGTGGTCATTTTTACTCCAAAGATGCCCAGCAATTCAAGTCCACAGACAGTGGCTCCATCCACCTTTCTAAAGGTACGGTGCTGGCTCATGATGAACAGAAGGATGGATGACGCCTTCCACCAAGGAAGCCAGAACCTAGGAACAGAGCTGAACATGATGTCGATAGAGCAAATCCAAGGCACACCATGAAAAGAAACAAAATGCTGCAGACATTTTAGGGAGGCAGACAAGTTAGAGACCAGGAAAGTTTCTTTCATGAGAGATTTACCTTCTCTTCAACACTCAACTAGAGTAACAACTTCAAAAATACACAGCCCTTATGTACGTAAGCATTAATGGAAGGTGAAGTTTTCATCTCTCCTGGCTACCTGAGGTCATTTTGTTCTCTCTTCATGTGGAGTCGTTTCCTTGCAGTTAAGGTTGGTAACCAACCTGGTTCACAGTTGTTCACACAGTTTCCCCTTTTAAAATAAAATGTTCGGGGGGTGGGGGAGTTGGTACATAAAATGCTCTGGTTTGCTCTGTTTGATTCTCGAGTAGCTGCCCTGTGTCCATGCTTGGACCCCTCCCATGCCAGCCAGCTCTAGGACCCCTGGAGGCAACATCGGCATCACCTTAGAAAAAGGTGGGAACCCAGCCAGCCATTGCCCTTCGCTGATGGCAGCATCACTCCAGGATTTTCCTTATCCGGCAAAGGGTTGCAAACTGCAGGCAGGGAAGATGCTTGGGCTCTTCTGTTGACCACTGATAAACAGCAGCCCTTTGCTTGGGTGAGTGATGACAGGGCTTGGGGGAGAGGCAGAAGGGCTGTTGGCTGTTAAAGTGCAGCCTTACGAGGAAGAAGCTTACAAAAAGATAGGACAGAATTAGGAAATGATTTTGCTCGTGCAGTGACCGTCCAGTCTCCTTGGAGAGAAGGTATATGATTGGAGAACATTTCCTATGCTTTTTTTTCTTTGTAATCCTCAGGGTTGCAAGTGTTCTGTTAAGTTAGTGTCAGAAAACCTAAGTCAAGAGTTAATACCTAATGCACTTTATTCACAAGGGGCATTGCTATGTTCCTCTTCTTCGTCACCATACAATGATGTTGACGTCTGCTGGTTTTTGAGTGTTTATTATGGGCCAATCATTCTGTTAGGTTCTTGACACATATTTCTATTTCCTGTGCTCTAGTCTTATTTCTTTTTTTCATTATCATTACTAATTTTTAAAGAAGCTTTAGAGTACATAAATGTTACATTGAAAATATAGGGGAGTCCTCAGCCCCTCCGCCTCCCACAATTTTCCACATTAACAACCTCTTTCACTAGTGTGGTTCATTAGTCACACGTGGTGAACACATATTGAAGCATTCCTACTAGCCATGCTCTATAGTTTGCATTATGGTTTACACTTTGCACTGCACAATTTCATAGGTTTTAACAAAAAGTATAATGGCCTGTATCCATCATTGCAAGGTCATGCAGAACAATTCCAATGTCCCTAAAATGCCCCATGGTACACCTATTTTTCCCTCTTCCTCCCCTCAGAACCTCTGGTGGCCACTGCCTTTATATCAATGTTATAAGTTCTTTCATCACTGGAATAGTAATAAGTCTACTTTAGTTTGCTCATTCCTCAGTCTAGAGGATTTGGCGTTTAGCTGTGCTTAACTTTAGTGTGTGTAAGGATCATCTGGGCATTTACTTAAAGTGCAGATTCCAGGTTCTCAACTGCAGAAATGAGAAATTCTGATTCTGTACATTGTGAGGAGGCCCATGAACCTGACTTTTAACCAAGTCTCCCAGTTGCTTCAGAAGTAGGTGGTCCTTGCAAACACAGATGCCTAGCTCACAAATAAAAATGTTTATGTAGTATGGCGTCTATACACATGCAAAGCATGTCAATACCTAACCAGTAGAGAATGTTTGTAAAAATTTAAAAACAGGCAACAAATTCTAAACACAAGCTTATGGGTACCTGTTGATATAAAATTATTTCTATTTTTTGGATAGCCATTATTTTCTGACTTTCTTGAACAAACCAACAAGAGGGACTTCAGAGTTTTTCTGGACTGTTAATGTTTTTAAAGTGACAACATATAGTGTTTTACAGACTCAAAAAACCTTAAGAACATCTTAATCTGCTCAAGGAAACCTCAGAGCAGGTCACTGGAGCAGAACTTGAGCTCAGGGAGGGATGAAGGCAATATGTGAAGGAACCAAGGGTTTTGTCTTTCATAAAGTTTCTTAAGCAGGCTGTGAAGGCTTCCTTCCCTGGTCATTGCACATCTGCCTCTGATGACTCAGCCACCCAAGTTCCTTCCTGCGTCTGTGAATTCCCTTCTCCAGGCGAGAGGAAGGCAGGGACATTTGGATGTCCGCGGCTGGACTCCTGCACTGGCTCCTGGCGCAGGGTGAGCTTCCTACAGCATCTTGCTAAAAATGAATTGAAAGAATATGTTCTATTCTGCATCATAGGAACAAACAAGAGCTGGTGTGTGTGTGTGTAAATGTCCCAAAATCGAGGAGGTGGAAGAAAGAGACTGAAGTTGCAGCAAAGTGGAGTGGGTGGGATTAGGTGAAAAAAGGTTTCTTCTTACAGTTGAAATAAAACTTACACAGGTGTTCTCTGAGTTACAAAGATCCGACTTATGAAAAAATGGCCTCTTTTCTAAAAACATAAATACACGATTTTGTGTGTTTGGGTATGTGTACATATGTATGCATATGTGTGTATTATAATATATATATCTAGAACTATATGAATGTGTATACGTATATGGTTGGTTTCTCACATCTCACCCCCACTGTCCTATGTCTGTGTCCTGGGAGACCAGAGGGAAAAGTCAGCCCAGTGGGTTTCTTCACCACCTCTTACCTACATCTGGGGACGTGTAGTACTCCCCTTTGTCCCTGTTTCCTCCATGCCTCCCACCTTCCTCCCGGCGCTGCTTCCTCCTTTCTTCATTCTGCATGTTTATTTGCAATGGCCTTTGCTGTGGCCAGAAAACCTTCGCCCGGCGACTGAGGTACCAGCCCTGAGGAAAGACGCAAGGCACACATTTTGAAAAGAGGATGTCAAGATAAAGAGCCAGGGACAAACAACCATGAGAAATTCTTTACAGTTGTGAGGTCTTCTTCAGAAGCCCCCGTCTCCGATCTCCTTTAATTCATTTGGCTTTGTATCAACTTTTCTGTTAAAACATAAGTTCTTATTAAACTGAATTTGATTTGATTCTGCTTAGATCCTCGCATTGCAACAATATTTTCTACGGCAACTATCCAACCTTTCAGCTACATTATAAAACTTTCTGTGGTTGACCCAGAAACCTAGCAAAATAACATCGTTCTGTGAGAAAACATGTTCTAGTCTCAAATCGCCGGCTGATAAACCATCGTGGGGAACACTTGGCTCCGTGCGTGTCAGCACACTGCGCAGCGCATGTGGGAACCCCACCCCAACAAACAGTGATTTCACTGAGTTGACAAATTGAGGAGAAATGGGACTCAGAGATGTCCCCGAAGCATCCCTGCATGGACGATGCTTTGAAGGTAAGACTTAGCGTCTCCACTGCTAATGACTGTGACTCCTCAGAAAACCCTCCTGCATCTCCATTTCCTTTATTTTTTTCCTCCTCATACTACTTCCCCAGCCTGGGGCTAAAGCCCTCTGCTAGCCATGACCCACCTGTCCTTCAGTGTGCTCCCCACAAAGCCTTCCCCGGTGGCTCCAACCCAGTAAGTGCCCGTGCAAGTGGCCCAAGCCGATGGCCTCCGCATTCTGACAGCTCGCCCAGCTCCACGTTAGGTTCTGAAGAGGCAGGCTCTCCTTTCCTCTCGTGCCTTTCCTATGAGGTGGGTATCAGCATTACCCCCACTTTATTAGAGAGGAGATGGACTGACGAGAAGAAAAGTGGCACGTCTAGAAAGTGGCAGAAGCAGCCAAGAGCTGCATCCAAGCTGCCAGACTCATGAGCACCTGGTCGTGCTGCCCCCCTTCCCCCATCACCCCATCTGGTTTCCTCCCCTGCGCTGTCCATACAGCACTTGTTTATATTATCCATTCTTTTCCCAAAATAGCGCAGTTGGTCTCTTGGCTCTGTTAGACTGCACGTGCCTCCCAGCTAGGGCCCTTCCTCGGTGGGTCAGGTCTGCAACCTGCTAGCTGAGAGCTTCCCTGAGACCCAGTTTCCTTGTCTGCAAGGTGGCACCCACTTCATAGGATTGTGGTGAGGATTAAAAGAGATATAAAGCCTGTCCAGGCCGGAAAGCCTTAGGATGATTAGTGCTCAACGCATGCTGTGCCTAAACGGTTTTTCAAAAACGGGATTTGTAGGGAAAGCTGGTGGATCTCCCACTCGTTTTTGCCTCGGTGAACTTAACTTAGCCAACACCCTTCTCCCGCTCCTCAACTCATCAGCAACGTTGAACATTTTCTCTCCTCTCTCTGCCCTCCCAAGGGAAAGCACTTCTGTGCCTACACAGACCCAGCCCTCGTCCACTCCTCCTGCGGCTCCCAGGGGCTGAGGCAGGCCCGCTTCCTTCCTGTCTGAACCGTTGCACTGGCCTCTGCCTGCTCTTGCCTCTAGGCAGATCACACTGTGGACCTCAGTTTCCTCAACTGTCAACTGAGAGGATGGGCCAGCTGCCCTCTCGGGTCCCTTGGCTTGGACTCTTAGACATCTTTTTTTTTTTTTTTTAATTAAAGTTAGTAGATCACAAAGAATGCTACATTAAAAAACATAAAAAAACAAAAAAATAAGAGGTTCCCATATAACCCACTCCCCACCTCCCCACCACATCATTTTTGTAAATTGTATTTTTTTAAAGATATATACTTCACAAAAAAAATGTTACATTAAAAAAATATAAGAGGTTCCTGTATACTCCCACCCCCCACCCGACTCCTCCCACACCAACAACCTCCCTCATCATTGTGGCACACTCATCTCCACGTGGATAATAGTTTACCCTGTAGTTTGCACTCTCCCCCAGGACATGCAGTGGATTATGGCAGGATATATAAAGTCCAGCATCTGACCCTGCAATATCATTAAGGACAACTCAAAAGTCCCAAAAATGCCCCAACATCACATCTCTTCAACCCTCTCCCTGCCCTCTTTCTTAAGAGAACCAAGACCCAAACGCTGAGCTCTCCTGTTTTCTGCTCCTCACGGCGCCGACGTGCGTGCTTGTGTGTGTGATTGTGTGTAGGTGTTGTGTTTGCGTTTACGCCTGTGTCTGTACGTGTCCTTGCGTGTGTGTGACCGTGGATGAGTGTGCGTTTGAGTTGTGCGTTGTGCCTGTCTATGCGCGCATCTGTGTGCGGAACCGTGGACATTCGCACGGGGTTGGAGAGGTCCCAACCCAAGTGACAGGGAGAGGGAAGCGGCGCCAGCCCACCTGCGCTTCCGCACGACCCCGCGAGGCGAGGCCCAGGCCGGGCTCGAGGCCCCCGCCCACCCCGCGGAGACAGCGAGCGCCGAAGCGCGGGGCCGCAAGGGCTGCGGGGGCAGCGCGGGAGACGGGCGGAGCCGAGGCAGGGCGGGGGCGGAGCGACGAGTGGGCGGGGCGGCGGGCCGGAGGGGGCGGGGCGATGGGCGGGGCGGCGGGCCGGAGGGGGCGGGGCGGCGGGCGGGGCGGCGGGGCGGCTCCGGGCATGCTCGGCAGCGGCGGCCGCGGGCGGGGCGGTCGCGCTGGTCCCCGGCGGCCGGAGCGGCGGCGGCAGCGCCGGGCAGCATGAGGGAGCCGCTCGGTAAGTCCCGGCGTCCCTCGCTCTTCCGACCTCCCGCCTCCGTTGGACCCAGTCCCAGGGGCTTGGCGGGCCTCGCCCCTCTCCCGCGCTCTGCCCCAACTTCCCCAGCCCGGGCTCGCGCCCCTCTCCCCGCCTGCCGGGCGTTAGGGGTGTCGGGACCCCCGGGCGCGCCCCTGCCGGAGCCCCGCGCGGTGCCCGGCCCCGCCGCCGGCCGCGGTGGGCCCGCAGCCTAGCGGTGGGGAAGCGCCTGCCGTGCTGGAAGGGGAGACCCCGGCCCTCGGGCGCCCGCCGGGGCCGCGGGGGTCCCTCGGCTGCGCGTCGCCCCCGGCCCCGCCGATGGCGCTGGCGCTCGCCGTCGCCCTCCGCGCGGGGAGGGTCCCGGGGGCGGGGGCGGCCGCTCCGCTCTCGGGGTCGCCCCCGCCCCAGCGCCGGCGTCCAACCCGCCTCCGCCGTCGCCCGCGCGCCGGGTTTCGTGGGGACATCCGCGCCGCTGCCCCGGGCTGGACATCTGTCCCCCGAGTCCCTCCTCAGAACCTCCCCGGCCCCCGTCCTCCCGGGTTTCCACGGCGTCCCCCCTGGCCCCGGGGCCACAGCCCGGACCTGCCCGCGGGACGTTGGGCCCTTGGCCCCGCGCGGGGCCGCCGGTGGCCGAGCTGGGGGCGGTCACCCCCGGGGCCCTGCGCGCCCCGCAGGTCGGGACTGGGGGTTAGGGCGCGCACCGCGGGTGTGCCTCCGGCCAGTGCCGGGGCCGGGCTGTTGGTGAGTGTTTGGATTTAAAAAGGGTGGGAGGAAGGAGAGCGCCCCGCCCGGGAGTGCCGCCCATCCCGTTAGTCGGCGCGTGCCGGGGCGGTGGGGCCCGCGGGGTCCCCGCGCTCGGCGCCCCGCAGCCCTCTCGGCTTGCCCGGGCCCCGACCGCAGGCGGCTGGCCCCGAAAGGCGGCGGTCCTCGTAGGTGCCCCGCCACGACCGCGCTCGGCACCCCCAGTCCAAAGCGCCGCCCGCGCGCCTGGTCACCCGCGGTCCCAGCCGAGCCGGGCGGCGGCCGAAGACGCCCCGGAGTCCCTGCGGAAGGAAACGGCCCGAGACGAGAACTTGGCGGCGGCGTCACCTGGGCATGCCCGAGCCGGGCTCTCTCCAGGAGAGGGGGACTTGGGGGAGCTAGTTTAGGCGCTCTCCTTCCCCCTCCCCGCCGCCCCGGCGCTGTCACCGCCCCCCCCCCCCCCCCCCCGCCCCCGGCTTTGCGGCAGCCTCCGCACCTAGGCGGGGGAGGCAGGGGCGGCGGGGTGGGCCGCACAGCTCCAAGGGCTTTCCTGTCGGTGACAGCTGGATGTGATGTTTCGTCCACATCAGAGTTTTCCCTTCCCTGGCTTTTTGTCTTTTCCGATTTGCAAAGAATAGGCATCCCAGGGATTCGGGGTGAAGGTTGGAAAACGGGGTGAGGGTGGGGGTGGGGCCGGGTCCTTGGGAGGCAAGTGGGATTCCGAGGAAAACGCTCCGGCAAAAATGGTAGAGAGTCCAGACCTGGAAGTCACGGGCTGTCCAGGTCAGACTCCAGAGCAGCGGCGCCTCCTGTCCAGCAGTGTCAGGCGTTCAACTTGGAGAATGACCGGATTAAGGCCACCCGGCAAGGCAAGCAGTGTTTATTTTGTATATATTCTTTGAACTCATGCATGCGTTCTGTTTCACGTAGGTTGGCTTTCGTGTGAAACTGGGAGTTTGGTAAATTCAGTAGGTTTTCCGTAATTCTTTCGCATTCGATGTCTAATTCTTAGCCACCAGCAGAGCAAGCCGGAGGCCCGGGGTGATCCTCTGTGCAGCAGCGTGTAGCAAACTGAGCCGCTGGAGTGGGCGAGCAAATACTTGTTGAACCAGAGGCCTTTAATCGCCTGGGCTGTCCGCGGGCAAAACTTCACCCTCTGCTGCAGAGATTGGAAGGTCAAGCCCTTGGCGAGGCCCAAGAGATTCAGGGGGATTAGGTGGGTGGAGGAAGCCTGTTTGCGAGAAGAAAAAAAGTTTGTTTTTCCACCGCTTGGAACACGAGTTAAAATGACTGCGCCTACTCGCAGCGGAGGGCTTGATGAGCCAATCAGAGCTTGTCTCATAACTCATCGCAGCGGTCGCAGGTTCCAGTGGCTTTGGGGTACTTGTTCAGTAGCTACAAAATTTAACTGGGGGCCAGGGGTACGCAAGGAAAATAAGTAAGTGTCCGATTTTTTCAGTTAAAAGAAAGCAAATAGGATAAGATCCTTGGGGTCTAATTTTAAAAAGTCAGTTTAAAAAGAAATCCTAGAAATCTTCTCAGTGAAGACAGCCCAGGAGTGTTTGGGTCCCCCGAGTTCTTGTTCTTGCTGGGAGAGCCCCTGGTTGGGGAGGACAGGACTCCCCTGCAGGAATCCAGAGTTTCCATTTCGATGAGCTTGGCCAGCCGCCATGCTGATTAATCTAGAGAGAAGGTTAGAGCACCGAAGGTTGAGACTGAAACGATTGTTCTGCGGTGGGTTTTATTTTGATAAGCGAAGCCTCCATCTCTGAAAATCCTCCAGGCCTATTGCTGAGCCCACTCCTTCAGTTGATTTGGTTTTTAGCAGATGTTGTTTTTCACCGTTTAGATGGAAGGGGTTATCTCCCGTGTTAAAACCTTGCTGTTGTGCTTTGTCCCAAGGGCCTCCTGGCTTAGGGAAGGCTGAGGGACGTTCCTTTGCTAAAGTGTTTGATAACCTTCAATCACTAAATGTCTCTTAAAAAAAGACAAAAAAAAAAAAACCCAATCACTGAAACCTCAGTGATTCTTGTTTTGAATACGCAGGATGGTGTTTTAAATTTGGGTTATTATTTTCTCTAACTGAATATGTTTTCCAACAACTTTCTATAGCTAGTTGGAGACAGCCTGGCCAAAGAGGCAAAGACCGCTAAACAACCTTCCTGACGGTGTGCTGCTCTTTGCTAATCTCTTTAAAGCTTATCTGTTAAACTTGTTTCTTTTGTATGTAAATGAAATAATTTAGATACTGTTTTGAAGAGACAACAAGTTATATTTCCAACAAATATAGAAACAAAGGAAAGCAAGTGTTTGTATGGGAAGAATAGTTAGTTATAAGACTAGCAGCCAAACCTTCTGGCTGCTTGGCACAGCGGAGGTTTCTGGGAACTTTTACTTTTGACTTCAATACTGAATTTTGCAGTGTTAATTTATATGACTTTTGTAATTAGAAAACCAATAAGACTATAAAGGTTATATGAAATAATTTAAGCTTTTAACAGTCATATAAAGCCCTGGCTGTTTTATTCTAAAGCAGGGGTTCTTAACCTTTTTGGTTCCGTGGACCCCTTTGCCAGTCAGGTGAAAACCACAGACCCCTTACTATGTCCACACCATACTGTGTATTATTTAATGAATATATCACATCAGCACCAACACATTGCCACAAGAATAATGGTTTTTTGAATTTCAATTCAAGCTCACAGACACTTTGTTAAGAACCCCTATTCTAAAGAGATGTAAAAACAGAAACTAGTCTGGTACAAATTTAACAGACTATCTTAGGAATCCTTACATGTGGTGTTTGAAGTATAGAATGATCATGGAATAAAATTCTAACCTATTTTAAGTTTTCCTATTATTTTCACAAAGATCCCAAATTCCCAGATTTTAAAAATCTGATTCAATTTCAGCCTTTTCTTAATGACTTCTACTCTTTCAGAAATGTTAATAAGGTACGTGGGACCTCATGAAATGGGGTGAGGAAGCCAGGGCAGTGGTTTTGTGATCTAGAATCCAGGTGTGAAAGAGAAGGCAAGATGGCATATACGCGAGTGTGTTAATGGTGTGGGGACAGAGACAGAGAAGAGGAGTTAGAAGAGATGATACTTATGAACAAAGTAAAGTGCATAATATATTTGGCGAATTTTTTTGTCTCTCCCTTTGTCTCTCTGCCTTTTCAGTGATCCAACCCAGAAAGATTGTTTGAGGATCTTTTTCATCTTAGAAACATTTTCCATCTTTTTTTTCCCTTTTTGTCACCTTAAAGAAACCCAACTCGGCGATAGCTGCCTTATTAAAATGATGACTTCACAGATTCAATATGTTTTATTATGTCTTATGAGATTTTAAGAAGTTTCAGGCTCTGGCAGGGCTTAATCAGCACGTAATGTGGTACAGGAACAGCAGTCTGTGGGAACTTATTGTCCCAGAACTTCAACTGGAACTGTTGAGTTTCTTTATTTAATTATTAAGACTGGAAAGGGAAATGGCAAGCCTATTGCTCATAATAAAATACACAGTTCTGCCATTGTAAAAAAAAAAAAAAAAGGAGCTGTAGAAAGCATTAAAAATCCATGGATCAGTTAGCAACATGCTCCATTTTGGTTTGTTTATGTCTTGGCTATTTACCTCTTGTTTAAAGAAAGCACTTTGTTATATATTAATCATAACATTAGACCTAAAAGTTGTCGGTTGAAGAAATATTTACACTGAACTGCCAACAATTTGAGGGACCAATTACATCTTAAGTATGGAATGTCAGTGAATACCACTTAGAAGTTGGGCTTTTTAAAGGAGTAACAATGTCGAACCAGACCTTAAGAATGCTGTTGGCAATATCGTATTGGATTTTTCAGCAGAACGTGTATGTGATTTCGGACTTACTGGAAACAGGTTAAGATTCTCTGTAGCAGATAA
The DNA here is from genome assembly GCF_030445035.2 of Dasypus novemcinctus. Classification (NCBI taxonomy): domain Eukaryota; kingdom Metazoa; phylum Chordata; class Mammalia; order Cingulata; family Dasypodidae; genus Dasypus; species Dasypus novemcinctus. Next base: position 155,521,583 of record NC_080677.1, on the reverse strand, counting down.
GACACATGCCATATAGCAGAACCTTATATAATTTCCTTTTTATTCTTTTATTCAATGTTTCTCTGATTGTCAAGGAGTCTTCTAAGTATGTAATATATTTTCTAAGATACATTTTCTTAATGCTACTTAATCAGCTCTTTTTAAAAGTGTTTTTTTTTTCTGATGATGAAATAATATTGGATTAAAACATATGAAATTGCCAATATTTGGATATTCTGACCTGCAAAATGGCAACTTCATATGGTTGACCCTAATACCTTTCATGGTAAAACATCATAAAATATAGTCAAGTACAAATAAGGAAATGAAAAACTTAATCCAACACCACCGTTGATGTTTTGGTGTGTGTCCTTTGGTGTTTTCCCTCTGTGTGCATGTGTATGTAAACGAAGTTGGAATCGCAGTGAATCTTGGGTTTTATATCAGTCTTTATTAACATGGTATTGTGAGCATTTCCCTGCACCACTATATATTTGGAAACATACCTTTCTGTATGTGTGTTTATATTCTGGTCCACCATCTGGATGCACCAGAATTTTTAACCATCCCTTAAATGGACGCTCAGTCTAAGTTTTCATTACAATAAATAAAAACTTGGATGAGTATCCTTGTATAAAACTTGGTGTGCATCTCTGATTAGGATAGATCCAAGAAGTGGGATTGTTCATAGGGTTTCCAATTTTGGAAGCTTTATTCCTTGCCACTTAGTCACTTTTAAGAAAGGCAAGTCCCCTTTGCACACAGACTCCCACATGCATCTGTCTACCCCCAAGTAGGAGGGAGAGACCCTGGAGCAAACAGTGCTCTCTAAAAGCGTCCAGAACTGGGTAAGTGGATGATGGTACTTTGATTACTTGGCATGTCTTTGATTACAGGTGAGGGTGTATATATTTTTCAGATTTTTTATAGGGTATTTATTTCTTTATTTTAACTTCATGTTCTAAGCAAATTTTTGAAACGAAGGAAAGTTCTTGTTGAATTAATGAGCGTATTAATTTTGTTTCATTTCACTGTCTTGCGGAGCTTTTAACTGTAAGTAATAGGATAAAACTATTTTTATAAAGGGGAGAGAAAAAGGCACCCATTAAATCAAGTTCATTCATTAATCTCAGCCCCTAATGAAGAGAATGTCCATAATTGAAATACCACCTCCACGATTATGTCTGCAAGGGAGGCTCTTGGCTGAGTTTTGCTTCCTTTACATTCTCCAGCACAGAGCCCCAAGGAGAGTCTTGCTCAATCGAAGTGGGAGTAAGTGTGCAACACCCACTCTCTGGGATGGAGGCTTGCTAGTGGTGATACTTTCCCTGGCCTCCCTCCCCTGCCTTGCACCCTCCCTCCCCGCCCCCCCAGTGTACACATGTACATGCATACCCGCCTGCCCCGTGCCCTCCTCTTCCTCCCAGTACGTGGTCATTTAGCTTTCTCTTGGGCAGGGTGCTGATGAGGCCAAGGTCAGAGGTTCTGTCATCTGTGACCATTTGTCTTTGTTCACTGCCATGGCCACAGGCTGTGCTGTCTGCTGAGGCCAGCTGATTTGGAAATGCATGTTGTGCCTCACAGGGGAGAAGGGGCTGGAGAGGTGAGGGGATTTCTAGAAAAGGATTCAACCTTCTCCTTTTCCTCTTTCAGAACACTGAAGTCCAAAGAGAGTCTCTTCTTTCTTCCTGTTCAAGTCAGCATGACAAATATGTGCTGAAGAACACGGAGAAATACAAATTCGTCCCTACAGTGAGGGGGTGGGGGGGACAACTCCATGCTTAGGTGGATTATTCACAGAGCTCCCAAATTATTCCTGCCTTCCGTTTGGGTATGAGTTAGTTAATATTTGAGGATCATAGAAACCTGCTACACCATAAGATTACTTTAGGTAGGTATGGGTTGGTTCAAACAAAACCAAATTACCTATCTGAAATATAGTTATTTCAGATTTCTGTATTTCTGTTACCCAAGTGACCATTGTTCCATTCTGGTAGGCTAAAATCCAGTCCTTCCTCCCTTGAAAATTACTCTGGTGGTTCCTGTGTTCTGTATCTCCTCTGCTACTGCCCTCCTCTGACTGCTTGTCCTCCCTCATGTCTTTGCTTCAGTCCTGTGCCCTCCTGCCAGAGTCACGTTGACGCTGACGTCCCTTGTTGAGACCCTTTTGTGGTTTCCCGCTGTCTATTCCAGTAAAGTCCATATACTATTAACGTTGCAGATAAGAGGGGCAGTTTCTGAACAGATACTTTTTTTCTTTTAGGATTTAGTTTTTTTCCAAATGTTACTTATTCCCCTTCCCCCATTTGTCATAGGCCTAGTTTGTTTGCTTTTTAGTTTCACACAAGTTTGTGGCAGCTCCAGGATACTGATGGAAAGTCTGAGAGCCAGCCTGATGGCAGAGTTCTGCTGCAGGTCACAGATCAGTTGTACAGACTATTTGGGAATGAGTTGTGTCGCTGAGCATTTGCGCAGTATTACCAGAACTGCAGTCAAGATATTACAGTGAATGAGGCATCGGCCCTTGTGTGTGTGTGTGTGTGTGTAAGGAATGAGGTATCTAAAAGAGCCCTCTTAATCACAGAGAAGAAAGATTTTTTTTTCCTTTTTAAATATCCAGTGGTTTTTGCTGTTGTTGTTAAAAGAAAATTGAATACCACCATGCTTTCTATCTTTCCTTGTTTATATTTCTGCATTATTTGGTAAATTAGGAAATTGTTGTTACCTTTAAGGAAGGAAATATCATGGGTAGGTCTAAAGTAGTAGCATTGGCTTTGATGCTGGACAGATCTGGGTTCGAACCTTAGATCTGCCGCCGACAAGCTGTGCAACCTGGGATTCTGGCTCAGCTGCCTCGTCTGTAAAATGGGGACTATCATAGCTGTGTCAGGAATTTTGCTGGGTGTATAAAATGAAACAGAGTATGCCAAGTGGCTAGTAGGGAACTGGGCCCATTCCAGGTGGCTGCAGGCTCTTCTTTGTGGCTTACATAGACAGAGTTTCCTGGGAAAGAATCTCGGAAAACAGACTTGTGCATCCACTGGAGAGGTATTCTGAGCACTTTACAACCTTGTCAGAAGCATCTTCAAGAGGGACAAAAAAATGGTAGTAGCAGAATGCAAACCTAGTCATGTCATGACTCACTCAGACAAAAACCTGGCCCTGAAACACATGGCTCTTCAGCTGTGCTAGTCCTCCACCCCACTGCGTGCTAGCACGCTTATCTTTCTTGGTCTCGTCCCATGAAAGGATCATTTAAGCCACGCAGAAGGGAGCTGTGCCCTGAACCCTGCCTTCCCCCCGGGCTCAGCGTGACCCGTGTTTCTTCTCCTTTGCTGAGTTGTCAGTTATGATATTTGTTTGTTTGTTTGTTTGCTTTTAAAGATTTTTGTTTTATTTATTTCTCTCCCTTCCCCCATTGTCTGTGCTCTCTCTGTCCATTCGCTGTGTGTTCTTCTGTGTTTGCTTGCCGCCTTATCATGTGGCACTGGGAAACTGTGTCCCTTTTTTTGTTGCGTCATCTTACTGTGTCAGCTCTCCGTGTGTGCGGCGCCACTCCTGGGCAGGCTGCACTTATTTCGCGAGGGCAGCTCTCCTTATGGGGTGCACTCCTTGCATGTGGGGCTCCCCTACACGGGGGACACCCCTGCGTGGCAGGGCATTCCTTGCATGCATCAGCACTGCGCATGGGCCAGCTCCACACGGGTCAGGATGCCCTGGGTTTGAACCGCGGACCTCCCATGTGGTAGGCGGATGCTCTTATCAGTTGAACCTCGTCCACATCTAGTTATGGTGTGTTTGAACGCTTGTCAGTCTGCTTCTTCAAGAGACAAGATAGGGGGAAACCCCAGACTTTACCTTGATCTTTATTTTTTTCTGTGAATGCTATATGCTGTACACAGAATCTTCTGTGAAAGTGTGATTTTTATAAATCTAACTTTTCTTCTCTCTATGTACTATCCCACAAAGTTTGTCTTCATCCAAAGGCTTGTGTCACTCACCTAAACCCAAGTTGGGCCAGACGAAAATAGGGCCGGAGGCCACGTGGAGTTCTCTGTGCCGGCTGCTGGCATAGCCCTGATTCCTTGGTAGTGAAACAGCAATGCCACACGTAGAACCGAAAGGTACAGGGCACCAGGGTGGGTGGGGGTGGCATGGGCCTTCATGCTTAATGGGACCAAGTTCCTGTCTGGGGTGGTGGAGATTTTTGGTAATGGATGGTGAGCGCAGTTAACAGCCCTGAACAGTACACTTGAAAGCGGTAAAATGGGGAATGTTACATCGTATATATGTTACCATAATTCAAATGTAAAAAAGAAACTGCAGTGCCACAAAGACTGGTAGCAATCACCATCCTTGCATCCCACTAGTTAGAGCCACTAGTTGATGCACGTGGTCCTTGGAATAAGTAGCAGAGCCATCCACTTTGCAGATGAGAAAACTGAGGCTCAGCAGTAATTAGATAAAGACCCCCTCCCAGGTAGAATGGCCGCCTGCGTCTTGCTGATCCCAAAGCCCCTATTGTTTTTGCCCCCTCTGCCGCCTCTCTTGTGCTCGGGCAGGAGAACGACCCCCTGAGGGGACGAGACATTTTGGCACCTGCTCCCCAGAGAAATCGCCATTAGGAGAGCCCATCCCTTCTCCAAGGCTGTCGTTTTCCCTTGTGGTGATGGAGTTTTAAAATTGCTTTGTACGTTTTGGCTTTGAAATGGTGAACTTACTCTAGGAATATGTGGGTCAGAGAATAGTAGGAAAATAGTAGGAAAATAGTAGGAAATATGTGGGTCAGAGAATAGTAGAAAACTAGGGAAATCAGAAGGGGAAAGGAAAAAAAGCTGCCCCCTGGCTGTCTCAAACCAAAGAGCAAACCGCAGTGGCCGCCTCGGAGGCCACTCTATTTTGAGGGACAGGAGGTTTCCCCGTGGCTTGTGCAGGGCTGGGTCTGTCTGTCCATCAGCCAGACAAGTGTTTAGAGCCCCAGGAGGGAATAGGTGGAGTGAGGGAAGAAGCAGAAAGTGTCGCTTTCCCTTCATTTCTTTCTTTTGCGTCCTGTGCTCTCAGGCCAGGTCTGGGAAGGTAGCTTCAGTTGGTAGCTATGAATTTTCCTGGAAAGTACATTTGTGGTACAATAAAGTAGCTGCATTTGTGGTTGAGATGAGGGCGAGGAACTCATTAGGTAGGGGAATTTCTCATCTTGATAGGCTCTTTGACCTTGAAAAACTGCCCCAGCTCATCTCCCCCAGCATGCTGAAGGAGCAGGAGTGGCCCCTGCAACAGCGGTTTTCAAACCGTGTGGCCCGGTCTTCGATCCTGACATTCATTTAACGGGTGACAACCTGTATTTTCAAGCAATGAAATAGAACAGAAACTATTACAGCCCATTTCAGGATATAAGGACAAACCTTTTCTCTTTAAACTTTCTACTGATGTGGGCGCACACACCTACAAGGGGTTGCTGTAAAACCAAAAAACGTCTAAAAGTCACAGCCACCTCCCAGTCAGTCTCCTTACCTGCTGAAGGACCCCCAGGTGGGAGCTCCCCCCACCCCCACTTTCAGACCCTGTTCTGTTCACGTGTGTGTTGTTAGGTGGCCCAGCAGTGCTTCCTCTGCACGAGTGCAGCAGACGGTCCTGCCCTCCAGGTATCGCGGCGTGCTTGTTGGTCTCTCGTGGCTGTGCCACTGCCCAGCCGGCACCCAGAGGCTCTTCCTTACCTGTAATTACATCTGAGCATCTGCACGGCCTTGACCTCTCTCCTGGATGTTCTGCTGGGAGTGTCAGATCCAAGGGAACAGTAAAAATTCAGAACAGTGAAGGGGGAAAGTTTGTTAAATGAATTGGCAGTAAAATCTTGCTTACTGGGTGGTCTTAGCATGCAGCCTCGGGGAGGGCTGGCCGGGAGGCAATCTGCCACAAGCCTTCTCCACTCCCAGGAGCCTGGGCCCAGGCCCTTCCGTAGCCTCCTGTCTCATCCCTGTGTCTGTGCCGTAGTGGTGGAGAGTGGCCCGTCACCGACACGCACAGCGATTGCTTTAACCGCCTGGTTTCCAGCTGTCTCCTCAACTGGACTGTAAGCTCCTCGAGGCAGAGGATGTGTCTTGTTCGCCATTAAACCTCAGCGCCTGGCACACTGTAGGCGCTTGGGAAATGTGCTTTAATTTTTTGGACTATGTAAAGTAGTATTTACTGTTCCAAGTGACATGGATGGCAGTTGAAGTAGGCCCACACAGCGTGGTGAAAACAAGTAACTAGCGTGAAATCTTTCCACAAGGCGTAACCCTTCAAAGACCATCTAGAGCCATTAAGGGCTGGCAGATCCATAATCTTCTGTCTACATGGTGAGCTGTACTTTTGCATATTCTCAGTGGCCCCTCAAAGCCGCCCTGTGAAACAGGAGGATAGCAGCAGCTCCGTCCTGCAGACCAGGAAACTATTTGGTGGGGCTGATGGCTTGTCCCAGGATGACAACTAAGCCTTGGTGTCTGCACCAGGGCTGGGATTAGAACCTAGGACCATAAATGATGCCATGCTGTCTTAGCTGTGCAAATAGCCTTTCCTGGTTGTGAAATCTAGTGCTATCAAAACATCAATGATAACTTATATCTCTGTCAAACTTTGGGCTGTATTTGCTCTTAACAGCAACCCTTTGAGTTGGTTAAAATGGGAATTATGATTTTTTTTTTTAGTTTATCTTTCCCCCCCTCTTTTTAAATTAGAGAAGGTGTGGGGTTACAAAAATGCTCTGCAGATAAAACAGAGTTCCCATATACCCTCACACACACAGCTTTCCCTGTTATTAACACTCTGTTAATATTAGCGTGATACACTTGTTACAAGTGATGAAAGAATGTTGTTATAGCTTTACAATTAACTGTAGTCCATAGTTTACTTTTGGGTTCACTGCGTCGTGTAGTCCTGTTTTTTGTTTTTTTAAGATTTTATTCCAGTAACATATATACAACCTGAACTTTCCCCTTTAACCATATTCAAATATATATTTCAGCAGCGTTCATGACATTCACCATGCGCTGCCATCACCACCCTCTGTCACCAAAGCTTCCCCACTTCCCCAAACAGAAGTTCTGTACCAGCATAGTATCATCTCCCCATTCCCTGTTCCCACCCCAGCCCTGCTAACCTGTGTTCTCGTTTCTGACTCTGTGACCTTGCTTCTTCTGATTATTTCACGTCCTTGAGGTCCCACAATATTTGTCCTTTTGTCTCTTGGCTTACTTAGTGAGCGTGCTTGGGGGAGGGCATTGTGGGCTTGTTGACTTAGAATGCTGGGCCTCAAGGCTGGGAAGAAGCGTTCCAAGGGCGGCGCTTTCAGCCCAGCCACTCACGGGAAGCCTCGGGCTCGTCCCCAGGGTCCTGGCGTCTTGGGGACCAGGAGAGCCCACCTCCTAACCAGCTGCAGATGCTAATGAAAGCAGGCTGGACACGGTAAAGATGAGGACTTTGACCAAGGGGAGGCGGTGAGGTTTCAGGTGGGAGTTGGAGATGAGGGGGAAGCCCAGCCCTGGGCGGGAACTGAGAAGGCCAAGGGGACCTCCTGTGGTCGTGAGAGGGAGGCTGGGGCACAGTCCCCTGGGTGGTCCCCTCGGGCCTGTGACTTATCCCCGCCCCTCCCGCCCAGCTGTCTGTTCCGAATGCTGCAGGAGGCTGGCTGGCTTGGTGCTCCGGCCTCCTCTGCGCGCCGGCCTTGAGAGGTGAAAGCCTGCCTGGCGCTCCCAGCACTCTAAGCGGCGTGGCCTCAGACCTGCAAGGGGGTGTGATGGTTTGGTCCTTTTCTGCGAGATGTTTATGGCCCACGCTGGGTTGTTAGGCAATTTAAGGGTTTGCTAAACATAATTTCCATGCAAACTTAGCCATATTGGGCCAACTTCCCTAACCCTTAGAGGAGAACGAGCCCCACACGTTTTGTGAGGCCCTCCGCACTCTCCCCAGCTGTCCTGGGGACCTGGATGGCCAGTTAGAGCGTAGTGTGAGGGGCTTTTCCTCAAAGAGCCCGAACTAATAAAGACGCTGAGTCCTGAGACCTGGACTCTCACTTTACCTGTGGTGCAGACTGGTCGTGACATGGAGCCAGAGAGCCAGCCAGGGACCCTGGTCGAGGCTACCAGAATGCAATCGCTAAGCCATTTCTTTACTCTGGGGATAAATGTATCCAATGTGTATTTAAATGTCCATTCCCTGTGTCATGAACGCCTATTCACTTTTCAAAACCCAAGTGCCACTTTCTCTCGTGTGCATTCATTCAACAACTCTTTTTTTTTTTTTCCACTGCTTAATTGTTTATTTTTTTTTAAGTTTTTTTTTATTGACTTTGTAATAATATTACATTAAAAATATATATGTGAGGTCCCATTCAGCCCCACCCCCCACCCCCCCTCTCCCCCCCCCAACAACACTCTTTCCCATCATCATGACACATCCATTGGATTTGGTAAGTACATCTTTGGGTACCTCTGCACCTCATAGTCAATGGTCCACATCATGGCCCATACTCTCCTCCATTCCATCCAGTGGGCCCTGTGAGGATTTACAATGTCCAGTGATTACCTCTGAAGCACCATCCAGGGCAGCTCCATGTCCCAAAGACGCCTCCACCTCTCATCTCTTCCTGCCTTTCCCCATACCCATCGTCCACCATGTCCACTTTTCCCAATCCAATGCCACCTCTTCTATGTGGACATTGGATTGGTTGTGTCCATTGCACCTCTATGTCAAGAGGAGGCTCAGATTCCACATGGATGCTGGATGCAATCCTCCCATTTTCAGTTGTAATCACTCTAGGCTCCATGGTGTGGTGGTTGTCCTTCTTCACCTCCATCTTAGCTGAGTGTGGTAAGTCCAATAGATCAGATTGTAGGTGCTGGAGTCTGTTGAGGCTCAGGACCTGGCTATCACATTGTCAGTCCAGAGATTCAAATCCCCTAAATATATCTTAAACCCCAACATTAACTGCACCTCCAGCACATTAGCATGAAAGTCTTATGAAGGGAGATCCCATCTGAGTCCAGATTCATCACACATAAACACCATTTCCAAAGAGGGGCCATCTGCCCTGGTAGTTAACCCCATCGGCCATGACCATAACTCCCATGGGTCTCTTTAGCCCTCACAGGAACCAATATCTGGGGGTTGTATCTGCTTTATCTGTCTCTCTGACTCTGCTCAGTTGTGCATGAGGGCAATCCTTCTGCCAGCCTCCAGACTCTTTTTTAGAAACTCGTAGCCATATAAACTCATTTCTCCTTTCCATTTCCCCCTTACTTTAGGTCAAACAGCATTTTAAAGTCATGGTATTTTATGTAGACATGGATATTCTGCCGCTCCGCATTGAACCTTCCGTATAAGGTCATTTTCCAGTTGCATCATCAGTTGGTATCAACAACTCTTTATTGAGAACATACTCTGTGCTAGAGGCAGGGCATACGGCATCGAACAGAACAAAGACCCGGTCCTCAGAGCATTTGTGTTTTCCATTCCTGAAGCACCGTGTACCCACCACATTGCAGGACTCGATCTCACGGCTTTCCTCTGCCCAGTGACCTGCTCATTGAATAAAAGAACAAATGCTGGGAAGCAGATGTGGAGCAAGCGGCTGGGCTCCCATCTACCATATGGGAGGTCCAGGGTTCAATTCCCAGGCCTCCTGGTGAGGGCAGGCTGACCATGTGGTGAGCTGGCCTGAGCAGAGAGCTGGTACAGCAAGACGAGGCAACAAAAAAGGACACAGAGGAGAGACAATGAGAGACACAGCAGACCAGGGAGCTGAGGTGGTGCAAGAGATTGAACGCCTCTCTCTTACTTGGGAAGGTCCCAGGATCAGTTCCTGGTACCATCTAAAGAGAAGTCAAGCAGACACAGAGGAACATACAGCGAATAGACATAGCAGACAACAGGGGTGGGGGGTGGGGGTGGGGGATAATTAAATAAATCTTTAAAAAAAAAAAAAGAACAAACGCTTGCTTCCTTGGTACTTCCATCTCTAAGTGAATGACCCAAACCGTGCAACTACTGAAAAGCCACCTAGCAAGAGCGTTTCAGGCAGAATTGCTTTGGAGATGGGTTTCTTAGCACCTAACTGCAGAGCCTGTCTACCTCCCATCACGTATGGGTGCTAACTGGAAAGTTAGACCTCCAAAGTTGGGCACCACCTGTGCATGCCAACACCTCAGCCCTTCAGGCTCCTGTCGGGTTGAGAAGGGGGAGAACCTGCACAGGCAGCAGGACTTGTGCAACCTCCAAGCTGAAATCCTGTCGACAGGAAGCACACACGTTTTTGTTTCACCTGCAGACCGGTGCAGGCGTTTCCTGGCCATTGTCTATGGTGGCCACTGCGGCTCTGTTTCCGTCTACCAGCGGAGAGTGGCTAGAGCTGGCTGAGCTCCCTTACTGGAGCTGGCTGTGTGTGCCTGTTGCCCAAGCCAGAGTCCCAAACTCTGGAGAGGCAGGGCAAGATTCCGTCCAACCAAAGTCGGTTTCACAACCATGTGATCAAGGAATGACCTAGGAAATGAAATACTCTTGGGTAAAAGTCAAGACATCAGCCCCACATGTCTTTTTATTCTTTGTCGGTGCTGTGGCCTTGGTGTGGTTTGCTTTGGGGGGAGTTACTGCTGTTGAATTAATGCACCATGGCCAGTTTGGGCTCAGAGATGCCAAAATGTTCCCCAAGATCCACTGGGAAGAAATTTGATCCTTCATAGTTTCACCTGGAAAGGAGAACATATAGCAGATTGGGCATGAATGACTGTGGAGTGGGTTGCTTGGCTTATCATTATGCGCCTAAAGACTTAAAATTTATTGTGCGATGCCAGGGGCCAGTCTCCCTTGCAGCGGCCATTTAGATCATTCCCTCTGAAGTATCCATCCTGTCACCATGTTGATTGAAGACCTTGCTCTCCTCTTTTAGAGCAAGAGGTACAGCTACAAGATGAAAGTCGGGACGCAGAGTAAGACTGAGCTGGACATAGGTAGTTTCCCCTTTTAGAAACCTGAAGTAGTAATTGCAGCACCAGAGCCTGTATTTATTTTGTCCTGGCTCCGTGTGCCTGTTGTTCATAGGTGAACGGGCAGGCGGGACGGTGGACACTGTTGACGGGTTCACTGCTTAAACACCGCTCCAGCCTCTGCTACAAGCAGCCTCCACGGGGCTGGCGTCCGCAGGCTCCCACCACACCCCGCGGCCTGTCCACGCCAACAGAACGGGGCACCTAGCCTGGTAGTGCGGTCCGCCCGTCCCCACTGTCGCCGCCGCCAGCCATGGGCTAGGTGGGCGTGGGCAGAGGGGGAGCGGGTTCCCACTCAGTATCAGGGTGCCCTGCTGGGCAGGAAGGGCGACCCCTAACCCAGAGCCTCTGCTTTCCCCTCAGCCTCGGGCCCTGCCCCCAGGATGTCTCTACTGACGGAGCTCTGAGAGCCAGGGCACCATGTACAGCGTGGAAGACCTCCTGATTTCCCACGGCTACAAAGTGTCAAGGAACCTCCCAGCACCCCGCGAGGACGAGGAGCCCCGGCGCGGCCTCACGAGGACAGGAGCCGGCCAGGGTGTGCTGAATGGGTATGAGAACAGCCCTGCCGCGCTGGCACCGGGTAAGACGTCCCTGGGGCCGGGCTACGCGGGCCAGCCCGAGAGCCGCCGAGGAACCCCGGGAGGCCATCGAGAGCTCCAGAGTTCTTCTGCCTCTAGAACTTCGGAGACGGGGTGAGTTTCCATGTTAACCCACCCCTTCCTTCGGACTCGGGTGCTTGTCGAGGGTTCAGTAAGGGAACTCCTTTCTCTCCTGGTAGTTGGCTGGGGCCCCCGGGGGACAGGGGGCTTAGGGATAAGAAGCGTCTCCTCGTTGAGGTACCTGGGAGGCCCTGGCCACTGGGGGCCTCTGACAAATGACTGATAAGCGAGTTGGGTCACGCTAGGTCCTCGGTTTTCACGTCCTGCTCCTCCGTCCCCTCGTCCGGTCTTCATCTGGCCTCAGGCAGGCACCGTTGAAAGCCTCCGTAAATGCTACTGCATGTCACGACACGGGCACAGTGTTTGGCTTTTTAATTAATATGCGTCTGTGTTTTGTAGGCCAGGGGAGGTGAAAAGGGGCTTCTCCGTTTGTGAAGAAGAAAATCTTTCTTCTCGTAAGCTGATATAATTCCACTGGCTGCCAACGCAGCTTTCTCTTGTGCACACACTGGCCCCAGTGTGCAGATCCCGTCTGGGTACAGCTGCATCTGTGGGTGTTTCCTCACCAGAGAGAGAGAGCGAGGTTAAAAAATGGGGTGTCTGGGCAGCTGGCCACTGAGCCAGCCCCCTCGGAGCCGTTTCAGCCCGGAGGAATCCTTTGTCATCGTTCCCTGAGAGTGCGTTTGTGCTCTGAGGCCGCCCTGGGGCAGGGCACGGGCTGGGGCCGGAGCGCTGGGTGGACGTGGGCCTTGCTGTGGAACTGCGTGCCAGGCCGAGGTGGGCGGTGGAAGCGAATGGAAGCAGAGAGACCCACGGCCCACAGGAGGGAGCGAGCTGCATCTAACGAGGTCGGAGCCGCTCGGCCCAGAAAGGCCCTTCCTCGCTGGGTGGCAGCGTTCGGGCAAAACTGGGAGGCATCCTGCTCATATGGACTCGGTGCGTCCGGCACCTCCCTGGCTGGGCAAGCGCGGAGCGGGCAGGACGCCCTGAAAGCAGGGACCTGCTGCTGCGTCAGGACTGCGTCTCCAGCGAGGGGTAGGAGTTGCCCCCGAGGTGCCAGGTGCAGGCACCAACCACACTGGAGGAGGACTTGCCCCTGCTTTCGCTCACCTCTGCCCTGCAGAGCCCGGGCCCGTGCCCACTGCTGTCTCGGCCGCCTGGATTTGGGGAGAGGGCCGGTGCCTTGGCGGAGCGGTGGGACGGCCTCGGGCACGCCGCAACCTGGGCTGCGTGTGGCTGTGCCTGAGCGGATCCCTTCCCTCCAGCCAGCCCCGGGCACCGTGGCGGGCCTCGTCTCCCATTCCTCCTGTGTCCCACGGCGCTTGGTTTTGCTCTGCTGGTGGATGCAGAACCCTCCCCGCCGCTTTCTAGCGCAGTGAAGGCAGTGGCCATGGCTTCCCCACACATGTGCTGTGCCGGCCACGTGGGTCTCCCTAAGACTCAAGGGGCCGGTGCAGAGTTGGGTGCCGGAGCGGTAGGCAGCCGAGCCCCCTGTAGGAGTCTGTGCTCTCCCACAGCTGGCTCGGCGCTTTTGGCCCCTCGTCACGTGGCTCCCTCCGATGGCCCCTGCCGCATAGACCCGCTGGGCTCTGCAGGAGGCCCCACCCTCCACCAGCAGGGACAAGCTTGGGCCTGCGCTCTGTTGCGCTGGATGTCTCTGCACAGGTGACAGAGGGCTCGGCAGGTCCGGCCGGCTTCCCAGGGTGCCGAGGTTGGCTGAGGAACAGGGAGACAGACAGGAGCTTTGGTGTCGAAGAGGGCCTAGTAAGATAGAAAGAGAAAATGCACATGTTTGCAAAAATCCACCAGTGTCCAAAGCCTCCGACACCAGTTGCAAGACTCCCTGGGTTGAAATGAAAAGGTGCTTTCTTTCTTTAGTAGTTGATAGAGAGCTTGGCCTTGAGAAAACAGGAGGCAAACAGAGAGGTAGGCACAGAGGGGAGTGACTTGTCCCCAGTAGATAAAAAGTGGTTTAGGAGGAAAGAAATAGGTGCTAATAGTTAACATTTTAAACTATTAGAAAGAAAGAAAAAGAAAAACCAACAGTACTGTGACTCACGTAAGGAGCCTTGGGTCACTCGACACGGCCTGTCCCACGTGGTCCCTCTGCTTGGCTGGTCGCAGGCTCTGGGGCGGGGAGTGGGGGGCCCTGACCAATCCAAGCCATTAGGGTGCCTGGAAGAGTCGTGGGGCCTCCTCTCCTTGCAGTTTTCAGGGGCTCGAGGTCTGCCAAGGGTGTGCCCCCAAACTTCAGGGACAGTCCTCAGCATTCCCTTGACTTCTGGAAAGACGTAGGTTTTAGTGGCTTAGTCAAGGTGACCAGACCTCAACATAGATGGTTTTGTTTCTTCTGGTAGGATGGCCGCTAGCTAAGCCCGATGGCCACCTCGTCATTTTAGAGACAAAGAGCTTGAAGCCCCGTGAGTGCACATGACTTGTGGAGGGGCCCAGCCCTGGCCGCTAGCCCCCAGCTGCCAGGCAGGAGCGGCTATGCGGGCCCCTTCCTGCGGGCAAAGGTGCGCAGCTTGCCAGGTCTGTGACGGTGGTCTTGGGCTGGAGGGACGTTTCCCACTCCTTGTCCTCTTCCGTCCCTCCCTCGGCACACATGGCAGTCTGGGAGCACAGCCATGCCCCCTTCCTGCTGTGGGGAGAGCTGTACAAGGAAACTGTCCTGCCATCTCCAAATGGGAGAAAGGTGCCTGGTGCCGCTCTGACACACTGCTAAGTGCCCACCACTGGAAAGTGGCACTGGCCGTTGCCTGGGCTTGGCCCAACCATTGCATTCTCTGGTAAGAGTGATCAGGGCACGTTTCTTTTCCTCTGATAATTAGCATCGTATTAGAGCAGAAGTTTCTTGTTTAAGGACAGGTTACATCCAGCAGAACTTTAAAAAGAAGAAAGGAATACAAGTGTGGCCCCTTGACTTAATTTCTAACATGGGGAATCCTTGTTTCCTAACTTATTGAAGAGGCTGTGCTTTGACCGTTATTAGATGGAGTAACCCTGAGTCCCCAAGATGGGGGGAGGACAGTAAAAGGGCCAGTACGTGCTGCACACCTCTCAGGCTCACAGAGCAGGCCCAGGAGTCACTGCCCATTTGCCCCCAGTTAATTCAATTAATGGTTAGAGAGGAAATTGTGTTCCACAAGTAGATATCAGTGTAAGGTATTATATTGGCCTTAGAGCTGAGAACTTGATGAACATTTGAATCCCAGGGTCTGGACTCTGTACCCTGAGTGTGCTACTCCCTGCTGGGCAGCCCCACTCCCTCCCCCGACCACCCACCCCCACACCGGGCCACTTCCTGTGCCCCCCCCCCCCGACCTGTCTGAAAACCCATGACCCCCTGCTGGAAATCCCAACCTACCCCGGTGGGCCCCGCTCCCCTCAGCGTCTTCCTCAGGCTCCCACTGTGTTCCTTCCAGCACCTTCTGCCCTCCTGGGGATGACCACCTTCCCAGCTCATCTCCGACCCTGCTGATTCCTGACCTAGAGTTTTACGTTCAGTAAACACTCATCTTTAAAAAAAAAAAAATTCAGCAGACCCAGTTCAGTCCGTACGTGCTGCGGCAGCTGTGTGTGTGCCCGGCGCTTCAGAACGAGGGCCTCGCACAGGTTGGGAGGTGGAGAAGGATTTGCCGTGAAAGCCCCTGCAAGGCTGGTCTCCATCACTGGCTTCCCTTCCCAGCCCTCGTCGGTGTCGCCAGCTTTGGTCCCGACATGCCAGCTCTTGCCGAGGAAGAAAGTAACCGTGGGCTTGGCCAGATGCCCAGGAGGCGGTCCCATCCTGGTGGTAAAGTTCCCCTCCTTTGCAGACTCCTCGGGTGAAAGAACCTGGAACCCACCTGAATAAGAAGGGAGAGGTTGTCGTAAGGCAGCCGTGGCAGAGAACCTCATGGATCCCCGCAGGTGGGAAGTGAGAAGAGCTGGCGCCGCTAGAAGAGGGGTCCAGGGTTGCCTTGCCACTCGATGTAGCTCCAGGTCTCGGCTGCCCCCCCGGGGGCTCGTGGTGTGTTGGTCACTGTCACCATGCACAGCGGCCGCCCCCTCTGCCCCTGTGTGTCCACACCCTCCTCTGCCGGATGGAGTCGCTTCTGCGTCCCAGTGTACTCGGGTCCTGGTACTTCTGCTCTGTCCTTGACTCTGCACGGTGGTGTGACTCCAGAGTGCCCTGCCGACTGCTGTCCTTCTCTCAGTTTATGTTTTTGAGAAAAGGATTGGATAGTTCTGGACATCCAGAGGATTCTCTGCCCATGGTCAGGTGGCACCACCATCCCTCAGTTGGTGAGGGGAAGGGGCTTGGACAGGGTGAGGGAATGCTCAGAGTCCGATGCCGGGCCCCACCCCATCAGGGGCTGTGGGTGGGGCGGGTCCAGGCCAGGGGGGCTGACCGTGTGCTCCAGAATTTACTCTCTTCTCTGGTCCCCGAAACTCTGAAGACCTGGCATATTTTCCTTTTCTAAGCCATTTGTCTCACCAGGGAACTCGTTTAGATGCTAAAACTCTCCTAAATGGTCTCCGTAACAGAGCGGGGCGATGCAGTTGGCTGCAGGCTTTGCGTGAAAGTCATTCATGTGGTGCGGAAAACAAAAACAAAACCAGACACAAAACACAGACTGGGCCAGACGTCACAGCAGCGTTGATAGGCCTTAGAGTTAGAAAACCTGGAATGTCTGTGAAAGTGTCATGTTGTACAGGACAGTGATTTCATGCTAGATTTTCATATCTTGATTTTTGCCATACATCCATCAACAAATACGTATTGGATGTATTTTATAGGTGGCATCCCTGTCTTCTCTCTGGTGACATGAGAAGGGTGCTTCTGAACCTTACCTTTAGCTCTGCCTTCCAAGATGGGAATGGGAAGTATTCTTTTAGTTCATCAGTTTGAACCAAATTCATCTTTTGTGGCACAAAAAGCCTTGCTTCAAGGCTTGCTTACCAGCACAGAGAGAGAGATTAAGGGGCAAAAAGAGGAAGTGGGCAGGGGGAAAGCTAGGTGTTAGCAGGACGTGGAGAAAACTGCCTGCTTAAAACGCACACAGCTTCAAGCGAGTAATCCTTAGTAATCCTTAGCTACCATTAAGATACATAAAAGCCTGTTATCAGGCAGTCAGGTTTCCTTCATGTGTTTCCTCTGAAATCTTATAATTATAGGAAGTTGTAAAATAACTTAACCCAGAGAGGTTTGAATCTGAAAGTCACACCATAATAGGTTCTTCTCTGCTTAGCCCCAGGAATTCTGGTGAAAAGTTGCGCTCATTGACCGTGACAGCAGCTTGTAGCACTCTCCTGTCATCGGTGGCGGTCGTGGCTAATTAGAGACCCTGCGGTCTGGGGGTCTCTGATGTGGCGATCAGGCCTCAACTTGGGAGGTTCACGTCTGATCAGTAAACCGCCATTCTAGATCATTTTCAGAGGCTCTTTTAGCTTCTCTCCAATCACGTGCTGCATAGAAGGCTTTCCAAAAAAGGAATGCTTCAAGTTTAACATCTGTTTCTATGTATCTCTTTCTCTTTACAAAATTACAAATCACAAGCATAATTTGTCTCTTAGCTGCTGATTTCATATCCTGTTAGGCATTGTTGTTTTGACCTCTTCACAGAGAAAAGCATGAGCGAGCACACAAGAAGATTCGACCCCTGTTCTTCGCTGGGGTCTCTCTGTAATCCCTTCTTCTTTGTTCACGAGCCACGGAACCTTCGAAGCGCCTGGATATTGTCCTCGTTCCTGTACTGTTTCCTACTGGCTCTGCCGCCACGGTTTCCTCTCCCAACCAGGAGCAGGTGGCGCCCCTTGGCCAGGAGACTTGCGGAGGACAGCGATAAGGAGGTGCCTGGAGAGTTAAGGAGAAGACGCCGGCAGCAGCACTGCCGAGAGCTGCATTTGCCTTGCCATCGCCAAGAGGAGTGTTGCTAGCGTGCAGTGTCTTCTTCGGGTAAAGGATTGGATGAGCCAGTGACCTAGGAAGTATCAAGGGATGGAAGGACATGAAGCATGTGTCGAGGAGGACACCTGTAGGCTTTCAGGTCCAGGCACTTTGCCTCAGAGAGGACAAGCCCTCTGAGTTGCTGATAGGCACAGAGAGTCTAGACCAGGAGTCCAGGGGCCATACTGATAAGCGCCAGCTATGGGGCCTTGGGGCCACGGCCTGGCTTGCTGGGTCTTAGTGTCCTGGCCACGGGGCCGTGGACCAGAGGTTCTTCTCGGTCCCTTTGGGCTCTCAGGTTTGCTGTCCCTGGTGGTGGCCCCTCTCCATCCAGCAACTCTAAGCTTGGCTTCTAAAGAACAGTGGCTGGCACGAAGAGCACTCAGTACCTGCTCATCGAATAAACGAGCCAGCGAATGCAAGGGAGGGAGGGGAACCTGGGGCTCTCTCCTTCTCCATGTCTCTGGTGGCAGTGTGTGGACCACAGCAGGGAAATTGTAGGAGATTCTCTTTATTCACAGCAGATATGCTCTCTACAGTCGCCCCTACTCCAAATTAACAAATACTGAGCCATCGTTCCAAGATGAAGCATATGGCTGGGTTCCTCCAAACCTCTGGTCACATTTTCATCCACTGATGTGCGTGTAACCTTGTTTTCAGTGTGTTTCTGTTTAAAGACACCGTATTTCATGTATCTGTCGATTCATTAATGCTGAACTCACGGCCAGCAGCACTAGAATTCACGCCTGGTCATGGCCAGTCTAACATACGCGTTTTCTCCAGAAGGCACGTCACCGCCCTCCTGAGCAGGAACTCTGGATTATGCTTGGGGGCCATTTTGAAAAGTGAAATCACCAACAAAAAGCCCCAAAAAATGTGACACTAAGTAACTGTGGGAAGAGCACTTGTTTGCATTCTGAGAGCCGGAACAAGAGGCCAGAGTGTTACCTTGTTCGACCTCCGCTGGGATAATGTGTGTCTGGTGGCTTAAATTTTTGCCACTGTGCATCTGTCTACCAATGACCATGAAGGCGCCATGAGTGTCGGTTTTGGGGATACAAGTAAATTTTAGCAGGTAGGCAAATTCACAAATACAGGCTCCGTGAATCATGATGGTTGGCTGCGTTTTGGTGGAAATTTGATATATCCCGATTAAAGAGGACATGTGAAAAGACTGAAATAGTCTGCCTGCCTACTGACTTGACAAGAGAGAACGGCTCGACCTTGCTCTTCCTGCTTGGTTTTAATGAACTAAACAGCAGTTGGTTCTGCATCATCGCTGTGGAAATGGGTGTGGATTTTTCCTTCATCACGCCATGATAGTCAGCTATATCATTATTTCCTGTTGTTTTGAAGTCCTGTTGATTACAACTTAGAAAAAGCCCATACAGACCTAAACTAATCCTCAGGTTCCGATAAACCCTGTCCTTAGCCACCCACACCCCTTCCCTAGATGATGGAAGGAAAAAGAGTTTCAAATTTACGTCCTGCCCTGAGTTTAAAGGCCCAATTTATTTTAATTAGGTTAGTAAGAGTAATAATAGCTGAACACAAGCATTTCTTATGTTTTAGACGCTGTGTTAAACAGTCTGAATATATTATCTAATCTCACCCAAAAAACTCTCGGAGGAAGGAATGAGTGCCATGCCTCTTCACAGGAGGACGCGGGGGCAGAGGGGCTCAGCACGTTGGTGAAGGCGTGTGAGCAGAAAGCAGGTGAAGGGCGAGAAAGCTGTGGTATTGCCGAGAAAGCTGTGATATCAAAGGAGAAAGGTGTGCTATCCATGGAAAAGCTGTGGTAGCCATGAGAAAGCTGTGGCATCATGAGGAAGCGATGGTATTGACGAGAAAGCTGTGCTATCGACGAGAAAGCGGTGGTATCGACGAGAAAGCAGTGGTATCGACGAGAAAGCGGTGGTATCCACAGAAGCGGTGGTACCCACGAGAAAGCGGTGGTACCCACGAGAAAGCGCTGCTATCCACAGAAAGCGGTGGTATCGACAAGAAAGCTGTGCTATTGACCAGAAAGCGGTGGTATCGACGAGAAAGCGGTGGCATTGACGAGAAAGCGGTGGTATCGACGAGAAAGCGGTGGCATCGACAGGAAAGCTGTGGTACTGGGGGCATTTCAGCCAAGAACCCCTGGCCCCAGGGCAAGCCCCCCCACTCCATAACAGCTGCTTCCTGTCCTGGGCAGGCCCCTTTGGGGTTGGTTGCGGGACACCGGGCTCCCCCAGGCCTGGCCGCAGGTGTGGTCTGAGCCCTGCTTTCCTGAGGCTAGGAAGAGCCCGAGGGTGGTCAGGGGCCTGGAGGCGACGGCGGGAGGGCACGGGCTGCCCCTGCTCCCGCTGGGCGTCCCCTGGTCCCTGGAGAGGCCCCTCCCTGAGGATCGGCATCCTGGGGGCTCTGCGTCCTGGGGGCTCTGAGGCTGAGCCCCGGCACCGTGGTCCCCCTGGGCGGCTTTTCCTGCCGCTGGGTGCCTGTCGCTGGGTGTCTGTGTGTGGAGAGGATGTGCACACAGGTCCTTCTGGAAGGCTCTGCTGGAAGAAGGAGGGTCCAGCGTGTCCTCTCCCCTTTAAAGTCAGGCATCCGTGCGTTCTTGCCATTTTAAACAGTGAATTGAATTTAAATAAGTGGCCCACCTGAGTCATCTGTGAAACAAGCCTTGTTCTCTCATCAGTGCGTTGTCGGAAGGATGTTGTTCAAATATGACCTGGCTCAGTACAGGTGGTTCCGGCATGTTCTGCAGAAGAGGGCTCGGGGCACGTGCTTCATGCCCACGGGCTGGGCACCCTCTGCCAGCTCCCACCTTCTCTTCTCCATAGTATTTTGGTTCTTATTTAAAGATTTTTAAAAAAACATTCCCCCCCGCCCCCAAGTTGTCTGTTCTCTGTGTCATTCACTGTGTGTTCTTCTGTGACCACTTCTATTCTTATCAGCAGCACCGGCAACCTGTGTTTCTTTTTGTTGTGTCATCTTGTTGTGTCAGCTCTCCGTGTGTGCGGCGCCACTCCTGGGCAGGCTGCACTTTCTTTCGCATTGGGCGGCTCTCCTTATGGGGCACACTCCTTGCGCATGGCAGGGCACTCCTTGTGCGCATCAGCACTGTGCATGGGCCAGTGCCACATGGGTCAAGGAGGCCCGGGGTTTGAACCACGGACCTCCCATGTGGTAGGCGGACGCCCTAACCACTGGGCCAAGTCCACTTCCCTCCATAGTGTTTCGCTTCTCCTCCTTACCTGCAGAACTACGCTCTTCTTCCTTCTTGTTATTCTTTTGCCACTTCCTACTTCTCATTTCTTTTTTTTTTTTCTTTATAGGTGGGTTTGTCAATGGACGAGACTTAACCTCAGAAGTGTGGCCCTCAATGAGGGATCTTTCCAAGTCCCTGGTTTGATTTCATACATTAAAAAGACCTGTTACCAGTGTTTTCACCACAATTTGCAAGATGTGCCAGCCTTTCTTTCACATCAGCACCACCAGTGCATTTACTAATTTGTAAAAAGCCAGCAACGCGCCCAAGCTCCACTCCCTCCAGCAGGGCTCTCGCAAGCCTCTGACCTTACCCCGTGTATATAAAAGGTCTTTACGAGGCTGTGCAAAGTCTATTACAGTCCCAGCCCAAGGATTATTCAGGCAACTGCTGGCAACCAGAGAAGGGCAATTTGTGCCCATTTCTAGCCATCAAGGTTTTAAAAATATTATGATCCTGAAGCAGTGCAACTTGGTTTAGCAGTGGAATGGCTTCCAAGGTCACTGTCCGTTCAGAGCTAATCGTATAGAACCCTGAGCTGGGTGAGGAGCCCAGAAGCCTCTGTTGCTGAGTAACTGTGACTTCTGGTGCTTTCCTTCGGGTACATAAGGTGCTTTTCCAATGATGAGTCCTACTTGATTATCATCATGTGTGCTGATAACTTTGGTGCATTGGGATGGTTTTCCTATTCTCCTGCTTCATATGTCTAAATTTAGCATCATTTACAAGGTCTAATAATCTTGCTTCCTCTTCCAGACCCTTTGTTAAGTTTGTGTTTTTAAAAATAACAAAGATGAATCTCCTGGAATAGTCTGCCAGGTACTTTATTTCAATGGCAGTATGAGAAGAGAGAAACTGAGTTTCTATGCTGTTTATCATTAGCACTCATTTTTTGAGATACCGTAAGAGTACAGGCCCATAGCAGTACTTTAGCTGCCTGACCACGCATCTGGGCATTGTCTAGCTATCCCTCTGCCAAGGCAGCAGGTATTCTTTTTTGAATTGACCTTCACTAAGTAGTGATACTCACCCATTATGTTTTCAGAACAGCTTTATCTTTTCTGACTGGTCTTTAATTTCTGCCTGCTCCTTCACTTTGGTCTTAATCTTCTCTCAACCTCATATTTTCCCTTCCCTATTTGTACCCCTGTGCCAGAGGGTTATTTGCATAGAACAGGGTAATGGGTGGACCAAGGCATGCTGAAAAACCACGCTGCAGACTCCGAGGCCCGAGGAGCTTTAGGAGCACTTTCCATTAGGAGAGGTGGCAGCCCCTTCCCAAGGACCAGCCCCCGCCTGCAGAATCTAAGGCACCCTAAAGAGATGCCGAAGCACCTGCGGCCAGTCTAGACGGGGAAGGTTTCTCGTAGAGGAGCAGCTGTGCTTTAAGCCATGCCCGTGACCTTCCAGTGCACATGGTCCATCCGGTGAGAATGACCGGCCCGTCTGCAAGCGGGGCCACTTCTGGTGGGAGTCCACTGTGGCAGAGGACGGCAGCCATCCACTGGTCCAGGATGTGACCCCAGGCTTGAAGGGCCACGCATCTGCTAGACAGGCAGAGCTGCAGGTCTGGAAGAAATCACATGCCTGGCGACCCCTGTAACGGGGCGTCCCCACCCCCAGCCTCACCTCCAGAGTGGTGTATAACTGGCCAGGCTATTTGGGGACGCCCCTGGGAAGACCGGACTCAGGATTTTGCCCACGGGGGAGGGAAGGAGTCACTCTAATGAACCCCCAGCCAGGTAGGCAGGCAACAAGACCACTCCGTTTTCTCATGAAACCCCGCTCCGGGCTGCGCCCCGCAGTGGAAGCCGCGATGCCAGATTTAGCATGCCCAGTTTATAGCAGATTATGCAGCTAGGAGGACCCTGGTAATCGTAAAGCCTGTGAATCCGTGATGAATGGTTATCTCACATACTGCCCCATTCTAGCATGCTGCCTTTTTGTTTTTTGGTTTTTTTTAAAGGATAGTATTTACTGCTGTGGCTAAAAATGAGTCACTGTGAGCTAACAGAAGTTTCTCCCAATTTCTTTCACAATTATCTTTATGCATTCAGTGAATAGATTTGCTAATTTTCTTTTGGGCAGGTGGCTTTCCACGTGTTCATATTTCAAATATTTTCCAAACAGAATTTTTTTATCAACTATTTTGTTGACATCACCTCCCTTTTCTCTGATTAGGTCAGGGAGCTGTTAGGAAGTGTAACTTCTGCCTTGTCCTCCCAGGAATTCTGCATAAAGCCTCTGCTTGTTTCATTGAACTCGCCAGCACAATTTATTTGGGCTATCACATTCCACATGGCTTACCTTATCTTTTTCCCACCGTGTTTTAATGTGCTCAGCATGTTTTTGTAAAAAGTCCCATTGTTTTTCCTTAAATATGAATAGTCTTCTTTATTAAAAGGAAAAATTTGATCTCACTTTATTTCTTTAAAGGTGTTAGAAAGCATGTTCTTGGTTTTGAAGCTGTCTAGGGTGGCGTGCTTTGTAGCTGGCAGTGAATGTCATATAGAAACCAATAACTTGTCTGAAGGAGCGTTTTCCGTAACTGTCCCCAAGTGGGCCTTCCTGTGCCCGGCAGAGCCTGGCGTATGCTACAAAGTGGATGCTTGTTAAACGAATGCTGCCTACTTCTCTATGTAATGTGGACTGTGCTTTTTAATAGATATCTAAATTTTCCCAAATGACCTGTTTTCCTTAAATCAGTATACTGTGCAAATAAAAAAAAAGCAATTTAATCCAGAATATTTGCCATTTGGATGAGTTTCCTATATGGCAGTACTGACAAATTTGAAGTAATAATGTATCATTTTGGGGTGGGTAAATAGATTCCCTCTAGAGAAAACTGACCACATCACTTCTGGAGGAAGGGAACCTTTTACAGCCTGTTTATGTTCTTGTCCTATTTATGTCATTTTTTATTTTCCTTCTGATTATGCTCATGGCACTTTGGGATTTCAGCCACCTTTCCTAAGCACACCACATGCTTACTGTGAAACCAAAATATCCATAGAGAAAATGAGGATAAACCACATTGCCCTGTTTTTTCCAAAGTCGGGGACTCCAGGAAAACGTTTATAGGACAGTGAGGAGTAAGGAAGATTTTAAAAAACCCCGCAGCCCAGAAAGCCCACTCACCCCTGGCTTTGGAGCAGGGGCAAAGGCACTTCCCAACGACATCTCCTGCTCCCTCTTCAGCGGGGTCCCTGGCAGTGGCAGCGTTGTATTAAGCTACAGTTTTTAAGCCTGCGCCTGCGCCTTGCCCAGAGTCTGAGACCCTGTAGTCCAGCAGGTGCGAGAACTTGT
Organism: Dasypus novemcinctus; assembly: GCF_030445035.2. Taxonomy (NCBI): domain Eukaryota; kingdom Metazoa; phylum Chordata; class Mammalia; order Cingulata; family Dasypodidae; genus Dasypus; species Dasypus novemcinctus. The sequence continues at coordinate 155,497,436 of NC_080677.1, read as the reverse complement.
AACTGGTTTGTCTCCTGCCCTGTTCCTCGGGCTGCTGGTGGGCTGTGGAGTCACGGAGGCGTTTCTGGGGTATGGGGGGCGGCTTCTGGGCCGATTCGCTGGCTACCTGGGTGAGGCTGGCGTCCTCACAGGGCCAGCAGCGATGGCCTCCCCAGGGGCCAGTGGCCCTGCCATGCTCTGCGGAGCTCTCAAAGCCTCCAGCCTTGAAAACGTGACTCTGCTGACAGCAGCAGAGAGGTGGCGCGCTCCAGACCTGCAGGTGCTAAGGCACCTCGCGCCGCGGACGCGTGAGAAGCGCACGGGCGCCTGGTGCTTCACCTCAGACAGATTTTGAGTATTTTCTACTTTTTCACCTCAAGGTGATGATTTGCTTCAAGTGGCTGCTTCATAAGTTATTGGGTGTGGGCATGGTGGCAGCATTGGAGGAGCTGCCCTCACCTTTTAGGGGAAAGGAATAATTCCAAGCAGCAATGCTTTTTTTTTTTTAGTTTATTTTTTATTTATTTCTCCCCACCCCACCCCCCATTGTCTGCTCCCTGTGTCCATTCGCTGTGTGTTCTTCTGTGACCGCTTCCATCCTTATCAGCAGCACCGCCAATCCGTCTCTTTTCGTTGCGTCTCTTGCTACACCAGCTCTCCCTGTGTGCGGCTACCTCAGGCTCCTGGGGAATGGTGGCTCAGCTGAATCCCAGGCTCGCTCCACCCTCAGGCCTTTGCAAGCTGTGCTTGTCCAGGAATCATAGCCCCGGGCCACCTCCCTGCTGTCCCAGTCCTCAGTCTACGCTGTTTGAGCTGCAAAGTGGGCTGGGTTTTAGAAACCATTTGAAGCCACAAAATGCGGCTTAATGAGGCTTAAGCACACACACATTAACCTTACCAGTAATAAATAAATAAATAAAAATTTAAATGATAAGAACTTACTTCTCTTGTCTAATGAGGGAAAAAGTGAATTGTAACAACCAGGGCTGAGAAAAGTTCAGCAAGATGAGCTGCCTCAGCGCTGCAGGTGCGAGTATCAGCTGGAATGATTTCTCTAAGGTCTCATGTGGCAATATGTATAAAATACGTAACACTCCACGATCTACCAACTCCTCTTCTAGGGATTGATTATTCTAGATAAGCTGGGGCACGTGGACATGTTTGTGAACAATAGTGTTTTTCAAAGTGTTTTAGAACAGAGTCAGCATAAATGTCCAACAGGGGCATCTGGTTAAGTAGATCATGTGCGTGTGGTGGAATGCTGCTCAGCCATTAAATTCACGTATTTTGAGGAACTTTTCATTAGTGTGTGAAACACGGTGGTGAACTGGGCTCTAGGTCCATATTTCTTGGTTTTGAAGCCTTTCCCTACCACCTACAAGCAGTGTGGCTTGGAAAAGTTGTTTAACTTTTCTGTGTGCCTCAGTTTCTTTATCTGCAAAATGGCAGAAATAACAGGGTGTATTAGTCAGCCAAAGGGGTGCTGATGCAAAGTACCAGAATTCTGTTGGCTTTTATAAAGGGTATTATTTGGGGTAGACACTTACAGTTACAAGGTCCTAAAGAGTCCAACTCAAGATCACTTCCTCTCCCAAAGTCTTTTGCTATGTTTTGAAGCAAGATGGCGGGCAATGTCTGCGAGGCGTCCTCCTTCCTTCTTCCCTGTTAAGGCTCTGTGGGTCCAGCTTCTTCCAACCTCAGCTGTAGGCTGGCAGAGGACTCATCTATTTCCCCTTTTTTCTTTCTGGGCTCAGCTGCTCTGGTCTCTTCACAAGGTTAGCTGTAGACTGTCAGGTGAATGTCTCATCTCTCCCCAGGGCTCCAGGATCAAAGGCCACTTCTGTGTCTACGGAGAGCTCTCATTTCTCCTGTATCTGCTTCTGTGTTCTTGACTGAGCATCAGTTTATATAGCCCACCGAGGGGGTGGAGACTCAACCCTGCACGCCCTAATGATGCGGTAGAATCAAAGCCCTAATCTTGATAAGTAAACATAGAGCCTTTGGATTTAAATCAAATGGTATCATGCCCAGAGGAACAGACCAGTTTACAAACATCTCTTTTTGGAATTCATAAATAATGTCAAACTGCCACACAGGAGCTGCCAAGTGTTGATGATATACTTCATTTGGCATGCTTAGCCCAGGGCCCGACAAGGCGCGGGCGCCCAGCAGTCACGTAACTGCTGTGCCTCCGCTTCCTTGGGGAATGATGTGGCACCCGCCTCGGGCTGCTGGTGAAGCAGGAACGAAGCACCCAGCGTGGACCTTGCTCATGCCAGGGCTGTATCGGGAGATCACACACAGTCCCAAGCCCCTGCTGCACCTAGGCCACTGACCAATCCCCGTCCTCACACCCGGAGACTAGACCCACGCCTAAGGAGCTGTCTCCAAATAAGATTATGCATGATTTTTGGTGGTCGTTTCATAGGGAATGTATATTCCTTTTATAATTTGAAAAAACAAACAGTTTTCGAGGGTTGGACATTTTCTTCCTAGCCCTTCGTTAATCAAAACAGCTGAGTCCCCCAGGGGCCCCCTGGTTCCTGGTTTCCTGTCCTGGGCCCAGCCTGGTCCCTCGTAGGTATAGCAGCTTAACACGGGCTGGGTCATGCCCTTCCCTTGGTGGCTTTAGAGCAGCGACTCTATACCGTGGATGTGTGCTAGAGCCCTCTGGGGCGACTTTGAAATACGCCAGTGTCCAGGCCCCTCTCCAGACAGGTTAAAGCCAGCTGTGTGGGCCGGGGCCTGGCAGCCGTATGCTTTTAAAGGCTCCCGGCGATTCCGACGTGCAGCCAGGGAGTGGACGACCACCTGGTACCAGGTTGGCATTTGCTCCTACCATCCTGCCTGGAAAGAGCCCCCCTCTTCCTCTCAGGGTCAGCCTTAGCCCTGTCCATGTTTCCCACTTGCCCAAAGGTAAGAATCACCCAGTGCTTGTTAAAAATACAGATTCCCAGGCCCTAAGACCTCATGGGTCTGAATTTTTAGCAGTAGAGACTTGGTGATGTGTGTATTTAATGAGCCTCCTGGGTGGGGAAATCCGCGAGAGAGTGGCTGGGCTTAGCTGCACTTGGGGCATCTTGGGAAGACCCTGACGCCTGGGTCCCCTCCTGGCTCAGATGCTGCCCTGGGATCAGGATTTTTAGGGGCCCTCTCATGACTCCAGGGTGCGCCTGCCACCAGGAGCCACCGGCGTGATATTCTCCAAGTATGGTCCTCGCAGGCCTCCTCAAGGAACTTGTTAGAAATGCAAACCCTGAGCCCCCCCTCGGGCCTCCTGCAGTGTGCACCCAGGAAGGGACTGGCAGTTGTGATTCAGCAGCCCTGCAGGTGATTCTGAAGCTCGCTGAGGTTTCAGAGTCACGGCTGTGGAGCGGATTCCAGACCAGCTCCCAGAGATAGCGCAGCTGGCCTGCACGGAGCCAGGGACCTCGGCTCTGCGCCCCCACTCGAGAGGTCAGGTGGGCTGAGACCACGGCAGGAGAAGCCCGCCCCAGGGTCTCCCCTGCTCCCTCGGGCCTGGCCCCCTCTCAGGTGCAGCCGGCGGCCAGGGTGCCACGGCCACTCCCCGGAGGGCAGAGCAGGGGCTGTCTTCCAGCGCAGGCAGTGGGGCACGCTTTCCCTCCAAGCAGCAAGTCCTGTGGCCGGGGATCATTGTTCAGAGGTGCTGACGCAGGTTTGGCTTGGAGCACCGGTCACGGTCAGAGGTCACGGTCGGAGGAGCGTGTGCCTCTTCTCCTACCCCCTCCCCATCCCACCAGGTAACTCGGGCCTTTTTGTTTTGTAGATTTTATGACCAGCCACCATTTCCGTGGCTCTCCCAGCCACAGCCTGGCGATGACCGGGCCTCCCGGAGGAGAAGAGGACAGGAACCAGGTGGTGTGCTGGGCCCCGGCGCCCGGGCAGGCCTGGAGGTCAGGGGCCTGGCCCCAGCCCCCGGCCTCCCCGCCCACTTGAGGGCAGGTGCCCGGGAAGTCGGAGCGAGGACGGAGAATGCAGCAGGGAAGGCAGTTTTGGAAGAAGAGCTGCGGATGGCAGGTCCTGCCAGGTGGCAGAACCTAAGCTTCGAAGGCTGGAACCAGCCAAGGAAATTAGGGAGGCAGATGTCCGAGGGCGATGGGGAGAGGCTCTTTCAAGACCTGTACCCATTCCTTCAAGGAGAGCACGTGCTGACTCCCCACAACAAAGGGAAATCCCAGTCACTGCCCAGAGTTCTCTCCCCTGAGGGCCTGAGTTGCGTGGAAATGCCGACTCCATTAAATGATGGGCATTTGCACAGTGTCCCCAAAGTGCCATTTTATCCTCCAAATTGCGCACCAAGTTTTGAACCCACGAGGAACCCTGAGAAGGGGGGCTCGTGTGTCCCTTTACCACGGCCTAAGTTTGGGAGACCCCTGAAGCCTCCATCTTATGAATCGCACCGACAGGCGAGGGGGTCCCTGGAAAGCTGCGAGCGCCAGGAGAGCCAGCATGCGGACCCCCACGCAGCCCACCTGGCCGGCGCGAGCGAGCCCAGGCCCGACCTCTGGGGGCCCGACGCCGGCTTGGAGCCTCCGGTGTACGTCCCTCCACCGTCGTACAGGTCTCCCCCCGAGCCCATCACCAACCCGTACGCGGAAGACACGGCCCCTAGACAGCCACCGCCGGTGGAGAGGACCAGTGCCGGCCACCAGGGAGCCGGGAACGAGCACGGCACCCGCCGGCTCTCTCCCCAGGGGCCCCCCACGCCGCCCCGCCCCGCCCCTGCTCGCGACATCTCTGTTCAGTACATTTCTTTCGATGATCCGCGGATCCGCCACATTCAGCTCGCGCAGCCCCAGGGCTTCTGGGAAGGAGCCAAGTTGCAACGTCGTTCCCCAGCCCCTCCAGAACCAGCTGCATGTGGACACGGGCAGCACGATGGGGCCTTTCGGGGGGACGCACGGGGCCAAGTGCCCGCGTCAGGGAGCAGGGGAGCCCCTGGGGTTTCTGACCCCAGCCCCGCGTGGCTGCGGGGCCACCTCCTCAGGGACGGAGACAACGAGGAGAATGGCGCGGTGAGAGAAGCGCAAGCCGAGGTGCGGGGCAGCCGGCACGGCCACCCCGAGGGCCCCGGCTCCTGCCCCAGCCCACGGGGCGAGGGTCCCAGGGAAACCATAACCAAGCTTAAGATGTTTGAAACCGGCAGCCAGATCAAGAGACGGTCCAAGAAACAAGCGAACGAGACTATATTTTGTTTGGTCTCCATCCCAGTTAAATCAGAGCCACATCTGCCAGACACAGATAGGAACAACAATGACCTGAAACGGAGCGCCGATAGAAAGAATGGGCTTGATAAGAGCGCGGCGTTGCAGGCACAGAGCTTCCTGAGCATGTCGTCCACCGACCTGGAGCTGCAGGCGCTCACAGGAAGCATGGCCGGCAAAGCAGAGGCCCAAACACCCCATCCGCGGGAACCAGCAGACAAAGAAAGAAATGACCTCAGGTACGTCCCCCCCCCAGGACACCGGGGGCTCAAGCCCTCTGGCTCCTGGCCAGGACACCAGCACAGAGATCAGCAGACACAAACCATCTTCGCCGAAGAGCCCCGCAGCTCCCGGCCGCTGCCTGGGCTGCCGGTGGGGGGCCCCGACGATGCGGGGCCAACGCCCAGGCATTCCGAACCCACCGCCCCTGGAACTCACAGCGCCCCAGCCTCGGCTCCTGGAGACCCTGAACGGAGGCCGGGCACTCATCACTTGAAAGGCCAGATGCACCTCAGCCTGTCCAGCAATAGCGCTTTCTCGAGGACTTCCTCCTGCACGGATCGGGCAGCGCCCAGGGAGTGCCCGGGCCAGCCCCACGGACAGGCAGCAGGTCCCACGCCCACGGGGGAGGTGGTGAAGGGGGACGCGGCCAGCCCGTGCAACAGCAAGCAGTTCTTCGGCCAGTTTCTTTTGAAGCCGGTTAGTCGCCGACCCTGGGATTTAATAAGTCAGCTGGAAAGCTTTAACAAGGAGCTTCAAGAGGAGGAAGAAAGTAGCAGCGGCAGCAGCAGCAGTGACGAAAGAGAGGCAGGGCGGCAGCAGGAAAACGACACCGACGGCCGCGCGGAAGATTCCGGGCTGGGTGTAAACGGCCGGGAGACGAGAGTGGAGCAAGGGCACAGCACGGAGGTGCCAGGGGAGCCTGGCTTTAGGTCGGGGAGAGTGAAGAGCAAGTCTGAGAGCTGGAGTGAGGAGTGGAAGCTGGGCCGCCCGTGGGCCCTGCCTGGGTCCCCGGGCCCCCGGCGGGCAGAAGGGAGCAGAGGTGGATGCTCCGGGTCAGCAGAGGAAAGCTGGATTCCGGGGAAGAGGGGCCAGGAGGGTGAGAGCAGCACAGACCCGCTGGCCGGCAGCCCAGGCCCTGGGAAGAGAGTGACGTCATGTAGACGGAGTGACACAGAGCCAGCCCCCCCCACTGCACCGAAGGAGCCACAGGGAGGCCCGAATCTCAGCAGCGTGCTAAGTCCGGTGAAGCTGAGCCAAGGACCCAGCCCCCAGGTGGATGCTGGAGAAGAGTGGGGTGCAGGGGTTCCCCTCTCCCTGGCTAACAGAGGCCGAGGCCTCTCGGCGCCAGACTTGCGGGCCGTGGGGCTCCACGCGGGCCCCATGCCCAGCGCCGGCGAGCCTGACGGTCCCTCGGAGAAGGCGCGCGCCACAGACGTCCCCCCACACGAGTCCCTCCAAGCCAGGGCGGCCAGGATCCTGGGCATCGACGTGGCCGTGGAGTCCCTCCTCCCGGGCAGCAGCAGGGGGGGATGCCAGAAGCACCCCGCACCCAGCGAGGGTGCCCCGTGGCCGGCCCCCACCGGGGAGAAGCCGCCGCCCGGCACTGCACTCCGCGGCGAGCCCGCAGGGCCCCGAGATGCCTTCCACAGCAGGAGGAAGTGCGGCTGGACCGAGAGCCCCCTCTTCGTAGGGGGCAGAGACCACGCTGGCGAGCCCGCGGGGGTGGACGAGCCCCGGCCCAGCCCACCGGAGGCCGCGGGGTCCGCCACGCCCCTCGGCTCCATGCCACCCCGCACCCCCGAGGGGAGCCCGAGCGCCGTGGGCTCGGAGAAGAGGCCCAAGGGCACCTCCAGAGTGATCGAGAGCTTGCAGGAGAAACTGGCCTCCCCGCCCAGGAGGGCCGACCCCGGCCGCCTGATGAGGATGAAGGAGGTGAGCTCCGTGTCCCGCATGAGGCTCCTGGTCTCGCGGGGCGCCGAGGCCGCGGACGAGGCCAGGGGCCTCGGCGCCCAGGCCGCCTGCGGGCCTCCGAGCGGCGGGGACCCGGCGCCGAGAGCGGGTCGCCTGGACTCCGTCCCTAAGGGCTGCTTCTCGTGGGAAGAAAACAGACGCCCGGCCCCGCACGGGGAGAGAAAGAGAGTGGACGAAGGCTTCTGGTGCCCAGGTAAGGAGGGGACGCGGGCGCCGCTTTTCGTAGTGGTTTGGAATCCTTGGGTGATGCAAATTACCAGGCTGGAGGGTAATGAAAGTTTGCATGTACAGAAAAGATAAATCTTTGAATTATTTTACCCAAAGATTCTGTGTTTTACAAAGAATTATCTGGAAGCTTCCTTAAAAAAAAAAATCAAGATCTTGAAATGTATTCAAGATGCTTGTGTATTTATAGAAATTATCTAGATTGCCTTTGCAGACTGCATTCTGTGAAGAGGTAAACCAGTTAAGTCTTCCAGCCTTGGTGTGGCCCCCTTGATAAACCTTTCAGAGACCATGGCATCTGTACTTTGAATTTCCCCCCTAAAACACTAGGCAGCCACCCAAACAACCCTCAGTGCTCTTCATTAACTTAATAAGAAAAGACGTACCAGGCTGATGTAATAAACTGTCCTTCCTGCTGTGCTGTGTCTTAACGTCACACCTTCCAAAGCCATCCTCCCCATTTTTCTGTTTTCACTACCACGCCCTCGATGAAATGTGAAAAGGTTCAGTCGATAAAGTTAGCAGTGGGCATTTTCTCACTGCCCACCCCCAGGTAACCAACCTCCGCGGTGCTGCCTCCAGTGCTGGGATCGTTACATCTCAGGCGAGACCCTCTTGGCACGCGCAGCCCCGAGACCCGCCAGCCCCCCGGCCCCTCACCTGCGTGTGTTTTCAGAGCTTCTGTGATCCCTGAAACCACCAGCAGGTCTGCCCTTCAGTGACGGTGCTTCCCTCCCCGAGCTCAGGCCCGGCCTCTCGATGTCTCTGCTTCTTTTCCTAGTAAATTATTGAGCCCAGAAGTGGTTGGGGAAAAGCTGAGCCTGCCAGAGGCTCACGCTATAGACCATAGCAGGTTCATCTAGGCTCACAGAGGTTCATGTAGGCCTGCCCTTTTTTTGGTGAGGAAAACCTGCTCCCCAGGAGCAGAGGGTTCTAGAGCTGCCCCAGGACCGCCCCCCCACCTCCCAGGCCAGGCTGCTGTGTCCCTTTCACGGTGCTGTCCCCAGTACCTACCAGCTTTCTGATTTGAAATGCACGGATTTAAATGCAGATGGAAAAGAGCAATTGTTGTTAGAGCTGGAAAAATCCAGACATTTTTGTTAAAAAATTCTACTGGGGCACTTTAAAAATTCTCGCACCAGTGCAGTTTGATCCTTAGGAACCCGAGTCCAGGTGCCTCTGCTCCTTTTACAAAGGACTTGGTTGAAATAAGAGGCTTGCCAGGGCCCCCCTGGAACTCATTATTTTGATAAATGAGCTCTTTGCTGAGAGAGAGAGAATGCTAAGGATGGAACCCTTTGCCAGTATGGAGGGAAGTGTTACGGGCCCATTTGTAGAGCTGTGGGGATTTATTCAGGCTCAAGCCTGATCCGCCCCTACCCCCAAAAATCCTATATGCTCACTTGTGTTGAAATGCTGGTTCAAACCCGGTAGACTTCTGAAGTGAGTTTTCTCATCTATAAAACGAGCATGATTATGTCAGTCGTACCTCATTCTGAGAATTATAAAGATTTTAACATAAGACAAAATCCTGCTATTAATAATAATAATAAACCAGTTCACAAATAGTTCTATGCCTTAGTCTATGGCCATATATTTCAGGGAGTATTTTATAATGTAAAATGGCTAGTTCAGTGAAACGCTCCTTCAGTGTTTAGTTTGACCATTGGTGTGTTTGGTGGGTACCTAAACAGCAGTGTGGTAATGAAACTTAATTTTAGCCAACCATTAAAAACACCGCCCCACTGTTGCTGACCAGTAGAAATTTTCATTATTTGTCTCTCCTCACAGTCTGGTGCATTTGGTAATGCACATTAAAAGGCCCAAACATCTACGTGCCCAGAGCTGCCCGTGTTGTGTCCTGGTGTTCCAGGGTAGCTGAACCGCAGGGGCTCCTGGAGGGACGCTTCCGGAAGAGCACCGGTGCTCAGCGGGGCTCCCTGCGCCTCAGTGGCCAGAGCCCTGCTTTTGGAGGCGCCGGGGTCGTGGGGCTGGGGTAGGAACACTGGGTATCCGTGACCTTTTCCACCCACTGGGGCCTCACAAGTTAGGAGAAAGCCTCGTTGCTTCATTTTCCTTTGGGTTCCTTTGGATATATTTTATCATTTTAAACACAAGCCTCCTCACCTCCACCCCCATTTCGCCCCGTCCCCCCAAATCCCCAAGGTGAGGAATGACGTCACCGCTCCCCGAGGCCCAGCTCGCTTCAGGTGAGACTGAACTGTCTCAGCCAAGGTTACACGTGTCGTATCTGTATTCCCACCCCCCCATGCACACCCCCTTCCAGAACTTTTCATCTCCTGTGGCATCATACGTACCACGCTACACAGCGTCCTTCCAGATTATAGATGCTCATTTCCTCTCACTGCTCTTGGGGGGCCTCCGGGTCCCTGGCCGAGAAGTCAGTGGCCCCAGACCAGCTCAGGGCCAGGATCCCATCCCAGCTGGAGCAGGCTCCCCGTCAGAAGGGTGGAAACAGGCCCCAACCAGGCTCGGGTGCTTACCTCACGGCATGAGTGCAGGACGGGAACGTGGGGAGACCGCAGGCCCCACGTGGCGATGTCTGGCAAGGCCTCGGGGTGCTGGGAGTGCCTGGGGAAGGCTGGGCAGGAGTGTGGCTTCCAGGGCCCTGCTTCCAAGGGCCACGCGCGATCCCTGCCGAGGCTGGCCTGCAGGCGCCATCGCGGAAATCCAGCCCGCAGCAGTCGAATTCTCAGCGTTTAGGGCAGCACGCCTTCCCCCGACCGTCACCGTCCGTAGAGTAGCCCTGAGTCACCCGGGGTGCCGAGCCCTGGACACGTGGCCAGCCCAAACCGCGCTGTGCTGTGAGTGCAAAGTCCACACCAGATTTCAAAGACTCAGTGCCACCAAAAATCGGAACCGTCCCCCCAACTTTTCAATTTTTTTTATTTTTTTAAAGATTTATTTATTTTTATTTCTCTCCCCCTCCCCCTCAGTTGTCTGCTCTCTGTGTCCATTCACTGCGTGTTCTTCTGTGACCACTTCTGTCCTTATCAGTGGCACGGAAATCTGTGTTTCTTTTTTGTTGCGTCATCTTGTTGTGTCAGTTCTCCGTGTGTGCGGCGCCATTCCTGGGCAGGCTGCACTTCTTTTGCTCTGGGCGGCTCTCCTTACGGGGCGCACTCCTTGCACATGGGGCTCCCCTATGTGGGGACACACCTGCGTGGCACGGCACTCCTTGCACGCATCAGCACTGCGCATGGGCCATCTCCACACGGGTCAAGGAAGCCCGGGGTTTGAACCGCGGACCTCCCATGTGGTAGGTGGATGCTCTATCCACTGGGCCAAGTCCACTTCCCCCAATTTTTTTATTGAGTACCTGCTGAAATGATAATATTCTGGATGCATTTGGTTAAAGATATTATTAAGATTAACACCACCTGTTCCCCTCTGTTTTCCTGTAGCTGCTAGAAATCGAGAATAACACAGGTGGCTCCCGTTATATTTCAGCAGGGCCTCAGCCCTCCATGCTCTGCGGAAGGGGTCCCTTGTCCTCCGAGTTCCTGCCACAGCCTGAGCTGAGGGCAGCAGCCGCATTCAGTGGAGGTGCCTCCAGCTCACCCAGCGCCCGTGGAGCCCGTCAGTGCCCAGTGTCCATGAAACCCGGGGCCCAGCAGATGCTCCCCTTCCCCTGGCCTCGGCTAGCTGAGAGCGCGCCCGTCACACGTCCCCCCTTGGTGACTGGCCACCGCGTTCTCGGTGGAGACACGGCCTCTTTGCCCACAGGAGGTCTGACTCACCACCCAGGTGTCCTCCTCCATCTCCCCCCAGGCTCCCTCCCCATAAGGGCCCCACTCATGCACGGTGAGGCCCACTCTGGTTCATGGTGGCCCCACCCAACAGATCTTTCAAGATGAGTCCCCCACCTTAACCGACCGTCACCCCTGCGGAGGTCTTCTTTGCAAAGCCACACCCACAGGAGCGTGGATTAAGACAGAGCATGGATTAAGACGGAGCGTGTCTCCTGTGGGGACATGATTCAATCCCCAGCTCCAATTCCAAGCGCCCTAAACGCTGGCTTAGTCATCACATAACTATACTATACTATACTATACTATAGCTACACTGAAAAGGCGAGAGCAGGGCATGGCAGGTGCATTTTGCCGCCACTGGGGAAACAGGAATCTATGTCACCTTCATGATACACCCTTGTCCTGATGGGTTTAGAAACAGATTGTTTTATAACTGTTTTTCTGACCACCAAACTATATGCCATCCTTCCAGATTTCTGAAACATTTTCTCTTAAGAAATTAAGAGACCTTTAGCCGCAGTGGCAGGAGATTTCTGACCAAAAGAGGAGTAGCCTGAACCTCAGGTTTGCCTCACCGCAGAGACCTGTGGGTCCTGAGGTGATCAAGCTGGGCAGTGCCTGCTGAGGTGCCAGTGGCAGTCGAGGGTCATTGCTTTCTCGCAGGGTGTTTCCTTTTGGAAATCCAGGTCCTTTGGGCGCAGTTGGGATTTTCTGGTGTGGACTGTAGAGTACTCAGTGTGACAGCCAGCCTTAAATACACTTGTGTCTACGAAGGCCTGAGAAGGCATGTGTCAGTCCTTGGGGTTCAGGATTTCGGGGTCCCCTAGCTCCCTGGGGGACAGTATATGATCACCTGCGTTCAAAAGCAGGTTGTCGGGAAGTGGACTTGGCCCAGTGGATAGAGCATCCACCTACCACATGGGAGGTCCGCAGTTCAAACCCGGGGCCTCCTTGACCCATGTGGAGCTGGCCCACGCGCAGTGCTGATGCATGCAAGGAGTGCCGTGCCACGCAGGGGTCTCCCCTGCGTAGGGGAGCCCCACGTGCAAGGAGTGCGTCCCATAAGGAGAGCTGCCCAGCGCGAAAGAAAGTGCAGCCTGCCCAGGAATGGCGCCGCACACACGGAGAGCTGACACAACAAGATGATGCAACAAAAAGAAACACAGATTCCCGTGCCGCTGACACAATAGAAGCGGACAAAGAAGATGCAGCAAATAGAACAGACAACTGGGGTGAGGGCAGGGAAGGGGAGAGAAATAAATAAATCTTAAAAAAAATAAAGTAAAATAAAGCAGGTTGTCCTCCCAGGTGGTCATTTACACACACAGACACACTCACAATTCCTCCTAAGCACCTTCCGCCCTCCGCCGCCTCACTGTGGTTGACAAGCACTGTATTCGAAGGTAATTCTAGCCCACTATGACCAACAGGAAGGGCCTTCAGAATACTAAGCAAAGCGCATTTCCCCTCCGTGGTTGGGTAATGGTCATCCACATCTCCTGAAACAGCCTTGTGCCTGGCAATTTACATTCCTTTTCAGTGAAGCCAAGATTGTTGAAATGTCTAGAAATGAACTCTGTCATACTTGTGGATTTTCACCCTATACCTGTTATGATTTGCGGATTAAGCAGAAAATAGACCAGTTGGATATACCACTAATTACCTTTTTTCTTTTTCTTTTTGCAGATTCATATGACCCTAGCCGAGTGGAGAGGGTGTGATGAAATGGCAGTGGTTTGCTGAGTAGTCTCTGATTTGGGGATACCTGCCCAATTGGCCTACTCCTCAGTTGGAAACTGCTGGGTTTAGTGTATCGATACATCCTTTGCCACTGCCACATGGAAATTAGTCATTCGTGCAGAATTGCTTTGTGGAGATGAAGCAATCTTCACTTGAAACCATCTATTTTTAGAGCATGAAGATTTAACACCTGCATTTAGAAAAGTGTTTTCATAGAAACTCTCCTTGCTGATGGATTTGGCAAAGTTGACGAATGGTTGGGTGTCAGTCTGGTTCTGCGTGAAAGTTTAAACACAGAAGATCTAGTGGAATAACGTTGAAAGGGCCGAATACCCTCACTCTCCCCTTCTGCATCTCCACGGCCTGCGTGCTGTGCTCACGTCCAGGGGCTTGGGGTGGAGGCCGTGGCCTGGTGTCTCAGCACTTTGAATTTAGGGGAAATGTGGAATGAATGTACCATGATCCATTTCTAGTCAGTTTGGCCTTCTGCTGCTGGCAGTGACTTTATGTAAAAGTAACTTGCCATCAGAGAATAAAAGCAATATCTTTGAATTGCTAAAAGATTAAAACTTGTACTATAATGTACTAGGAGTATTCTTTACCTGGGAATGAAATAGTTTGATCTTTGCAAACACGCCTTGTCTGCTTTGCACTCAGTATTATCTATTTTTATTTTCCAAGTGGATGTTTAGAAATTCTTTATATGAAAAATAATTGCTGGTTTAAAATAGACCATTTTAACAAAGTAACTATATTTCTTTTTACAAAAATGCTATTTTTCTATGATGTAAACAGTTGTTAGGTGGCAGATTTTTAAGGAAGTATTATTTTATTTAAAAGAATCTGTATCCCTTTGTGTGAAAGGAACCCAAAGAGGGTTCACATTTGCTTTAAAGCATATGCTATGTCCCCTTCCCATTTACAACACTGCTACTTTTCTTTTATTGGAGAAAGAAATGTCAATATAGACATATATTACAGGGTTAATAAAATAGACTTTTCACAAAGTTTTTTTATAGATAGCCAGAAGATCGTATTTGAAAACTACCCTCTCAAAACCAGCTAACTTCTTTACAACAGTTTTTGCTGCCAGATGACCTGGTTTTACCGAACGTAGTGTAACATTTTTATGTAGGGGGTTGTCTGCCCTGAGACTATACTGTCCTCCCCCCCTGCCCTGCCCCTTTAAAGAAATTTGTATTTTTCTCTAGAATGCTCCTGGATTAGTCTCTGCATATTTTTAAAAAGTGCTTGGAGCATCATATATATGACATTACAAAAGTATTATAAGCCTGTGTATTCTACTGTGTTTAATACTGCATTAACCTGCGCAAAGATTTTTGCATTTTTTAAACGCACTTGTCCATTCTTTCTAACAAGATGTTCTTATTAGCTAATGTCTCCTAAGTAGTTTCTTATCAAGTTTCAATAGCGTCACCTCGTCCTTTCTCCCTCATCTTTCCTTTCTCCCTCTTTCTCCTTCCTTCCTTTCCTTTTTTCTCTCTCTTTTTATTGAGAAACCACCTTATCTAGTTTTAGACATTTCAAATTCCTAAAATGTGAACTATTGGGTGGTCTGTAATTTGGCCCTCAGACAGCTCTTCCTGGGCTTTTCTGGTTGGTTTTTATCTGTACCATATGACTTTATTTCACAACAATGACGTGTAGTTGGACTGTAATCAACAGAGGAGAAGCTTCTAAATACTCCTGAGAAGTCTTTTCAGATGCCCTCATCTGCAGTCTTGGTTCCTGCCTGTGACTCAGAGTCACCTCTTTCTAGACTTGGGCTCTTCCAAAAAGTTAGAGTAGCTCCAACGTTCACAACTACCGCAACCCGGCCCGAGTCTCAGTGCTAAGAACAGCTGCAACTTTTCCCAGGAAACATTTCACGGGGACTGTCACTCCCTCTCTTCCAGCTGTGACTCCTTCAGGTCATCTGGTAGAAGGACATGAAGGCTGAGCCACCTGCAGGTCTGGTGGGATCTGTCTTCCCTCTTCAAAAACAAATGAAAGAAGGGATGGTGCACTCAATGACACGCGTATACACTTAACTCTGCTCTCATTTCCTCTTAAATTTTGTTGATACACCTAAAACTTTTTTTTTCAAATGAAAATAATTAAAGTTTACTTTTACTCCTCAAGAGAAAGAGAAGCATCCTATGTTCATTGTTGCACCTTATGTATATCCTTAAGTAAACCAAAACATGACGTGCCTCTGCTTTGCTTTACCTAAAGCTTGTATCGTATCCTTCTGAAACCATTCTGAATTGAGCCGAAATGACCAATCGTTATGCCCTTATCCTTAGTTTCTGAATTCAACCCTACATATAAATCTTTTGGGTGAAAATGAAGTAACTTTCAAAATTTAACTTTTAAAAGTTTAAACTTGCATATTATGAAATAAAATTATTCAGTCTTTAATCAAAAGCAGCCTTTCCAGAGGTTTTGAATTTAATGCTCATTATTTTATTATTTCTATTTCTCATATATACACAGCTCTCCATTATTATTTGTGACTGGAAAAAAAAGTTTTTATGTTTCGTACTGTTTTTTTTTCCATGTATGACTTACTGTTGGTATTTAAGAATTTAGAACTTATAAAATTAAAGTTCCAATTTTGACCATTTGGACCAAAAAATATATGAGGAATTCCTTATGAAATGTATTTTTATTTCTTGATTTACAAAAGAAGGGACGAGCAATGGTAATGTGACTCCAGTTGGCTGTCTTCGGAGAAAATTCCTGAATGATTGAAAGCCAAATATCTGTGTTATTATTTTCAACCTCATGTTTCTCCACATCACAGAAACCTCCTGCCTCAAACTTCCTAAAGCTGCAAGCAGCCGCTGGTTAGATCTGCAGAGTGCCCCTCTGTGTTGTTTAGACCTCTTTGGGCTGCTTTTTTAAAAGTCTCTGCTCTTGGAGATCCTTGTTTCCTTACCAGAGCTGTAGGTGGAGGTTTGGGTTCATGTGGAAATTCTCTTAAGTGGAACTTCCTTCTGTTTTGTGGACCTGTGTTAAAAACGAAATGATTCTGAAACAAGGGCTCCAGCCACTTTCTGCAGCAGCAAAGTGACTTACTCTGTCAGTGGCTCGGCTGGGGGCTCCTGAGGAAAAGCCTGCAGGAGCTCCAGCACCCAGAGCTTCCTCGCCACACCTCCCGGCAGAAGGGCCAGGTGAAGAGAGTCCCGGCCCACGTGCCACCCCGTCTGCGCGCTCTGCCCGTGTGGTTGCCGTCCACGACGTTGTTCAACACGATCGAGTCACATAAGATTCCGTGTCAGCAGGAAAGTGACCGCGCAGCAGAAGCCTCTCTCACGAGTGTCTGCGGTCCGAGACACACTTCTGGTTTCCTGCTCCTGCGAGCATTGCCGTCAGTGCCTGCGCTGCGAGCCAGAGCCTGGGCGCTGGGCGCGGGGGCGGGACGCCCTCCCCAGGCCGCAGCTCCCGCGGGCCCGGCCCTTCGCGCATTCTCTTTTCGTTGCGCTCCCAGCAGCAGCTTCTGTGCATCTGCTTGTGGGAGGAGAGCTGCTACTCAGGACAGGATTTAAGGGCCACGTGCCAAGTGGCCTTTACGAGGCCGCACGGTGGGAGGTCCCTCCCCAGGAGAGCCGGTTGGTCCGTGCGGGACAGATGGTCAAGTCACACGAAAGGACGAATGGCCCCCAGCCCCCCGGCTTGGTGGAAGGAGGAGTGGTTCAGACCATGGTTCACGTGGTGGCCTCTTGGTCACAGTCCAGCAACCTGCAGTAGCCGGCGTCCTCGGGCCGCCCCTCGGCAGCATGGGGGAGGCGGCGGGGCCCGCAGACCCCAGGCTTGGGCTCGCGAGTCCCCGCCGCGGCGGTGCGGATGAGCCCAGCGGAGGACAGGGAGGGCCTTGTGCTGTGGCCGCTGATAAAGGGCCGAGATGCGAGCCCAGAGGCCAGCGCCCCAGCGCCTCGTCGGGAGCGAGGAGGAAGCCCCTGCCTCGGGTGGGAGCCCCCGGGGGGCCGTGCGGCTCAGCCCGAGAAGCTGCCCTTCCCTCCTGCCTCCCGCCGCCCCTGCCCCACGACCAGAGCCAAGACACCGTCAGGGAGCGGGAGGGTGACAAAGGCAAGTTTACGAGGAGCGCATGGCAGAAACTAGAAATGAAAACCATGTGTCCCAGCCGGGGAGAAAGCAGCCACCTGCAGAGCGTTGAAGTCAGCGGAGCGCTCTGCCCCTGGGCCGACCGAGCTTGTGGCCATCTCGCAAGTCTCGGCAGGGGTGGAGAGGGTCCCAGGGCCTGTGGCCGCTGGTGGGTCCTCAGTGCAGGAGAGGATGAGAGGTGAGGGTGAGCGGGGCGCAGCGAGCACAGGGAAGGTGGCAGCAGGTACCAGCTATGTACAGATGACGGTCAGCCCAAGGAGCGCATTGTATTGCTCTGCGCAACATTGTAGCTCTTGCAGTTCCGGGTGGCTGGCCTGCGCCGTAACACACATGCTCCAAATAAAGATGTTGCATGCAGGTACCTGTGTCCATTGTCCCTGGCTGTGGGTGCATGAGCTGCCCCGTAACCTCTAGAGGCTGGCCCCGGGAGGGAGGCAGGAGGGACCCCGGGAGGGGTGCCTGGAGGATCCCAGCACCTCTGGTCTCCACCCAGTGTTTCCTGGGGATGAAGTGCCGGGTCATGTCTCCCCCAGAGGCTCACAGGTAGTGACAGGACAGGAGTCACTCCTGGGCAGGTTCCATCGCGGCCCCTGGCCTGGCCCCCGGCTCTCTGACTTGTTTGCTCATCTGCCGCCCAGCTCACGCTTGGAATATGAGACTCTGGCACATCGTGGTGTCCAGTGCATGGAAAAAGAATCTAAACCCGTACCTCCGGGAGCTCCTCGTTCCGGCAGCTTGCAGGCCGTCACAGCCGGCTCGGCCTGCACCTCGGGACCCCGCGCCGGAAGCAGATGAGACTGCGGCCCCATCACGCTCCTGGCCCCGTGGTTCCTGGTAATCAGACCAATATGCGCATAGGCGGTTGCTTCTGGGTTTCAAATAAAAGTGGTCCTTCTCAGGTTTGGCTGCTGCATTCTCCCACTCGCCTCTGCAGGCTGCTCTCCTCGTTTCTCCGGAGCCACCGTGCGTGGGGGTCTCAAAGCCCCCCTGTTCAGCCTGAAATTTCAGATCCCATTACACGCGGGCTTTAAGGTCCGCTCCCAGCTGGTTGGCTGCGGAGAATGCACATGACAGGGCAACTGCCCAAGAGGCCACAGGGCCACATTGAGCCACAGGCGTACGGGCGCGAGCGGGAGGTCAGGAGAGCAGGTCCCTGGCCGGCTACCCGTCACCTCCCAGACGTCAGCCACGTCCTCGGGCCGCCTGCGGCGCTTCACGCTGGAAAGTAGAGAAGGGGGTCGAGCTCAGTTAGCCGGTTTCTTCCAATCCTAAGATTAGGTGATGACTTTTTTTGGCAAAGGTGGGAGTCCACCGGGTCTTCGGCCCTGCCAGAAAAGTCTGAGAGTCAAGGAATTTGAAACCACGGCCGCGTGTGCCCAGAGCAGGCCCTGGCCAGGTGGGGCCCTGCCGTTCTTTCCTGCGCCGGGTGGTCCCTGTGCCAGTCACCGACCTTGGTTCTCTCCCCCTCCCCACGCCTACGGGCGGGCCAGGGGCCTGACAATACGGAATTCTGCCGACATACTTTTCTTACAGCAGGGCCAGGCACTGGGGCGTGGTGAGCTGCCGCGCAGCCTGCGGCGCGGATCAGCGGTGGCGGTATAGACCGCTCCAGCAGTTTGGCTGCTTGCACTGCTTTTAGCCGCACGGTGGGGCCTCACCAGCTCAGCCGGCCTTTCTGCTCCTGCTCCACCTACACACCTTCCAGGCGCTCGGCTTCCTTCACACCGGCTGGACGTGCTCTCCGTCACCCCACTGCTGAGCGTTCGGGGGACAGGGCTCCGTGGCAACTTGGTGAGCAACTCACTGGCCCAGGGGCCTCCGGTTCTGTTTCCACTGCTTCCCAGGCCTTTGAGCCGGAGGAAGTGTGTTCTGGATCAAGCGGAAACTCCATTTGCAGTTTCTCCTCTTGGCCGCCTCCCCCTGCCCTGCGCTTCCTGCTGCACTGTGTGAGGGTGCTTTCACCCGCCGGGTCCCACCTGGGCATTTCTAGCAGGGTGACTTGTGTGTAAATGAACCCAAATGTGCGTGAACCTAGAATTTCTTATGAGCGTTTAAAGTCAAATGCTCAATACGGGGGCAAAGGAAACGAACATTGTTGAGCCCCTACTGCATACCTGGTGTGTTATAGGCATTAATTAACACATGCCATTTTACAGAAACTGAGGCACCAAGAGGCTAACTAATTGCCCAAGGCACCCAGCTAGCAGCAGAGCAAGGATTGAAACCCATTTCCATCCACTCCAAAGTCCATGCTCTCCATCTTAGCTTGCTGCATCCCAGGAGGAAGAGAGAATGATCCTCCAGTTAGTCAGGAAATCTAAAGGCAGTAAGTAGTCTTACAATACTTGTTAGGTTCAGGTTCAGCTGCTTATGTCAGAATACCACAGTGGCTTAAACAAGATAGGAGCTTATTTCTCTCATGCTTAAAAGGAATCCAGAGGCAGGTAGTCCAGGGATAGCATGGCAGCTCCATGGGAATCAGGGAACCAGTTTCCTCATATCTTTCTGTTCCAGCATCCCAGCATAGTGGCTTCCATGCTCACAGTAACCTCTTAGCCCAACACAGCTGCTGGAGTGCCAGCCATCTTTAACACTTTCCAAGCAACTGAGAGGAAGAAGAAATCTCTCCCTTTAAACAAGCTTGCAGGAAATCCTGTACTCTTGTGTTTATAACTCATCGACTAGAACTTAGTCACATAGTCAAACTAGCTGTAAGGGAGGCTGAGAAACACAGTCTGAACAAAATCGAAGTGTTGTCACTAATGAAGAGAGTGACACTAGGTATCGACGGGCCATCGGCAGCCTCGGCCACACCCTACCGCGAGGCATTAGCCCTGGGGCTGGTGAACACACAGAGCAGGGGCGAGCGCCTCACTCGTGTCTGTGGGAGGCATGTGTCTTGAAGAGACCCTCATAGGTGGCAAATCACCAGACACCAAACACGCCACCCCAGAGAAAAGTGGGGTGTCTAACAGCAGTGCCTTCAGCTAGGGAGCAGCGCAAAGCAGCGCCCGTGGAGGGCACTCGTACGGTCTGTCTCGGGATGTGCGCCTTCCAGCTAAGGCAATGACTTTGCCCCTTTGGAGGTCCTTGGCGTTCACAAGAGGGAAACTGAGAGCACGTGAGACGCCGAGCCTGAGTGCTGAGGGCAGCAGACCCCGCCCCCCGTGCCCTCCTGCGGAGGGGCTGCCTGCACTGAGGTCCCCTCCCGTCTGCAGGAGAAAGCCTGCAGGGTGGGTGGGAAGAGGGGCCACGGAGGGTGAGGCTGGAGTGGGGGCAGGGTGGCAGGAGACCCCCATGCTCACGGGGGAGAGTCCCTGGGAGGCGTTTGTCTGTGCCTTGAGCCCGAGACGGCCCCTCCAGCCTGGAAACCCCCGCCGTCGTCGCAGGCCTTCCCCGCGGACACCAGCCTTTCCACTGCGCTAGTTCTGCCAGTGTCAGTTGCAGGGGAATCGTTTTCCTTTTTAAGATTTATTTTATTTATTTCTCTCCCCTTCCCCCCACCCCTGCTGTTGTCTGCTCTCTGTGTCCATTCGCTGTGTGTTCTTCTGTGTCCACTTGTATTCTTGTCAGCGGCACTGGGAAACTGTGTCTCTTTTTTGTTGTGTCATCTTGCTGTATCAGCTCTCCATGCGGTGCCACTCTTGGACAGGCTGCACTTTTTTCACATGGGGCAGCTCTCCTTACGGGGTGCACTCTTGCGTGTGGGGCTCCCTATGTGGGGACACCCCTGCGTGGCAGGGCACTCCTTGCGCACATCAGCACTGCGCATGGGCCAGTCCCACACGGGTTAGGAGGCCCAGGGTTTGAACCACGGACCTCCCACGTGGTAGATGGACGCTCCATCAGGTGAGCCGAATGGGCTTCCCCAGGGGGGCAGCTGTAAAGCCTCTTTCCTGGTTATTGGGATGTTTACGTATTGAGGTGTCCTGTACACGAAGAAGACGCACACCAGGAACGCTTTGTCTCTAGCACAGAAACTTCGTGACTACAGGCAAAAATGGCACGAGAAGGCAGTTAAGATGTCAGAGGAAGGAAGCGTGGTGGCAGACAGAGGTCACCAATCTAGATGAGCCAGATGTCAGCCATCCTGAGGGGTCAGCCCTGGCCCCGGGGGGTCTTTTAGGAAAGAACGAAGACAGGGTGGAGAGCCAGGGTAAGCGCGGGCCGAAGTGCCCCCGGCGAGCGTAGGAAGTGAGTGACCATTATTCCAACAAATCTAGAGAACGTGCCACAATGTGCTTCAGCCGAAAAAGAAAGAAAACACCACCGGTTAAATCCCGACCAGCCTCGGGTGATCCAGTGCCTCCCAATGTCAGAGACGTCGCGAGGTGAGAAAGAAACGCGTGCGCCCAGCTGATCCATGCACCGGCCCCCTGAAGCCTCCCGCCCGCGCCCCCACCCAGCGTGGCGCCGGGCCGTGCTGGTTCTGCAAGGCGGGGACCAGGGGCTCCAGGCCCTGCACCCCGGGAGCTGCTCCCCCGCCAGCCCCGGGCCGCCTCCCACGCAGAGGTGCAGCCCCACACCTGGAACTTATCAAAAAAGAAGGGGAGGAGTGCGAGGGTCTGCAGTGCGACCAGGAGACTCCGTTTTAAACTGGTACATCCGGGGGTTTTGACGCCGGCAGAAGGATTGAGAAATTCTTCTAGAATCTTCCAGCGTTTCAGGAGACCGGAAGCGCTGCACCTCCTTCAGCCCTCATCCCCCAGAGCTGCCACGCGCTGCTCCCGCCCGCTGGTGCCCTCTTCCTCCTCTTGCCTCGTGTTGTCCGTTTGTCCTGCACGTCTCAGTTGAAGCCTCGGGGTCCCCAGCAGCTCTCCCCCAACCCCCAGCTCAGTATCTGGGATGTGCTCTCCCGGCACCCCCTGCTCTTCCTCCTCACGTCAGGACAGCCGTGATGAAACGTCATTAAGTGTCCCCTCCCCTCGATGACCGAGGCGCTGCCTGTGTTTCATGGCCACGGTTATCCCAGCTCCCAGATCTGCACGTCCTCCGCGGACATTTGCTGTCAGGGTAGAACACGGACCTGCAGGGATTTGATCACAGGACGTCTATGCTAGACCCTCCATCGTATTTTGGTCAGGCAAGAAGTTAGTGCCCTAGGACGACCACCACAAATTTAGAACAAAGTCCAGAAGTTTTTTCACTAAAATGTTAACACGAGTATGTCTGGAATTAGGATTATGGGCATTTATTTATTTGCATTTTTGTGGTTTATTTGTATCTTCTTCTATTAGAAATAGCTATTGCACAAAAGAAGAAAGGGTTGGGAAAAAAAAAAGAAGAAAAAAATGGTAAGTTGAGGGAAGCAGACTTGGCCCAGTGGTTAGGGCGTCTGTCTACCACATGGGAGGTCTGTGGTTCAAACCCCGGGCCTCCTTGACCCATGTGCAGCTGGCCCATGTGCAGTGCTGATGCGCACAAGGAGTGCCGTGCCATGCAGGGGTGTCCCCCACGTAGGGGAGCCCCACGCGCAAGGAGTGCGCCCCGTAAGGAGAGCCGCCCAGCGCGAAAGAAAGTGCAGCCTGCCCAGGAATGGCGCCGCCCACACGGAGAGCAGACAGGGCAAGATGACAAAACAAAAAGAAACACAGATTTCCAGTGTTGCTGATAAGGATAGAAGCAGTCACAGAAGAACACACAGCGAATGGACAGAGAGAACAGACAACTGGGGGGGGAGGGAAGGGAAGAGGAGAGAAATAAATAAATATATCTTTAAAAAAAAAAACCACATTAAGTTGTGCTGGATCCCGAAGGCGGTGGAGGGGGTGCGAGCTGCACAGGTTAGGAAGGGGTGCTCCCAAGTGGGGAGGGAGGCTCGGGGCGCTTTAGCAAAGCAGAAGGCCTGGGCTCGGGGTGCAGGGACAGGGCGCAGACAACGGCGGAGGTGTGGGCCCCGGCGAGGGGGGCCATCCTGCACCCCGGCTGCCGTGGCTGCCCCCCACCCACGCCCAGTCCCAGCCGGGCCCTTCACTAACTCGAGGGGGGGGGGGGGCGGTGTCGCCCAGAGTGAGGATCCGTTTCCTGGGATGGCCAGTAGAGCACTTGAATCCTCTTCTGACCACGCACCCCCAAAGGGCCAGCCCAGTTGTCCTCAAGTGTGACCCCACGTGTGCAGCATGCAGTGACTCAGGAGGTCTCACTCTTGTTTGCAACGCCTGCAATTCCTTTACTATGGGACAACGCCTCCTATTACAGTTAGAGGTAAAATCCAACACTGGCTGACGGAACCGACTGAAACCACTTTGAAACCTAACCCCGTGGTGAACCTGTGTAAATGATTGACAGCAGAGTATTTTCAGTCTTTTTAGGAGAAAAGAGTTGCTCTTGTTGTTTTTTTAAGTGAGCTGAGGGTTGTGGTAGAGCCAGCTTCCAAGATGGCCCCAGTGGTCCTCACTTCCAGGCATTCATACCCTTGTGCTCCCTGCTCCCACTTTATTTTATTTTTAAAAGGTTTATTTTATTTATTTATCTCCCCTACACCCCCCCCCCCCCGCCAGTTGTCTGCTCTCTGTGTCTATTCGCTGTGTGTTCTACTGTGCTCTCTTGCATTCTTGTCAGCGGCACTGGAATCTGTGTCTCTTTTTGTTGCATCATCCTGCTGCATCAGCTCTCCGTGTGTGCGGCGCCACTCCTGGGTGGGCTGCGCTTTTTCATCCAGGGCAGCTCAATGCGGGGCACACTTCTTTCATGTGGGGCTCCCCTACAAGGGGACACCCCTGCGTGGCAGGGCACTCCTTGCGCGTGGCAGCACAGCGCGTGGCAGCACAGCGTGTGGGCCATCTCACCACATGGGCCAGGAAGCCCTGGGTTTGAACCCTGGACCTTCCTTATGGTAGGTGGACACTCAATCAGTTGAGCCACGTCTGCTTCCCCCCTCCCACTTTAAATAAAGCTAAACTCTGTGACCATGAGGACATGGCAAAAATAATGGTTTATGGAATCTGGGGCGTTCTTAGAACATAAAAAATACCATGGCTTCCACCTTGCTCTCTTGGATCTCTCACTCTGTGGGAAGCCAGCTGCCGCATCATGGAGACACTCACGCAGCCCTCTGGAGAGGTCCCCATGGCGCCATCTTGGCAGCCATCTTGGAAGTGGCTCCTCAGCCTGTCGAGCCTTCAGGTGGTGGCCCGCCATCTTTAATGCCACCTCACCAGAGACACATCAAGCGAAGAGAATCCCAAATGTCGGACCCACAGGAACTATGTGGAATAATAAATGCATGTTGCTCTTTTAAACCACTAAGTTTGGAAGTAATTTGTCACACAAAAGTAGAAACCTTATTTGGGAAGTTTGACCCAACCCTGAGTAAGCACTTAAGTTTCTAAAGGGAAAACTTGTGATTGCTATTGGGGAAAGAAGAAGAAATGGTAGACTGAGAACTAGAAAGATTCATTCTGGCAGCTTCATAATTTTGCCATAGGGTCCCTGCTTTTTGTCTTCAACTCTGGAAGAACAAAGGGAAGCTGCAAAGAGAGTTATTTCTGCGCTGGGAAGCTGTGAATGCAAGAAGTTAGAATGCTGTGCTTGAATCATGCCCAATATTTTTAAATGTCTGCCTTCATAATAGAGATCTGTCCCTCTCAAGGAATTCTGTCAGGGTTATTAATTGTGCCCATGTTGTAGCTGTTTCAGATTCATCCTGCTCGTGTAAGTTTGTACCATGAAGAAAAATAAGCCATCGTTTTGCAAAATGTGCTAGTTCATTTACTACAGAGCCCTTTACTAAGTTTGGGTATTTCCAGTGAATGGCACCTACCAGGAGTTTCCATTTTCTCCTAATCCAGGGAATTCTTCAGTCCTAGAACCCTGGCATCAACCTGGCATCACATACCAGGGAGAGAGACATCTTCTTGTGAAAGCGGAAGTTGTTTGCCCAGGGCAGGTGTCTTAGCTAGCCCTTGCCTGTGCCATATCTCTGTTATCTTCCACCCACTGATTAGTTCAAAGGAACATTCGGGTCTGAAGATGTGTGATTGTTTGGATTACTGTCTAACAAGCATTTGCTCTCCACGCCCTGCTCCCCACCCAACACACATACTAAGAGCAGAGTATATGCATCTTCTCCCTTTGACTTTTGGCTGGGCTACGTGGCTTGCTTTGGGTGACGGTACGTGAGCAGGTGCGAGGTGAGCAAAGGCTTGGGGCATGCCCCCTGGCTGAGCCTGCCTCCTGTGCTTCTTCCATTGCTATGAGAAGAGTGTGTCGCGGTTTCAGGTCCTCGTTTTAGGGACAAATGAGTGACACTCAGCGGGGAGACAAGCTGAGGATGCGTAGCTTGAAGTTGGGTTACCCCAGCCAAACCACAGATGTGTGAGTGAGAAACAAATGCTTACTGTGGTGTGTCCCTGAAATGTTTGCGATTTTGTTACACAGCACAACAATGGCAAGAGCTGCTGACTGACACAAGGGGTGATTAATTTAAAATTCCAGATATGTGCTACTAATTCGCAGGAAGACTTGGATGCTCTTAGGATATCCATGAAGTTTCTGACTTGCAAGTGCCTCACATCAGGGCCTTTAGATATAGCAAGATGCTCCCGGAGAAGGCCTGTGTTCAAGGGATTGTCCCTTGCTGCCACCTCCGCCCCCCAGCCCCAGCCACCTGACCCTGTGCCTAGATTGAAAACAGCCGTGCTAGATGCCCCCGGCCTTCAGCCGTGGGAGCTCTCTCACCACTCACCCCACCACCACCCTGTCTACTTGCAGGTCAGATTCAACCTGGACGTTTCCTCCTGTGTTTCCAAGGATAAAAATCATCTGAGGTTTCCTCTGCTTTTTTTTTTTTTGTAGATTCACATATTCTTCTAAAGTCCCTTGGTCCTCGGCATGGAGAATGATTTCTCTGGACAGACTTGGCTTCTAAAGGGAGGGTGGGGAAACGGACTTTGGCCCAGTGGTTAGGGCGTCCGTTTACCATATGGGAGGTCTGCGGTTCAAACCCCGGGCCTCCTTGACCCGTGTGGAGCTGGCCATGCGCAGTGCTGATGCGCGCAAGGAGTGCCGTGCCACGCAAGGGTGTCCCCCGCGTGGGGGAGCCCCACGCGCAAGGAGTGCGCCCGTGAGGAAAGCCGCCCAGCGTGAAAAGAAAGAGCAGCCTGCCCAGGAATGGCGCCGCCCACACTTCCCGTGCCCCTGACGACAACAGAAGCGGACAAAGAAACAAGACGCAGCAAATAGACACCAAGAACAGACAACCAGGGGAGGGGGGGGAAATTAAATAAATAAATAAATCTTTAAAAAAAAAATTAAATGTCATGTAATATCACATTAAAAAAAAAATAAAATAAAGGGAGGGTGGCATGGGAGAGAAAAGGAGCTATATTCGGAGTGCGTGGAGTCCAAGTTGCCAGTCCAGTCACGTGTCAACACTTGTCATTAGCCAGCGGGGTAACTGGCTCCCAGGACGACCTTCGGCAGCAATGTGTCCTGTGCAGGAAAACAGCCTCGTGGTGGAGGGGAGCCGGCTGCAGGCCGAGGGCAGCCCCGCCAGCACGCGGCTCTCCGGGGTCCGTTCACGCAGGGGCCTGGCCGCGCCCCGCGGGGAGGCCCCTGGGCAGTGGCCGGGGCTCGAGTCCCGCGTGCCCCTCGGCAAGGGCCTGCCCTCCCGGGACAGAGGCGCCTCCGAGCAGAGCAGGCCCGCGGCCGCCGTTGACCGCTAGGGGGCGGCCTCGGCTCACGCGAAGGCCGGCGTCCGCCCCGCCCCGTCCAGCAGGTGCAGCGAGGGCCGGCGGCTCAGCAGGGCCCGCGCACCTGCCCACCTGCAGCGCTCAGGGCAGGTGTCCTACCGCCGCGGGCTGGGCAAGAACGACTTTTAAGAGGGTCTGCTCCCGGACCGCGACTTCTTTTTGCGAAAATGTGCAGCTAACGCACATGCCCTTTGTTGGAAGCAGCGGTGAGCTTAGAGCCTCTCGGAGCTGCGCGTCCCAACGGTGTCATTTGCTGGTGACTCGGGCCACTGTGAAGATTAAATGAGATGCCTGCGAAGGGCTTGGCGTGGCGCCTGGCGCACGACGCGTGTTCAATCGACATTACCACGCCGTCAGGTGGGGGGGCCGGCCAGTAGGTTCCTGCGGAGCCACCCCCAGTCCGCTGGCAGGAGCACAGCCGGTCACCCCCGTGGACACCTGGTGAGCCACACGGAGAGGCCTCAGCCCTCAGGCCAGTGACCTCCTGGGCTTGGCCACCTCCGTGCATCGATGAGCCGCCCAGGTGTGGCTCCCGCAGAGGGTGGGGCAGAGACCTCCGCGCAGAGGTGAGGCCGTCGCTCACAGCCCACCTGTCCTAGCGCTGGCAGCCCCTGGGGCAGCTCAGGAACCTCACAGCAGGGTGGACCCCTGGGGAGGGGGACAATCGCTCCAGGGACCCCGAACCCTCTGACCCCCAGTGGTGTGTCTGGAGCGCACCCTGGCAGAATTTTGATAAGCCGGCACAAAGCTCGCTTCTTTAGCACACTCAACACCTGTTTTCAAATGAGCTCAGCCTCGGAAGCCTCCGAAGGCTCCAGGGGCCGTCACCGCCGGCACTCACGGGAGTTACAATTTGTAGATTGTCGTGGGAATGAATGAGGCTTGAGTGTCTCAGGGAGCATCTTGCCAGTGGCTTGGGAGAGAGGGCAGGGTCTGGAGTCCAGATTTCTCCACATTAGATGCAGCGATTCACCCAGGGGTCTCAGGAAAGTCCCTTAACCTCTTCCTGCCCAAGACTGCCTCGCTCAAACAGGGCACAGTGATGTCGTTTTTGCCCCTTTCCACCTCATGGGGCAATTGCCAGAATAAAAGAAATAAGAATACCTTGTGCACAGTACTTCCTGTTCACTTTCATGGGGAGGCAAACCCCCCGGGCCTCGCTGACCGCCTTTGTCCTGAACGAGCTTACCCAGGGTGGCTGGATGGCCAGCCACCTTGAAGAGGCCACGGTGGCACCCTCCAGAGGAGAAGGCAGGTTCCGTCACTCCACAGCGTAATCCAGCTAATGTCTGCCTCGAGAGCCCCGCCAGCCGGCCTCCTGCTTCTTAGGAAAGCTTGGTGTCTCCACCCGCATGCGTGGGCTCAGAGAAGCCAAAGCCACGGAACATTTCCTGAGTATTCTCAGGCCTCAGACCTTGGAAATGAGGAAAAATCATGGGGTGCAGGGGAAGTGAGCAGAGAGTCCAGCCAGGAAAAAGGCAGAAGAGTCTGGATTTCTCTTCTATCAACCCTGGGATTTTATTATTTTTTAATAACAGTGTCCTCTGAGATGCCTCTAAATTCAGGCGCCCAAACTGTGTGTGTGTATATAGGAAGAGCAGAGAAAGAAATGGGCAGGGTTAACAGTAGCCCCAGGATTTCAGGCACAAGGGAATTCACACTGTGGTTCCTGGTACTGATTTCATTTACTGTTTATTATTTGGGACAGTGATATTGTAAAATAAGGTCCCAGGGGGCTGCAAGGACTGCAGACCGCGCTCCCGTGTCAGGCTGTCCCGCATGGGAGCCACAGGCACGTGTGGCTGGTTCAAATTGCCATGTACTGTGAGCCTGAAACACGCCGATTTCAAAGCTTCACCCACGAAAGGAGTGTAAAAATGTCTCTGTAATTTTTAATCTTGCCGATTGAAATAATAATATTTGGAATACATTGAGTTAAAGAACGTCTTACAACACTTGATTTCATCTGTTTCTTCTTACTTTTTAAATGGCACTGCTAGCGAATTTCTCGTTACCCAAGGGAGCTCACTCTGTATTCACTCTGTGTTCCTCCTGATCTACCAACCACTTCGCGTTACAGAAAGAGAGAGGACTGGAAGCTGCTTGCCTCACCTCCCCAGTCCAGCTCGTGGCAGAGCAGGTCTAAAGCAAGAGCTCTCTGTTCCTGGGGCAGCCACCCCCAGCTTGCAGAGCCCAGCTCTCGAGAGCGGTCCCCTGAAGCTTTGCCTGGAAGGAGGAGGCATTTCTGTTTACCTCATTCTGGCCCCTGAAGCCCTGAGCACAGTGCCTGGCATGTAGTGGGCACCCCAAGCAGGCTGGTAAATCGATTGTCCTCCCTGCTTGTCCTCTGGACGCAGCGACCTCCTTCTACAAAGCCTTTGCAATGCTGCCCCCTGCTGACTGGTTACTAGAAGTGCTCAGTGAGCGCCCCCAGAAGTAGCTTGGGTGCTGTAGATCGTGTGTGCATATTGTGTGTGTGGTTGCATGTGCAGTTGTGTGTGTTGTGTGTGCATGTATGTCATGTGGTGTGCACATATGCATCTTTGTTGTACATCTTATGTGTATGTGTGCTGTGTGTATTGTGTGTATGTGTGCTGGGTGTTTGTGTACATTTGTTGTGCTTACGTATGCTGTGCAGCTTGTGTGTGCATGTGTCTTTGTGCTGTGTGTTGTGAATGCATGTGCTGTATATAGGTGATGTGTTGTGTGAGTGCATGCACATTTGTGCTGTGTGTGCATGAGTGGCCTGTGTGTCATGCGTGCATATGCTGTGTTGGGTATGTTGTGTGTTTTGTGCCACATGGGTGGCAGTGCATGTGCTCAGTGCCAGGCTGTCCAAAGGCGACAGCATCCCTTAGCCTAACCTTCTCCCCATCCCCATACCAGCAGACGCCAGGTTGAAACATCCTCAGGCAATTGTGAAAAGAGCCCCCTGTTTACCTGGGAGCCCCAACCCCTACAAGGGTCTTGTTGCAGCATCAGCTCTTCTTCCTCCTACATAAAATTATTCTCGCAGTTGTGCGTACATGTCCTCTGCAGGGTGCAAGAAGTCTCGAGTAGGAGATCCCAGGGCAAGCTTGGCTTGTGTTCTGAGTTCCCGGCTCTGCGGAAACCACTTGCCTTCAGGCTCTGGGGTGATGCTTTCTTGGGGAAGGTGGCAGTGAGCGGCAGAGGGCAGAGGTGGGAGAGTCGGGTTCCCTGAGGCAGAGGGAGTATGGGGCTCCAGCAAGCACCCCCGTGTTGTACCAGGTGAGAAAAAAAGTGGGGAAACAATGTTTAATGGCTGAGCTTTCTGGGGGACCCAGAAGTGTGGTACCGACCTGCTGATGGCTCTTGGTCTCCTGCCCCAGAGCTCCAAGTCTGGTTCCTGGAAAATGCAGGCCTCCCTTCAGTAACTTTTCTGAAAGTAAAATTAAACCGCATGATCTCTAGAGACCACATGGGCAAGGGACAGCCCACAAGTTCATTGAAAGAATATATTGTCTTTTTTCACTGAGAGGCAATTACTGATGTTTCTGGATAAGAATCTACCGATGGGTCTACACATGATCTTAAGCAAACCATCTCCCTTTTGAGATGCTCCCCTTATCTATAGAATGCCCCACTGTGTCCGCACCCAACCAGGATGATCACTTGAGGTCCTGGAAGTCGGGGCTCTCCACCCTGGCTGGGGCGATGAGACTGATGCCTGCACCCTGCCGTAGACCGAGTCCATCAGCATCTCCGGACATCAGTGTTTTTGTAAAAACTCTCCCAGGCGAGCGTGCAGTCACAGCTGCCCCGTGGGAAAGCCTCTCACAGAACCACGACCATTCCACAGGCATGAGACGCCCTCCAGGTCGTCGGGTCATGGGCACCTGGTGACCAGGCTTTCCATGGGGAGTAGGAGCCGACAGCCAGTCTCCTCCTGTCCACAGAGGTGCTGGCCCTGCCAGGCCTCCTCAGTCAAGCCACCGCTTCCCAAACACCTGGCCTGTGCTGAGTGGTGCACCTTGGCTGGAGTCCTCGTTCCACTGTCCCCTAAGATGCTTCCTCCAGCAGGCGACAGGGGTGAGGGGCCAGCCCTACGGAAAGGGAGCTAGGTGGGCCGCCATCTTACTTTACCTGGGCCTAGGCCAGTCCTGGCTGTGGGTTGACTTGGGGTCAGCTTTCCCCATGGGAAATGCCAGCCCAGGGCCAAGGCCAGCAGCCCTTGGCTTTCTCTTTGGGCCTTTAGGTTCTACTCCTTCCTTCTTCCTCACCTCTCTTCTGACCTCTGCCCACTCCGGCCTTTGGTCAACTCTTTCCCAGCTCTTCCCGAGAGGCGAGTATGGGGAGGGGCTCCCAAGGGCTTCTGCCCCAGTCCTGCCCAGGCACAGGTTTCAGGACTTCGCCATGGCACTTGGACCAGAAAAGAAGGGCCAGTGACGCCCTTTGGCTCTTTTCACTACATGATTCTTTTCTGCTTGCCTTTTGGTTATGCACACTTAGCTCAGACCCCAGGGAGAGGTTAAGAGAGTAATTTCCCCAGCCCAGAAGCTCTTCAGTGGAGTAGGAAAAATGCTGGGGTGGGGGCATTGTTGTTCCCACTGCAGGTCTCATACCCCTCAGCAAGGTCCCCAGTGTTGCAAGTGAGGACCTAAGTGTCCACCAAAGACGAGAAACCCACCCTCTGCTCCTCACAAGGGACCTCTACGCTCTAATGCAGGGGTTCTTAACCTTTTTGTTCCACAGACCCCTTTGCCAGGCAGGTAAAGACCACAGACCCCTTACTAAGTCCACACTATACTGTGTATTATTTAATAAATAGATCACACCTGCAGCAACACGTCCCCACAAGAACATTTTTCTGAAGTTTGAACTCATGGACCTGTTGCTAAGAACCCCTGCTCTGATGGCTTAAGCATCACTTCCTCCAAGGAGAAGCAGTAGTATCTTTTTGTCTTTGATCCCAAATCAGGAACACATTGAAAGTTTGGGGAGAGCATATACGATCTAGAGTGATGATTAAAAAGCACATTTGTCCTTTTCTGCAGGGTGATGGGCTCCTTCAGAATTTTGAGTTTGCATTCCTAGTTCAGTCAAAGGCTGGTCTCTTCCCCACACCTGCTCCCCCACCGCCCCACCCCAGGTGCATGATCACAAGTAAGAGCCTACACCACCCAAGCCTCCTGTGGCTGGGTGTGCCCACACAACTAGATTCCCACCAGTGGAGAGCAGACAGAGGGAGAAGGGCCATTTCTGCCTTGATTGCTCAAGAAGAATTGGTGCCCTGGACTCTCATTTTTTTCCCTTCCCATGACATGCTCGTGACCTGGCTTCAGCCATGCAGCCATGGGCATCACCCAAGGAGACAGTTGAGTACCACAAAGAAAGGCATTCGGGGCCTTGCCAGTGAGTGGCAAAGCTCCAATGTACCCAGCAGAGCCAGTCCCCTAATTTGTGAAGTGTTACATGAGTGAGAAATAAGCACCTGGCTTCCTTAAGGCACTGTTGTTGTTTTTGTTTCCTTGTTATAGCAGCTTAACCTTTACCCATACACGGTTCACATGGAACATATCCTTGATGCTATGCTGTCACTCCTCAATTAATTCTTTACTCCTACCCTCTCTAAAATGCCAATGACCCTGTCTCTATTTTGAAGTTATCTTGAATTCTGTGTCTTTCTTGTCATCTCAATAGAGGCAGAAGGTTATTACCATGGAGCAGCACCCTATTTTGTGGTTAGGGGCCAAAGCTAGAGCATAAGGCAAAAATCATATGTAGTCAGGATATGCTTGGAAAGTCCTTTAGAAAGTTTCCATGTAAAGGATGAAAAAATGGCCTTGGCTGGGCCAGGTTTTCACCCAGCTCAGGTAAAATGTTTGGATTGCATTTCCAAGCCAGGCTGCAGAAGGAAATGTCAAATTTTGTTCACCTTGGCGAGATGCTCACCACTTGAGAAAGTCTCGGGGTTCAAGACAGAGGGGGGAGAAGATTCTCATGCCCAGCTCACTTTAGGGCAGGGTCCTCAGTGGGGGAGAGGTTGCCCCCAGGGGACATCTGGCAGGTCTGGAGACATTTTCTTGGTGTCACAACCGGGGTGTGGATACTTCCGGCCGCTGATAGGGAGAGGAAGAGATGCTGGTAAACACCCTGCAAGTCACAAACAGTCCCTGCCACAGAGTCATCGGGCCCCAGCTGCCAGGGGTTCTGAGACTGAGAAGCTGGCCCACTGAGAGGAAGGGCAGCATAGATTTTTATTGTAAATGCACTTTCCGGAACTCTCCCCAGCCCCCTTTCCTGACTGGCACGTGTTTATTTTGAGGTGAGTTAAATGATGCTGCTCCTTTGAGTCAATAGGGTAAGAACGGCAAGATAACGGAACCTTGGCAAGTCCTTGATGTCCTAGTGCTTCAGAGACCAAGTATGGCCTCTTTGGGTGGTGACTCCATCCCTGGCTGGTTCCGGATGTTTCAACAGTAACAATTAGCAGTGCTCCATCTCGCCTAAGGCTGTGCTTCCGAGGGGTGCAGGCCCCTCCTCAGCTGCTGGAAGAACGCGCTGCGGACCCGCTGCTGTCCTTGTCAGGCGCACATCCCGCAGCAGCTGGTGTCAGAGGCTCTCTGCTCAGTTCACCCCGTAACGCTTTACGGAACACCCGCCTCACAGCACGTGAGGCCGTTCCTCTCCCTGCTGGTGTCTCCTCTCAGGCTGGCCCCATAAATCAGCCCATCTGCTGTCCCAATCGGGGCTCCAGGGGGTCTGCGGGATGTGGATGGGCAGTGCCTGGTGATCCCGTGGGAGCCTGCCGAGCAGGAGTCCTGGGGGCCCTTCCTGGGAAGCCCGTGGGGCAGCAGCCAATGGGAGGGGGCTGCCAAGGATCCAGTGTCAGGTTGTGCTCGTGCCCGAGGGGTTCAGTCACCCTGTCTCGTGATTCTTGTGGGTATCCATTGATGACGGATAACCCCAGGCCCATCCCTGGACAAAACGTGAGCCGCAGAAAGGTCGCCTCCCACCACAACACAGCTGTACAAAGATGGTAAACACAGCTACACTGCTTTGAGGTTCTCTTGTGCTTTGGATGCTGTGTCTGCTGCTTCCCATGCATTTCTCACTTAATTCCCACCACCTCTGCTTATCTATGCTGGATGGGGGGAAGCAACAGAGAACAAAGCAGACAAAACTTCTTGCACCCAGAGGTGCTGCATTCTCATGGGAGTAAATAGACAAGCAAAAATAAGCTCAATGTACAGTATTTTAATTCAATACCCATTGGTGATAAGTAACAAATTAGGAATAGAAGAGAACTTTCTTAATCTGCTAAATGGTAACTCTAAAAGAACCTCGAGCAAATGTTCCACTCAATAATGGAATATCAAAAGCCCTCACCCTGAAATGAAGAAGAAAAAATAGAGGTCAGCTATCACCATTTCTATTCGTGTTGGTATTAGAGACCCTAGCTGGTGCAATAAAGCTTGAAAAACAATAACAAACAAATAAATAAATTTACAAGAAATGATATTGCTGTTTTGGCAGGTGTTATGATTCTGAACATAGAGACAAAATGATTAGAATAAATAAGTGACTCTTTCAAGGTCTCTAGATTCGAGATCAATTTAAAGAAATCATTGTACTTATAGCAACAAACAATGGGAAAATTAAAGCTAAAATGCCATTTACAATAGCATTAAAAAGTAGAATAAATAGGAACAAAATTAGCAAAGATGTTCAGGATCTCCACTCATAACTGCAAAAATATTGAGAGAAATTAAAGAAAGCCTAAATAAATGGAGGTGTACCTCAAGTTCATGCATTGGAAGACCGAATATTATAAAGATTTCAATTTTCTGCAAACTAACACATAGATTTGGTGCTTCCATTTGAAACACCAGCCACTTTTGGGGAAATTAACATGGTTCTAAATTTTTGTGCAAGTGCAAAGGGCCAAGAATAGCAAAGGTAGTCTTAGAGAAGAACAAAACTGGAATATATATATGATCAAATATGAGGTTTATATTACAAAGTTACTGTATTAGGAGAGTGTGTTATTGGTTTGAAATGAGAAACATAGATCAAAGGAAAAGAGTAGGAAGTCCAGAAATAGATTACCATGTATATGGTCACTTGATTACTTGATTTGTGGCAAGATGGTGCTGTAGTGCAGTGGGAAAGGATGTTCTTTTCCCTAAATGATGCCTGGACACACTAGATATTCACATGAGGAAGAAAGGACTGTTGACCTCTCCCTCATTCTAGTAGCACTATCTTTCCCAGATGGATCATAGAACTAAATATGATAGATAAAATCAATAAAGTTCTAAAAACTAATATAGGAGAAGAGCTGACTTTGGGTTGACAAAGCCTTCTTAAACACACCCACACACAATTGACTTAAAAATAAGTAACTTGAGCTACCTTAAAATGAAAACTTCTGTTAATGAAAAGGAAGGCCATACAGTAGAAAATATTTGCAATATGTATTCCAAGAAAGGATTCATATCCAAAGTATATAAAGAGTTCCTACAAATCAATAAGGAAAAGGCAATACTGCAAAATCTCAAATAGGCACAAAACAGAAGAGAATATTTAAATGGCCATTAACATATGAAAAGGTGTTCAACCTCATTAGTCATTGAGGAAATGCACATTAAAACCACAATTATGTATCTGTTCACATGCACCATAATGGTTCAGATGTTAAAAGGTTGACAATATAAAGTACTGGTGAGGACAGAAGTCATGGAACTCTCAGACACTGCCAAGGTAGTGTGAATTGGTACAACCACTTTTGAAAACAGGCTAGAAGTATCTCTTAAATCTGAGCATACATGGACACTATGACCCAGTAATTCTACTCTTCAGTCTATACCCAATAGAAATGCATACCTATGTTCACCGAAAGACTTGTACAAGAATTGCTCCAAACTGGAAACCAAACAAATATCCACCAACATGTTAATGGATAACTAAATTGTGGTAGAGCAATACAGTGAAATATACACAGCAATAAAACTGAACAAGCTACTATTTCATCCAACAACGTGGATGAACCTCACAAACAATATTGAGTGGAAAATGCCAGATGTGAAAGAGTACATGCTTTAGGATTTTACTTATATAAAGCTTAAAAAGACAGGCAAAACCAGTCTATAGTGAAGGAAGTTAGGATGAGGGATGCATCTAGGAGAGAGGATAGAAAGTGAGGTTACAGCAAGTGAACTGGTTACATTTGGGAGGTAGGTGGTCGGTGTGGAGTGCTTGGGGGTGCTGAGAAAGTCCTGGGTCCAGAGCAGGTGGGCACAGGGTGTGCACATGTGTAAAAACCAGCAAGCTCTCCACCAGTGCATAGGGCCCTTTACATATTTTACCATGAGTATGTAATACCTTGACTTAAAGAACTAGTTAATGAAATAAATCCACAGGGTTTTAGAAACTGCCCCACCAACTTCTCCCCTGTGAGGATGGTGTGCAGCCACGTGGAGGGGTGCTGAAGCTGGGGCTGACCATGTGTGGACAGAAGTGGAACACCTTCGTCTTCTGTAACCACCCAGGAACTTCCTCCTCTGCCACCTCCTGGGGGGATAAAAGAGCCTGGCCATGACTTAAAATTGCTCGACTAACCGAAAATCACACCATTCTTCATATCCAGAGTTATTTCTGGGGGAAACTGATGCTCTCATACCCAGTTAGGGGGAATGGAAATTGGAGGACAATTTGGCAATTACCAGTCATGATCTTTGACCCAGCAATTATAATTCTAGGAATCTGTGCATATGCAATCAAACAAGCATTGTCTTGAAAAGGACCTAAGCACTTCCATAATTCCAGAACTTTCTAGAAGTCTTGGGGTTAGAGAGTATAAGCTAGCTCTGAAGGCATTTCTCACAGGGAACCATCAAAGTAACCCCCTTGGAAGTAAAGAATCCTCACTTAAAGGTATATATTTTGCCTTTACTTGTGTGAACATTCTTTACTTGGGCAGTATTGTAAGAAAATAAAGCATGTGCCACCTGTTCTCTGTTTTATGGAGCTTCACAATCTAGTTGCCCATGAAAACTTTCAATAATGCAAGCCAGGGTACCACGAATATGGCAAAGGTTAGCAATCAGTTCTAAGTGGGCAGAAGAGAGAGCGATTAGGGAAATCTGAGAGTAAGTGGTGCTTTAGCTTGTCTTGGAAGATGGATAACATTCCACAAAAATTGTTAACAGGTGAGGCAAGGTGAAAAGTAGAAACACCCGGCAACTTCGGGGCAGCCATCCTCCATGGGCTGCTTTTACGTTCCACCTCCTGTGGAGTGGACCTTTTGATAGGAGCAGGTGGATTGTGGAGCTTAGGTTATGGAAGGGGGGAGTTGCCAAAAATGCATAATGAGCTACATGCTGTGCTAGAGTCTGTCCTCACTACACCAGGGTTTTATCCCAGAGTGGCAAATAGCCCTGG
Organism: Dasypus novemcinctus; assembly: GCF_030445035.2. Classification (NCBI taxonomy): domain Eukaryota; kingdom Metazoa; phylum Chordata; class Mammalia; order Cingulata; family Dasypodidae; genus Dasypus; species Dasypus novemcinctus. The sequence goes on along the minus strand of NC_080677.1, from coordinate 155,460,296 downwards.
AAGGCTCTTGGACAAGTGAAAGACTAGATCAAAGTAAAGTTTAGAACATGAGTCAGATTGGGTGGAGACAGCAGAGCTTAGAGACAGTCCTGCTGGTACTGGGAATGAAGTTGGTGGGGCAGGAAATACACGCTGAGAATGGGGCTTAAAATTGGGCGGGGGCAGGAAGAAAAATCTGGAGAGTTTTAACAAAGAGACAGGATCAGGGTATCAGGCCATGGCACCCATGTTTTCACTAAGTTATCCCAGATGATTCAAATGGCCAGCCCCATTTGGGAATCTCTGGCCCTGGGGACCTTTAAGGTTTCCAACTTGTGGTTCTTTGGCTTTGCTGTTCAGTTCAAGTGGCAGAGAAATCATCTCAGAGGTCACAATTCCCCAGAAGGACTTTTGAAGGCACTTGGCAGCCTTCTTTCATTGCAAGCAGATTTCTCCAGTCTTAAGACAAGGAAACTGAGTAGCTAAATGTTTGCCTGAGATCACTCTGGCGAGGGATGGCTGACAGAATCCATCTCATTTCTCCCTTGTGCTTTGGTCCCAGTCACATGTCCTTTTCCTCCTGTGGCCTTTGGGCCAAGCTCTGCCACCAGCCAGGAGTGCTGAAGGTTTCCAGGCCTCCCAGCCTCTCCCGGCAGGTGCCCGCTGTTTAGTGCCCAGATCTCTCAGCTGGCATCCGACCCCAGTGCCATCTAGGTTCTTGGTTCTCAAAGTGTGGTCCAGGGACCAGGAGCACCCGCATCAGTGGGAGCTTGTTAGAAACGCAGACCCCACCCTGGGCCTGGTGGATCAGCTTTGCGGCGAGACCCCAGATGATTCCTCTGTCCTTGATGGCTCAGTGATCTCCTGCCACCTGCCAGGCTCACCCACCTTTCTTCTCCCACCTTGCCCTCGCTGCCCGTGGACTCCATCGCCGTCTCCCAGCATGGCCTGGATCTCTGGACCTTGATTTTTTTCTAGCCAGGAGAGAAAAATCACAGGATGGAGCAGGTGTTCTATTTGATGTCCCCGGCTTTTCTGTGTGTGTGTGTGGTTCTCAAAGCGTGTTCCCAGAGGGCCGGTGGCCACATTACTGGGAACCTGTTAGAAATACACAGTGTCAGTCCTACTGAATCAGAAGTCCTGGGTGGGGCCTGAGAATCCTCATCTCAACCTCCAGGTGGTTCTGAGGCATGGTCAAGTTTCAGAACCACTGCCCAGAAAGTTCTTCCTATTTCCTTGCGGTTTTGTCGGCAACGCCGTCCCCTTAGTAAGGCAGGCCATTTCAGGCAAAGCCGCCAGTGTCCTTGGAGCAGGTGACAAGCGGTGTATTGATTCCCACTTGTCCCCATGTGTTTATTGATTTTGTAAAACAAAATAAAAGACTTCAGAACCACTATTGACCAGCAGATCCCAATACCTCGAGTAGGCTGTGGGCTTTGGGGTGCAAAACTGCAATGAGGCTGTTGCAGACACCAGGCTATTGATCTGAGAGATGAGGAGCAATTTCAGCCCCACTGTGGAGCCTGGCTCCCTGTGCCACCCATTGCTCAAAGAGGAAGGCCATTCTGTCCTCCCAACAATGACCGGCCCTCCTGCCTCACCCCATGGGTGGGAAAATGATCATCGGGCCGAACAATGCGAGGAAAAGGAATATCTGATTGAGAAGCAATTATTCTGTGCAAAAGCTTTCAGGTTCCAAAATGCATAGCCTTCCAATAACCCATCCGTTTTGTAAATCAGAGATGGCTGGTGAATGAAAGGAGCGTTTAGGAAGTGGCTCAGCACTTAGAGCCTATCAAACAAAGCGAAGGCTCCACGTAAATGCATCTCAAAAACTTACTTTTCACCTTGGAATTCACTTTCTTCAGTAATCGGGTGGGGTTGTCAGGCCCTGCAAAGAGCTCTTGCTCTCAGGACAGGTAAAGCTTCCGTGCGCAGGCGGGAATCTGTCCTGGGCCCTGAGTCCCAGAGTCACCTCATGAAAGGGGATCCCCGGGGAAAGAGGGGGGTGGGCTGTGTCCTGTGTGATGCCCACTCGTGCCCAGGCCTAGCGGTCATTTAATCCCAAGTCCTGTCTCTGCCCGCCCCCCCCCCTCACCCCACACCCCTTCCTCCACCCCCATAGCTAATTCCCACTCACCTTTTGGGTCTCCGTTTCTTTGTCACCCCACAGAGGAAGTCCACGACTGCCCAGGCTCAACTGTGTCCCTTTGTTGGCTTCCCTGTGCCACCCTATCCTTCTCCTCTGGTCCGACATCAGCTGTTCACTTCAAAGCGCATCAGCAGACAGCGTGAAAGTGCATCTCCTAGGCCGGTGTGATTGCCAACGCGTCAGGAAGGCCACGGTCCGCGGGCCCCATGACCAGGGCTCTGGCCTCTTCATCACATCTCCACTCATCACTCATCAGCGTCCATGTATTGGAAACAGGGCTCTTCAATGGTGGAAACGAGGGACTGTTGATTCACGTGTTGGCTGGTAGCAACCTGTGCTCATCAGTGAAACAGGAAGCCTTCCGTTTCCATAGACTGGCTAAAATACCTCAGAAGTGCTCCTCGGCCTTGTGCATGGCAGGAGAAGATGGCAGGGGCTGCAGCTCTGACTGGTACAGTGCCCAGCGGGCCCCTCGGGGTCTCGTTTCTGGCCACCAATCTATAAGAGGGTTTTTATTGCCTGACACCAACAGAATAACGGCATGGAAAATGTTCCTGCTGGAGTCGCTTTTTTGTGCAAAGGGGTGGGCAGCGAGCTGGGACGTCTTCATACTTTCAGATGAGTTATTCACCCTATTCAGGGAGTGCCGGCTAAGATGCGCTTGTGTACTAAATTTGTGTGAGGCAAAATTTGCTCTAAGACTTGCCTTTATGATAGCCTTGTAGGGAGGTGGAGGGGATTAGGCAGCTCTCGATCATCTTGAATTTCTTCTGAGGCTGCACTTTAACCAACCAAGAAGAACCCAGATTTGGTCAGGGCCTGACTGCGGCACCTGCTCTAAGCCTGGCCGTGTCTGGTCAGCTCCACGAGGGTGAGGGCTGCTTGTTACACTAATTTATTTATCAAAACAAATGCTAGACTGGATGACCCAAGGATCCAGGCTCATGTGAACAGCCACCTGAAGATAATGCAGGAGCCCACCAAGGAATCGAAACAGCATGCAAAGAAGAGGCAGGAGGCCCCTTTGGCCAAGGAAATCCTGTGTTTTATATAATTCCACCAAAAAGAAGGATGGCAAGGTAGCAAAAGAGTGACCATTTTCATATGTATTGACTATTTTTTTTATTGGCGTGGTTTTTCTTTTGAGTGTCGGCCCTTATTGACTGCAATTTAAGATTCTCTATTTCCAGGATGGTTGGAGATTATGTACCACTGTGAATGGGGGAGAGATTTTAAGTCTCGTTGAATGATTGAATTTGTTATAAAGTTATCCCACACCTGAGTTGCTATCATTTTCTTATACTCATGTACAGAATTGACAGAATTCAAGGTGCAGAATTCAGCATGTATAGGAAGATAAAAACAGGAAAAAACATTTCTAGTGCGATAATTATTCCAATGTCTTCCTCCATCAGCTGAGAGCTTGGACCAACTACAGCAGTCAAAAGTTTGTCAGACTCTGACCAGGGATGATTACAGGACAATGACTTGTTCCACTCCGTGGCTCACTTTTTTTTTTTTGACCAACCAGGAGTCAGTTTTGCTGTAGATAAGCCTCAAAAGCTCCTCTGTCCAATATCATAGCCTCTGACCACAGGCCGCTGTTGAATACTTGAAACAGGGCCAGTCCAATTTGAGATGTGCTCTGAGTATTATAAATACACAGTGATGCCCAAGACTTACTAGAAAACAAAGAATGAATGAGATAACCTCAGTTATGAGTTTATATTGACCTCATATTAAAATAATAATATTTTGGAATCCTGGGATAAAGAAAGTAGATTAAAAATTCAGTTGACCTGTTTCTTATGCCTTTTTAAGATTCAGATACCAGGAAATATCCAATTATCTGTGAGGTCCGCCTTTGGGGTTCGCATGCTATTCCTGCTGGACAGCGCTGCTCCAAAGGAAGGGTCTGCGGGGAAAGTCGCTGCTAAGGGCAGGCAGCGCTGCCCGTGCTGGTGCAGCCTCTGCGGGCAGGTGGCCCTGGCCACCAGGGTCCTTGCTGAGTCGTGCCTCCCAGACCTGTCTAATCAGGCTGGCTGAGAGTGCCTCACCCTGCAGAAGCCCATGCTCAGCCTCTACAGAATGCCAGGCGACAGCTAGCTAACCTCATGACTTATCTCGTGAGAGAGCAGGAGGTGTGGAAGCGTCAATGTGCTCTCCCTTTCTCTGCCCCCTTTCTGCAACCAACATGGTTCTTTTGGAGATACAACGATTTGCCACTTATTCATTCAACAAGTATCATCGCCTACCTACTGGGTGCCAAACACACCATCAGTTACCAGGGGTTCTCAGTATCGTCTCAGAGAGAGAGATGGGGGGAGGGGAGACAGAGAGCACGAGAGGGGGAAAGAGAGGGCAAGGAAGTGGGGACAGGGGAAGGCAAGAGGTGGGAGAGGGAGACAGAGAGAGGGAGAGAGCACCAGAGAGAGGGGGAGAGAGCATTTTAATGCAGCGAGCAAGATTCTCAAGTAGAGCTGTCTCTAGTGTATTTGGAATCAGGGAAGATAATAAAACCTGTTGCCCAGAGGGGCCCAGGACACCTTCAGGTTGGAGCTAGAGCTGGAGAAGCATTCTGCTTAGCAAGTGGTCTCTGGGGGAGACATGGGGACAGAGCCTGGACCGCACTGGCCCATCTGGGCAGCGCTGAGCTCGAGGGGCGTGGATTCCGAGTCCCCAGAGTAAGCCCAGCCACTTGGCGCTCTGCAACTATGGGTTACCTGAAGGTGTTTCTGACTCTTGCTTCTAAGGGTTAAAGAGGAAGTGGCAGCACCACGGGTAACTGATATGAGGGTTATTTCTGTCCTGGCACAAGAATTGGGGGTGAAGCTTAATCTTTGTTGAAGAAATTCTTCCAAGACTTCTTTATTTTTTCTCTCCCCTTCCCACCCCCCAACTCCCCCGTTGCCTACTCTTCTGTGTCCATTTTGCTGCGTGTTCTTCTTTGTCTGCTTCTGTTGTTGTCAGCGGCATGGGAATCTGTGTTTCTTTTTGTTGTGTCATCTTGTATGTCAGCCCTCCTTGTGTGCGGCGTCACTCCTGGGCAGGCTGCACTTTCTTTCACGCTGGGCGGCTCTCCTTACGGGGTGAACTCCTTGCGCGTGGGGCTCCCCTATGCGGGGGACACCCCTGTGTGGCAGGGCACTCCTTGCATGCATCAGCACTGCGTGTGGGCCAGCTCCACACAGGTCAAGGAGGCCCGGGGTTTGAACCACGGACCTCCCATGTGGTAGGCGGAAGCCCTAACCACTGGGCCAAGTCCACTTCCCCTCTTCCAGGACTTCTTAGCTCCATTCTAAAGTAATCACAGAATTCCAGGAGGGAGTGATGACTAATTTTCTGAGACACTTAAGGCACCTGAATTAGAATAATCTTTGATTTCTGATGAAAAGGAAAAACAATAACAAATAAGGAATAACCCCATTTAAGAGACAATATTAGCCCAGGCCAGGCAGGACCTTCAAACCTGGAGCAGCTACCATGCATTTGATGAAGGAAGAGGAGATGAAACCCCAAAGATTGGGCATAGCTGTTTGAGACCTAAACAGGAGAAAAGTTGGGGTCTTGGGTCACAATGGGTACAGCCCCATGTGGCAAGAGTGGAAGTGTGTATTTAATTTTAGATGCATAAGTTGTCCATCTCATCTAGAAACCGGGACAAGGAGAGAAAATGCTTTCTCGTACTGGGCAACTTTCTAGGGAATTCTTTATCAAGGTCTATTGGATCTGGAGTGAAATGGTAAAGGGAGGGTGGGGGGTCTTATGCTGAGTGCACCCGGGATATGCTGGCCTCCAGGATGCCTCAGGTACAGCGCTAGGCTGCAGAGCCACCCTGCTACCTGAGCTGGAGGAGCCCCTGCCTCAGGACCTGCTCCGGGTGTCTCCCAAAGGTGACCCTACACGTGAAGTAAGGAGTCACCGGGCCAGGGGAACGTGTCTTTCCAGAACCCATGAACCCATTTCTAGACCAGCCTTCAGGTATTCAGGACCCTGGAAATCCCTGCCCCCAGGGTCCAAGTCACCTTCTGGACTCGACCCTGTCCATCCTCCAGCAGGGCTGTCTGTCCAGGGTAGACAGTGCTCACCCCAAGGCCCAAGCAGGCGCCAATGGGAGGCTGTCGGCAGCTCTCCCACCTCCCTCACCACCAACAGCGTAGGCTGGAGTTGGGATGGGAAATTAGGAGGATAGATTATGTGTAGTGTGTTAGCTTCATTTATACTTTTTAAGCATTAGACACATGGTAGGTGGGCTCATAATTGTTAGGGGAAGGGCTGATATCATATTAATGTCTGCATTAATATGCCATATTATATCCACAATATACCATATTAATTTTGCCCGTAGGAAAAAAAAAACCTCTATCTCTCTAAGATGTTTCATAGTCTTCATCACTATTATATCCTACTCAAAATTCAGGTTTTAGCTTACTTATAACTTCATCCAGAAAACCTTTGTTGACTTCCCCAAGTCTAGGTTGATGTTCTGTTTGTAGATGTTTCATCTTGTCTGAAAAAGTAAGCACCCTTAAGTAGATTGGTTGTGTATTTACTTGTCTCCCCCTCTTTACCTAAGTAGTTTTATGCTCCTTAAGGGGGCTGGGCTTGCTCACCTTCAACTATTGCTGTGATGATGCCGCATAACAAACATCTCATTTGCTTACAATAACATTTGCTTTCTTGTTTCTGAGTCCTCAGTAGCTATCTTGGCTCAGGCTATGGGTCAAGTTCAAGTACTTTCCATGTGTTTCTCCTTCTCCGGTCCAGGCTAATGGGTAATGGCTGCCTGGGCAATGGGCAAGGAATTCCCTAGCAAATTGCAGGGATGCAGAAGGGCAAGACAGACCACACAGGCACATTGAAAGCCTCTGCTCACAACTGCATCTCATTCATCCACATTCTGCGACTAAAGCAAGTCATAAGACCAAGGCCAACTTGTCACTGGATGGGATGTGATTACCTCTGGCAGAGCGGGGAAACCGCGGCAAGGGCCAGGAGGGAAAGAGGATTGCAAGCAAAATGGTGAAGGCTTCTATAGCACAGAGAGCCTGCTGACGCCTGCGTTTTTCCATGAGAGAGGGTTGTCATGGCCTGAAGCTGCGAGAAAGCTAAGAAATGACCAAGGGTCCCAGGGAAAATGGCCTTGCTGGCAAAATACAATGAACAAATATTTATCAAGCTCCCTGCTATGAGCAAGCAGTGAGCTGGGCGCTGTGAATGAAATGAACCAGATCCCTCCTGTCCTGGAGCTTCACATTTAGAAAGACAGACATTGCATGAAAAACCACACCAACCACTCCTCCTTCAGAGCAGCCCACTGCAATATCCATGCGAAAGGTCACAAAAAACCTTACAAACATTTTAAGCGAGTGACCTCGCCTGGCCAGGGATCAGCAACCATTTCTTGAAGGAAGGACATTTAATCCTGGCAGCAGGAGGGAAGGCACGTAGTCCAGGCACAGGGATGGCAAGTGTGAAGGCCTTGGCGCTGGAAGTGGCCTGCTGACTCCAGGATAGAGACGGGGCCAGCTGTCCTCGTTTACCTGAGCCACTATGACAAATACCACACAAGGGGAATTTCTTGGCTCACGGTTTTGAGGCTAAGAGAAGTTGAATCAAGGTATCAGCAAGGCTCTCTTTTTCCTCCGGGACTGTAGCCTTCTTTGCTGGCTGCCAGCAATCTTCAGGGTTTCTTGGCTTGTACTTCTGTTTCCTGTCTTATGATAAGGTCCTCTCCTTTCTCCAGCTTCTGTGACATCCAGGTTCTCTTTATAAGGCCGTCAGTAATCCAGAGTAAGGCCCGCGCTGGTTCAGCTGGCCACACCTGAACCAAAAACCACATCCTGAAGAGGCCCTGTTTACTGTGAATGGTTCACACACACACAGAGGCAGATGACGATTAAGAACCTGAATTTGTTGGGGTGCATCGTTGGATGGCATCGCACTGGTATAACCATGGCAGGGCACATAAAAGGAGAGTGGCAGAGATGAACCTAGAGATGGCAGAGGCTAAACCAAGGGCTTGTAGGAGTGATGTTTGGGCTTTTTCCTGACAGAGAAGCAGAAGCATCAGCTGGTTTTAAACTGGATTGAAAGGCAGTGGAAGGTTATTTTATAGTTTACAGTCCTTCCCCATCCCATGAAAGGACTCTCCATTCTTGACTGTTGCCAGGGCTTCGACAGCACGTGCAGCCCAGGCACCCGGCAGGCAAACCTGTCCACATCCACGTCCACATAGTTCATTGACTGAGCGCTGTGGAGACCACGGCAAGAGTCCTGTCTATAGAGGAGTAGAGGAGTAGAGGGGCTTAGAAGGAATGAAGATTCCTCTTTCATCTCAAAGGAGGGACAAGACAACAGGCCGGTTGTTCTTCCGACTTGGCGATAAGAAGCTGTGCGTATTCTGGTTTTGCTATTTTGGGCAGAACGTCTGAGGCAAGGACATCAGCTGCAAGGAGAGGAGGAAGGGAAAAGACGACAGAGACCAACCTCCTAACGCCGTGTTTTCTAAGTTCTAAGAGAATTGTAACTTAATAAATCTTGGGCTCCAGGTGGACATTTAAAGAAGCTCAGTCCAGGAAATAAATACCTCTGGATGTATCTCCTGAAGAACAGAAAGAAAATCACATTTTCCAATGCCGCGTCTCTTCTCATGTCCAGTTTATTCTCCCCATTTTCTTTTGCCCATCCTCTACCCCCATGGTAGTTCCAGAAATTCTCCTTTGCCTAACCCTCCTAAGCACCCTCCATCCAGACAGCAGAGCTTTTGACTATATATAGAGATCCACTTAGTAACCACAGCTCCTTCATGCCTTCTCTCTTATTTGCCCATTACTTGATTCTTTACCATAAAGGCAAACTAGAAATGGAATAAACAGGAAACTCCTCCTCTCCCCCCATTAGCCACCTTCTCTGGCAAGAACATACCTTCCTTGGAAGGCGGGGGAAAGGAAGAAGCCTTAGAAGCAGAGACCAACTTCCGTTTGGGGGAGGGGAAGAGAATAAAGGAAGGAAGCTGGGTAAACAGATGGTGTATTTCTTGGAAATAGAGAGTGGATTTCTCTTTCAAAATGAAGAATGTCTTTCTGGGAAAGTGCCATTGGAGAGGACCGCCATATTCTGGGAGGAGGGCGTATAGAGGAAAAGCTCCCTGCAGAGGTTGAGCAGGCTGCTGTTAACCACGCAGCAGGTATTTTAACAGGTGCACGGGGCGGGGAGGGGAGGAGGAGGAGTGAGGGCAGGGATCAGTGGACAGGGTGAAGGGACGAATCTTGGGGAGGAGTTTGGGGAGATAATGACTGGCTGCAGGGAATGTCTGTTGGGCAAGAATTAGTGGAGGCAGCCCTGGCCTGGGGGTGGAACCCAATGGTCGCTCCTGGGGCCACAGGTACTTTCATTGACAGCTGCAGAGAACAGATGGGTGGCTGGGCCACGGGACTGGGAGCCTGGGCCTGGGGTCTTTAAGTGGGAGGGGTTGTGCTGATCCAGGGTTGTCCATTCTCCACCTGCTCTTGGCTGCCTCTTGGTTGGCTTGCTGCCCCATGGGAGCCTCTGGCTCCGGTGCCGGCCGTCAAACCAAAAAATGCCTAGAAATTTGTCTAGTTTCCACCATCCAACTTATCATCTAGAGAAATTTCAATCCTGTAAGAAAAGTGGAAACAATTGCCCAACAGATTGTGTGTCCTTTTGCACATGCTGGCTCCCTCTTACCCCCCCTTCTTTCTCCCTCTCCCATTTGAAAGCCAGAGGCATCACAATTCTTCATTCCTAAACATTACAGTACATGTCTCCTAAGAACAAGGACAATCTCCTATATAACAACAAAACCATTGTCACAGCCAAGAAATTTAATGTCTATATTATCTAATAGAGATTCCATATTCAAAATTCCCCAATAGCCTCAGTAATGTCCTTTATAGCTATTTAATGAAAGTTTGCACATTGCATTGGGTTATCAAGCTTGTTTAGTCTTCTTTAGTAGAGAGCAACCCCTTGCTCTTTTTAAAAATGATTTTTCATGGCACTGGCTTTTGTTGAAGAGCCCAAGCCAGTTTCCTTTCTGGATCTGTCTCATTTCCCATGGTTGTTAGGTTGGGTTAAACATTTTTGGTAAGAAGACTACTGTACATGGGGGAAGCGTGTCTTTCCCACTGCACCTCGTCAACAGCCATGGAATCAGTTTGGGAGGAGAGTAGGCTTTGTGAGTTATGTGCTTAGGATTTCCCAGGTGGAGGATAATCCTGAAGGGTTTCACCTGCACAGCCCAGGTGTCATGAATTACACACCTGAGAGTACTGTGTTTGACCCATTATTTTTTTTTAATAAAACATTACTTCCATGTAGAGATGACAGAGAAAAAGGGAAAACCATATGTTCTTTTGGGACTCCCTCCTGTCTGTGATGGATAAGGGTTCACCTCTCTGATCCCTTAGTTACTAATTGGATGCTAATATTATGGTAATCCTCTCCAGCTCATAGTTATGAAATATACTCCAGCAAGCACACAGCTCTGCCTACATAAACGCTGGCCGGGCTTCCTCTTTCCCCTGGGGAGCCATTTGCTTCCCTTGCACATGTGGACTTGAACTTTTCTTCTCCCCTTTCATTCTGCCTAGTAAGCAGATCCTGACTGGTGCAACACCTGCATCCTATTCAACTCTGCAGACTGAGCCAGAGGTTAAAGAGGCCGCTCTGCGAGGCGGGGCACACGGCTGGGCGCAGCGTGGGAGCTGGAAATCCCTCGAATCTCCTCTTTTCCTGCACGGGGTGCATCTGGGAGCTTCCATGGAGAGCAACGTGGCAGCTCAGTTGATGTTTGCACTTACTGTTTGGCTGTGCGTAGAGGCCTTCTAGCTGATGCCTTCTGGTGGGCAGCTGAGTAGCCCCTGCTTCCTTGGTCCTTCCTTTTGGGTAGAATAGAAACCTGCATCTTTATTAGGGTCCGAATAAGTTATTCTTGGGAACAAAGGAGAACATAAAAACACAAATTCTTCCCTCCTCAAATTTAGATCTTTGAATGCTCATGTCCTAAAATCACTTGCACAGCGGATATAAAAAAGAGTAGTTATTGCTGAAAGAAGCAAATTGCTATTTTGAGAATAGAATCATCAACGTAGATACCGTGGCCTGTCTGAGGGTGGATACAGGCTCCGTGCATATGCGTATAGACATTCACCAAGCCGGGGCAGATCAGAGCAGCAGTGTGATTTCTGGCATCTCAAATCACTGTTGCCAGGGTAATTACCAGAGGTGCTAACATTATCAGGCACATTGCCCCAGTAGTATTTGGGCCGTACTTTCCATCTGTCTCCCCCTACTGCCCAGATGAGCCAAGTAGCTTTGATCAGGTTGCCTGCTGATGGGTAGCTCAGAAGAGTGATCCCCACGCACTGGCCCCAGTCATGCCAGGGGTCGCACACCCATGGGCGGCATGCACTTGCTCCCTGTTAGGGAGGGAATTGATCCCCACAAAAGGCCCCAACCCCTGGCCTTGTGAGTGAATCCATTTCTAAAAAGGATGTATGAAGATGAGATTAGCTAAGGTATGGCCAAACGGAAGGAGGGTGGGTTTTAATCCAGTAAGGCTAATATCTTTATAAGCAGAGGAATTTGGACACAGAGAGAGAAGCTACAGGAAGCAAGAAGCTGGGAGGCAGCCACGTGGCAGAAAAGCCCAGGACCTAGGACTGCCGGCAGCCAGCCCTGAACGCCGCTGCAATGGGGAAGAGAGCATCGCCTTGCTGACGCCTGGATTTTGAACTTCTCCCAGCCTCCAAACTGTGAGCCAATAAATTCCCATTGTTTAAGCTAAACCATTGCAGGACATTTGCTTTAGAGCCAGGAAACTAGTACATTCCCTGTGGCAGTTTGCTATTATTTATGAATCCTCCCTCCCCCAAAAAGAGAAAGATGATGTTTGTAAACTGATTGGTTCCTCTGGGTATGATCCCCTTTGATTGTATTAGGCTCAGCTGATATGCCTTTGACTAAATTACCTGTTAAGATTAGGGTTTTGATTGACCATGTCAGTAGGGCATGGCTCAGGGTTGAGTCCCTGCCCCCTTGGTGGGCTGATAGAAAAAGACACCCACTCAAGAAGACACAGGAGGAAGAGAGAGAGGACTTTGTCAGTTTTGATCCTGGAGCCCCTGGGAAGGGATGATCCATTCACCTGACAGTTTGCAGCTGTGGAAACCTGGAAAGAAAAGAGCCCTATGCCAGACTGATATAAGAAGCTCTGAGAGACGAGCCCTGTGGCAGCCTACAGCTGAGATCAGAAGAAGCTGGACCCACGGAGCCTTAAGAGGAAGAAAGAAGGAGAGACCAGGCAGAGATCGCCCGCCATCTTGCTTCAACATGTGTCAGCTGACTTTAGTGAGAAATTACCTATTATGGTACCTTGAGTTGGTCTCTTAGGGCCTGGTAACTGGAAGCTTCTATCCCATATAAATACCCTTCATAAAAACCAACAGACTTCTGGCCCTTTGCATCAGCACCCCTTTGGCTGACAAATGCATTCCCTCAGGATATTCTAAATGATAGCAAATAGCTGCGTTCTGAGCACGTGGGGTATAGAGGGCACTGTGCTAAGTGTTTCACAGACAAGCTCATTTATTCTCCACTTTTTAAGATTATTAATCAACAGGAGACCAAAAAGTAAAAATACTGTGATGTAAGAAATTGGTGTTAGAAAGAGAATTTCTTATTTGATAAGTTTGTAATCACAATCCTTTTATCCATACCCTACTTCCTGTGTTCCCTTTGGATTTTAGTGGTAGAGATGGTTTCCATAGAACTACCTAGGTAATATTTATTTCAAAAAAAAATGAAGTTTCTCTCTTCCACTTGACACTGTATTTATAATTTGCCTCGGAACGATAGGATAACTGGTCTATCTCCTCCCGAATGCTCATCTGCTGGGTTTACCTCCACCCCGTCCTCAACAATGTGAAGAGGGGGTTCCAGCTGCCTGGCCAAAGGCCCCTAGCCAGGGGTCCACACCTGCTGGGCTACGGACCCAGAGCTGGGACTTCTCCCACTGAAGATGCGGCTGCTGGTGAGTGACCAAGTCAGCAGAGCGATGGGGGAAGCGGGGATTTTACAGTGATGTGGGTCTTTAAAATCTAGTCTTTAGGTAAGGCATTTCTTGGGAATGTTCTACAATGAAGGCCATGGTGAAATGATCAAAGATTCCTTATCCCCTTCAGAAACTGTTGATGCTTTGCACTGATGACCAGTCCCTATTTTTCAAGGATCATTTGTGATTGTACTCGACTATTTATGAAGTGCCTCGATTTGCTTATTCGATTTTCTCCTCTTCACGGGGTGGGTTGTGACATATGATGTTTACCAGTTTTTTTGGACAAGGAAATTAAGACTCCGGGAGGCTAAGAGCTTTGCCCGAGGTTCTCACATCTGAGCACTTTCCAGGAACTCAGCCTGCTGGGCCTGGCCAGAGCTTCCGACTCAGTAGGTCTGTGCCAGGCCCGAGTATTTGAGTTTCTCCCAATCGCCCAGGTGATACGAAGCTGATGCTGCCCTTTAAGAAGCCCCAGCATGAGGTCACAGTCGTTCCGTGGAGGAGCCAGGCTCTGTCCGTTCCAAGTGCTGTCTGTCTGTTGTCATGTGTGCAGGTGAGGCATGAATCAGTACAACTGAGTCCACAAACCCTGCCCCAAGGCAGCCTCAACCCCTGGGAAAGCCGATGAGCCCAGCGAACCTCCCATCACGGCCAAACCTGCTGGAAAGTTCTGCATGGTCACAAAGCTCGGCTTGGCCTTGGCCTGAGCAGCCGCTTCCTCCCGCCTGCAGCACAGGAGGCTCCTGGAGACCATCTAGAGTCGAACGCTGGGGACCCCGTGAATCTCCTTGTAGTAAACTGGGCCTGCGGGCTGAGCTAAACGCGAGGGGGGACTGCCCCCGCCGCCGTCAGGGACACCAGCAACCACAGGGGGGGTCGCTCACAGGCCCCAGGGCCACGGGCGATGCCGGCACGGCCACACCTGTGCGGCCTCCAGCCAGGCCCGATGACACCATCGGCCCACAGCAGGCCTGCGATTTTTTCTTTCTCGCACACATGTGCGAGTGCTAGTTTATTTGTTCAGTCTTCTGTGCAAATATAAATCTATCCTCTGTGTGACACAAATCATTTTGACTTTTGTTGTTTTAACCGCCTGCAAGGGTTTCAGCTTGTGGCAAACACAAAGAGTTAATAGCCATTGTGTGTGTCTGTGTGTGAGTTATAGGTGAGGTCCTGGGACCTGGAAGGAGGAAGGCCTGCTGCTTTAGCCTTGACGGGGGGCTCCTTTCTGCTCACTCGTGGTCTCTGCATGTCCTCCCACACCCCGTCCCCCCACCAGGCCCCAGGGCCCCGAGGCTGCAAGTCTGGATGGCGACGTGCTGCTGTGTTCAGTGCTGGTTCTTAGAGCCCCAGGCCCTGCCAACGACGACGGGGCGCTCTGGGTTGGGTTCTGGCAAATGCCAATGAGCAAAAACAAGAACAGCCCTCCTTCTGGGATCAAACCGTGTCCCCCACAAAGACGCCTCAAGCCCTAAGCCCTGGACCTGTGGTGGGACCCCATCTGTGGACAGGACCTTGGAAGATGTGACTGTTAGCAAGGCACGGGTTCATTTGGAATAGGAACTTCGACGGTGCCACCTAGCAGAGGCCAAGTTGAAGGTGGGCCTTTGTTCACATGCCTGCAGGCTTTGAAGCAGGGGAAATTCGGGCCCAGCCAATCAGCAGAAGCCAGCAAAATCAGGGCTCTCACCCAATGAGAGAGAGAGGGCCATGGGAGGGAGGGTTTCCAGGACACCAGAGGCTCTGGGAGAAAGGCAGCCCTGATGGGGCCCTCTAGCCTCGGAAACCATGAGGCCATAGAACCCCGTTGTTTGAGCCAGCCTTCGTGTGGCATTTGTCCTAGCAGCCCCGGCAAACGGAGACACCTCCATCTCTGAGGTGTCTGAGAAGGGAAGAAGACATAGGGTGTTTCTGAACATGTGCTTAAAAACTGGGGCTTTCTCCACAGTCACGATTCAGAGAGAAGAGAGCAAGTGTGCCGGCGCCCTGAGAAGGCGCTCGCTGTCGTGCGCGCTGAGAACAGAGCATGCGACCTCATCCTTGGGCATGGGAGTTTGGGCGGGGCTTGGCCAGATCACAGTTGGCCTGAGGCAAAAGGAAAATTCGGTCATACTGCTCCTGTCTTCATTTAAAATGTGGATATTTGGTTCATGAGTACTTTTACATTAATTTTTATTTTTTAATAGCCTTTCATGAAATAATGTTGACTTAATCACAGTTTTTTGGCATCCCCTTCAGTGTTGTGGCCCAGTGCCTCTCTCGCCTCCCCCAGGCCAGGCTGGGAGTTTGTGTACAATTTGCAGGTGGCCACGGGCCTGGAACTTAGGTGCCTGAAGGTCCTGGATAAAGACTTGGTGAGAAAGGGAATCCTTTTGTTTTAGACAATCCAGCTGAGATTTATTGAGTGCTTTCTGTTTCTTGGGCACTTCTCATGTGTTCCTCTTTTTGTGAATTCCAGGAGAGTGAACACTGTCTGTTTTATTCCAGATAATATTCCCCAAACAAGGACAGTCCCTAGCACTTACCAGGTACACAATGGATATTTGTTACATGAATGAACAAGACTTTGAGGTTGGCACCATTATTATTCTCATTTTACAAGTGAGGAAATGAAGGTGAGTTTCAAAAATTGTGGTTCTCTCTATGTGTATATATGCATGTATATATAAACATTAAATTTACCATTTTAAGTGTACAATTTGGTGGCATTAATTACATCTATACTTTTGTCCTACCATCACCATGATCCATTACCAAAACATTTTCATCACTTCTAACAAACTCTGTCTACTTTAAACAATAACCCCCAGCTCCCTCCCTCTAGCACTGCATCTCCAGTCTACTTTCGGTGCCTACACTTTTGCCTATTCTAGATATATTGTAAAGGAGGAATCATAATATTTGTCCTTTGCATCTGGCTGATTTCACTCAGCAAAATGTCTTCAAGGTTCATCCATGTTGTAGCATTATCAGAACATCATCCTTTTTTATGGCTGAACAATCTTTCATTGTTTGTATGGACCTCGTTTTGTTTCCCATTCATGGGCTGAATAGACACTTGAGTTGTTTCTTCCTTTGGCTATTGTAATAAGGCTGCTATAAACCACTGGAATACAAGGATCTGTTTGAGTCTCTGCTTTCAGTCCTTTGGAAAATATACCTAGCAGTCATATTGCCGGATCACATGGTAAAGCAATATTAAGCATTTGAGGACCTGCCGAACTGGAAACTAGGGTTTTTCTGAAGTTGGGTAATTGGCCCAAATTCACACAGCTAATGAGTGGTGGAGCCATGTCTGTCCAGCTCCCAATCTTGTGTTCCTTACAGCTGATCTACCCCCTGACCCATGGGACCCTGCTATTGTCACATAGAGTTGAGAATGATGTCCCTCAAAGTTGCCTATTGCCCATCGGGGCTGATGGTTGTGACTTTTTGAAAAACACGGATAACCCTGGGGTTGAATGTTTTGCACTTTTCTCTTATTTCAGCCTTGCAGCACTCCAGCATTTTCTAATTCCGTCTAGCTGCCAATCCCACCACTTTATTTTTGAGAAATGCTTTCAGGTATGGGCAGTCCAGCCAGCCCATTATTAGGTGCAGAGACGTACAGCCACCCAAAGAGACCCGGACACATCGCTGCTTCCCAGCCAGCAGCGGCCAGGAGCTGCTGGGCGGCCCGTGGTACAGCCTCTGTCAGCTGGGTGCCAGCGGCTCTGACGGGGCAGGGTCCAGCCATAGCATTCTAAGTTGATTTACGCTGAGCGCTGACGCAACGTAAAATACCAAGGCCAGTCGCCTTCCTGCTCTATTTTGCCTTAGTCCATAAAGCGGGGAGACGTGAAATTGTAGGTAGCTGTTTGCAGTTAATGCCAACACTCCTCTCACCTACACCGAAGAGCAGCTGCCTCTACCTGGCTGGCAGAAGTGGGCAAGGAGCCCAAGCTCTGAGGGCCGGGGAAGCCCCAGAGAAGGGGTGAAGGAATTAGCTGCAAAGCCTCTCTCCAGGGCTTGCAGAAACTACCTTTCACCCTGCCCCTTCCATCTCTGCCGCCACCTGGTGCAGTCTCTCACCTGCACGGCCCCTGAGGGGCGGAGATAAGCATCTCCCTCCACCCTTGCCCTGCCCAATCTATTTTCTACCAGAAGCCAGAGCCATCTTTCAAAAGCATAAATCAGATGCTAGCGTCCCTGCCCTGAAAACCCTCCGCTGACGTCCCCTTGCTTTGAAGATGAAAACTGAAATCCACCCTCTGGCCCCAGCCCGCCTGAGTGCGCTGCCCCCGCCTGCTGGCTTGCAGGGCTGCAGCCCCGTGGCCCCTGGAAAGCCTGCCCCGTCCACTCCGACCTTCCCACAGCAGTTCCCTCTTCCCGGGATTTAGCCCCCACTCGCCCCTTCTCTTGAGCATCCCGCTCAAACACCACTGGCCCCCAAGAGCCTTTCCTGACCCCCAGACAAGGCGAGGAGCTGCTGTGCTTTGTTCCCTTGCTCCCTGGAGTTGCCATTCGCAGCACGAAGCGCCACTGATAAAAGTACAGCACGTCCATGTGGCTAACGCTTGGCTCACGTTAGACCACACGCGCCACGCTGGCATTGACAGTGACGTGCTGGCTAAGCTGTGCTTCCAGCAACTAGCGAATAGCCTGGCCCAGGCTGGGTGCTCCATAAACACTGCTTCTCTCAAGGAACATGGAAACCAAATCAAGGTGCGGAGGTGGCCAGCGGAGCCGGTCCCGCCCCCAAGGCAGCAACCCTGCGCCCCTGAGAGCATCATCCAGCCCAGAGCCAGGTGAGTGAAGGGCAGAGAGCAGCATGCAAAGGGCAAGGTGGGGAGGGGACGGTAAGGTCAAGGCCTAGAGGGGGAGCGGGGCAGCCCTGGGAGAAAGCCAGGGCAAACAGTCTGCTTAGCTTTGGGAGACAGACATCTGCGGCAGGGTGGGGAAACGGCCTGAGGAAACACATTCTGCCATAAACCAGTTAAAAGCATTCTTGCTGCAGTTTGCAAAGCTAGAGGGTTAAAATCAAAGTCTGCCGCTCACCCTTCCCCGCCCCCCCAACCACCCGGTGACCCTAGGTAGAGAGTTTGCCAAAGAGCCACTTAGACTCTCAAGAGTCTAACTCAGTTACAGGTTCTGACAGAAGCTGATTGTGAACGGAATAACGAAATGCCAACTTTTTAGTTTCTTTCTCTGCCGTATTGCGGCATTGTGGCGTAGGGTTAATGGCGTGAGATCTGGAGGCTGGTACCTGGATGGGAATCCCAAGCCCCCTGCCTAGCGCTGGTGGCCCAGTGAAAATGACTTAGCTGCACTGTGTCCCTCTGTCTCCAGCCAAAAATGGGGAAAACCGTAGCACCTGGAGGGTGGTTGCGAGGCTTACCTCACCCAATCCATGTAAGGAGGGACACGGTGCCTAGTTATACACTCCAAGCTCCCAGGCACGAGCCTTACTGACACGGCAGGGGCCGCTCAGGCCACGATGGACCAAAATGCTGTAGGAGCCGTGTCTGGGTCTAAACTAGATTTTTCTCATTCGAGTTCAGCGTGTTCCTTGGGATCCTGGGCCTCCTTCATCCTGGGATCCTACCTGGACAGGGCTAGAAGAATGGGTTTGGGTGACGCTGGCGGACACCCTTCTCCCTGCCCTTGAGTGGGGGGCTCCCACCAAGCAGAGGGCACCGCCAGGGGGCGGAATCCCAGGCTTCCTTTCAGACTCCAAAGGGGCACCCTGACGAGCGCAGAGGGGAGCTGCTTTGATCTCTGTCCCATCCATTCTTTTCAAAATCACAGACCCAGGACCTCCCACCAATTTCTGATCTTTTGTCCCAAGTCAGTTCTTGAACAGTCATAAATTGCTTTGAAGATAAAAGCACCACGATACGATACCACCATTATTTTAATAAGTGGAGCCTGCACATGTCTCCTTGACATATGAGCTGTTCGAAATAGTTGTCTTGTTTTTCAGTTCAGCTGCATGGGAAAGTGCTTGCCCCGTCTCTCATGGATACTCCTCCATGTGGCACTGTGTGGTGTGAACGCTGTTTTCATAAAAATGTTTGCCTTTTCTCCAAAAGAAGAAATTGATGTTTCTCTGGGGGGTACTTCTCTGTTAGCCAAAAATTATGTAGTTATTTCTAGACATATGCATTTTGTAAATGTCTAATTTATTGCGATGCTTATAAATGCCAATAAAAATGTACTATCAGAGTCACAAGGTCAATGAAGTTCAATGCACACTGAAGAAAATCAAGTGAGAAGAATATATATGTGAACATAATAGTGGATTCATAAATGAGCACAATGGATTCCACTTGGAGACGATTCTATTCTCCCACTCTATCCCGATGGCTTTTCTATATCCAGGCTGAGAAGAGACTTTTCAAGGAATTTCTCTGGGGAATGTATTCTACCGCATCACGGCACATTGCTTTGCCCACCCCTCGTTCCCCGGCAAGCGCCTCCGCTCTGCCACCGGCTGCCGGTTCTATGCTGCCCCCACCGCAGGCCTGGCCTCCTGTTCATTTCAGCCTTGTTTCAGCTGTCGTCCAGTGACAGCGTCCCTGTTGGTCCCATGGGCCACCACTGCAGGAAAGCAGAATGGGCTGAAATCTGGCTGACATCGCTTTCCTGACTCCAGCTTCTTTCAGATGTACCCTCAGAAGCTGACGCGCCTCTCCTCTGACCTGCTCCTCTGGGTCGAGCCAGGACTGCCCTCAAAGCCCAGCAGCCTTGCCAGCCACGGGAGCCCACCAAAGACTTTCCTCCCCTCCACTCGCCCCCCGGGCCACCTATCCCTGCCCCTCCCCTGGACTCTTGTACACTGCCTCATCGCGCCTTGGGCACTGTTTTGTTATATTGGAATTCAGCATTCTGCGTGTGACTTGTTTCAACGCATTTGCATGGAGCAAGGAAGAAAGATGCCATCTGGTTAGAACAATGCCTGGGAATTCCTAGGCCCGCCTGCCCAGGTCTGGCATCCATTCCAAGTCCTGCTGGGTTGACATATGTTAGACTAGACACAGCCTGGAATATTTTAACACCCCCGCAAGGCAAGACCGTGTTGCAGCACACTCCCTTAAATTCCTACTCAGGGAGCTACTCTCCTTTCTCAGGAAAATAAATGAAGGCACTCAAAGGCCTTTGCCATCCCTCTCACAAGAGCAAATCATCCCTGGCTGTCCCAGCCAGCAACCTCCCTTGCCAAGTGGGCGCAGGAAGAAAACAGAAGGCGCGAGTCCTTGGGCACTGGTGGGCTCCATGGGAGAGATGTGGCATTTCTGGGAGCAGTTTCAGGAAGTGAAGGAAAGTTTCTACCCTGCAGGCAAAGGGGTGCTGTGGGCTGCTGAGGGTTTCCAGAAAGGACACGGCTTATCCTTCGATATGGCCAATAATATTGGGTCCATAAGTGAATTCTCCTCCTGGCTTCCCCCTGCGCTTAGGCACTGCTGTCTGTGTTGCCTGCTGCAGGCTGTATTTTCAGCTGCAGAACTGCCCACTTGGTCTTTTGTATTGATCTTCCAGGGATCAGTCTGTTTCCTGGCAGCGCCAAAACTTACAGAGGCCAGAAGCCTTTTTCACTCCGTGTAAATTTAGCTCGGTGCAGCTGGCTTTGCCGGCAATTTTGAACCCTGGATGGGAAATCTATAACATTCATCCAGCCAGCCAAGCGTCGGCTCGTATCCCAGTTGCCATATGCCACGGCCCGAGGATGCTGTCTCTCCCCCAGGCTGCCCCATCCTCTGTGGAAGAGCCCAGAACGCAGCCGGTCATCACATGTCCTGGATGACATAAGAGAAACTGCTCTGGCTGCAGGAGGAAACACGATATGGCAGGAATCACCCTGCCAGGGTGAAAATGAAATTGCGATCCAAAATTTAAAAATAATGACTGCACTTTGGCTCGTGAAAGTCACCATCAGATAAGGGATTCTCCCCAAATCACAGGCCCTTGGAACGAGGAGGGGGAGAGCACCGGGCTCTGTCCTGGGGATTTGGGACATGGGGACAGAAGGCAAGTTGTACACCATGGGCTGGCTTCCAAGGAGGGGCCAGACACTGCCTGTGAGCCCATCTTGTTTACCCACTCCCCACACCCCCCTCAATGACCACATGATTTTCACGGACCTCATTTGACAATTTTGGAAATGGAGACCCAGAGAATTCAGAAATGTGCTTGAAGTCACATTGCAAACAAGGGCTGTACATGGAATTCTCATCTGAAGCTTTTCTACTTAGGGTCCTTTTCCAATACCACAAGGTCAAAGTGAGACGGGGAGCCCAGGTTCCTGAGAGACAGGGAGGAAGGGGTTTCCTTGGAGAGGCCCTGGGAGATCAGAGGGAGAGGAGAGGGGAACTGAGGCAGCCAGAGAGAACCCGTGTGGCCGGGCAGGGGGCAGCCTGAGGGCGTGGGGCTGGGAGGCCAGTGAGGGGTCTTCCCTTCCTCAAGTCCCTCGGTGTGAAAGCTGTGTGGCCGAGTCCACCGGCGTGGAAGTGTTCTCTGTGCAAGGCACTGGGCACATCAGAATGGGCACAGGTCCGCTTGTTCATCTCCATCTCCTCTTCTTTCCTCCCACGGTGCCTACTAGAGGGCTGTGCATGCAGTAGGTGCTCAATACAAGCGTGTGGCTGTCTTCCTGGAGTCCCGGGTGAACATCACTCTGTCCTTCGCGCTCCCTCTCAGTGTGCATCCTGCGATTGAACTGTGTCCAGATCGAGGGCTCGTCTGACGCCGGCAGCAGCCAGGGGCACACAGCACGCCACCGTGGCAGGTCTTTGCAGTGTGTCCTGGAGGGCGTCACCACAGAGAAGGATGCCGAGGCTGCTCCGCAGGGACTTGAAAGCCACCGGGCCACCGGAGAGGGCTCATTCTTTCGCTGACCTTTCCCCTGTCACATACATACCTTCCTTCCTTGAACCTGCTCACCTCCCACGAGACACAGTCCTGAGATGAGCAAGCGGGGAGGTGAACTGCTCCAGCCGGCTGGAAAGCTTCGCCCAGATGGCACCGAGAGGCGAGGCGCTCTAGTGAGGGATGGCCGCCACTCTGGGGAGGGGTCTCCCACAGGCTGCCCCTGGCCTGGCTTGGAGCCCTCAGAGGGGTGTGAGCCCTGCTCAGCCCGGCCCCCCAGGGCGCCCCTGACCCCAGCCCAGACTGTCCAAGGGTGCTGGGCACAGCAGAGTCAGGCCAAGGAGGTGTTGACAGAGGGCCCCTAGCGCCAGAGATACGGGAGAGGAGCAAAGCCAGGGGACGATGAAGAGAAAAACTCCCAGAAGATGACTTCAGTGGTATCAGGCCACGAGGCCCAAGTGATTCTAAAGAAAAGTTTCCAATGTGAGCAAAATATTTTTCCTATCACTAAACACACCAGGCATCCACATCTGGGCTCGTACCTGCCGGTTTCCGGGTTTGGCGGCAGCTGGGAAGGGGAGGGGGTGGGAAGCTTTTCCAGGCTCTGTGCGGCGTTTCCCAGGAGGCCCAGCCTTAGAAGCTGGGAGGATGGCAGTGTCCTAGCGGAAGGCTGGATGGACACGGGATTCCATCATGATGCCTGAGATTGTGTACCAGACACGCTGCGCGGGGGGTGACGAGAGAGGACAGGGCTTCTGGCCTGGTGATGGAGCCCTAAGTGAAGGTCTCTCTTCTACCGTGCATCTCTAAGTGCACTGGCCTGCGTGATCAGGCCATAAGATGTGATAGCTTAAACCACTAAATATTGAGGGACATTGCGATGCTTGCAGTAGTTACATCCAGATAGAAGGATTTTAGACTATTTCTATTCTCTCTTTTCTTTTTTTTTTAAATTTATTTCTCTCCCCTTCCACCCCCCCCCCCCATTGTCTGTTCTCTGTGTCCATTCCCTGTGTGTTCTTCTGTGTCTGCTTCCATTCTTGTCATCAGCACCGGGAATCTGTGTCTCTTTTTGTTGCATCATCTTGCTGCAGCTGTGTCAGCGCTCCGTGTGTGCGGCGCCATTCCTGGGCAGACTGAACTTTCTTTTGCACTGGGCAGCTCTCCTTATGGGGCACACTCCTTGCGTGTGGGGCTCCCCTATGTGGGGGACACCCCTATGTGGCACAGCACTCCTTGCGCGCATTAACACTGCGCGTCAGCCAACTCCACACGGGTCAAAGAGGCCCAGGGTTTGAACCGTGGACCTCCCATGTGGTAGGCGGACACCCTAACCACTGGGCCAAGTCCACTTCCCATCCTTTCTCTCCTTTTTAATGCACTTTTTCCTTTTCACTGTTCTGTCGAAATTTTCTGTAATGAACATAAATTACTTATGTTACTAAAAGTTATTTAAGCTATTATTATTATTTTTATCCCCCCCCTTGTGGCTTTTTGCATGCTGTCTGCTCTCTGTCCATTCACTGTTTTCTTCTGTGTCTGCATTTATTTATTTTATTTCCCCTCCCCCCTTGCAGCTTGCTTGCTGTTTGCTCTCTGTATCCATTTGCTGCATGCTCTTCTGGTTTTTTTTTTTTTTTTTTCGCTTGTTGCCCTTTTTTTTTTCGGTTGCATCACCTTGCTGAGTCGGCTGTCCATGGCGTCTGCAGGCTGGGCAGTGCTGTGCAGCGTGTGGGCGAGCCTGCGTTCGTAAGGAGGCCCTGGGACACAAACCCAGGGCCTCCCATATGGTAGACAGGAGCCTAACTGATTGAGCCACAGCCACTTCCCTAAGCTACTATTTTTAATGGATTTTATCTTTTTTAGATCAAGACTTGACCCCTGCCCCTAAGGCGCTTAGTTGGATTCTGTTGAGGGAGACAACAAACTAGAGTAAATCACATAAGATGTAAGCCAGTGTGAAGTCGAGTTGTGGGGTGCAATGCATGCCTAAGAGTGGGATGTCCAGAGAAGGGGGTGCTGGGGGGCCGTGGTCCAGACCGCAGAACCAGCTTCCCAGAAGAGTGGACTCCTTCCCCCTCCCATCTCCTGCTTCTGTGCCCTGGGTCGGTGTTTACATACAGTAGGTGCTCAACTGAAATGGGAGGAAAGGTGGCTCCCTACCCCCACCCTGCAGGCAGGAACACAAGGGACACACAGGCTTCTATTTGGCCTCATGGTCTGGCTGCTCCCTCGCATGACGAGAACAGGAATCTCCTGGTACAGTGTTCACCATGGCTTAAGCTTTACAGCCTTCTTCAAACTGGGGCACCCAAGCCTCTGGGGGCTCAGAGACTTCCCCATGGGTACGTAGGCACTGAGAGTTTTAAGGGAATCCATTTTCAGGCACTCAACCCCTGTGTGCACTCCTTTGCATAATGTTTGCAGGAGAACCCTCTCCTGGTTCAGCGTAACCAGCTCTCTTTCTCACCTCCCTTCCACTAACACCTTCTACCCCTCTATAGAGGAAGGCCATGCCTTTCACCCACCCGCACTTTCACTGTAGCACTAGTCTGGGCTGTAGTCCTTAACTAGTGCTACGTAACAAATGGTCACAAACTTAGACATCTCTTAGGCCACAGTTTCGGTGAGTGGGAAAAGCAGCCATGGCTGTGCCGAGTCCTCTGGCTGGAGGTCTCTCCAGGCTGTGTCCAAGGCATCTGTCACATCGGATTCTCCTCTGCAGCTCGCCTGGGGAAGGCTCCACTTCCAGGTAGGGAACGTCAGACTGGATTCTGTTCCTTCAGGTCGTCAGACTGAGCGCCATCAGCTGGTCTTAGTTCCTTGGCACGTGGGCCTCTCCACCTGGGTGCTTACTTCATCAGAGCAAGACAGGGAGAGAATTGAGAGTGTCACCATTCCATGCAGTACAGCCATGACAGTGGCACCCCATCATCCTTGCCGTATCCTGTGAGTCAGAAGCCAAGCACACTGGGAAGTGGATTTGGCTCAGCTGATAGAGCGTCCACCTACCACATGGGAGGTCCAGGGTTCAAACCCTGGGCGTCCTTGACCCGTGTGGAGCTGGCCCATGCACAGTGCTGATGTGCGCAAGGAGTGCCATGCCACGCAGGGGTGTCCCCCACATAGGGGAGCCCCACGCGCAAGGAGAGCACCCCGTAAGGAGAGCCGCCCAGCGCGAAAAAAGTGCAGCCTGCCCAGGAATGGTGCCTCATACATGGAGAGCTGATGCAGCAAGATGATGCAACAAAAAGAGACACAGATTCCCAGGCCCCGGACAAGGCAAGCAGACACAGAAGGACACACAGCGAATGGACACAGAGAGCAGACAACATGGTGGGGGGGGGGAGGGGAAGGGGAGAGAAATAAATTAAAATAAAATAAAAAATGGCAATTTATTAAAAAAAGAAAAAAAGAAGCCAGGCACAGGTCCTGCCTACCACAAGGGGAGGGGATTCCAGGAGAGCATGGTTCAGGAGGTGGGGCTCCTTGGGGGTCACCCCAGAAGCTCTCTGCAACACAGGGAATCCAAAGAAAGGGATCTTTAGAAATCCTGACCTAAGCAACACGTCTTTTAATGGCAGCCCCATAACACCCCAACCAGCTCATTAAAGATACATTGCCAAAAACATTTTACCTTTATAGTTAATAACGATTTTAATCAAAAGTTATTCCATATGTATTTGTTTAGATCAAATGTGAACTGATATTGAAATGGTAACCAAACCCAGAAGAAAGATATCTTTTTAAAATTTCCATTTATAGACATATTTCTGTGGCAAAGAAGTACGATAGGCAATCAGTAAAAGATTTTCAACCATAAAATATGTATTTCCTTGGAATAAAATCCCGTGGGGAGCAGGAATGGAAATGCAATTTAAAGATATTAAATTTCCAGCAGCTAAAGAAGAGAATATTTATGTGTTTTTAAAATAGATGACAGTGGATCTCAAATCACTATAGTGTTTATATTCCGTTAGGCATATTTTAAAGAGTGATGAAACCATTTTATTTTAAAATATCAATATTTACATTAGGCTGGAAATTCTATCTTGTGCAGCTATTTAAACTTATGAAGAAAAAAATGGTAGATGTCAACTTAAAAATGTGCAAGGGGAAATGTACTTTTTCAAAATTCTTTTAGGGCGTAGGCTAGCAAAAGTGTTGGAAAACCATTGTTTATTTAATTGAAGGGAACTGGATCTGAGATACTGAAGAATGAAAACCCATCATTGCCATGATATATTACTAAGAAAAACTGCCAGGGTTTTATATCTAATTTGCCTATTTTTGCATATATATTTTTTATAATAAACTTTATTTTTAAAGAGGTTTTAGATTACAGAAAAGTTACATTGAAAGTATAGGGGATTCCCATATACTCCACCCCTCCCCCTCCCACAACCTCCTCCATTAATAACATCTTACCATAATGTGGGACATTTGTTACAACTGATGAATAAATATTGAATCATTGCTACTTACTGAGGTCTATAGTTCCTATTGTGGTTTACACTTAATTCCAATGCCCTAAAAATGCCCCATGTTCCACCCATTACTCCTTCCCGCTTCTCTCAGAACCCCTGGTAACCACTATCTTTCTATCAATGTTACATGATCTATTAATAAGTTTACTTTGCCCATGGTTGCATTCCTCCCTTATGTCTGTTCATTCCTCAACTTTGAGGATTTGGGGACAATGATGCCCGCTCTGCCTCAGATTGAAAGGGGCCTTAGATCTCATGGAGCAGATGGAAGGAACTGTTTTGCTTGCAGTTGTAGATACTCTCTGGTTTGGGGGGATGAGGGTTGTGCATCATCATCATTTTGTTTCTTGTACTGGGCAAATCCGATGAACTGGAAAGTAGGTGTTGGCTGCAATTCTGCTGAGATTCAGGGCTCAACCAGCAAAAGACAGATTGAAGATTTAATATATGGGACATATATTTAATGGGCATAGTGCTAATTATAGGCTCAAATAAAAGAGGTAGAAGAATCATGTGTAGGGAAATTATAAATGAGTCTAATTCTGTTACATTGGGGAGATAGGTTGTCATATATTCTAAGGTAAGGCCCACTGACAGGATGCTGATTTCAAGAGGATGTATGTTGGGAAAACGGACTTGGCCCAGTGGTTAGGGCATCTGTCTACCACAGGGGAGGTTCGCAGTTCAAACCCCGGGCCTCCTTAACCTGTGTGGAGCTGGCCCTTGCGCAGTGCTGATGCGCGCAAGGAGTGCTGCCCCATGCAGGGGTGTCCCCCGCGTGGCGGAGCCCCACGCGCAAGGAGTGCGCCCTGTAAGGAGAGCCGCTCAGCGCGAAAGAAAGTGCAGCCTGCCCAGGAATGGCGCTGTCCACACTTCCCGTGTCGCTGATGACAACAGAAGTGGACAAAAGAAACAAGATGCAGCCAATAGACACAGAGAACAGACAACTAGGGGAGGGCAGGAATTAAATAAATAAATCTTTAAAAAAAAAAGTGATTTATGGTTATATTAAAAAAAAGTGATTTATGTTATAAAAAAGAAAAAAAGAGGATGTGTGCCTTGCCTACAGTGTCCAGATGTCTCTAGAGCCCTCAAATGCACCCCCATTTGAAGCTCCATTTACAGTGGCGGTCAGTTAGATCCACCTGAGTCATGCATAAAGCACCATGAATTACCTCCCAGCTCATTTTGAAATCTCTTAGCCATAAAAACTCCTTTGTATTTACCATTTCATCTTTTGTTCAAATTGCTCTTCCAAGTGCTTCACTGGTTCACACTTGACATTAATCTCTTGGGGTCAGGGAGGCTCATCCCTGGGAATCATGTCCTATACATAGGGAAAAATAGTGTGTTTATTTGCTGAGTTTTGGCTTAGAGAGATGTCACATTTGAGTAACAAGGAGATTTTCAGGAAGAAACTCTTAGACAATAAGTTGTTAATATTTATTATTAGGCTAAGTTCTAATAATGACTAATGAACCTATGACTCAATGCATTAATATTGAGGGCTTGGCATATTGGTCTGTTTTCTTTTATTAGGCACTGCCTATGTATTTGAGAGATGTATGCCACTCTACTTGAGTATATAGCAGGATTCCACAGGATGGGAGTTTAATATTTCATTGTTTCGTGTATGGGTCTCCACCCACTGAGATAACACCCTTCCTTCATTTTCTGGAGGAGGATTGCAGCCTTCTGTTCCCTACTCCACCATCTTGGATCTCCTCTATTTTTGCATATTTTTTGACCTACACATTGTTTGTGCTATTCCCAAACAAGATGAACTTCTTGGCTCTGTTCCTTTCTTCCCAATTTGTTTTTTATCCTCGTACGCTCTTTCAAACTTGGGTAGCCTGGGGTAGGGTTGGGGGCATTAAATGGGCTCTACATAATTCAACAATGATTGACTATGTCATGAATGTAACATAGTCCTCTTCTTGGACAGAGACAGGAAGCATATGGCTGTCTCTAGAAATCTTATGATAATCTTGATCAAATGGAAAGGAATTGCAGCAAATTTTCTACTGCTACCTGGATTTCTTATAGGGAATTAGTGGGCTGGCAAAACCTGGCTGGATAGAGTATACTGCTAGCCCAGGACTGGGCCCCTGCTCTTCTGGCTTAGGTTTTAAAGAAAATGAATAATGTTTAGTAAAAAGCCAGGAGGAAAAGAGAGATCTGGAGGGCCTGATTTACTCTGGGCCACCTCACCTCTTTCCTGATTTCCTGACACTGGTGGGGAGAAACAGACAGACCCAGGTGAGGGCTCCTATTTTCCTGACCACCGAGGCACCTGCTGGTTGACAAGGCCAGCCTTGTTTGTTTCTACAGGGCAGCAACAGTTGCTGGGTCCCAGGATTTATCTGTACCCATGAGGGCACGTGCCATAGCTTGGGTCTAGATTGTTCTCTGATCTGCTCTAGGCATTTACAGGGCAGGTGAGTGGAGTCACAGCCAGTTTAATACTTTCCAAACAAAGGGCTGTGGGAGGTAAATCTTTGTCCCTCAATTTCAAATGCATTCAAAATTCCTGGATCTGAAAGCTCCCCCCCTTACCCCCCATTCTCATCTTTGAGCATTTCTAATTCACCTCCTTTTAATACACTGCCTGGCTGGCAGCCAGCTTCCATTGTACTCATCACCTTTGAATATAGTTATCTGCTGACAATTCTAAGTAAGGAATGGTTTTGGGCCTGTGTTCCTAAGAGAAAGAGGGCAAAAACCAAATCAAACCGTATGCCAAGCAGGACAAATGCTGAAGAAATAGCACAGTGTATAAAGTGTAAAGGAATAGGGTTCTGTGCTCCAGAAAACAAATAAACAAAATCCAAAGACCCTTGGTTTACTTATCTCTAAAATAGGAATCATGATGGGAAACGGACTTTGGCCCAGTGGTTAGGGCGTCCGTCTACCACATGGGAGGTCCCCTGTTCAAGCCCCGGGCCTCCTTGACCCATGTGGAGCTGGCCCATGCGCAGTGCTGATGCGCGCAAGGAGTGCTGTGCTACACAGGGGTGTCCCCCGCGTAGGGGAGCCCCATGCGCAAGGAGTGCACCCATAAGGAGAGCCGCCCAGCGCGAAGGAGGGAGCCGCCTGCTGAGGAATGGCGCCGCCCACACTTCCCATGCCGCTGACGACAACAGAAGTGGACAAAGAAACAAGACGCAGCAAAAAGATACAGAAAACAGACAACCGGGGGAGGGGAATTAAATAAATAAAAATAAATCTTTAAAAAAAAAAAAATAGGAATCATGATACTCCGCTATAAAAAATTCATAGCCTGGTGATGAATTAGAAAGAGTTTTTTCATGTGCTAAAGCATTCATATGTAGTATTAAGATGTAGTGAAATAGTACATGAAAGCCAACCTTACAAAGAGTTCTCAAAAATCTTGGGCCCTTGACTCTAGCCTGAAAACTAGGTAATGCCTTCTTCCTAGTTAATAAATTATTCTCCCACCTGGAGGAATGGAATACTGGGCATCGGATCACAGAAAGGATGTTTAAATTCCCCTCTCCTTCCACTTAGCCTACCCAGAAAGCTAATGCGCGTGTGTGTTTGTGTGCTCATGCGTGAGTATAGTACCATCTCCTACCCCAATAAAGCTCATGTTTGATGCTTCTTAGAATGATGCTGGTGTCTCTATGGTCTCGGGCTAGGGGAAGGACAGTTCCTTACTACCTCTGCTTCCTTAAAAGTTCACGCACTGCGTAGAGCCTCTCTTCCACGGCCTTTCCCTCAGGGCCAAGATGGCTTCCGTGGAGAGTTGCCCATAGTTTGGATAGAGTAGTTTTCCTCCAGCCAGGCATTGGCTTGGGGGATGTGAGTTTGCACCTACTGATCCCAAACCACCAGGGGAGTCCAGCCTAAAACTCTAATGGGGATTTTGGTTTGGCTCACTTGCCCCGTGCAATGGCTTGGTGAGGCTTCAAGGTGCTGTCATAGGAATCTCTCAAGAAAAGGAAACCACAGATCATGTTCAATGTATCATATCTGGCACATTTATCCTCAGCTGGACATAAACCCAATGCTTTGGCCAAGTTTTTCTGCAAAACCATAGTGTTTCATGGGAAAAATATGTACATTTTGTGAGTGGGGCAAAGGCTTAATATTATGGTTTGCAATAAAGGTCAAAGGTCTGGAATAAATTTCAGTAAAATTAGCTAAGCTTCTTTGCTTGGCTTGAACCTGAAGCAAGTTGAGGTTTCAGGTTTCAAAAAGTACCATAGGCCCAGCAACAAGCTTTATTATGTGTCATATAGAAAGTCTTCATATCCCAAGGCCTCTTCAGTATGTCTGTTGCTTGAAACTGCTTTATAAACCACAGGGAACATTTTCCCAGTGAATCATAATCTGTCTGGAAGTAAGAAAAACCAATCAAACAAACCTCAATTTTTCCTTGGACCGTTTGGACAATTCAGATAACAGCGCATTGTGGTCTCAGTCCACATGTTTTCAGATCGAAATTCAAATGTGTTATTTGAATTTGTTATTGAGGCAGGAAGCAAATGTCTGCAAAAGCAAATGGAAAGGGGAATGATTTGCACAAACAGACCTTAGATGGATTTTCTAAGGACTTTCCTAAGATTCACTGGTCCCTTGTCCAAATCCAACTAGAGAAGGAACATCCAAATTCCTTTGCCAAAGAGTACCTGGATTCTTTCCACCAGAGCCAAAGGAAGACGTTAATTAGCCTAGGAGTATGTCTGAACTGAAAAGCAAAATAGCCAAGGGCAAAGAACTGTAAACAGACCCTGCAAACTTCAGGCTCCTGTCTCTGAGCCCTGGCCTGACCTTGTGGTATTGGCATTCCTGACACCTCATCAAAACCAGTCAAATAGTGGCTGCTATTAAGATCAACTCTTTCACCAAGCCCACCTGTGGCTGATTTCTTTGGGTCCTACCCAAGTAACCTGAACAGCTGGTTCTATGCCTAGAACCACCTACATGCAAAAGGCTACTGTCCTTCAACGGGAGAGAAAGCAGGTACAGAAAACCCAAAAGTGAATGTAGGAGGGGTTCAGGGACTGGCTGAAACTTTACACCTTGGCATGATGGTTAGTAAAGCAAATTCAGAATTTGAGCACAATTCTTCATGCAGGCATACACAGTTTTTCAAGCAGTTTTTTAAAAATACCTCCATACGTAACAACAAAAACTGAGGAAACTGATTCTTCTCTGGATCCCAAATCCAGGCTATTTTAATAGCGTTGTGCATCCCAGGCCATTCAAAGAAGCATCTGGAAATCTCTCAAAGATTTCCCACAGGTTTGAGAGGGGCCTCATAAACTGAAGATACTTCAAGAAGGATTGTAAATAGTAAAGCTGCACACAACAATGCAAGCTTTGGTACAAGACTAGCTAAAATTCCAGCACTGGGTCCTGTGGGTGTGGATCTTTGAAGATCCTATTTAGATGAAGCCGTTCTGAATCCCCAACATGACTAGAAATTTTTTAAGGAGAGGAAATCTGGACAGAGACACAGATGGCCAAGCAGGAGGAGAAACAGAAGAGATGGAATGAGACAGAGCACCAACTGGCAGAGGCAGAGTCTAATTCCCACGAGGCCACTGCCAGTATGCTACAGACTGAAGAAAATGTGGCCTCGTAGTACCTTGATTTGGACAGCTAACCTCCAAAACTGTGAGCCCACAAGTCCTTGTTGTTTAAATGAAAAAGTTTATGTTATTTGTTATAACAGCCCTGGCTAACTGAGACAGTACATTTTACAATAAGTTTTCAAATAAGGTTAATGGAAACTAAGGAGAGGAAGACTGGCCAGAAGAATGATTTCACACCCAAAATGTTATCTAATGACCTCCTATATGTTTTTTTAGGGACAGGCCATCAACCAGGCTGTGAAATTTCTAGAAGCCAGTGTGAAGAGGAAAATACAATTGGCTCCATTAAGCTGCAGTGTCCACAGTGCAGGACAAACAGAACTATCTGGATAGGCAGGTGGCAAGAGGAGGAGCAGGCACTCCAGGGCCCAGGGGTCTTGGGAGCAAGTGACAAAGCGCTCCAATATACCTCGTACTGAAGGGGTTCTTGGGGTGAGGGCCTTTCAGTGCTAAAACAGGAAGTCTAGGTGCTCTGGCTGCCTTACCTGGGAGCAAGGTTCCTGGCCAGCCTGTCCTGGCAAATGGCACTCTGCCTCCACCCAGCAGCCTGATGCCTTGAGGCCTCATGTTTATTCCAGAACCTGTGCTGCAGGGGCCACAGTTTCCACAGGTGCTGACCTCGGCGTCAGGCAAGCTGTTGGCTGAGTGTTTGTAAAATACATTCAAAACCACAGGGTGTAAGGGACTGAAAGGGAGGGGGGGGGTGGGGGGAGGAGATTCTTGCCTGCTTTCCCTTCCATGGAAATCCCAGTAATGCTGGGTCTTTGATTTTACTACGGCTGCAGCTGCAGGAAGAGAAAGCTGTGAGGGAAAACTGTGCTTCAGGAGCCTTGCAAAACTTAAGCGCCAGTTGCCTGCTTCCAACAGGCAGATGACGAGCGTCTCCTGGGTGGGCTAGAAGTGCCAGCAGCTGGTGTCCCCTCGCAGAGTTTCTCTTGCACCTCCTCAGCTCCCTACCCTCACAGAGTTTCAAACCAGTTTGGATCCTGCCCCCAGTGAGTCTGCCTGGGCTCAGTCAACCTTGGTCCTTCCTGGTAAGGTGAGGAGAAAAATCCTTAGACTGATTGTTGGTGATGAAAGCTAGAGGTGCTGGGCTGGCATCTCAGACTAGATAAAATGGCTCTCATGGGGTTTTTTAATGCAGTGTTGGGCTAAGAGCTGAGTTGTTCCCCACAGAAGACTATTCCTCCCATTCATAAGGATTGCTCTCCCACAGATACCCATGAGCTGGAATATTCTGTCTTGTGCCCACAGAGTTCTCTGGTGCTTTTGCTACTCTGTTCTGGGAATATGAGAGGATCCCACCTGTCCCTCAGAGCCGTCTTCCTTGGACAGGCATGAAGGCTGCCCACAGGCCCATGCTGCCTCCCGGTAGACGTTTTCTTCCTCAGACAGTTGGGGTTAGATAGCCCAGCTCTTCATTCCACCATGTTGAAAGCATCACTGAGGGCTCATGATCAACCCTCCCTTGTAAATCTTTCCTTGCAAAACTCCCACTGAGGGAACTTCCTGAGCATCTTTAGAGAAGGTGAAATCCCTTACAACGCTTCATCATTTCAGGTGGCGTGTATCCGAAGCTGGGAGAGAGACTGGGGCAAACTTAGTTTAAGGAAGTCTTTTGGACTTTTCTTAAATTCAAGCTTTCAAAAAATAAAAATGCCAACTTCTTTATTTCTCAAAATAAACCACTTGTCAAATTAAAAAGGAAAAGTTGTGTGTGTGTGACCTCAAAATGGTTTAGATCATGTCCAAAGCAACTGTTTCTTGGGTATTTCTAAGTCAGTACCCTAATCTGAGTATTTTTCACAATATGCCCTGGATACTGAAGGGACAGTCCCTACACTTGAGGAATTTACACTTTGTTAAAGAGAGAGAAACACAGTCACAATAACTGTGAGCAGAGATGACGTGGGCTTGGGCATGGGGTCCCTGGAGACAGGGGAGCTGGCTAGGGAAAGGGGCAGGGTGGGCTGGCTTCTCAGGGAAAATGAAGACTGAGCACAGTCTCGGGGGACAAGAGGAATTAGCCACCTAGAAAGGGGGAAAGACCTTTGCCACAAGTGGTTTGTCCTGAAAATGGCAGGATGTGCTCTGGAAAGCTACCACGAGGTTGGACCTCAGGAGGGGGGCCCGTGTGCCAGGTGAAGGGATTTAGGCTCTATTCCTCAGGCATGTGGAGATTCACCGTAAAGCCTTTTAGACAAGGAAGAATCATGGTTGCATTGGCATCTGGCGACTGTTAAAAAGGGCCGGGCAGAGAAGAGTCGAGAGTCTAGAGCCTTCGGCAAAGGTCCAGAGGAGTCTGAGGAGGGCTAGGCCAGCGGTAGGAGTCTGAGGAGGGCTAGGCCAGCGGTAGCAGCCTCACAGCGGAGACACAGCAGCGTAAAACCAACAGGGTTTCCCGAGCATTGGATGTGAGAGGTGAGGAGGAGGGAGACGTGGAGGAAAACAGCCAGCAAGCTGAGAGCAGAAAAGAGGGGTTTCCGTGAAAACGAGGGTGGAGGCCTTGGAAAGGCTCAACAAAAGGAAGTCAGTAAAAGGATTGCTCTTGAATTACAATATTGTGAAAGAACTGAAAAAATGGAGGGAAATAATACTTCAGAAGGATGCTAGACTCAGCTGCTTACCACATGCTTTTCAGTTTTCCCTCCACTTTTAAGAAATCCAAATTGTGGGTGATGCTTTGTGAGAGTGGTTTATACCAGATAGCCAAAGGGGAAGCTCCCACAGTACACCCAGACTCCAAGAGAAGGGGTTGGCCCTGCACCTGAGACTGGCAGAGGAAGGGACATTTGTGTTTTGGGTTAAAGTAGAACATTTAGAGAGTGTACCTAACTTTTTTATTATTATTGATTATTCCGCACCTTAACTCTTTTGAGTAACAGACAAGCCATTGTTTCTTAGTCCCTCGTCCTTTATCACAACACTCATCCTCACCTTCCTTCCTTTGACTTGGACTCTTTTCAATTCCCCTCCCACTTGACCAACCCTTCCTCACTGTCCCAACCCCATGCCCTGACCTGGTGGGCAGCCTCTCTGCCCAGAAACTGGCTCTCCAGGGCCCATCTGGGTCCAGGTTTGGAGCTATCCTAGTTTTGCCTGAATCACCATCGCAACTACCACACAAGGGGGTGGCTTACCCTTCATTCATTTGGCTCACAGTTTCAGAAGCCAGCATCAAGGTGTGGGCAAGGCTGGCTTTCTCCCTGGAGACAGTGGGGTGCTGGCACTGGTACCAGCAATCCTGGGGCTCCTTGGCTGGTATCCCCGCCTTGTGTCTCGTGACAGTGTTCTCTTTTCTCTTCCAGGTCCCGTTAGCCTCCTGCTAAATGACTCCAGTAATCTGGACGAAAGCCCACCTCATTCAGTTGGGCCGCACTTAAACTAAAAATAACCTTATCAAGGGTCCTATCTACAATGGGTTCTCACCCACAGCAATGTGGATTAAGGTTAAGCTCATGCTTTGTTTTGTTTTTCCTGAAGTACAGAACTCAATCTGCCCCAAAGTGCCCCTGGATTGTATAAACTGTAGGCCCATGTGGTAGAATGAATTATGCACCCCAATGTAGACAGGCTCCGAATCTCGATCTGTATTCCTGCTAGTGCAAACCCTTTGTAAGGAGGATCTCTTGAAGATGTTATTTCCGTTAAGGTGTGGCCCAGCTAAATGAAGGTGGGCCTTAATCTGGATGACTAGAAGCTTAAACAGAGGACCAGAAGTCATGGAGGCCAGGAAGGAGAGGACACTGCCACGTGCCTGCAGGATTGCCCCAGGGATCGCCGGCAGCAGCATCAGAATGCTACTGATCTGAAAGCAAGCCTTGCCCATATCTTGATGCTGGACGTCTCCTAGCCTCAAGCTCATGAGCGCATTGCCCAAGCCAACCCATTGTGAGGTATTTGCCACAGCAGCCTTAAGACAACTGGCTCCCACTCTTAATCATCAGGCTTCTTCCCACATCAAGGCCTCCACACATGCCTGGGCTATGTGCCCTGCAGCCCCTTTTGACAGGATTAAATGCCATTCCTCAAAGAAATGTTTTTGAAAACTTCTGTCTCATGCAGGAAAACTCTCCTATGTCACACCACCCAACTTGTTTCCCTTTTGCAAGTGATGTGCCTCCAGTGAACCAAACCAGACCCATTAGCCAAATGTAAGCTTAATGTACCTGGTGTGTGGACCAGTTGTCAGAGTCCAGGTCCCAAGAGCACCATTTGGGAGGAGGACCTTTTTGTCCTCCATCTGCCCCGGGGTCTCCAGGTCGTGTCTGTCCACATCTCCCATCTCTTGCTCCCCATTGCCAGCCTATCCCCACACATCATGGTCTCAGGTCCCTTGTTGCTGCCACTGTGGCATGTTTTGATGGCAGGAAAAGAGTCTTGAGAAGGAAGAGTGAGTCATAACAGTGGTGAGCCAGCAGGTAAGGGGGACAAGCACAGAGGGGCCCAGGTGAGCCCCTGCCTCACTGAACTCTAACCTACCATGGGGTGCGTTGTCTGTAGAAACCCAGTCTTGAAAGACTGAAACCACTGCTCCTAAAGAGGTGATTCTACTCGTTCTTCCTGCCCGCTGCCTGGCCAGGCCATGTGCTTTCAACAGCAGCTGCCTTTGATTCTCTGAGCTGAAAATTTCCTGCCTTTATTTGGTGATGCCTTGGGCTCAGCATCTCCTGGCAGACACTTCCCTCCTGGAGGAGGCTGGGATGGACTCTAGGGCCCTGTGAAAGGCAGCTGTCTGAATTCTGGAAATCACTGTATCAGGGCTTGTGGGATTAATCTGTCCTTTCCAAATAAGCATGGCATCATGCTGTGAAAACATCGACAAAAGTAAACATCACGTAGCCTCTATTAACTTCTTTTGCTCTCTGTTTCTTTTAAAAGACGTACCTCACATGTATGCAAACAAAACCATTCCATGACTGAAGAGATACATCCCTGCTGCGCTGGGAGGGTGATACGTTCTGACTCCACATGGTGAGAACACAGAAACTTGCATGCAAAACCCTCCCAGAATTTGCTCTACGTGATTCTTCTTTTGGCTTCTTCTTTTTTTGTATCCTTTTGCTACACTAAAACTCTAATCCCAAAGAGAACATTAGTCGTGACATGCAAGCCACCTGAAAAGAAGAATGCCATCGTTCAGGCTGTGAATAAATGGAAAGGCATTTCATTTCCATGGGAAGCATGTGAACCCCCTACTCGCGCAGTCACAGGAAGCCTCTTGGAAAAATGAATGTGCTGCTGGGAATTGCCCATGGCTGCTGGATTCTTTCTTTTGAGTGGGCTGGACTCACTAGCTGGCTCTTTCTTTCTGGAGGGAAGAACCTATGGGACTCATTCACATAAGTCAGTTAAAGAAGTATATTTAAAAATGCAATAAGGCGGGAAGTGGATGTGCTCAAGCCATTGGTCTCGCGTCTACCATATTGGAGGTCCAGGGTTCAATTGCCAATGGCCTGGTGAAGACAAGCTGGCCCATGTGGTGAGCTGGCCCACGTGGAGTGCTGGCCCACATAGAGTGTGTGCAGGAGTGCTGCCCTGCACAGGAGTACTGGCCCATGCTCAAAGCTGGTGCAGCAAGAAGACACAACAAAAAGAGACAGAGGAGAAATAATAAGAGACACAGCAGACCAGAGAGCTGAGGTGGCACAAGAGAATGATCTTCTCTCTCCCACTCCAGAAGGTCCCAGGATTGGTTCTTGGAGCCACCTAATGAGAATATAAGCAGACACAGAATACACAGCAAATGAACACAGAGAGCAGACAATGGAGGGAGGGGAGAGAAATACATAAATAAATAAATCTTTTTAAAAATGCAATAAGGCAAGAAAAAATGACATTTGGACTAGAACAGAAGAGACAGAGTCATCTATTTTCATAGATAACATGGTTATCTATGTGGATAAGCTCAAGGAACCTACAAGAAAGCTCTTAGAGCTAGTAAGTGAGTTTAGCAAGTTATCAAGATACAAGGATACAGGAGCACAAGGTCAACACTGAAATATTTATTATAAATATAATAAAATATGTACAGAATCTGTATGTTGAAAACTACAAAATGCTGATTAGAAAAACCAAAGAAGACCTAATTAAAGGGAGAGCCATAGTGTGTCGAGGTATTGGAAGACTTGCTGTAGTTAAAATGATGTTTAGATTTTCATCCCTCCCCAAGTTGATGCATAGGTTTAATGCATTTCAATAAAAGTCTCAGCATGATTCTTTAAAGGATATAGACAAAACTTATTCTAAATATATTCTAGAATTTATGTGGAGAGGTAAAAGAACTATTATAGTCTAAAATTTTTGAAAAAGGAGAATAAAGTTGGAGGACTACACCACCTGATTTTTTAAAAATTTATTGAAATATATCATTCATACATAAACATACATAAACAATAAATGTATAATAGTTGTGAACTTACAAAACATATATAACACCAAACAAACATATATAACATCTCACCCTACCACCAATAATTTGCATTGTTTTTAAACCTTTTTAACTAATGATTAAAGAGCATTGTCAAAATATTACTACTAAACAAAGTACTTTTCCCCAACCAATCCAATTATTATTATCTTTATATCATTTTTATATGAACATACATAAGCAATTAAGTGTATAGTAAAAGTTGTGAACTTACAAAGCAAACATGCCTAACATCATACAGGGGTCCCATACATCAACACTCCACCAGCGCTTTGTATTGTCATGAGACATTTGTTACAAACTATGAAAAAACACTGTCAAAATCTTACTACTAATTATAGTTCTTATCTTACATTTGGTGTGTTTTTCCCCCAACCCACCCTATTTTTTTAATATGTTTTTATGACAGAAGTTGTAAACTTATAAAACAATCATGAACATGTGCAGAAATACCAAACAACACCCCTCCATCAACACACCACAATGTGGTGTGTCATTTGCTACAGATAAAATAATATCATCTAATTATTGCCAAGTCCATAGTGTACATTTGGCTCACATTTTCCATACTGCCTCAGTATCAACACAGTACATCTTTTGCATAAATATAAGAATATTGTATTATTACTACTAACCACAATCTATACGTCACTCCAGCTATATTTTTCCCATGCTTCTCCACATTCCCAACACCCTGCAGTAGTGATATACATTTGTTCTAGCTAACAAAGGACACTCTCACATCTACCATCAACCACAATTCTCACCCACCTCTTGGTTTACTGAGCTATACAGTTCCTAGATTATTCTCAAGCATTCTGTTGGCATTTACATCCCTAGACTACCATTTTCAGTCACATCCCCATTTATAAACTAGCTGTTACTCACTGTGTGTTACCATCCACTCTATACATTTCCACAATTTTACAGTAAAGCTAATTAAAACTTCTACACACATTAAGCATCAGTAGTCTACTCAGTCCTTCTCTTATCTCTTTCAAGAATCCACCACCCACCACCAGGTAAGGAAGATATTTTCCAATAATTTCTTCTACAAGTTTCATGGTTCTTGCTTTTATTTTCAGTTTTTTTTTTATCCATTTTGAATTAGTTTTTGGATAAGGTGTGAGATAGGCGTCCTCTTTCCTTCTTTCAGCTGAGGATGTCCATTTCTTTCAGCACCATTTGTTGGATGGATTGTTCTGTCTGAGCTGTGTGAGTTTGACAGGCTAACACTACCTGATTTTAAGACATTCTTTAATTCTTTAAAGCTGCAGTAATCAAGGCATCATTGTGTTGGTGAAAGATAGACACAATGGAAGAGAATCCAGAGCCCAGAAATAGACCCACACAAATATGGCCAATTGATTTTGACAAGGTGCACAGGCAATTCAGTGGGGAAAGGACAGTCTTTCCATCAAGAACAATTTGATATTCATATGTAAAATAATAAACCTTGACCTATATCATATTAAAACATTATCTCAAAATGGGTCATAGACTAGAAGGTAAAATGTAAAACTACAAAACTCTTAAAAGTAAACAGAGGAGAAAAATCTTCATG
Organism: Dasypus novemcinctus; assembly: GCF_030445035.2. Taxonomy (NCBI): domain Eukaryota; kingdom Metazoa; phylum Chordata; class Mammalia; order Cingulata; family Dasypodidae; genus Dasypus; species Dasypus novemcinctus. The sequence continues at coordinate 155,420,139 of NC_080677.1, read as the reverse complement.
AGACTGAATTAGGCAAAGAGTTCTTAGATGCGACAGCAAAAGCCATCTATAAAAAGAAAAAAAATAATAATTCATCAATATTAAAAATTTTTACTCTGCAAAGGACATTGTAAAGAGAATAAAAAACTGGAAGAAAACGCTTGCAAATCTCATAACTGATAAAGAACTAACATCCAGAATGTATGAAGAACTCTCAAAACTCAAGAATCAGAAAACAAACAACCCAACCAAAACTTGGCAAAAAACGTGATACAATAGTTTCCTAGAGAAGATGTACAGATGCAAATAAGCACATGGAAAGATGTTCAGTACCATTAGTCATTAGAAAAATGTATATGAAAACCTCATGCCTATTAGAATGGCTAAAATAAAATTTTTAAAAACCCAACAATCCTCTGGTAGAGATGCAGAGCAACTGGAACGCTCAGACATTGCTTGTGGGAGAGCAAAAGAATACAACCACTCTGGAAGTCTGGAAGGCAGTTGGCAGTTTCCTTTGAAGTTAAATCTACATAATCATAGGACCCAGCGAATCCCACCCCTAGGAATTTATCCTAGAGAGCTGAAAATTTGTGTTCACACAAAAATCTGTACATGAGTGTTTAGAGCAGCTTTACTTATAATTGCCAAACACTGGAAACAGCACAAATGTCCACCATTGGATAAATGGATAGACAAACTGGAACATCCATAACAATGTAATATTAGTAATAAAAAGCAATGAACTATTGATACATGCCAAAAAAAAACAAAAAACCTCACACATTTAATCAATTACACAAAAACCCTCATCATATCTGAAATAGGTACTCAAAAGACAATTCCATGAATTCTGAATACTGACAATTCTTACAACAATCATAGCAGCTACTATTTATTGATTTGTTAAGCTTCATTTTCCTTACTCATTAAATCTTCAAAACAGTCTAGGGAGGTAGCAATTGATAAAATCTACTTGAAGTTCTTTCTGTCTCCCAAAGTCCATATTCCTTCCTGAAAGAGCTTCCAAGTCACATTCTTATAAATTAAACAAAGAACAACTAGCATCGGTATACCTGTATCTAGTTAATCAGTTAGACGCCCTTGTTCAAAGAGATGTTTATTGAACAATATGTTTAGCAGTGGGACTTGAAGCAGAAAGTTTCGTCTGCAGGAAGCGGTACCAGGTGGCGGTGATCGGCTGTGCATGAACCGGAAGAGGCAGCAGCTGAGCCGCAGAGGACGGGAATGAGGAGATGGCCCCCCAGAGAGGAGGGGACACTGTGCAGACCCGCCAAGTGGACGCCCAGGTACCAGGTCATCCTCAGGAGGCCCAGCTGGACTCGAGGCTCTACCTTTGAATGGCAGGAGGGTTTATCGTTGGTCTTACAATAAACCCCACACCCCTTTTTATCCTTGAATGGCATTTTGTGAGGTTTTGGCTTTGTTAAAATCAACAGTTCTTGACAAGAATACCTAAAATAGCATAAAATCTGAAAGAAAATATATATGTATTTTGAAAGAAACTTCAAGATCATCCAATCCAACCTCTTCATTTTACAGCCGAGACCTGAGACCCAGAGATGGACAGGGATGTCCCCAGGCTGCAGAGCTAGCCAGCAGGGCTGAGATTCCAGCCACAGAGCACTGTGCTCTTTCTAAGGCAATACACTACTTCTCACTGGGAAGTACATTAGCCACACGGAAGAACCAGGAGTTCGAAAACAGAGGAATCACTGGTTTTGACCAGATAAAGTGTGTGCTTTTTACCTCTGTGCCTCTATAGTCCACTTAGATCCCATTAATTTGAAACTGATGATAATTGTCCTGAACTGTACTTTTTTTTTTGGACAGGCTGGACTAGGAAAACCAAATTGTTTTTGACCACTTTTGAGCACAAATTTTCATGTGAAGAAAATCATTAGTGCACTAATTACCTATAATCCTAATCTGTTTATCCAAATAGATAGTCTTTAGTCTTTTTTCTTTTTTGAACAGCATAGCTTATTATGGCATGAAATTCTGGCAATACATAACTTTATTGTCTGAAGCTGGAAAAACTGTCCCCATACTGAAACAGGTCCACTGGCAGAGACAGTCTAGTAAGTGTGCTGGTGTGAGATAGGCCAGGACTCCAGAGAGAGAGAGGTTTCCAAAATGAGATGAAGGTTAAGTATTTATGCTTTTACAAAGGTGACAATTATATCCGTAGAAACATTCGTAAGTTTTGGCAGCAGACTGAGCTGCGGCACCATCTGTCTAGTGAGGCTGGTTTTCTTCTCAGCAACAGATGCGGGGCTGGGTATTGGAGCTACTGTCCCCGAGTGCTGGGATCAGCACAGTGATAGGTTGGCTCAAAGGGAAGGCAACGCAGAACTTACAGAAGTAAAGGACAGAGAGAGACACACACACAAGAGAGGAGATAAAGATGGGACCTGGGGCCTCACAGCTTCTGGAACTGAGAGCCTCAACCCTAGTTTCCACCTCATATTTATTGGAAACTACCAAGCAGCTGTTTGCTGTTAGAACTGCAATATCATCTACAATAATAGGGAACAAATGCAACATCTAACCACTGCAACATCTACAATAGAACAGGTGTAACATTTACAATAAGAAACAGGTAAACCAGTTTCCCACAGCATTTCCCCCTTTTTGTTTTTGCAATGTCTATGCAAATGACGTTTCACTGATTAACAAAGCTTCCTGCATGATATTTTCACTTTTAGGTTTGAACAATACTCACTAAATTTTTTTCTCGATAGATTCAGTCCCAGGATTGTTCAAACTTAAAACAAGAGATTTACATCAAGGTACATTTATATAGCACTTACAGTTCATCAAATCACTTAAGTACATGATAGGTTTCATTATTGAAGTTCTGATTAGTGGTTAAGCATTTTATACATAATCCATAACTGTAACATGTAACAACTGCAACATCTACAATAGAACAGGTATAACATTTACAATAAGGAACAGGTAAACCAGTTTCTCACAACACCCGAGGAACATGATGGGGTGTCAGGGAGTTCCAGGGGGGTTAGTGACAGAAGCTGAAGCAATTGGCTTATTATGAAATTCCCAGACATGTGATTGATTTAGAGCAATCTTTTGGCAAGACAGCCTGATCTGGGTGGTCTGTTGGACTAGAGGCAGGGGCTCAGAGTCTGGACAGCCTGAGGGACCTGGGTGTCCACAGATATGGTCTGAAGATACCCACGGAGACCTGGGGGCCCAGAGCCTGCGCCGGAGAAGCCTCAACAGGTGGAGGCTAAGGTGCAGAATAGAGACTCTGTGCATTTGTTAACAAACACATAAGAGAAAGCAATGGATTTCTAGCCTGCAGGGAAGATTTTGTGTGTGTGGGATTTAGTTTGATTTTTGGCATTGGTGTTAAAAGAAAATGGGGAGGGGCAAGTGGCTGTGGCTCAAGCTGTTGATCTCCTGTTTACCATGTGAAGGACCCAGATTCATTCCCCGGCACCTCCTGGTAAAAGAAGGAAAAGGGCGTCCCAGCCCTGCACTGTGAGGTACAAGTGCCCTGAGCAGTGAAGCGACACAACAAAAAGATGATGATGCAACCAGATTGAAAAAAAGAGGAAGAAAATGGGGCTGAGAGACATCAGATGGAGGTGGGCGGTCATTCTGGAGGCTCCTCTCATGCAGGTCTCAGCGAGATGTCACCACAGTGTTCAGGCCACAATGTTCCTCAGAAGTCCAAGGACAGGGATACCATAGACAAACCACAGATCAAGAACTTGGTTATCTATCAAACCTGAAGGGCAGTAGGGTACCCCAAATATTCACCAACCAATTTGTGTGATGTTCCTCTTTTCCTTTAAAATCCTTACTCGAAAATGCCAAAACGGAACACGATTTGTGTTGCTAGCTGAATCTATGCTCCCCAAATTGCAATTCTAAGGCGCCAAATAAATTCTTTTTTTGCCTTGCAGCTTAGTTTGTATTTCTCGGTTGACATTGGTTTGTTTCTGCTATTTCAGTTGGATCGTCCCTTCAACAAATTCAAGATAGGGAGGTTCTATTATACGTAAGAAAGAAATTAGACTTTAGGAAAAGAAGAAACATTTGTAAATAATGGTCCCAAACTGGGAACAATGGGAGCCTGGATAAACAAGCTGAGGCTAGTCGTACAATGGGATGTGACTCAGCAAAAAGAGAAAGGAACTGGGAGGAATCTTAAAATCATCATGCTGAGTGAAAGAGTGTTGCACAAAAGAATATAAAGTGCATCATTCACCAATATGAAGCCCTAGAACAGACAAGCCATTTATGGTGGAAAAAATCAGGAAAGAAGTTTCTGCTGGGGGTAGGGTTGAGGGAGGACGGCCGGAACTGACTGGTAAGGGGCATGAAGGAAACTTCCAGAGCATGTTTTCTATATTGAGAGGGGTCTGGGTTACAGGGGCATTTACCAAAACTCAGCCAGTGTGCAGGTAGGATTTGAGCCTTTCATCCTACCTAATTTTACATCAAAAGGGGAAAAATGTAAACAATGTTGAACTCTAATTAATGATATGCATGCAGAAGTAATGAGGGCAAGTGTTCTAACAACTGTAATTGACCTGGCAGTGAGTCATAAAAAGGAAGCTAGCATGGAAGTGGACATGACTAAACTGATGGAGTGTCCGTCTACCACATGGTGGGTCCAGGGTTTAATCCCCAGGGCCCCCTGACCCATGTGGTAAGCTGACACACGCACAATGCTGCCACGCGCAAGGAGTGCCGTGCCACGCGGGGGCGCCCCTGTGTAGGGGAGTCCCATGTGCAAGGAGTGCGCCCCACAAGGAGAGCCGCCCCGTGTGAAAAAAGCGCAGCCCACCCAGGGGTGGCGCTGCACACATGGAGAGCTGAAGCAACAAAAAAAAGATGCAGTTTCCCAGTGCCGCTGGATAATGTAAGCGGATGCAGAAGAACACACAGCGAATGGACACAGAGAGCAGACAACGGGTGGAAAGGGGAAGGGAGAGAAATAAACAAAACAAATCTAAGAAAAGGGGGGAGATAGTATTAAATAAAACAAAGTTTGTTTTTTTTAAAAAGGAAGGCTTTAAAAAAAGGAGGGGATGCTTGGGAGAGAGAGGTGGATGGATGAGTAATAACGCATATCTAGGCATAGGGTGGTAGGTACACATGTCCACTCTATGAGTCTTTATGTTTGCTGCATGTTTGGACATTGTCTTAATATGAAGTTGGGAGGTAACTCCAGATAAGAACAGAGCAGAAGAGAAAGGCGATTAGTTTTCCTTCCAGGAACTCCTTGGCCATTGACTGCGCAGAGCGCTGGGTACCTGCGCTCCTTGATGATCACACCACCTTACCCCAGAGTAGTTCTGTGGCCACGAAAGACAAAATGACTAGTGAAAACCAAAGGTAGTCCTCTGCTCCAGTCTTCGGGGGAAAATAAAATGAAAAATAACGGTAAAGTCAGCAAGAAAAGCCTCAATATACCCCCAAAATGTGGGAGATTAGCCCACATCATTGGTGGAGACACGCCCTGATGGGCCAAGAGAAAGCCCACACCTGCACAGGGGGGGGTCTCTCCGGGGACCAAAGCTTATTAACTTGTCTTCAGCATTTTGAACTCTGACCATTGTGCACATTATCTCTTCTTACCACTAAGAAGAGAAAAGAAGAGAGAATGGGGAAAACACAGCTGGCACCCACTCCCTTCCACTGCAGGCGCCTTGGGTTTTTGGACCATGTCACTGTCACTTAACTGTTGACTGCCCTCTGTCGCGCCCTGGCCAGAAACGCTTTTCCCTGCCCCACATGGTGGAGGGGCCATCAACGACGGGGCGGGGTGGTGTGGTGTGTGGGGATTAGTCCCAGCACCTCGGCAAGGGCAGGGCGAAATGGTTTATGAAAGTTCATCTGTCCTTGCTTCAGAACAAAAATAGCTCTGCCCTTGCTATCTCTGCACAAGCTCTTCTCTCTTGAAGTTTGAAAACGGCTTCCTCTTGCATTTTCTGCTGCTAAATAGGATGCTAGCGTAGAGACAATGTTTCTTGCTCCAAGACAGAACATCCTTGAGAAATTTAAGTTTAACCACAGCCCTTGGCCAAATAAAAAAAATACATGGCATATAAGCAAGAGAAATAAAGCAGACGGGGTCCTGCGTATGAGTTTTGGTGTGCGAGTCTTTCATTCCTGCGGCAGGGGTGCCCATTTCGGGAATGCCCCCTTTCTGAGACCCCACCTCAAGCGTCCATAAAATGTAAAGTCTGCCGCGCCTCCGTGAGCACACAGCCAAGCATGCAGACTCAGGAGTCAGGAAAACCAGGAATCCAGACTGCCTGCTCCAGCCTGTCTCATGGTTAAGGCTGTGGGCAAGAGCCAGAGGCCACGGAGGAACAGAGAGGGCTGGACGGTATATCCCCAAGCAGGAGTGTTGTGGAAGCAGAGAGATTCAATGATCGCGTATGGAAGGCCAGAACGCAATAACATTCTTGGGAAGGAAAATTTATTAATGACCGTCCAGGCTCAGGAACTCCTGTTCAAAAACCCGAGCCGCGAATAAGTTCTTTGGGTTTCTTTTATACAGAGGATGTAGGAGTGGGGAGTCAAACGTGGTGTTTATATGCAAAAGGACTTTTTGTTAGTTTCTTAGAGTTTCAAGAGTATCAGGTAGGTCTTGAATTAACACATACCCCCTACACATAACTTCCACATTCCAGGTAAGCTTGAATTACACCCACAGTCCAGGTGATTTATGAAGAAACACACAGCCCCCCTTTCATCCCCAACACAACCCATATCAGGAGAACCCCGACATAGAGGGGTGCCTGTGGATGTTTGGGGTGTGCTGGGGGTAAGGATGGTGGGAAGGTCAGGCGATCACAGGTCTTTTCCCAGTTCAAAAGCGGGTTTCCTGGAAACGGCTCTGCTCCAGTTCCCAATCACGGAGGCTGGGGCCCTTTTGGACTTGCACTCTGTGCCCCCAGCAGGCCGAGAGCCGAGAACCAGGGAAGGGGGATGCTCATTTTTTACTGCTGCACAGCAGGTTGGCACTACCTACAGCTGACAGCACGGAGATGCACGGGGCCACCGCTTCAGGGGCTCAGGAGTCCAGGCACTGCTTAGCCCTCCCCGAGACCCTTCTCTCAGGGTCCGCAGGCTGGAATCCAGGAGGGGGCCATGGCCGCCTGCCCCTCTGAGGCTGGGGACCCTCTGCCTGGCTCCCTGGTTGGCGGTGAACCTCGGCTCCCCAAGGTCGTAGGGCAGAGGTCCCTGCTTCCTTGCCGGCTGCCGGGGGCATCACCCTCAGCACATGGCACTCAGGTCCTTGCCACCCACTTCTTTAAAGCCAGCAGGAGAGTCACCCCCTTCAGCCCTCCCTGCCAGGCAGGAGCCAGCAGCACGAAATTGTTAAGGTAATGTCAGGACCCCGGGCCTTTGCACTGCAGTGGAATCTAATCCAGGCCCGTCTCCCATCAGATTCGCGGGTCCCCCCTGAACCCAGGGGAGGAGGTCACAGGGGCGCGTTCGCCGGGCGGCGGGAGTCTTGGAGCCACCTAGAATCCTGCCTAGCAGGGGGGGACGTGGGCTCCGAGCACTGGGGCCACCAGGGAGGGCAGAGAGGGGCCGGGCCCTGGTCAGTCCGAGGCCGTGATGCCTTTGCTGGGAGTGAGAAGGACGCTGAAAACGGCTGCTGTAAAGCCAGAGTCAGCCGCTGGGTCTGTGTGCTGAGTGGCCCCGAAGTCACCTATGCTTCAGTTGTTTTTGGCCCAATGGATAGGGCGTCCGTCTACCACATGGGAGGTCCGCGGTTCAAACCCCAGGCCTCCTTGACCCGTGTGCAGCTGGCCCATGCGCAGTGCTGATGTGTGCAAGGAATGCCCTGCCACGCAGGGGTGTCCCCACTTGGGGAGCTCCATGAGCAAGGAGTGCGCTCCATAAGGAGAGCTGCCCAGCACGAAAGAAAGTGCAGCCTGCCCAGGAATGGCACTGCACACACGGAGAGCTGACACAACAGATGACGCAACAAAAAGAAACACAGATTCCTGGTGCCGCTGATAAGGATAGACGCGGACACAGAACACACAGTGAATGGACACAGAGAACAGACTAGGGGGGGAGAGAAATAAATTTAAAAAAATAAAAATCTTAAAAAAAAAAAAAAGAGAGAGACCTCCTGTTGAAGGAGAGATGGGGGCTGCTTTTGCTTCTTCTCTGATGAATGCACGTCCAGGTCTGTTTCTGAGTCAGGTGGAGACGCATCGAGAACGCAGACCTGTCTGGAAACCACACCAGGAAGCAGGGTCATCCTTCCCTCAGAGACCTCCTTAGGGGAGACGCCGCAGGCCATGCCAAGTCCCCCTGGCACGGCTGATATCTCTAATTGGCAAGATAGATCCTTGTGTTTGCCTGGAAAGCCTTCATGCTGAAGTTTCTTCTTTTTGACATTGCAGCGAAGGCAGAAAATTATTCATAGATTCATATCATAGATAAATGACAGAGGTAGAGAGAGAGAGAGAACTGTGAGCCATCCACCCCTCACCCTAGAGACTTAAAAGTCTCAGGTTCGGGTCTGGGCTCATCCAAAGAGCACTGGCAGCCTGGCTGGTTCTCCAGGTGCTGAGGACGCCTCGGGCCGAGCGGGACAACAAAGGCCATCTCTGACGCAAGCAAAAATTAAGGCTAGGGACAAGGCCGTCGGGCAAGTGCCCACCCCTTTGGAGGAGGGTTCCCATGCCAGCAGCTATGTAGATGGAATCTTCCTGCTTCTACCATGGACTGGGCGAAGTCCTCCCCATCCATTGTCTGGGTAGGGTTGCTTGGAGCAAAACCATTCCATGGAAGCTATTTATTGCATTCTTACAAAAGTGCTAAGCTCTGCAGGGAACTCAATAAAGCGGCCAGATGTAAACCTGTGAAAAATGAAAGAGCAGGACCAAAAGCAAGGGAGACAAGAAGAGGGACCAGGGACTGGTGAGTGAGTGTCAGATGGTGAAAATGCAAACCTAAGAGCAGGTCAGCAGAGGGCATCTCATGCTGGGCTGCCGAGTAGGAGGCTGAGCTGATTAAACATTTTCAACATGGGTCAAGTCCAAAGTATTTTTTATCCTTTCACCATCCTCCCTCCCCTCTCCCAGAACTCCTGGATAATTAATTGTAAGTAGAGGTGTTTTCCAAGCCAAGTTCTAAGATGAGTTGACATTTGGGGGCTTGAGCGAAACTGGCTTCCAAAGAGCAGCAAGAAGTCTCAAAGAAGTCGCAATTTTTAAAATTAATGATTATGTTTTACCTGACGTAGCATCTTTTTTTTTTAACACTATTTTTTATTAAAGTTAATAGATCACAAAGAACGTTGCATTAAAAAACCTAAGAGGTTCCCATATAACCCACTCCCCGCACCCCCATCCCCATCATTTTTGTAAATTGTATTTTTTTGAAGATATATATATCTCACAAAATGTCACATTAAAAAACATAAGAGCATCCTGTATATCCCCCACCTCCTCACACCACTCTTCCCATACCAACAACCTCCCCCATCATTGTGGTACACTCATTGCACTTGGTGAACATATTTTGGAGCACTGCTGCACCACATGGATAATAGTTTACCCTGTAGTTCACACTCTCCCCCAGTACATTCAGTGGGCTGTGGCAGGATATATAATATGCCTCTGACCCTGCCATATCATTTAGGACAACTCGAAGTCCCAAAAAATGCCTCCACATCACATCTCTTCTTCCCTTTCCCTGCCCTCAGCAACTCTGTGGCCACTTTCTCCATCTCAACGCTAAAATTTCTTCTATTACTAGTAACAATATTTTTATAGTAGAATATCAGTAAGTCCACTGTAATCTGTATTTTATTCCTCTATTCTGTGTACCCTAGAATAGAGATGTGCACTCCACCTCTAGATCAAGAGGGGGCTTAGATTCTGCATGGATGATGGATGCAATTCTCCTGCTTGCAGTTGTAGGCACTCTTGGTTCCTTGGAGTGGTGGTTGGCTATCTTCACCTCCCTGTTAGCTGACCTGGGTAAATCCAATGACCAGAGAGTAGGAGTTGCAACTCTGCTGAGGCTCAGGGCCCAGCTGGCACATGGGTAGTCCAGAGATTCAAGTCCCCTGAGTACACACCATCCCTAGCACCAACAACAGGTTCAGTAAAAGTGACAGAAGAGGCATGTGTAGAAAGGTCACATCTGAGTCTAGTTCCATCACACTCAGGAACACAAATTCCGAAGTAGGGACCTCTGGCATGGCACAGAGCTCCAGATCCATCTGCCATGACCATATACCCTGTGGGTTTCTGTAGCCTTCAGCAGAACCAGTACCTAGGGTTGTATCTACTTTGGCTTTTTCTGGGGTCCTGCTGAGGTGTGCATAAGCGCGACCCCTCTCATGACCTCCAAGCTCTTTTTTGAAGCCTCTTAGCCATATAAACTCATTTGTCTTTGTCATTTTTCCCTTTTATTCAAGGTCAAAAAGCAGTTTTTAACACATGATCCTACATGTGGACTGAGATATTCTGCTGGTCTGAGTTTGACCTTTTTATTCAAGGTCTCTTTCTAATTGCTTTACTAGTTAGTGATTGGTAGTAATCCCTCAGTGCCAGGGAAGCTCATGTCCCATGCTGGGGGGAAGGGAATGCATTTGCATGCTGAGTTTGGCCTTAGAGAGTGGCCGCATTTGAGCAACATGCAGGCTCTCAGGAGGTAACTCTTAGGCACCCTGCAGCTCTAAGCCTAGTGCGTATTTCAAGCACACAAGCTTATAAGCATAGTCATCAGTATCAAGGTCTCATTATTGGATCATCCTTCCTTATTGGTCTTTGGTGTTGCGCTTGGGGGATTATTGCTGTTCCATTGGGGAATGTAAACAGAGCTCCCCTGACGTAGTACCTTAATTAAAGCAGGAGGTACAGAAAGTCTGTAGTTTCTTTCTTTTCATTAATGACTTCCATGCAAGTAGACTCAAAATGTTTAATCACCCCCTGTTAGTTCAAGGTGACCCTGAGTCGGCAATGTTGTTAACCTGACCCAAGTCAAGGATACTTGAGCAGTCATTCAAAAACCATTTATTGAGCCCCTTCTAAAACAAGGCAGATACAGAGCTTGTCTTCCAGTTTAGTGGAGGAGAGAGAAGTAACAGGTAACTATTGTATCAGATAGTTACAATGCAGGGTGTTTTGGTTATCTTTTGCTGTATAACAAACGACCTTAAAATTCAATGGCTCAAAGTAATGGAGATTTCTTGTTTCTGCCAATTTGGGGCTCTGCTTTCCAGGTTGTAGCAGGTGCATTCATCTGAGAGCTTGGCCAGGGCTGAAGGTCTCAAGGGTCCTCTCTCCAGATGGAGTAGCATAGCTTGGTCTTCTGTAGAGTGTGGCAGCCAGATTTCAAAGGGAAGTGTTCCAAGAGAACAAGCCCCAGTGCGTGAGCCCTTTTCAGTCATTTGCTTCTACCACTCTAACTAATGTCCCAATGGCAAAAGCAAATTTCACAGCCAAGCACACAATTCCATGTGGGAGAGGACAATGCAAGGACATGAGTTCCAGGAGGTATGGCTCATTGGGGACCAGCAAGGTAGCAGTCCTGCTCACAGTAAGATAAGTGCAGGATGAGCACATCAAGTATCTATGCTAACCCAGACTTCAAGATCAATGATGACTTCCTGCAGGAACAGACATCAAATCTGAGACATGAAGGTAGCTTGGAAATGGCAGGGGCAACCACAGTTTTTGCCTGGTTAGCAACCCCACCACTCGTTAGTGGAATACCACTCATAAGGTTTGCATAATTTATGCTATGCATATAAAGCTATTTTTTTTATTTGCAAGAATAAGTCAACTGTTAGCAGAACTCAGGGCCTTGAATGCATGCTTCTAATAGTTATAAGCGATGGACGGATTAGATCATCACCACATCTCTTCTTGTTTCAGGCCCAGTTCTCAGATATGGGAGCCTAACTTTTGATTCTATGGGCCAGTTTTTCCTGTTCTTACTTTCAGTCTGATACCACTGGATTCCTTAAAGCCAGTTTAATATCCCTGTGTTAATTGTGAATTTTTAATTCTCTTAAGATTATAATTTTCTGATTTTCCCACTGATTTATCTTGGGATATGGGACATGTCAATTTCCTGAGAATGGCTGAGAAGGAATTCCTGCCCAGGAACACTGCCACTATGGCTGCAAACAAAGTGAAAAAGAGGGAGAGAGACTCAAAATGAGGCAGGAGAGATGGGAGGCACCAGATGATGGAGGACCTCATAAGTCAATTTAAGAAGCTAGGTAGAGGGGAAACAGATGTGACTCAACCAATTGGGCTCCCATCTGCCATATAGGAGATCCAGGGTTCGATGCCCAGGGCCTCCTGGTGAGTGCAATTGGCCCACATAGAGTGCCGGTCCATGCAGGAATGCGGCCCTGCACAGGAAAACTGCCCCATGCAAGAGTGCTGGTCTATGCAGAGAGCTGGCACAGCAAGATAATGCAACAAAAGACACAGAGGAGAGAGAATAAGAAACGCAGCAGACCTGGGACCCGAGGTGGCACAAGAGAATAATTGCCTCTCTCCTACTCCAGAGGTGCCAGGATTGGTTCCTGGAGCTGCCTGATTAGAATACAAGCAGACACAGAAGAACACACAGCAAATAGACACAGAGAGCAGACAACTGGAAGGACCGGGAGTCGGAGAGGGGAGAAATAGGGGAGAAATAAATAAATAAATTCTTTAAAAAAAAAGTTAGATAGAGGGAAGCGGATGTGGCTGAAGTGATAAGGCCTCCGCCTACCATATGGGAGGACCTGGGTTTGATCCCTGAGGCCTCCAGGTGAAAAAGAAGAAGAGAAAGCATGCCCACATGGCAAGCTAGTGCCCGTGTGGTGAGCCAAGTGCCTGTGCAGTGAGCCAAGTGCCCACATGGTGAGCTGAGTGCCCACATAGTGAGCCAAGTGCCCACGTGAGTGCCTGCACAGCGAGCTGAGTGCCTGCATGGTGAGCCAAGTGCCCATGCGGCGAGCCAGTGCCTGAGGAGTGAGCCAAGTGCCTGTGCGGTGAGCCAGTGCCCATGCAAGGGAGTCATGCAGCAAGATGATGATGCAACAAGAGGAGATGAAGGGGAGAGTCGAGGTGAAGTGCAGGAGAGACCAGGAACTGAGGTGGCACAATTGACAGGGAACCTCTCTCCACATCAGTGGTTCCCAGGATCAAATCCTAGTGAATCCTAGAGGAGAAAGATGAGAAGAGAAGACAGAAAGAGAAATAGGTACAGATGATCACACAGCAAATGGACACAGACAGCAAAAACAGCAGGGCAGGGGAGGAAGGGGAAGAAAAAGAAATGTATTTAAAAAAAAAGATGAAGTGAGGTAGAGCTTTAGCCTAAAGAAATAGGACTTCACTGAAAAGGCTTAAGGAGGGCAGTGCCATGACCAGAATTGCATTAGAAGGATCTTCATAGCTGCAGCAGGAGGGTGGATTGGAGGCAGGGAACTCCATCAGCAGGCTGGTGGAATCACCCTAGTGGGAAATCACAAGAGTCAGCTCTTGAGTAGGAGCCACAGGATGTGGAAAATAGGACAGATTTGAGAAACTTAAGAGGAACAGTCGACAAAGCTTCATGATTAACTGAATGTAGGATATGGGGATTTGGGTAATGCTTTTCAATTCAGACTTTTGTCTCATGCCTGATGACCTGCCCAAGAAAATTCTTTAGGCCATGAACATCCAAAGAGAGCAGAGATAAATATCATCTCTACTTGCAGCCGCTCAATCCACCCCCTTCCCAAATCTTTCCTTTTATGACCTCTCTCCCCTCCCTTGTCCTATCCGTTTTAGCCTTAGAATGTTTAAAACACTCTGTCTTTAAAATTATGCTTTTTTTCACTGAAATACACAAAGCATCTCCCAGAGACAACTCCGCCTTATCATGTCTGTTTTAGTTTAAACAGCACCTTTTCTCACTGCACTGAATATTGGGCAAGGGGCAGTGAAAAATATATACATGATCTTTTGTCATCTGTAGGGGCACACTGCTCCATGGGCCTCTCATGTGTCTGTATATCTTATCAACAGAGGCACTTTCTTTACAAGGATATTTGTCTAGTGAATAGGCTTGGAAGATATAGATAAGTTCTTTGTCCAGAGAAAAGTTTGGTTTATTACCTAGGATAATAAATCTGTCTCCAGGACAAAAGCCAGGCAGGTTTTCTTATCCCATTACAGGATTTGGGTTCCGTCAGTGGTGATGCAAACCCACAAATGTGCAGCATCCCCAGGGTATCTCTGTTGCCCCTATGGGACTCGTGGGGCAAGGGGAACCATGCAAAAGCATGAAGCTCGCACTGTCCTGGGCCATTAGTAATAGGGTTCTTTGTCTCTGATCCAGGAGTCTCGTGTCTTCACCAGCCTCCATGAAACTGGCAGGCCAACTCATTTGCTCATGAGTAGGGTAAAATCTCAGGCTCTTCACGGTCCTGACACTCTTCTGGAGCTTATATCCTAATGGAGAAAGAGAAAAAACATGGAACCAAATAAAGTAATTGTAAATTGTCAGTGTTGCTAGAGAGAAACAACTTACAGGCTAAAAGAGAGAATGCGGGGCGTGGCAGAGGGTAGTGAAGGAAGAACTCTCACGAGTGGTACCATTTGAACTGAGACCCAGAAGAGGAGCAAGAACCAGCCGTGTGAAGTATGAGGCACAGGATTCCAGAGAAATAAAATAACACACACATTCCGAGGCATACGTGAGGACCAGAGAAAAGGCCAATGTGGCTCTGGTCTGGTGAACGAGAGTGAGCTGTGGGCTGAGGCGAGATGCGGGAGCTGGACAGGGAACATCCACGCACAGAGTCGTGTGTCGAGCAAGGGACTTTGGACTCCTCCAAAGGCTTTCGAGCAGGGGAGTAACTTGCTGACCTGGCTTATCTCCTCCGTAGGGCGTCGTCTGCGGGAAGCTTAGTGTGGCATGGGAGAGGAGTGAAGACAGACATGACCAAAGAAACAGTTGGGGGCAGAGAATGTAAACAACACATGTGAACTCAAGAATAAAAATACGATGCCAAAGATCTGGCCATCAAAGAAGATAAAAACCATTGATGGTTGGCCAGAAATGCCGCACTTTTTGAAAATGGGCCCAACTCTTTAAAAAGAGTGTGTGGCTGTAGGAAAACATCTGCAATCGCATTTTATAAAACCAATACTTCCCCTATGACTTATTTCAACAATGCGTTTATCTCCATTGTCTCGTTGTCTATTGGCAACGTTTCCAAACACTTCTCTCCAACCACCCTTCTCTTCTATATCAATTGCTAATGATCTGTAGAAAAATACTTAACTGTACTAGAGAAGTTGCTATTTAAAGGCACTTGTGAAATGAAGACTTCTCTTTACTCTGTTCATCCTGTAAGCTTTAATGGCATGACCTTTGGGTGAAAGCGTGTGTATAGTTTGATTAGGATTAGCTGCCACAGTGATAAATCCACAATGAGACCAGTGGCGGGAGGCAGGGTGCTCTGTTCCAACAGGCTTTCAGGGTTCAGGACTCTTGCAGCTGCAGCTTCTGGAGCGTTTGGTCTCCAAAAGGGAGAAAAGTGGTAGAGGGAGCACCTGCTTTGTTTGTTTTTTTAATGAAAAAATTGAATATTTTATTATTATTATTATTAAAGGATTTCTTATTTTGCTACAAGGCTGTTGGTTCATTATATGAAAATAGCACCAGCAAACATGGTATACTGCAAAATTAAGATAGTACTGATGTGTACCACTAACAAAACTTACTGCTACTCCCAGCTGTTTCCAATGAAAATTTCAGTAAGTGTTTTAACCCAAATCCAGGGATGGATGAAAGCAACAGTTACAATATTATGTAAGGCTTAACATAATGTTTCCCTTGAATTACATAATGTTTACAAGTAGTTTTTTACCTCAGATAATTTTGTGAATTCTGAATATAACTAGTCTAAATCACAGGATGTGAAAAAGATGTATATTGTGTTTATCTGCTATCAGTGGAAGGCTATGGAATATATTTTTTTCAATAGAATCATTGGAATGAAGCAATTTCTGTTTTTCTATTGGTATTGCTAAAAGTTGCTATTATAAATCGCTAACCACCAGTAATTTAAAATATCACTGGACAAGTTGTTTCAGACAAGTTTATATAGGAGTTCCATTTTCACTCCTCAATGGATTTTATGTATTTTTCATATGCTTCTTTGCTTATTTGTTCGTCAACTTTTTTTAATTGAAGTAATCATTTATACATAAACATACATAAAGAATAAACACATAATAAAAGTTGTGAACTTACAAAATAAACATGTATAACATCATTCAGGGGTCCTATCCATCACCCCTCCACAAATACCTTGCATTTTTGGGATACATTTGTTACAAACTATGCCAGCACATGATCAAAATATTACTACTAACTATAGTCCATATCTTATATGTGTATTTTTCCCCCAACCCACCCTATTTTTTTTAAACAAATCAATTTTATTGGTACATATAAATAAAGCATACAATTTATCCAAAGTGTACAATCAATGGTATTTGGTATAATCATATAGTTATGCGTTCATTACTTCAATAATTATTAACATATTTTCATTATTTCAATAATGATAAGAAACAAAAGACAGACAAACAAAAAAACAAGGAAATTCTTCCCCCTCAATCTCCTGTTTCCCCTGCTGTACATAGCTGTATTTCTGGCTATTCTTGCACAATTATTTAAGCAGTTTTACTGAGATATGTTTCCTAACCATATGATCTATCCAAAGTACATAATCAATGGTTTCTTTTAGCTGCTGAAAAGCTCTTTATTGTAAGATTAAAAATAAATAGAAAAATATTGAAAGAAATTACAAATTTTAAAAGAGAGTACAAGGCCAGGTTAGATTTAATGTAGTCAATTATAAGAAATAGATAGCATAGCAACAAACACTTATAATGTAAATAATAATTCTACTATAATAGAAATTGATTTTAAAATAATTCTAATTTTTATATTACAGCTCTAAGTATTGGAAAAAGTAATTTCTAAGAATGAAATAAGTTATTGGTTTAGTTATTTAATTTCCATTTAGGCCATAATTCTTTCTGGGTAATCAAATTCCTATTTGGGAATTTGTCACATCTTATTGGAAAGAATTACTGCAGATAACTATGTGCCAACTCATTATTTTATGAGGCAGAAAACCTCAAAATCTTTTTTAACAGTAGTGATGCTAAATCATTATTGATCCAGATGGATTATTTTAACTAATGAGTATGCATAAGAAAGGGTTAAAGAAAAATGAAGTATCCAAAAAACATCTCTTCTCCAGTCCTCCTCAGTTAAAAGAAAGTGTTTATTTCATATGAAGAAACTTACAGAATACTGATCACAGAAACAATTTGCTAGTTGCACTGAGTAATTATGGTTTATATACTACAATATTGTTATTTTACATTTATCATGTCTACTCCGGCTCTTTTTTTGGTTACTATTTGCATGGAATACCTTCCTCCAACCTTTCACTTTTTTTTTTTAATTTATTTTTATTATTGTCTTTTCTTAAAAAAGATAAATAGATCACACAAAATGTTATGTTAAAAGACATTAACAACCTTTCACTTTTAACCTGGCTTTGTCCTTATGCCTGAACTGGGCCTCTTGTAGACAACATACAGATGGCTACTATTTTTTATCCATTCTGTCAGTCTAAGTCTTGATTGGGGAGTTCAATCCATGAATATTCAGTGTTATTATGGTAAAATTTGTCTTCTGGTTCTCTATCATCATACAGTTCTATTGTCTTTCTTATCCTTTCATTTACCCTTCCAAATCTTCATTTCTAAACCTTTCTCCATATCTTTCACCCTTGTTTTTTCCTTTCAGGCTGCAGCACCTCCTTTAGTATCTCTTGAAAATCTGGTCTTTCGGTAACATTTTCTATCAGTTTTTATTTGTCTGTGAAGACTTAAAACATTTTTGAAGGACAGTTTTGTTGGATACATAAGTCTTGGCTGGCAGTTTTTCTCTTTCAGTACCTTAAACACATCATACCATTTTCTTCTCTCCTCCGTGGTTTCTTTTTTTTTTTTTAAAGATTTATTTATTTATTTATTTCTCTTCCCTCCCCCCCACCCCCGTTGTCTGTTCTCTGTGTCCATTTGCTGCGTCTTCTTTGTCCACTTCTGTTGTTGTCAGCAGCACGGGAATCTGTGTTTCTTTTTTTGTTGTTGTGTTATCTTGCTGCATCAGTTCTCCGCATGTGCGGCACCATTCTTGGGCAGGCTGCACTTTCCTTCGTGCTGGGTGGCTCTCCTTATGGGGTGCACTCCTTGCACATGGGGCTCCCCCATGCAGGGGACACCCCTGCATGGCAGGGCACTCCCTGCATGCATCAGCACTGTGCATGGGCCAGCTCCACACGGATCAAGGAGGCCCGGGGTTTGAACCACGGACCTCCCATGTGGTAGATGGACACCCTAACCACTGGGCCAAGTCTGCCACCCTCCATGGTTTCTGATGAGAGGTCCGCACTTAATCTTACCAGTTTTCCTTTGTATGTGATGCTTGCCTTTCTCTTGCTGCTTTCAGAATCCTCTCTTTATCACCTGTATTTGTCAATCTGATTAGTAGGTATCCGGTATCTCAGTGTGTGTCTATTCAGATTTATTCTGTTTGGGGTGTGTGGTTGTCCTTCTTGGATATTGATATATGAAGTTTTCAGTCATTATTTCCTCAAATATTCTTTCCACGCCTTTTCCAATTTCTTCCCTTTCTGGGACACCAATAATACAGATGTTTCTGTATTTTACATTGTCATGCAATTCCCTGAGAATCTGTTCCATTTTCCCCAGTCTCTTCTTTTTCTGTTCTCCTGTCTTTTCCAGTTCAGATGTCCTGCCTTTGAAGTCACTAATTCTGTCTTCAAGAAATGCAAATATGCTCCTATGTGCCTCTAATGTATTTTTAATCTCATCCATTGTGTCTTTCATTCCCATAAGATCTGCTACTTTTCTTTACAGGCTTTCAAATTTTTCTTTATGCTCTCCCAATATATTCTTAATATCCTTTATTTCTTTAGTCATATTTTCAATAAATTATTTGAGGTGATTTGGGAGAGTTGTGTGATTATCACTGATTAATTGTCTTAAACCCTGTATCTCCTCAGGACATTTGGGGTGTTCTTTTGGGTTGGCCATCTCTTCCTGTTTCCTAGTATAGCTTGTAATTTTTTGCTGATGTCTAGGCATCTGATTATGTTGGTGAATTTAATCTGATGGCCAGTTGCTCTCTCTTGCCTATTGCTTTTTTTTTTCACAGCTCTTCTTTGACATTTGGTTCAACTTATTCTCAGTCTTTAAAATTGCCCAGCATAAGTTTTTTAAATTGGGCCAGAGACTCACTAGCATGATCCAGATTTTCTCCCAGGGGCTGGATGCAGAAAGCGTGAACAGTTTTTGTCCATACAATTTCCAGACTGGCCAGCAGATGGTGCTTGTCAGTGCACCTTTCCATGGAGTTGTTTCAGTCTGGGCTTTCCTGTGTTCCTGTGCTGTATGTCCAGTTTGGAGATTCAAAGTGGTCTCTGCTGGTCGAATTCACTAAGAAAATCATCCCAATCTCCTCTTCCTTTTCCCTTGAAATAGCTGATAGGAAGGAAGCCCTCAGTTGGCTGCAGCGAGCCAGGGGTTTTACCCCAGATTAGTACCTTGGGGGTGGGGGAGGGGAGCCCTTCCTGGCTGCCACCTGGGCTTGGTAACTCATGTTAGTCATTTCAGCTTCTTCATCTCTCTGCCCTCACCCTCCTAGAAGTTGTGTAGCACTGTCCTGGTCTGCTGACCCTCAAAGCAGATCCCATGGACAAATTTTGCCTCTTTCTCCATTGTTTTTATGAGAGCATTCAGGTCTGCCTGTTAGTCCATTGCCATCTTCCCACAATCTGCTTGGATTTTTTTGTCCTGCAGATCCAAGGTGTGTTCATCAACATCTGAAGGATTCCTCAGTGTCATCTTAATCAGCCAACTGTCTTCATAACAAGATTTGGTAACAAGTCCTGCAATTTCTGCAAGAGCTTCATTAATTTCTGTTATTTCTCCTGATAGAGTTGACTAAAGTTCAATAACAGCTTTCTCACTTTCTGAAACACCAAACTCATTTTGTTCCCTCAATTTTGTACCAATCTCAGGAAGACTACAGTAAACAATATCTCCCAGAGCTTCCTGTGCAAAATTGCTGATTCCCACTATTCCAGTACTATTTTTTGTTGTTATCCACTCATGTTTGTTTGTGGATTTGCACCCAAGAGCAGAGCCTGGTGGGTGCATAGCATCCAGATGGTGCTGGCACCCAGCCCACAGGGCTGTGGCTGGCAGGATGTGGCAGGTGCTGAGGCCATGTTCGGGCTACAGAGAGAGATCCTGCATGGTTGAGGGACCAAGGCCCAGGTGAGATGCTAGATGTTACAAGAGGCACTTCTTTGAGCACATGACATTAAGGGCAGATGTTTCCAACCCTCTGGCTCCTTGGTGTGATATGAATTCCCTGCATCTCAGCAACAACCTCAGGGAAAGGGTATGAGTTTCCATCATCCTAACAGAATACGATCTTGAAATAGAAACTAAGCTGGGTTGTACATAAATGGAATAAGCTGTATTTCTTGCACACCTTGATTCAGAGTGCTGCATCAAAGAGGGTAGTTAGACTGTGGTCCTACCTGGAGGCAGGAGCAGACTGGGTGAGCCC
The DNA here is from genome assembly GCF_030445035.2 of Dasypus novemcinctus. NCBI lineage: Eukaryota > Metazoa > Chordata > Mammalia > Cingulata > Dasypodidae > Dasypus > Dasypus novemcinctus. Next base: position 155,399,436 of record NC_080677.1, on the reverse strand, counting down.
ATGAAACACTCCTTCCAAGAGTGTTGCATGGAGAGAAAAGGCACTTCTCCTTAAAGGGACACATTTACTCAACACCATTATGAGCACTGGAAATCGAACGAGGAACCAACCAGACATGGAAGTATATCCTAATGGGGAGAGAGAAAGACACTCAAGGATATCAACAAGTAAAATACACAGATGTTAGATTGTGGGAAGTGCTAACAAGGAAAATAAAGCCGTCCAGGGGGCTTGGGAGATGAGGAATGGATGTGCCATTTCTGATGGGTGGCCTGAGAAGGCCTCACTAAGAACGGGTCATTTGAATGTAGACCCACAGGAAGTGCAGGAAGGAGCCAGGGGGAGAGTTGGGAGGACAGCCTTGCAGAAAGAAGAAGCAGCCAGAGAAGAGGCCCAGAGATGAGTGTGCACCTGTCTCTGATGGTCAAGTTTATAGGTCATCCTGGCCAGGCCCTGGTGCCCAGAAACACTGGCCCAGACGTGGAGGTATTTTGTAGATGGAATATAATCAGTTAACTTTAAGTAAAGGAGATGACCCTTGATAATGAGGACTGGCCTCATTCTGTCAGTTGGAGCCTTAAGAGCAAAGAACTGAGGTTTTGAAAAAGAGAAGAAGAAATCTCTGCCTCGAGACAGTGTCACCTACTCCTCTCTGACTTTCCAGCCTGCTGACATCGCCTACACATTTCGAACTCAGGACTTCAGCATCAACCCCGTTCAGAATTTCTGACCTGCTGGCTTTCCCTATGGGTTTCAAACTCGGCACTGCAACATCATGCTTCCATGAATCTCCAGCCTGTTGGCCTGCCCTAAGAGCTCAGACTTGCCAGCTCCTAGTTCCTTAAATTTCTCACACAAACACCTACACACACACATCTTGATGGTTCTGTTTCCCTGGAGAACCCCAACTGATATAGATTTTGGTACTAGGAGTGGGTATGTGTTAATTTGCTTAAGAAATGCCACCACATCTGGAACAATGACTTTCAAGGAGCAGCAAAGAGGCAGGAACATGTAGATAAGAATGAGCAACTGATAATTACAGAAGATGTGCTCAGAGAGGCACCAGGGCCCCAGCTGACTAAGTCTTTGCAGGCCATTTTAAGACTTTTGCATTTACTCTGAGTGATACGGGGAACTCCTGCAGGACTTTGACATTTGGGAGTTAAAGAGGTAGAATTGGGAGAAAACAAGAATCAGGAACATCCCAAGATTCTACCAGAGTTAAGGGAGCATTTAAGGCATTGTTCTTAAGATAGCGTTTTGCGATCTTCCATCATTTTCCCTTTCTGAGATCATGGGATGGCCAATGGTAAATGGTTGGATGTCAGTGCCTCTGCAAGCTGAGATGCCCCCTGCCGGCCGTCAGGAGTTCTGCGGGCCAGGTACTGGTTCTGTCAGACCCAGCCATAGACTTGGGGGCACAGCACTCACAGTGCGTGAGAGGTGGGGCAGGGTTCTATTTCTCTCTGTTAAATTCCTTCCAGGGAAGGGCAGCAACCACTGCCAGCAGAGCCCAGGTAAATCCCCTCTCTCCACAAGAGCCTTCTCATGGAGAAGCCCTCGGGGAAGCCAGGTCCACGCTGACTCGTCCTCGGGGACCCCGACCTGAGGCTGGCTGGGAGTCATCTCCTCCCTCGGGGTTTCAGTCGTCTGTTCAAGACAAACCATGTCCTCAAAGGGGAGGCAGAGGACAGGCCACCAGGCTGGTGTAGCCTGCTCTGTCCATGCCCAGGACTGTCTCCTTATTGGCTCTTCTTCCCACAGCACATTGTCATTCAGGGTTCTGGGCGCAAAGGACAACGTGTGTCTCTGGGACGTGCTCAATACTGAACCCTGAGCCTCCTCCCACATGGCCTGTTCAACTCATTGACTTGCCACCCATAGCTACGGCGGGCCGTGTCCCTGGTCCTGAGGCTTGATGCACCGATGCCCCCACCTGTGCGCACTCACATGGCCATGGGTGGCGTGGTTAATATCTGTGGACTGTCCTGGGTGAATGTAGAATTCAGGAATATCTCTGGACCTATTCAGGAGTGTCTACTAGAGCTTGCTCATTTACACCCCTCTGTCCTAATGATGTGAGATGGACAAATGGCCACAGAAAGAGAGGGGATGGGGGGCAGAGAGAGAGAGGGGCATTCCAACGTTTTGCTAAGACAGACACAGAAGTCAGGGAAGGCTGGGAAGGGAACACGGAGGAGATGGGACAGGGCCAAATGCTGCTCACCTTCCTCGTGACCCTACAGGCTGGAGATCTTATCCTGCTTCCCTTCCCTAATTACCACCAGGAGCCTAGTGCCAGGTGGGATTTCCTTTCATGTTTCCCATCTGGGAAGGGAAGGCTTACTCAGCTAGGAGCTGATGCAATTTCTGCTGCTGCTGGGACTTCCCTAGGCCTTGGGCAAGGATTCACGCTTGGACACCCACTTTTCTCATTGAAGTTGAAAGCCTTGACATCCCAGGCAGCCATGTGCTTGGCAGGGCTAGGCGCAAATAGCTCCCTGCATTGCTCAGCTACAGCCCAGCCCCGCGTGCTTTGTAAAAATAGCAGCGCCTTCCTTGAAATTTTCAAGAGAAGACATGTTGGGTGTGTGCATGTGTCTCTGCCACGCCTGCATTTTGCTTCATTCTAAGGCGATGCAAAATTAGAACACTTCAGAAGGGAGAGGAGGAGGAAAGCTCACACGCGCGCGCACACACACACACACACACCCCTTCACCTCACTTCACAGGAAAGGGACTCACTGTGCATTTCCTCTGGGACATTATTTTAGTGAGAACGATTCCTCTCTAAGCCACTATGACTAATCCATAGAGGAATTGGGCTGAAAATAAACAGTAGACCTGAAGCTCAGGCTTGGTGGCTGAGATCAGGGTTGGAAAAAACGTCCACTAGGTCAGAGTGAGGAAGATGAATGAGAGCCGAGGGAGTTTACGAGGGGGGCAGCCACCTTTCCAAAGGCAAGCCCTCTCCATGCAATCGTCCAAGGACCTCAAAGCCTGGAAACCACCTTCTTGGGTGGGATCAGGAGGGAAGCACCCTGGCTGTGGGTTCCCCCCTCCGCCCCTGCTCCCCGGATCCGTATTCTGCAGGCCTGACTCGACTGGCTGCTGAAACCGGGGGCGCCTCTACTCAGCGAAAGGCGACCAGTGTCAGTGGAAACAGTCCTGCTGGGAAGGGACAGCTGGGATAGCTGGAATTGTTCAGAGAAATTCCAAGAGGGCCAGGCGCCTCTCAGGGAGCCTGTGGATTGAGATTGGAAAGAATGTTCCATCCAGGGAAAGAAAAATGTTTAAGGAACCCTGTAGTTCCCATCCATCAGCTCCAAGGGACCAGCCGAGAAAGCTGCATCTGCCAGGGAGGAATTCCTCAGAAGCTCCACCGCCAGCACCTTGGATCCAGGAGGTGGTTGATGCTCACTCACGGGCTCGGATCTTAACGTAACGCTCCACCTCCCCACTGGCGCTGGCGCCGCCGCGGAAGCCTTTCTTCATACCTTCAGCTGCTCCAGGTGGAAGCTGAGTTCTGCCACGCATCCCTCATGAAAACCGACATTTTGCTGGAAGTGAAGGGTGAATTCCTTTATCCACTCTACAGATTTGTTTTGCCAGTTTTATTTCCCTTCCTCGGTGCTGTTCACTGCTTCCTGCTGCTTTCTCAGCAGAGTGCGCATTACTGAGCATTGACTAGAACCGCGTACTCCGGATCGAGTTAGGAACTGCACAGGCTCATAGTTGAGCCTCACAATTCTCTCTTGAAGGAGACAGTATTATTCTCCTTCCACAGAGGAGTGAGCTTACTAATGAAATGGAAAGCAACCCTTCTTATGGAAAGATTAGGGACCCCAAACGCCATTTCAAACAGAAATGTGGCTCAAGAGGGAAGGGGATTGTGTCTTCCGAATAGATCAGATAGAAAGCAGAGTCTTTAAGGACATTAAAAAAAAATCTCAGCAGAAATGGCCAGTTTGGACGGGCGAGGACAAGCCCCGGGAACTAGACCCCAGTCTCGGACAACCCCCTCCTCCACCATGTCCACACCTCCCCTCCATCAACACCCCGCCTCTCCAGGCTTTGCGAGGTCCCAGACTTCTGGACCTTTCTTATGGGTCCAAACTCAAGGCACAGAGGTGGCAGGACCACAGAAGGTAGTGACAGGCCCTGGCCGTGGGGAGCCACCCTGCCGGTGGGATGGTTCTCCAGCAGCGATTAGCCAAGGTGACGGCCAGTGAAGGAGGAATCAGAGCCAGGACCCCACGCGGGGAGGAAGCCAGCTCCAGCTCTGACCCTGAGCGGCGTTGACCTATGCACTGCAGGGTCTCAGGCGTGCTCCCACTCTTCACTCCCCACTGCCCGGCCCCCAGGGCGCTCCCACTCTTCACTCCCCACTGCCCAGCCCCCAGGGTGCTCCCACTCTTCACTCTCCACTGCCCAGCCCCCAGGGCGCTCCCACTCTTCACTCCCCACTGCCCGGCCCCCAGGGCGCTCCCACTCTTCACTCCCCACTGCCCAGCCCCCAGGGTGCTCCCACTCTTCACTCTCCACTGCCCAGCCCCCAGGGCGCTCCCACTCTTCACTCCCCACTGCCCAGCCCCCAGGGTGCTCTCACTCTTCACTCCCCACTGCCCAGCCCCCAGGGCGCTCCCACTCTTCACTCCCCACTGCCCAGCCCCCAGGGCGCTCCCACTCTTCAAAGTTTAGCCCCCCAAAGGCTCAGTATCTCACTGAAACGGATGTCGATTTGTGTACTTTATCCCCAGCTTCTCCCCTAATCTTATCTGCTGTTTTCCTAAAATCAGGGGAAAATGATTTGCGCGATTTCCCTAAGTAGATCTGAGAGCAGTGAAATCCAGAGGAGAGCTCCAGCTAGACACAGGGTTGGCTGGACAGTTCCACCCTGTGGGAAACAACCCGTTTCTGCTCTCTGGGTGCAGGGTAGCCTCTGCTCCCACAGGCCCTGGGAGCTAAGGATTCCCAAAGAGAGGTGGGAGGGTTTCTGGCCCTCTGGGAAAGCATGGAAGAGAACGGCAGTTTCAAGACCTGCAAGTCATACCATCAGATGCCCGTGGAGCAAAAAGGAGCAGAGAGAGGGTGGAGTAAGAGGTAGAGAGAGGAAGAGGGAAATGCCTGGGGGGTGGGTCGTGGGGGAAGGGAGGGGAAGAGGGAGGGAAGGAGGAGTGGAGCGAAGGAGAGGCCTCTGTGCCCCTGGAGCCACCGCTTCCACCTGTCGTTCCAGAGGGGGGCTCCCACCAGCTGCCAGGAGGCTGCTCGATTTTGTAACGCAGGTTTGCAGAGCAGGCACCTGGAGGCTGCTTGTTCAGGTGGCTGCTGACACAGAGGTCATTCACCATTATCAGCTGGCCGGAGGATTGGCTCCAGGACGGTGGAGCTGGTCCTAGCTGGACTTTGCTGGAGTTTCCTGGGAAGAAAATTGGATATAAAGTTTAACGAGAGTCTTTCTGGATCACCATTGGAGACAGAAAATGAGCCACACTCCCCAGCCCCCTTTTTTTCCCATGAACTGCCAACATGCTTGTGGGCAAAGAGGAAACTGACCCAAACCAAATCAACACATTTCTGTAGGAACAGCCTCAACTGCAGGGCAGGGCTGACGGCTGGGTAAAGAGCCGGCCTGGTTCGCTCTAGTCTGTGCCCTGAGCTGTGACCCCGGTTTGCGTGTCTGTGGTTGCTCGTTTCGCAATGACGTGCTCCACCTGATTGACTGCACTGCAGTGATGTGGTTAACAAATGCTGAGCTCGCTTTTCTGGGGATGTGTACTGGGCTTCTGATAGTTCACACTGTACTGGAATAGATGCATGGGAATTGTAAATTTCCATGGTAATAAAGACCCTTTTAAGAACAACGACCATAGACCTGTGATACAAAGATGGAGATCACCACAGTATTCTGAAAAATAATATTGCCTTAAAGCTTCCCTGCTTCCTCTCCAAGCCATTCCTAAGACCAGAAATGAAACAGACACCCCGTGACTTTAGCAGTCCCTAAGATAAACTTTGCCAATTGGTCGAGCAAATAGCACATAGTCTTGGAGGGCATTTGGCTAGGTGTACACGGGTAAAACCCACAGAAACGACACTCAATCCCAGAACTCAAGACTTTCTGTGCTAAAGCCAGGACAGCAAATGCGATGGCAGCCACCGGGTATCCGTGCCCCCGGGTGGAGCAGGGCACCCCTCGCCGTCCACCTTACTTGACTTCTGCCCGTGGACAAGGCCGAGCTCATGTCTTCCCCCCGCAGCACCCGAACCTCAGGTCCTCCTCTGAGGATCACCATGCCACGCCACTCCATCTGCTCCCCGAGTTAGCATGAGCTGACAGGCTCTGCTATTCACCCCGTCCAAGATCCAGCAGCACCAGCAGAGCCCGGGAGCCTGTTAGAAATGCAGAATCCAGGCCCCTCCATCGGCCCTTTTTTTTTTAAGATTTATTTTTTATTTATTTCTCCCTCCGCCCCCCACCCCGTTGTCTGCTCTCTGTCCATTCACTGTGTGTTCTTCTGTGTCTGCTCGTATTCTTGTCAGCGACTCCGGGAATCTGTGTTTCTTTTTGTTGCATCATCAGGCTTGTTGTGTCAGCTCTCCGTGTGTGCGGTGCCATTCCTGAGCAGGCTGCACTTTCTTTCATGCTGGGTGGCTCTCCTTACGGGGCGCACTCCTTGTGTGTGGGGCTCCCCTGCATGGGGGACACCCCTGCGTGGCACGGCACTCCTTGTGCACATCAGCACTGCGCATGGACCAGCTGCACACGGGTCAAGGAGGCCCCGGGGTTTGAACCCAGACCTCCCATGTGGTAGGCGGATGCCCTATCCACTGAGCCACATCTGCTTCCCACCCCTGGCCTTTTAACGGAATCTCCAGGAGGTCCTTTTACAGGGATCATGAGCAGTGCACCTTCATGATTGCTGACCGTGGGGGCCTTGATTCTCCCGACCAGGCCTTGAAGGTCCTTGCAAAGGGAGAGCCCAGCACCCAGCACCCCACGGAGACCGTAAGGGCTCTGATGGCGTAGGAGTCTCCTGACCTTGAGTACACAGGCTGCGGGACATGCAGGCCGCTCGCCACTTCTCCTCTCTCCCTGCCGTTCTATCGCCCTTCACTTCCTGCTTCCTGCCGACTCCCTCCTCGGCCTCCTCTCCCCAGCACAGCTTATTGCTTTCTGCAGGATCTAGACCTTAAAGCAGCCAGGGCACAAAGGCTGTGTCCACGGTATTATTTGGTTCAGGAGCATTGTGGACATTGGTCTTTTTCTTGGCAACTCGGCATCAGAACCCTTAGGTGAGGGAATCTCCCCACCTTGAGTCTTGATGGGAGGCAGAGAAGCAGACAATGCCAGATTTATGTTTTCCTCCGCGGACCACACTGGAGCATCAAGGCTCTGGAGAACAAGGCGTCCTCAAGTGCCAGGACTGTGGCCGTGTGACCTTGGCTCTCAGCCCTGGGCTTAAGGATGGCTCTGCAAACCCTGAGCAAGAGGCAGTTCCAGGGGCAGAAGAGGCGGGAGGTCAGCAGGGAGGGTGGCGCCGGGCACAGGCTCTGGGCAAGGAAAGGAGGCAGCAGTTCCCTCCCCAGGCCAGTCCTGCAGGATGTGGGGTCTTGGTGTGCCAGTGAAGACCCTGAACTTGCTTCTTCGATTTTCAATTCTGAGAGTTACTCAATTCACTTTTAGTGAATTCCTTTTCTGCCTTGATGGGTTCTTTTGCTGGCAATAGACAATATGGGCTCATAAAAGGAGATGGGTGTTCACTCAAGGTCAGTGCCTCCCTTTCTAGAAAAAGAGGCAGGAGAACCCATGGAGTCAGGAAGGCGGATTAGTTCCTGAGGCTGGAGGGATGATAATGTCCCATTCCCTACTACGTTCTCTAAGTGCAGCCCAATCAATGACTTGATCGCCCTGGAAGGACTTCAGGCAGTCTGGCCAGCCTTCGGAGCAACGTGCACGCTGCACTTTCAACGCAGGAAGGGAAGGAGCCATCATTATTTCTTTCACTTGGGAAACTGCTCCATCTGGCACAAGAGAACTCAATCTATCTGAAACTATTTCTTGAATACCTATCACATGCAGACTTGGCTAAAACTTTGCCCCCGTCTGCTTGGTGGAGAATGGCCAAGCCTGGACTCACAGCGCCCGCCAACTGGAATCAGTTAGAGGGATTTGGAGATTGCTCCAGAAAATTTTGAAAAATTAAATGTCTTAGCAAGCCTTCCATTTACCCTGCAGTTCTTTTTTCCTCCCCCTTGGGTGACAGGAGAAAGAGAAAGAAGAAAACAGCGTCCTCCAAAGCTTTTATTCATTAAGACCAGAGCTTCATTGTTAAAAACAAAACAATAGACCACTAAGAGAGAGAAGAGAATTATCCTCTATTGTCCAGGAATTTGCTCCAGTTAGCTTTTGCAGAGGAAGCCTAATCCTCTTTGGCTATAAGCACCGCATTTGTAAGCCTACAATTGGAAGGATTCCCTTAGGGAGCTGTGAATGATGTCCCTGAGCTTGGCTGGTTCCTGTCCGGATCACACCTGGAAAACCTCCAGGTAAGGGAACCAACCAGCCTGTGAATCATGGACCATGGAGGGCCCAGAGGAGGTCAGTAGGGCAGCACCTATTCCCACGTGGAAATCAAAGGACATCTGCAGAGCTGACAACCAAGTGGTCCTGATTCGTTCCTTTCTGGGCATAAGCTTGATTTGCCTTCCTGCAGAGTGATGTCAGCTCAACTCAACGGACATTTCTGAGTACCTCCTGTATGCCCAGGTGAATGCCACGTAATCAGTGGCAGTGTTATGTCTTGTGTCTTTTTCACATTAGGGCTTGGTTGTTCATAGAGCTTATGCCCTGGTAGTGCTGAGATATTAGTTACTGGTTGAATGGTGAGACGTGGCTTACCAAAATTATTGTTGGGGAAACACACTAGTAAGACAGGATTAAGGAATAATTTGAAAGACTTTGCTGAACATTACATCTTACATTTTATATAAATATTCATGAATAGCACCTGCATTTTTGCAGGAATCTTTGTAACACAATCACTTGGAGACTGCTTCTCCTTCCTGCATGGACATTTTATTGTAATGTTTGGAGGTCTAGCAGCCATTTCATAGCCTTGAGGATGGAAGCCGAGTGCTAAGAATGGTAAAGCAGAAAGGTGGAAGGAGACTGTGTCCCTGATGGTTTCACAGAGCTGCCCACATCTGGAGCTCCTTTAGAGACGAGAAGGAATCCCATGTGTTTAAGCCATTGCAGCCAGGTTTTTAGCTGAGTGTAATTCCTAACTGAAAAAGACTGTTCATGACTGCATTGTTCAAAGGAGAGAAAAGACAACTTACATAAATATCCAACATTAAAGTATCAACTAAATAAATTATGGTAATGCTCAAAATTGACTACCAGACAGCTCATTCCTCAGCTTTCAATCATTCACTGATAAATTATTTAGTAAGTGCTTACTATGTGCCAGATATAGTGCTAGACTTTGGGGATACAGTGATAAGCAAATAGGACCCTTGTGCTCCCAGAGTGGTAGAAGAATGTGCACTGGCATGGAAAGATGTTCCTATAGAAGCTGTGACTGCATCCTGGCAAGGCCTGTCCTTTGGGTGCAGTCACTTAGAGTGCCCATCCTGCACTCCTGACCTGTGGGGATGTTTGATGCTGTGTCTCCTTCTTCTTTTCTGAACCACATTGAAATTCAACTTGGAAATTTTTCCCTTCAGAGATCCCACAGCACCTGTGAAAGACGCTGTTTTGATGCAGGCTCTTCTTTCAGCTATGATGGTCTTGGGCAGGTCCCCCTGCCCCTGCTGAACACCTAGGCCCTGAGCTCTCCTAGTGTTTAAAAATATCAAGAGTGATGGGGCCAAAAAGAAGTAAGGAAAATTATGATATATTACAGGTTGCAGAATTCAACCACCAACGTGCTCTAGAGTTTTTCCCATTTATTTGTATTTTCTAAAGTTTTGTAAGCATGTTTAACTTTTATTAAGATGTTTACATGGTTTGTATGCATACAGCACACTGGATTTCACAAACTGAGCACCCACGAAACCAGCATCTGGATGGAGAAACTGAACATTAGTAACGTTCATGACACATTTGGTCCCCAAGGGTAATGCCAATCCTGACTTCTCACAAGCATACATTAACTTTGTTAATTCTTACATTTTATATAAATTGAATCGTACTATTTTGTTTCTAGCTAGTGATGTTGAACATTCCTTCATGTCATTTTTAGCCACTTGCATATCCTGTTTGGAGAAATCTCTATTCAAGTATTTTGTCCATTTTTAAATTGGGTTGCTTGTCTTTTTATTGCTGAGTTGTTGAATTTCTTTATATATTCTGGAGATTAAACCCTGAAGGGATATGTGGTTTCCAAATATTTTCTCCCATTGAGTAGGTTGTCTTATACATGAAAAAGTCCTTTGATGAACAAAAGCTTTTAATACTGAGGAGGCCTCATTTATCTATTTTTTCTTTCATTGCTTGTGCTCTAGGTATAAAGTCCAAGAAACCATTGCCCAACACAAGATCCCCAAAGATGCTTCCCCACATTTTTTTCTATGAGCTTTACAGTCCTAACTCTTAAATTTAGATCTTTGACCCACTTTGAGTTAAATGTTGTATATGGTGTGAGATAGGGGTCCTCTTTATTTCTTTCACATATGGATATCCAATTCTCTCAGCACTGTTTGTTGAAGAGACTATTCTTTCACAACTTGGCAGCCTTGTCAAAAATCAATTGATCATATACTCTTGAAAGGACAGAAGGGACAGTGCTCCCTCAGCCTCTCAGGGCAACTGCAACTGCTTTCAGATCACATGGATGAGATGGCTGGGCAAACTGGAGGCTCCATTCCCACCCCTGGCAGAAGGGAGCGGGGGAGTGTTTCAGCAGTCTGCCTAGGCAACTGTGGTCAGTTTCAACCTTCAGGGCTTAGTTTGCTGCCCACACCTATGGCTCCATCTCTGCCCCAGTCAGGGAATAAAGAAGTAAGAAGCTTCATCAGTCTCTTCAGGCAAGTACAGATGGTCTTGGCCTGCATGGCTTGGATTACTACATATGGCTGCAGCTCCATCCTTACCCCGGAAGGGGAGAAAGGTGGGAGAGCTTCATTGTTTCCTGGGACAACATGGGCAGATCCAGTCTCCACAGCTTACAGTACCAACTGCATCCTCAGTTCCTACTCTGCAATCGCCAAGGGAGAAAGGACAAGATAAATGAAAAAGAGCTGAAAATTTCAGGTTGGCTAAACATGAGCCTCTGAAAATTCCAAATTAAGTTTGACAAAATATCAAAGAGAAGCTGTAGCACAAAACCAATTAAATAGAAAGCCCTAGACCAAAGAGAGAAACTGTACTCAGAATAAATACATCTAATAAATCAGATACCAAGACACCAACAAAAAATTACAATCCATACCAAGAGACAGGAAGATAAGGCACAGTCAAAGGAACAAGCTACACCTCCAGATGACATAAAGGAGCTGAGAGAACCAATCATAGATGCTCAAACAAATCTCCTTTGTAAATTCAATGAGATGGCTAAAAAGATTAAGGATATTAAGAAAACACTGGGTGAGCACAAAAAGAATTTGAAAGCATACATAGAAAAATAGCAGCTCTTATAGGAATGAAAGGCATAATAAATGAAATTAAAAATACACTGGAGGCATATAACAGGAGATTTGAGAAAGCAGAAGAAAGGATCACTGATTTTGAAGACATGTCCTCTGAAAGGGAACATACAAAAGAACAGATAAAGAAAAGAATGGGAAAAAATGAACAGGGCCTCAGGGAAATAAATGACAACAAGGGACATGTGAACATATGTGTCATGGGTGTTCCAGAAAGAGAAGAGAAGAGAAGAGAAAAGGGGTAGAAGGGATATTTGAGGCAATACTAGTAGAAAATTTCCCAACCCTATTGAAAGACCTACATATCTGTGTCCAAGAAGCACAACATATTCCCTTCTGAATAAATCTGAATAGACTACTCTAAGATACATACTAATCAGAATGTCAAATACCAAAGATAAAGAGAGAATCCTGAAAGCAGCAAGAGAAAAGCAATTAATTACATATGAGGGATGCCCCATAAGATTAAGTGCTGATTTCTCGTCAGAAAGCATGGAGGCAAGAAGGGCGTGATATATTTAAGATACGAAAGAGAAAAACTGCTAGCCAAGAATCTTATAACTGCTAGCCAAGAATCTTATATCCAGAAAGATTGCCTTTCAAAAATGAGGGTGAGTTTAGAATATCCACTGGTAAACAGGAATAGAGAATTTGTAACAGAGTCCAGCTTTTCAGGAAATACTAAAGAGAGTGCCACAACCTGCAAAGAAAAGACAGGGGAGAGGGACTTGGAAGAGAGTCTAGAAATGAAGATTACATCAGTAAAAGTAACTAAAAGTGTAAATAGAGTGGTGAAAACAAGATATGACAGAAAAAACATAAAGATCTAAATGGGTGAAATAAGAACTACTTTTACTGTAAAAACATTCAATGTTAATGGATTAAACTCCCCAATCAAAAGACATAGACTGGCAGAATGGATAAAAAAAAATATGAGCCATCTATATGCTGCCTACAAGAGGCTCACCTTAGACTGGGGATTCTTAACCTTTTTTTGTTCCATGGACCCCTTTGCCAGGCAGCTGAAAACCATGGACCCCTTAGTAAGTCCACATTATACTGTATATTATTTTTAAAATATATCACGTCTGCACCAATGTCCCCACAAAAATAATGTTTTTCTGAATTTCAATTCAAGCTCATGGACCCCTGATTAAGGATGCTTGCCTTAGACTCAAGGATACAAATAGATTGGAAGTGAAATGCTGGATGAGAAAACATGAGTACAGGCTGCTCTGTCCTTACGGGAGAGGGAGAGGTGGGCCCCTCTGCTGGCCCATGAGCCTGCTGCTGTGCTTTGGGCCTCCCTCCCCCTGAGCACCTTTGCAGGGTGGTTCAGGCAGGAGGGGACAGGACCTGGTGCATGGTGCAGTCTCCACAGTAGCCGGAAACAATAGTGGAGGAGCCAGAGTCACACAGAATGGCAGCGGTAGGCGCAGAGCCAGACAGGGCACTATGAACAAAGAGGAGCAGTTTGTAAACATTGATTTGAATGATGACAACATTTGCAGTGTTTGTAAACTGAGAATAGACAAGGAAACACTTTCCTTCTGCCACATCTGTTTTGAGCTAAATCTTGAGGTGATACAGTATATAGCTAATGGGAAGCGGCTGTGGCTCAAGCAATTGAGCCCCTGTTTACCATATGGAGGACCCAGGTTCAATCCCTGGGACCACCTGGGAAAAAAAGAAAAAAGGTGTCCCAGACCTGCATGGTGTGAAGAGGCACAGACCCTGTGTGGTGAAGCAATGCACCAAAAAGATGATGACACAACCAGATAGAAAAAAAAAATGGTGTTATAGCTAAAATACCTGTTGAAATGAGTAAGGATTACTTTTCCAATTGACTTTTAAACATTATCCAGCATTAATCATAGCTCACATTTATAGAACTCTCTTATGAGGACTTACAACTTGCAGAACTCTCTTTAGTAACTCTTGAGGGCAGGTCTCTTGTTGACAAACTCTCTCAGTTTCTGTGTATCTGTGAATATATGTAATTCTCCCTCATTCGTGAAGGACAGTTTTTCCAGATAAAGAAATTTTGACTGTTGCCCTCTTTCAATACTTTAAATAATTCTTACCACTGCCTTCTTGCCTCTAGGATTTCTGATGAGAAATTAGTAGTTAGCCTTGTTGAGGATTCCTTGCATGTGATGAATTGCTTTTCCCTTGATGCTTTCAGAATTCACTCCTTATCTTTGGCATTTATCATTCTGATTAGTATGTGTCTCAGAGTAGGTCTATTAGAATTTATTCTGTTTAGAGTACACTGTGTTTCTCAGACATTTTTATGTCTTTCATAAATTGGGAAATATTTTACCATTATTTCCTCAAATATTCTTTCTGCCTCTTTCCCTACTCTTCTCCTTCTAGGACAGTCATGATGTGTAGTATGATTTTGATTATCTTTTCTTCTAGTTCACTGAATCTTTCTTCTGCTTATTCAAATCTGTTCTTGTGTGCCTATAGTGTATTTTTATTCTCTACTATTGTGTCTTTCATCTCCATAATTTCTGTTGTTTCTTTTTATATTTTCAGCTTCTTCTTTAGGCTCCCACATTGTCTTTTTAATATCTTTTACCTCTTCTCTTTATGAATATTTTCCTTCATCTCCTTGAATTGATTTAGGAGATTTGTTTGTATTTCTTCAATTAGTTGTGCCAAACTATGTTTCTCCTCTGAAATTTTCATTTGTTCCCTTGGTTAAGTCATATCTTCCTCCTTCTTAGTATGGCTTGTAATTTTTTGCTGATGTCTAGGCATCTGGTTATCTTGATGAGTTAACTCTGAAGGACAGTTTCTCCCTTTAGTCTAGGGTTCTAGTGTTGATTGGCTTTGTGCTAAGGTTTTTCTCTGACACTTGGTCCAACTTATTTAGACCTTTAGAATAGCCCGAGTTTAACTGATCCAATTTTCTTAGCTCTTCTTCATCTGGTTCTTGCCCTGGATATGTGGCACAATTTTTAAGATTTCACTTTTTGTGTAATTTTTCACCTCCAGGAACTTCCTTTCCCCTCTGTTCCTTCTCTGGGAATCTTGATCTGTTCTGTTTGTGTTTGTGCAGAACACACACAGAGATTGAGTGACTGTAGCACTTTCCGCACACTGTTTTATCATGGCTTCTTCTGCTTCTCTCTCTTCCTTCCTGGGGGCCTTTTTGTATGCAGCACTCCTCAGCAGCTTGTCTTCTGCCCTCGGTCTCTGTGAACTTGGGTCCCTGTGCCTGGATATGTGTGGGGTTCCATTGCTGCTGTCCTCAGTGGAAGATGGGAGGGATCTGAGCTGCTGCATCTGAGCAACTCCCCAAGCTGTTTTGGAATGAGTGAGGAAGAGGGAGTAGACTGGTGTGTCTGGGATGGAAGTTTCCTACCCAATATTTTTCTTTCTTTGATTCACCATTCGTGGAGTCCTTCTCCAGTTTCTACTGTCTGCCAGAGTTCTAAGCAAGTGGGAACTGTCTTTTATTCACTGAACCTCTGGGGAAGTTTTTTCAGGGGATGTCTTACATCTCCATGTTGAATGACATCACTTCCATTTTTAACATTTTGAGGAGCTACCAAATTGTTTTCCACAATGGTTGCACCATTTTATACTCTCACCAGCAATGCACAAGAGTTCCAATTTCTCCACGTCCTCACCAATACTTGTTAGGCTTTTTTTCCATTTAAAAAATAATAGTGGTGGCAGGCTTGGCCCAGTGGTAGGGGCATCCATCTACCACATGGGAGGTCCGTGGTTCAAATCCTGGGCCTCCTTGACCCGTGTGGAGCTGGCCCATGTGCAGTGCTGATGTGCACAAGGAGTGCCCTGCCACACAGCGGTGTCCCCATGTAGGGGAGCCCCACACGCAAGGAGTATGCCCCATAAGGAGAGCTGCCCAGCACGAAAGAAAGTGCAGCCTGCCTAAGAATGGCACCGTTCACACATAGAAATGACACAACAAGATGACACAGCAAAAAGAAACACAGATTCCCATGCCACTGACAACAACAGAAGCGGACAAAGAAGATGCAGCAAATAGATACAGAGAACATACGACCAGGATGGGGGGAAGGGGAGAGAAATAAATAAATAAATAAATCTTAAAAAAAAAAAATAGTATCCTAAAATGTACAGAGCAGTATCTCACTGTGGTCTTGATTTGCATTCTTCATTGACTAATAATGCTGAGTATCATTTCATGTACTTTTTATTCACTAATATATATTCTTTAAAGAAAAATGTATTTAAGTCCTTTGCTCATTTTAAAACTTTGTTTTTTGTCTGGGGAAGAGCATTTTAGGAAGAAGGATTCTTGTGAGTTGAGGCAGGGAAAGGCGACCTGCCCAATTTAGCTCAGGCCCAGAGTGTGTAAGGAGATATCCTAGGAAAGCAAGCAGGAAAGGCAGATGAGGCTCAAGAGTCCTTCAGTACTGTGTTAAGAAGTTTGAACTTAAGTCTCTAGATGGCAGGGAGTCTTTGAAAACTTTGGGTAAGATATGGATCAATCAGGATGGGTTATGGTGTGCTGCAGTAATAAGAAAGCACAAAATCACAAGATTAAAACCACAAAGCTTAAATATGGCCACTCTCTAAGCCAAACTCAGCATGTAAATGCGTTGCCTCCCCCCCAGCATGGGACATGGCTCCTGGGGATGAGCCTCCCTGGCACTGAGGGATTACTACCAAGCACCAGCTGACGATGTAACTAGAAAAAGACCTTGAATAAAAGGGTCAACTCAGACCAGCAGAATATCTCAGCCTACATGTAATATCAGGTGTTAAAAACTATTTTTTGACCTTGGATAAAAGGGAGAAATGGAAGGGACAAATGAGTTTATATGGCTATGAGCCTCCAAAAAAAGTGTTGGGAGGTCATCAGAGGGGTAATGCTTATGCACACCTCAGCAGGGTACCAGAGACAGCCAAAGTAGATAGAAACCCAGGTACTGGTTCTCCTAAGGGCTACAGAGGTCCACAGGTCCTGAGGTAATGGCAAATGGCTCTGGAGTTCAGGGCCATGTCAGTTGGCCCTACTTTGAAATTTGTGTTCCTGAGTGTGATGGAGTTGGACTCAGATTTGACCTTTCTACACACGCCTCTTCTGTTACCTTTACTGGACCTGGGGTTGGTGTTTGGGTTGGTGTATATTCAGGAGACCTGAATCTCTGGACTGTCCATGTGACAGCCAGGCCCTGAGCCTCAGCAGACTTGCAACTCCTACCCTCTGGTTTATTGGACTTACCCTGGCCAGCTAACAGGGAAGTGAAGAAGATCAACCACCACACCAGGGAGCCAAGAGTGCCTACAACTGCAAGCAGGAGAATTGCATCCATCATCTATGTGGAATCTAAGCCCCCTCTGGATGTAGAGGGAGACTGGACATAACCATCCCAGGGTCCACAGGATGGAGGAATACAGTATAGATTAGAGTGGACTTACTGGTGTTCTGCTGGGAACTACTGTGATCAGTAAGGGGAGAAATTGTAATATTGATGTGGAGAAAGTGGCCACAGTGGCTGCTGATGGTAGGGAGAGGGAAGAAGAGATATGATGTGGGTACATTTTCAGGATTTGGAGTTGTCCTGGGTGGTGCTGCAGGGACAGATGCTGGACATTGTATGTCCTGCCATGGCCCACTGGTTGGAATGGGGGAGAGTGTAAACTACAATGTAGACCACTGTCCATGTGGTGCGGCAGTGCTCCAAAATGCATTCACTGGGTGCAGTGAATATGCACGATGACGGAAGAGGTTGTTGATGTGGGAGGAGTGGGATGGGAGTTATACAAAGACCTCATTTTTTTAACGTAAATTTTAAAAGAAAACAAAGAAGAAAACAAATAAACAAACAACAACAACAACAAAAAAAAAACCCACAAACCTTGATTTATTACAATATTACATTCACAAATCAGCCGTGAGTCCAATCCCACAATGTCTTCATTCCAGGACTCAGGCTGATAGATCTGCCACTATCTGGGGTGTCTTGGGCATTGCATCAGAAGAGACAAAAGAGAGCTGTGGAAGGCTTTGTCCCAGCAATGAAGTGCTCTGGCCCAGAAGTGACACACATCACTTCCAACAACATAGGAGCCAGAAAGTGTACTATGTTCATGATGCAGAAAGGCAGTGGGCTGGAAATGTCTTGTGAGTAGTGCTAATGCCTTCTGCAGTGTGAGAAAGGATCAGAGTTGGAATCTAGGACAATTATTTTAGCATAATGGGCAGGATGGAAAGGAATTAGAAGAAAATGGGGACATGACTGTCCTTTAAAGGCTACTGAAAGTCTTAGTAGTCTGAATGAAAAATAATGAACTGGTGAAGTGAAAATGGGAATGAAAAAAAAGGAACAAATGTACAAAATGCTAAAGAACCAGAATTTATAGAACTGATTGACTGCTTGAATATGGGTGATAAGAAAAATGGAAGATGTGCAGGTGCCTCCAGAGCTCCAGTCTGGGGGTTCAGAAGATGGTGGAGCCATTCACTGGAACAGAAATGGGAGAGGAGGAGCAACTCATTAGGATGAAGATGAGTTAACAACAGAGAAAGAATGGTGGTTTTACATATTTTGTCGCAAAGAAAATAAACCAAACAACTCAACTGGCAAGCAACTAGTGAACACCTGTTTTGATCTTAGCACAGCACACTAGTACTCATTATCAAACACTGTTGGGAAGTAAGCAAGTGATTTGTCTTCAAGTGACTGAGACTTTGCTTATTTTAACTATTGTGGGTGGAAATTTTCCAAGGTGCATTATAGACTTCCTAACATATTACAAGCTCCTTTTACAAAGAGCATTTTATTAATCTGTCTAATCCCAACTTCTTTCACAATGTTTTGAATATGGAAGGTGCTTAAATTCAGTGAGTGAAGAAATTGAGCTTTTTCGTGCCAACTCAGGGACACCTGTAAGCACATCAGCCACGTCCCTCAAGCATTAAAACATAGCTGGGTAGGCATAGCACTTTCTGTAGATAGGTCACTTCGTTTTCTCCATCCTCCTTTTGTCAGTCTCTCCGCCATCATTTTGTGGTTCCAGGAGACCCATTCTATAATACTCTTCATATTCTTCTCAGTATGGCAAAACCAAACAAGTAAAGTGATGGAAAGTCTCATTTTAATGATGAGCCAGTAGACTCTGAGTGAGAAAACAAGGACCTGTCATTTGAGAAAAGCCATGTGCATGCCAGGAGGAATTCCCAGACGTCCACCTCTCAAAGAGAGGAATTGATGGCTCAGGATTGGCCAGGCCAGACTAGCAGCTTCTCCTGCATTCCATCCAGCCCCCTCCAGGAGAGCTGCTGCTGCCATTCCCACTTTGCTCCGTAGGAAGTGGTGGCTCAATGAGGTCAGATAGTTAATAAATGACAGAATCAGGATTCAAGCCTCAGTTGTTTGTCTCCAAAGCCCATGCTTTGTAATTGGAGGGCAGTGGGTGTAGCTGGGTTGTATTGATTCACAGAGTTCTCTTTTGCTCTGCCTCTTTTCTCTTCTCTTCACTCTCTCTCACTTTCATTTGTTTTCGCATTCAAAATTTTATTCCAGGGGGACAGAATTGCCAGAAGCCAAATATTCAGGCAAGTTAATTCTGTATGTTTTTATATTTGTCCTCAAGGAGTTTAAAATTTTATGGAGGACTCAGGGCAGGAATACAAAGTGAGAGAATTTTTAACTCTGTAAAACTGGATGTAATAAAGTACTCATCCGTCATTCCCACCACAATCCATTTTCATCCTCATCTCCCACCACTTCAGCCCTGTGCGCTTATATCCAGTCCTTCTTCATTTCCAGGCTTGTGTTCTTTCTCTTCTGGCATGTACATCTTTCACCTCCCTGTCTATCAGAAGTTATATTTAGTCTTCAAGATGCAGTTCAAGTAACACCATCTCCATGCTCCAGCTATAACTAACAGCATCCTTTTTTGTGTTCCTTTTCTACTTGATTAGATCGCGCCACCTGGCTCTTCTCCTTGTTCATCTCCTCCGATGTTAATGATGGTAGGTTTCTCTCCCACTGGATTATGTCTGAGAGACAAAAGCAGAGTTCCAAAGCCTTTCCTGGTGGTAGTGCTCCTACGCTGTCTGTTCACTGAAAGTCTAATATAGGAAGAGATTCTTTCCTTTAGCACAATCATGGAAAATATCCAATATAAGCAATGCAGCATTGGAGAGTCCTATAAACTCTTCCCTCTAAAGTCACTGCCAGTAGGAAACTCCAAATCAAGGCTTCATTGAGACTGTGGTTTCTTCCTGAAGGCCGGCTGCCAGTGATCCTGGACTCCTCTATCACATGGCAAGGCACATGGTGGCATCTGCTGGGCTCTCTCTTCTTTTCTGTGTTTCACTGCTTTCAGCTTTTTGCTTCCATGACTTTTCTTTTTCTATGAATTTCATTCTCTTATTAAGGACTCCAGTAAGAGAATTAAGACCCATCCTGGGTCATGCCTTAAACTGAACTAACCTTATCAAAAGGTCCTATTTACAATGGGTTTATACCTCCGGGAATGGATTAGATTTAAGAACATGATTTTCCAGGGTGCATACTCTTCCAAATCACCATGTGCACACACATAGACACACACGCTGGAATAGTTTTGAGCCATAAAAAGGAATGAAGTACTGATAACATGGCTGAATCATGAAAACATCATAATAAATGGAAGAAGCCAGACCAAAAGGCCACATATTGTATGATTCCATTTATATGAATGTCCAAAATAGGGAAATTCATAGAGACGTAAAGTAGAATAATGGTTGTCTGGCCCTTGGAGAAGGGGGGACCACAGGGTAACTGCTAATGGCCATGAGGTTTCTTTCTGGGGTGATGAAAATGTTCTAAAATTAGATAGTGGGGATGGTTGCACAACTCTGTATGTATACAAAAAGCCATTGAATTGTACACTTTAAGAAGGGGGGATTGTATGGTATGTAAGTTGTATCTCAATAAAACTTTTCTATGAAAAACTGCATAGAGGCATAAATGAGAGGGCCACTAACTTTGCCTGGGGATGCTACAGAAAGCCTGTATTGTGAGGGCTCTTTTGTTTACAGGAGGAAAAGATGAACTCGAACTAGATTTAGAAAAGCTTAAAGGGAGGGCAAGGAGGAAAGTAATGGCTAGCATAGCCGGGAAGCCGAAAGGTGCCACTTGCTTTAAGGTCTCTCTACAGAAGATAAATTGAAGCCTAGCAATGTAGACGCTCACCCTCAACGCATAGCAGGTCTAGCAGAAAGAGAGGTCTCTCTTCAAACATCCTTAGAGCCACCAAAGGGGAGACTTTGACCCTGCTTAGGATACAGACTTATTACTCAACCAATCACTAGAAACAAGAAGACAGAATGGGTTACCATTTTCCAAGGGAGCTAGAATGAAGGCTATAAGGAGGAATGAGTTGAAGCCCAGAAGAAAAGAAGAAAAAAGCATAGAGGGAGAGAATCCCAGGTAGAAGGATTAGTTACAGCATGCTTTCTTTACTGTGACTTTAAATTTTGATCCCCCCCTATTATTGGGAGTCCTTCCTAGAGGGTTACTACTAAAGAGTTGACAATGATCTAACAACGCCACTGTCGTTTATGTTCTACAGTGAAGATTTAACAGGCAACTACAGGGTCAAGAATTAATTCAGATTCTCATTTAGGATTTAAGCCTTACTCAGATATTTTGGTGGAGTTAGCCTAATACAACCCATCCCAGGGTCTTTTCCTACCTTGCTTCTCATAGTCACACACCTTGACCATCAAAGAAATAGGCAGGCACCCTTTCCCCACAAATCTCTTCTTCCCCACCTCAGTGGGTGGATCTCAAATTCTCTCATTTGTTCAAGCCAAAAACTTGATATCATCTTTACTTCCTCTCTCCCCTTCCCACCTCAACATCCAGTCTACAAGCAGTTCTTTTTTTTTTTTTTTTTTTTTTTGATATTTTTAGAATTTATTTTTTTTTTATATTTTTCAATTTATTTTATTTTTTTTTAAATTTTTTTATTTTTATTGACTTTGTAATAATATTACATTAAAAATATATATGTGAGGTCCCATTCAACCCTACCCCCCCACCCCCCCTCTCCCCCCCCCCCCAACAACACTCGTTCCCATCATCATGACAC
Source organism: Dasypus novemcinctus (assembly GCF_030445035.2). Taxonomy (NCBI): domain Eukaryota; kingdom Metazoa; phylum Chordata; class Mammalia; order Cingulata; family Dasypodidae; genus Dasypus; species Dasypus novemcinctus. Next base: position 155,377,692 of record NC_080677.1, on the reverse strand, counting down.
ATCCACTGGACTCGGTAAGTACATCTCTGGGCACCTCTGCACCTCATATACATTGGTTCACATCATGGCCCATACTCTCCTCTATTCCATCAAGTGGGCCCTGTGAGGATTTACAACGTCCGGTGATTACCTCTGAAGCACCATCCAGGGCAGCTCCACGTCCCGAAGACGCCTCCACCTCTCATCTCTTCCTGCCTTTCCCCACACCCTTTGTCCATTATGTCCACTTTTCCCAATCCAATGCCACCTCTTCTATGTGGACATTGGATTGGTTGTGTCCATTGCACCTCTATGTCAAGAGGAGGGTCAGATTCCACCTGGATTACAAGCAGTTCTTATGAATACTGCCTCTTAAACTGTTCCATGAGCATTGTCCTCTCATTTCAATCCCCAATGCCAATGCAGTAATTTGCTACATCATCATTTCTCACTTGAATTAGTGTAATGGCCCCCTCCTGGTCACCAGCCCCCATCCTTCATTCAGTGACCATGGTGAACCTTTAAAAATGCAAATCTGGTAATGTTTTCACCCAGCCTTGAAATTCTGCTTTGTATGACTGTCAACATGTAGCCCAGTGTCAATGGCTTTGGGTGTACATTCTCAAGTCCTCTGACTAATGAGACCATGCTGACCACTGGTATGTAAATAAAAATGTCTCAAGCTCCCATCTCTCAGTGAAGGACACCCAGTGTTCATCATTACCTGCTCCCCATTTTTCTCCCCAGAGCTTCTCAAAGGGCTGCTATCTCCCCAGGTTACCAATCACTCAGAGATCCTGCTTCACCTAAAGCCTCGATCTCATTTGCTTCTTGTCTCCTGTGGCTAACTCGCCTCTCACTGCCTCCCCACATTCAGCCAAGCAAGGAACGCAACTCCTTTCTTTGATTTCCCCAAGTACCTCTAGCAGAAGTTTTACTAAAGGTTTAGGCCAGTAGAAGGGATTACATGACTGGAGGAAAACAACTTCAAACTGGACTTTGAACATGAACTGTGAGAAACTTTGACATGAACGGTCTTTCCCATATTCTGACCAGATCCTTAGGCATTGCTTTCTGTCTCCCAGTCTTGACCAATAGATCATATCAGCACAAATATCTTATTTTCTCCCTCATATGCAATGTGCTATCCTAAGTAGAAGACAGAGCAGACACCAATACTTTCCTTGTAGTTGGTATAAATAGCATCTTGCTCTTTCCCATTAAGATAAAAAGTAGAAATGTGTTATAGACCTGCCTCAAGCTTCATTTCCCTCTATCCCCAAAGGAACCCTTTGTTTTGGCTGCTGAACCACTTGCAGTTCCCTGAACAAGCTGCACTCTTTCCCGATTGCCATTCCATCCCATTGCTTGATTTTTGCCTTTGCTTTTGTTTGCAAATTCCTTTTTCTCTTTCTAGAATCACTCCCTCCTTTCTTTACTTGACTAATTTCTACTTATCTTGGGTGCTTGACTCAGATTTCTTTGAAGAATCCCCTCACCAACCATTCCTTCATTTCCCAAGAATGTAGACCCGCTGCTTCTCCTCTGGTTCCATAAATAGCCTGTAAACCCTCTAAAATAGCACTTGGGATCATTGATCTTTTTGACTGACTCCGCCATCTTTCTGGGAGTAGCTTGAGGAAAGTCGAAAGTCCTTTTTACCTCTAGACCCAGTGAGTATTGTGTTGGATGAAATATGGGCAAATGTTTGGATGGATGAATTGCCATGAGGAATTGAGGCCCATTCACATGAAGCTACTTCACAGCAAGTGTATTCCTTTCATCTTAGGTGCCTTTCCACCTGGTCTTCTTTTCCAGAAATCTCCCCACTCTCTGATTTCTGAACTCCAGATCTCTTGTTCCTGATTTCCCTTCCATTCCTCCACCTCTTTCTCCTGTCACTCTTCGTCATCTCTTACTCTCAGAATCCTGAACCAGACCTGGATCCAATCTCACCTTTAACTTATTTACTTCTTATTGAGTCCAAATGCCTTCAAGCAAATCAAATAGGGTGCTAAATTGGAAGTGTTGACCAAGGCACCAAGGTACCTTAAATAGCAGTTTCTGGGTGAAATAGTTAAACCTGTAGGATTCACACTGATGCTATAAAATAAGTCAAAAGTGGAGTTGAAGAGGAAGGACTTTTGAGAACAATGTCTTTGGAGAAAGCTGTGCTGGGAGCCCCTGCCCAGCAGGGGTAAGTGTGGGGTGTGTGCCCCCACCACGTGCAGTCCAGAGAAGATGGCTTCAGTGAACACTCAGAGACTTTACAGGTCCCTGGATTTGGGGACCGTGACTGGTGTCTGACACTGTTGAAAAATCTAAATGAGGAGAGACAGGCTGAAGGGCAGAGCAGCACAGAGGTGGGGGCTCTTCAGTTGGCCTGCAGCCTAGAGTTTGCTGGGACTGATGAAATGAGAGGGTTTCCACAGGCCTGGTGTGGGCCACAAGGAAGAGAAAGCCCACGAGGTCCTCCGAGGAGGCTGTCGTAAGGCACCTGCGAAGGAGAGGTGAGGGGCCTCATTCCAGGGGCTGCAGCAGGGGTAGAAGAACCAGCTAGATGGGAGCAGCACCATTCCAGGTAAGGCGGAGGGTAAGGCGGAGGGCTCCAAACCACCCACAAAAGTGTCCCACAGGTGAACGAGCTTTAAACAACTGCCGAACACAGCGAGCACGAAGCCAGGGTATGACAGCGTCAGGAAAATACAAACTTTCTTCTTCCTGTGACCTTTCCTCCACATTCCCATCCCTGACTCTATCAGCCCTCAATGACAAAAACCATAGTTAGCAAGTGGGGGGAGCAAGGAGGGGAAAAAGCCCACTGCACACCCATTTCCCAAGAGGCAGGCAATCAGCTGGCCCTAACTTTGAGAAGAGAAAGAAATCGCAACTTGGAATGAAGCTGGATGTTTTCGCTATTACATGGGACCGGACATTTATAGTGGAGACCATATTTTGCAACTTAAAATGGCTGTAGGAATTTCATTATTTAAGAATATATTTTTTAAATGTCCTGGGAGAACCCAAGTTTTCATCCAGCAATACAGGGAATAACTTTCTCCACTGAATACATTTTAAAATAAAATTATGGTTATACACCATGAATCCTACTTGTTTAATGTACCAGCTACATAATCCTTCTAATAGGACTCCTCCCTAGAACTTCTTCTGAAAGGAGCCAGATAGGAAAACTTTTAGGCTCTGTGGGCCATATGGTCTCCAGCGTAACCATCCTTCCACTACCTTTGTAGCACAAAGCGGCCACCAAGAATACCTAAATGAATGGACATGGCTGTGTTTTAATAAAACTTAATTTGCAACAATAGGTGGTGGAGGGCCTGGTTTAGCTCACAGGCCGTAGCTTGCTGACCCCTGCCCTGGATGGTGGGTTTCTTGAGGGCAGGAGCTTGGTTTGGTTTATTATTGTATCTGCCTGTTATAAATACTTAATAATTACTTCATGAAAAAATAGCCCCTTCCCTGTTACCCATAATGCAGTTCAGTCCAACTCAAAGAATCTCTTCCATTATCTCCTTATCAAGTCCCAAAAGAAGAGAACTGGTACCCCAGGGAGAAGAACCTGAAACAAAAGGACATTTGATTACAGTAAAAAAGAGCTTATTTCAAAATGGGTGAGCCGTATAGTACAATAGCCTGCTAGGACACGTATCCTTATATAGGTGGCAAGAAGGCCGATTCCAGCATGTTAACTTCTGTGTTTGCCTTGTAACTAGATCACTAAAATGTCGCTTCCTGTGGACAGGCCTTAGCGTCTTTGTCTTTTTAAAGTTGACCTAGCTTGATGTCCTGTACATAGGGGCTAAAGATAAATGTTTGTTAAATAAAGGAAGGGAGATTCTATTTGGCCAAAGGGATACCCAAAAACAAATAGATGATTGAAGATATATCTTCACCCGGCAGAATCTGTTATCCAGAAGGGGTAACAGCGGGAGAAGTCATACACGAGTTGTGATCAAACCACAAAAAGAAGCATCATCTCATGCCTATGGGGCACGTTTATCAACTGAAGGTTTATCCTAAGATTTAGTCCAGATGTAGTCGCAAGACATTTTCTTAATTATGTTTGTCTTTCCCAGAGATTTTATTCCTTGACCCTGTTAATAACAGAGATATTGCTGGCAGTAAGCTGCTCAGGGCTTCAGACTATATAGAAATGCTAGGTTTGTGCTTGTGCTTGAATTATTCAGATCCAATGAAAACTAATCGAGTAACTACTAAGTCCCAGGAATTGTGGTCACTATTTCCACGTGCATTCTCTGGGGTGGGGCCCAAAGCCAGGCTGCCTGGGTTGACCACTGATTCTATCACTACCAGCTATAATTTAACCCCTTTATGCTTTAGTCTCCCTATCTGGAAGATGGAGAAAAAGAGAGCCTGTATCAAGATTAAATGAGGGGAAGCGGACTTGGCCCAGTGGTTAGGGCACCAACCTACCACATGGGAGGTCCTCGGTTCAAACCCCGGGCCTCCTTGACCCGTGTGGAGCTGGCCCACGCACAGTGCTGATGCGCGCAAGGAGTGCCCTGCCACGCAGGGGTGTCCCCCACGTAGGGGAGCCCCACGCACAAGGAGTGTGCCCCGTAAGGAGAGCCGCCCAGCGCGAAAGAAAGTGCAGCCTGCCCAGGAATGGTGGCGCACACATGGAGAGTTGACGCAGCAAGATGATGCAACAAAAAGAAACGCAGATTCCCGTGCCACTGACAACAACAGAAGCGGGCAAAGAAGAACACACAGCAAATAGACACAGAGAACAGACAACTGGTGTGGGGAGGTTGGAAGGGGAGAGAAATAATAAAAATTTTTAAAATTAATTAATTAATTAATTTAAAAAATTTTTAAAAAGATACAAAGTGCTTTCACCTTAAAAAAAAAAAAAGATTAAATGGTATGTGTACTAGGTGCCTGGCACAGAGTAAATGCGCAAAAACTCTTAGCTCCCATTATGCTCCTGTTTCATTTTATCCTCACGCCCTGCCTTGGAGGAGGGTCTGCTCGCCCCTCTAAGCAACCAGGAAGCTGGGGCTCCGGCTGTGAGGCCCCCTAGGCCGCCCAAGGGCAGAAGCCAGCCAGCAGCCCCCAGTCTCCGTTTCAACCCAGGGCCCTCCGCATTAGGCCACAGGGCCCTGCCGAGAAGAGCCGCGCACTACCTGCCGTCGTGGCCGTACTCCCTAGATTGTACCGTCCCCTCACCCCGAAAAGCTAAAGTGACGTTTGTGAAAACTGTCGATTAGAGGCGTTTGCTAGATTTTTTTTTTCATAACAAAATATTTTTATTTTTAAAAACTAACATTGCTTTGTTAGGAAGTGTAATAATAGTCTTTTCCTCCCTGGCTACTATTCAAAGCCAAACCTACTATCCTTTTATTGTCCTTTTTTTTTTTTCTTTAAGTCAGGAAAAACTTGACATTTGACTCTGAAAACTTCTTGAATTCGTAAGAAGGAATAATCCCCTGGAAGTCCAGTTGTTATAACCAAAGAGGAAAAAAAAACAAAGCTCTAACAAGAAATGACCAGCACTGAAACCACGGGGTTTTCAGAATTGATTGTTGAATTCGTGTCACATCCTTTCCTGGCCATTCTTTAGATAGAGCTGCCAAAAGTAACAAAGTTGTTGCTCCAAGAACAAGTCCTTGTAGGTAGGACCCTGACGAGCCCTCCCCTCCTGGGGCCTCCTGGGGCCTGGAGAGGGTGGAAGGCCGGCCCGACATCCGGCCCAGGGAGGGGCTTTCTTTAAAGCAGTTTCCAGCAGAGGGAAGCCACCCCCTGACCTCTGAACAGCCTACTCTGGCAATTTCCAGAACGTCCACTTCTAGAAACATTTCTTCTTTTGTTCCATCCCCATTCCCAGAATACCCATTCACCTCTGGACAAGTATCAAAGATGCAGGCCGGGCGAGCACACATATGGTTTTTTGTTTTTGTTTTTTTGAGATGTATTTATTTCTGTCCCCCCCACCCCCACACCCCAGTGTCTGCTCTCTGTGTCCATTCGCTGTGTGGTCTCCTGTATCTGCTTGTATTCTCATTAGGCAGCTCCAGGAACTGATCCTGGGACCTTCCAGAGTGGGAGAGAGGCAGTCATTCTCTTGCGCAACCTCAGCTCCCTTATCTGCTGTGTCTCTTATTATCTCTCCTCTGTGCCTCTTTTTGTTGTGTCATCTTGCTGGGCCAGCTCTCTGCGTGGGCCAGCACTCCTGTGTGGGGCAGTACTCCTGTGCAGGGCAGTACTTAGCATGGGCAGCTCGCCACGTGGTCCAGCTTGCCTTCACCAGGAGGCCCTAGGCATCGAACCCTGGACCTCCTATATTGTAGATGGGAATCCAATTGCTTGAACCATATCTGCTTCCCCATATGTTCTTTATAGTCTTGGGAACTTATCATTTAAGACACAGACACGTAGAAAAAAGATACATAGGCAGGAAAAGGCATTATGTCACTGTGCAGCCAGATAGTAAATTAGAGTATTTTTATCACAGCTGTCTGAACGACTTATCCTCTCTGAGCCTCAGTTTCCTCTTCATAACTGAGGGGTTTGGGAACTCCATTGAGCTCTAAGGATCAGTAACTTTGGATATGGGTGCAAGCTACTTAAGTCCAGTGTTCTCTGTCCCAGTGTAAAGGAAATCTACAACCTTTCATAGATTATGGAAGAGACAAGGCTGCTTAAACTGTCAGAATGATGGGAGAAGACATGGCCCGGGGGCCTGACGTAGGGGACAAAAGTTTAGAGTAAGTACACGTCAAAGATTTATTGAACTCATTCATGAGGGAGACGGTAGGATAGCAGAAACTGGTCCAAAGAATTTTGAGAAATGGCGTATTTATAGTCACCAAAGGAAAAACATTGGAATAAGATTACTAGGTTAGATACAAAACTGGTTAACATCCTATAGGACAATAAAAGCATAACCTTTGGGGTTGTCTTTGCTATTAGATGGAAAATAATTACATTTTTACCAGCAAAAATTTACAGTTCACACATACCTTCAGAGATTTCAGGCCCTAATTAATAGTAAATAGTGAGCCAAATGAAGGTAAATCCCACAGACAATCAAACAATCCTGGATGGATCTGTTAGAACGTTCTCCTTTTGCCTCATTTCTAAGGTTTGGATGGAGCTTGTGATCACATGTCATCTCCAAAGATAATTTTTGATCTGACATACAAAAAATAAAAAATAGATTGCTCTCACTGTGTTTTTGGCTTAATTTACATAATGCCAGCAAGTCATATCAATTAAACATAGAAGCCTCATTGTGTACGGCTGGCAAATATAGAGTTAGAGGGAGCAGAGCAAGTTCCATGGTCAAAGAATTGACTTGTATCTGGAAGCTTCATAAGAAATCTAAGATTAGACTTTCAATCGACTCTATTATTCCATAGATGTGTTTTCTGTTGGCTCCTATTGGCTTTTCTATTCCAAGCTAGGAAATCAAACCAAAGAAACTCATCTCTGTGGGTTTTAGTAGGCATTTGGATGAATTCTTTTCTCTCTAGTTTCCCAGAATCAGCCAAGGACACTGGATGCCAGAAAGTTACCTTCTTCACAGGTCGGTACAAAAGCTATAAAACAGACATCAGACCGATATTCCTGAAAGACTCTGTGAGCATCAGTCCTACATATGAAACACACCCCTTATTCCTTAATGATGAGTTTGACATACCTGATTAAATAAGATTTATTTTTAAAGATGACCTTAGTTGCATAATTATTTTGTCTAATTATATTCTGGCAAATGGAGGTCAAGTGGTTAAGGAACTTATAAAAATAACTATATTATCATTAAAAGTAAAAGTAAAGAAACTCAATAAAAATATTTTCCCTGAATTCTGAAAAGTCAAGGAAAAGAACTGAAATATTTAATGCTAGTTGCAAAAGCATAGTCTACTAAACTAAGTGTTAAAGACAAATATAAAAGAGAAAGAGCTTCCTTATACACTCATCAGAAAATATAACATTAAAAAGGATTTCATCCAATGGATGTGTCATGATGATGGGAACGAGTGTTGTTGGGGGGGGGGGAGAGGGGGGGTGGGGGGGTGGAGTTGAATGGGACCTCACATATATATTTTTAATGTAATATTATTACAAAGTCAATAAAAAATAAAAAAATTAAAAAAAAAAAAAAAAAAAAAAAAAAAAAGGATTTCAATGATCTTCCCTCCAAATAACCACAATTAAATTTTCCTTATCAATCCATTCAGTTCTCTTAATTATTCTTGTTTCACTGGGTTCTTGGGCCAGCAACCTGTTTTTACAAAGTCAATTCTTTTTGGACTAAAGAGTCCTCAAAGTCCTGCCTCAGTCTTCTACTACAATCTGACAGCTATTTAAGTGATGCCACCTTCAACACCAAAACCCATAGCCATGAATATACTTCTTGAAGTAATTGTAGTTTAGTGTAGTTGGAATATACATTTCTACTAGGCTGTCCTTCTTTGTTAAAGATCTAATTGCTAATCTAGATATCATAGATATTATAGAAGCTTCTGGCAAACATAAGGGGAAAGAGGAAACCACCTGTTCAGGACAATTCTGAAAAGTTGTGGTTAATATATTTTAGTTACTGACAATATCAGAATGGAGAAGTGAAATCCTCTCTTAGAATATTATATCAAGGTATAATACCCAACCATCCCATAAGGATCTGGCTAATGGTTGCCGTGAGGGTAAATGGCAGACAGGGAGAGTACTGACAAATCTTCAGAACCTTCCTGCCAAACATGAAACCCCTGAAATACATTTATATTAATAATATATTATCTGTATAAAATTCACCTTGGTAGGCTGAGCATCTCTTTTGGTTTGACAGCATTTCCATGCAGTTCTTTTAATAGTGTTGAGCTGTTTAAGAAACAGGGAGTATATAAACAAACCTAATTATTCTTGCTATCCCTTTTTTTACTAGAGGAAAGAAAATTTTCATGACTGCCTATGAGCCCTCTGGGAAATATTGTGCATACCATACTTGTAAAAACAATTTTGAAAAGGATGAAAAAAAATTGAATGGGGGTGCAAAATTATAAGTTATTAACGTAGGTTTGGAAAAGATCATAGATATCTGAGAAAAATGTGGTTTTAGTTTTACAACCTACTAATCAAAATGACAATAAATATTTTAAAACATACATAAAAGGTAGCACAATTGTAAGGAAACTTAGATCTTTTAGAAGTGAGGAGCTTTCAAATTTTTTAAATAGTCAATGATATAAAATGTCAAAACAAAGCACAAAGTTATCTTAAAATCTGGTATTACAAAAAAAGGTAAAGAATAATCTTCTAGTGTTCCTCATTACGAATTGAGTATATATTCCAAGACCAAGAATCATCTTACCAGAAGGGAAACAAAATTCTAGTTTCACATTGATATATATTACTAGAATAGGAATAATAAAACTTTCATTAAAATTATCTTATTAACAAACTGATCAGAACTGAACTTTTGGCAAAGTTTGACATACTTCCTTATTTATCTTCAGATTTCTTTTTTCAGGTATTATAATCCAAGACAAATTAATTTAGTTCCCTTACACCTTCTACAACAGACTATACTCACTCAAGTTTTGTCCTTCACTGAATTCTTTCAGTGGAATAATCTGACCCTTTAAGAAAAAAAATTCTCTTTTTCTCTTGAAAAACAAAAACACATTTCATTACCTTTCCCATAGCTGTATTTGCCATTATTATACCTAGCATTGTCTCATGTTAATATATTAATTACATATTGTGGCAGTTTGAAAATATTTTATGAATCCCCCAAAAAAGAAATATTATGTTTGTAAACTATTCCTCTGGGTATGATACCCTTTGATTGCATTAAATTCAGTTGAGGGGACTTTGATTAGATGACTTGATAAGATGGCTTTAGGGATTTTGATTGGACTATGACAGTGAGCATGACTCAGGTTGAGCCTCTTCTCCCTTCCTGGGTCTATTATAAATGGGCACTCAGACAGACAAACACAGAGGAAAAGGGAGCCAGCAGTTTTAATTTTATAACGTGAGAGAGAGGACTGCAGGAAAACAGAAGTCCCCAAGAGCCACAAAGACGCTGGGCCCACAGCAGCTCCAGAAGAGACGGTGAGCCTGGAGAGGAAGGCTGACACCTCAGCAGAGGAAGCAGCCATCTTGCTTCACATGTGGCAACTCGCCGCGATCAATAGTAGCTGACTTTGGGGAGAAAGCACCTCTGATGGTGCCTTTGTGTGGATTTTCATGGCCTTGGAACTAAAAGCTTTTACATCAAATAGATCTTCCTTTATTAAAAAGAAACACATTCTGATACTAAGCATCGGTACCCATTTTGCAAATTAAAGCATGTATACTATATAAAGTATAACTTTCACAAGAAAGAAAAATTAGAGGTAAATTACTGAAAACTCTGTCCATAAACAAATATTTTTGCAGATCTATAAGTCTCACAAGAACACATAATAGGATCCTCTCCAGGCACATACATCCCTTTTCTACTTTTTAAGTGGCAGAAAACAAACATTTTGATAATACAACCCAAAGGAATAGCTTCTCTATAATGTATAATAAGAAGCAGCAAAGACATATAGAATATATATTATAGAATATAGTAGGCATATATGCAGGTACGTATCAGACAAGCTACATAACTTGCAATGCTTAATGCAAAATGGAAATAGGATCCTTGTTCAAAACTTATTAATAATTTCAGCATGGATCCTGTGTGATTGCATGGGGTGGTGGTGGGGGAGTAGATACCAATGTGTCAACAGTCTATCTTACTTAGAAATTGTTCAGGTCTCCAGAAATTGCTTACTAATTACCTTGATTTAATATTAATCCAAGTTTAAAGTTAATTAAGTATTTTGGGGATAATATTTAAACTGATACACTATAGGATAGTATTACTGTTGATATAAAAAGGGTCAGAATTATAATTCCAATTACTTGAATGCATAATTTATGGTATTCTTAATTTCAGACATTTTGAGGGAGTAATGTTAGCTTATCTAATCAATCAACTTGTATAAAAAGTTTAGAATGCTTACATTATCATTAGTTTCTTCATGAGAAAAAAATTTACATCTTAAAATAAAATACAACAAATGCTTATATCACATTCCACACTTAATAAGTCGGAGAAAATCCACGTAGCTGTTTTTCAAATTAAAATTGTCAGTTTCTTGAACAATTCACCTTGCTCATGTGAACTTGAATTTTTAATAAAATACATCTGAGCCAGCAGTTTCTATGAGAAAGCCTGTTCTTTTTTTCTGAAGAAACCAGCACTTTAAAGTAGTGGAAGTTAAGTTTCCCTATTTTTTAGAAACTCTGGGAATATTAAATATAGGTAAGCACTTATAATTATTTATAAGCCAACAAGAATAGAACTCCTTTACCTTAATAGAGTTTGTAAATTAATTTTTAATATCCTCCAGAGGTTGGAATATATTTCATATGCACACAATGAGAAATAAAGGTTTTTCTCAATTACAGCCACACAGACCTACTGAGAGCCTTCAGTTTCTACAATCTTTATATATATATATATATTTTCCCCCCTAGTCTGCAGTCTTAGCTGCATGCCAAAAGTAAGCACAGGAATGTTGAAACTCACTGTCACCATCTCAAAGAGTTGTTCTCCTTTCCAGTGAGATAAAATATATTAATTGATTTGACTCACAAAGAGACAAACAAACGAACAATGAAAGACTAACAAACCAGAGTCTTTCATCATCCAGCAGACCCAACAGAGGTCACCAATTGGTCAGTTCCCTCGTGCCTGCTCTCACCAAGGCCAGCTAACTGGTGGCTGTGCACAAGCCAGCTTCACATAGGCACAGGGCACCCTCTCAGTTGAGCCCAGGCCAGCAGCCCAGTACCCATCAGGCCTGAACACAGTGCAGCCAAGGGGGGAGATAATTCTCATTTGAGGCCAGTCTAGTGACCCAAGATAAGTAAATGGACCCACCAGTCCCTGGAACCAGCTGTGGAAAGAGACAGCAAGTTATACAGAATAACAGACTTGGCCAAGAACGAGAAACAAGAAAAAAATAGAATCAGAACTCAAAAAACCAAACTGAATAAAAGAGGCAACAAAGATGTAGTGTCTTGCTGCTTGCGCCTCACTTTGGGATTCAAGAAAGGAACCCAGGACTGAAAGAGAACGTGGGGTGCACTTTCCCTGTAGCCCAATTTAATGGACTCCGACAGGTGAGCCCAGTTGGGTAATCTCTAAAACAGTCAAAGTGTAATTTCCAAAATGTTAAAATACGAATGCATAAAAACATAGCATACTCATGTGTTAAAGATTTATTTAACTGATTAATGAGGGAGCAGGATGGAACAACTGGTTCAAAGAATATTTGAAGCACTTAGTATTTATAGTCATTGAAGAAAGAACGTTGGAATAAGACAGCTAGGTTAGATAAGAAGTTGGTTTATGTCCTGCCATAACCATAACTTGTGCATTATGTTTTCTACCAAAGAGAAATAATTTCTATCAGGCAAAAATCTACATGTGAACAGGTAACTTCAGAGTCTGGGCCCAAATCAATAATCCATGGCAAGCCCACGCAAATATACATCAAATTGAATACTTCCTGGGTGGGCATTTTCATTAAAATTCCCACAAGACATTGAAAGGGTCTGCACATCTCCTTTTGTGGTCTTTTCACATTTTGGGTCATTTTTCCTACTGAGGCAGACAGAAGGGGAATTTGAGTAGCTGTGTCTGATGTGAGATGCAGAATAGAGGACAAAGTGTCTACAGAATACTGGGTGTCCTCAGAGAGTTCATAACAAAAGGGGACCTGCCAGGCAGAGGGCAGTATGGGTTTGCTGAAGAGGTGAGCTGTCAGAGGCTGGCAAAGAGAAGGCTGTAGCTGCATCTAGAGCTGATGGCCAAAGTGGTCCTCAGGCAAGACCCTCAGAACTGCTGTTGGAGTGTCCTCCTTTCTGGTCTGAATCATCAATCCAGGTCTAAGTCAAATGGACAGTGTGGTCTAGAAAACACATTCCCAGCACACTACCCCGTCACTCATGGTGAAGGTCAGCCGACCCTTGTATCCCTGGATGATGGCCCTAGAGAGCCTTTCCTTGCCTGTAGAGGCTGTCCCAGGGGTTCTCCTGCTGGCATCTTGCCCCTTTCTCTGTGTCCTGTTCATCCCCACTATCCTCACTGCAATCATTTCAGCCAATACACAGTCATTGAGTTTACCATTAAAATTCATCGGTGCAGGCCCCAACCATGCTTTCCCTCTCCTCACCCACCCCCATCTCAGCCCTGGTACCTCCCCCTTCAACTAATTCCCTACTATATGCAATCTCCCTGAGCTCTTCTGAGTTATACACCTGGTGGAGAGGGCAGCATCTGACAGGTTGAAGTACCTCCTCCGAGTCTCCCAAGGCCTCTTTGGCTCTGATTCTTAAGGCTTGCTCCTCAGTTCTGCCTTATAACAATATCCATTCTCTAAAGCATCCAGAGGTAGACCAGGTGGCCTGTGGATTAGGCCTCTTCAGAACCTAATCCAGACTGTTCGCAGCTCCAGCTTCCCCAGCTCGGCTTCAAGAGCCACACATGAGCAGAGGCTCAGATGGGATTAAACATGAAATCGCACCATTCTGCCCTTGATCCCTGCCCCTCAGGGCCATGGGGCTATATCCACAGATGCAGCTCCAACACTTGTCCTCAGAATTGCAGAATGACCCTAAGTGTATCTTAAAATGGATCAGGGTTTCTTCAGTCCACCTTTTTAAATTCTGGAAAAGTCTAACTTAGAATTAGGAGAAGTCTGTGTGCCTAGTCTTCAAAGCCCTTAGAAAAACCTAAACAGGTCAGAGCACTCTCAGCTGCATCTTCAAGCTCAGTAGGAACCAAAGAGGTGAATGTGCTTGGAAAGGAGATGTGCTACTGTCTTCTCTCCCACTCCCCAAATCCTCCCAACTCTACTGCTGTCACAGGCACTGGGAAGGGGACCCTGGCCTTCTCCTTCTAGACAGGTCTGAGGAGGGGCAGCACAGAACCACAGAGCTGCTCATTTCTCCTGGATAAGGAGCCAGTGCCCTGGAGCCAGCTGCCAAGGGTGTGAGTCCTGGCCCCACCTTTACTGGGTTTGTGGGCTCAAGGAAGTCATACTTCAGCTTCTGTCACCTCATCTGCAGCGAGAATAATATTAAGTCCCTACATCTTACAGAGCTGACTGAGGATCAAAGGAGATCCAAACCATAAAGCAGTCAATACATGTTAAGGTCACCATGCATAGTAATAATGTAATAGGTTTTAATAGTGAAATTTTGGGTTCAGAATTAGTAGTCATCAGAATAGAAATTTCCTAACAAGTTTCTCCATTTCCCATCAACTGTCTTTTCCCAACTTCACAGAACAGGTCACTCTTTCCCTCATTTCTCTTGCCCAGGCATGATAGCCATTACTTCTTGAGAATTTTTTTTACCCACTCTTCCCCATCTTCTCTCAAAATTTCCTCTGCGGAGTCATATCTTAAATGGCAGGGCAGAATCATGGACCATTGAGCCACAGTTGCCGCCCACCTATCCCTCCATCCAGCCAGGGACCAGCCAAGTAATCCCACAGCTCCTTGTTAAGCCATCTGGGTGTTGACTCAGTTCCAGAGCGCTCTGTGGCATGCTCTGGGGAACACATTAGGTCTGGCAGAGGTAAGAGTCTTGGGACCAAGTACACTTGGGAAATGCTGGACAAGCTTAAATTTGTTGGGTTTGTTTTTTAATTGCTGTGCTCTTCAGACTTTAATATACTAGCATACATTATGCATTTCCAAGGGGATGGGCGTTACTATGCTGTTTCCCAACTACGTGACCATGGAACCCTTTGTCCCGTGCAGTGTCGCTTTGAGTGAGAGTGCTGTGGACCATGTTCTGTTCACCATCATCTGGAATCAGCACACAGGAAGATGCCCTCCCCAAGACATCCCAGCCCCAGGATGAATGCTTCCAGAAGTTTTATTGCTGACAACCCCTCCAACACCATACCATTGCTCCTCCCCATCAAACTGAATCATTGCTCTTATCTTCCACCAGACGAGACTTCATCCCATGAAGAAGACACATGACTTCCCAGAGCTGCTTGGCTCAGCAGCTCTATTAGCTCATAAACTAAAGCAGAGGCGTCTCCATTTTTCTACTTCTTACTGTGATTGGGCAGGGGTCCATCTGCATTGGGCCAGGAAATCAAAAGACCTGGGCCAAGAGCACAAGAGCCAAGGATGACCAAGCAGACAAATCCCTCCAGCACCAACTTCTCTAGAAAGAACCCACTCCAAAGGGCCCCTTTCCACTGACAAAGTGAAGAGAGATTTTATTATCCTGCCCTCAGTCTCAGGGATGGAAGGGAACTCCCCCTCACCTGTGAACCCAGGTCGGGGATTTCTGTCTCCTGGGGGAGCTGGTTTTGGCTTGGTTTGGATCCTTTGCCCGAGCACACACTCACCCAACATGGGCTGTGTGCTGGGTGTGCTGCAGTGCACGGGGGAGGCAGGGCTGCAAGCACCTTGTTCTGGGGAGTGTGACTTGCACGCGCTTGAGGGACCCAGGATATGGTCCCTTCTGCTTTGCTTTCTGCAAAAGAGAGTCTAGGAGCAGCCTTAGTTATTGGAGAAACCAAAACTAAAACCTCCTCAGGCCACCAAGGTCCATTGCGGGATGTTCTGACCCCAAGCACAAAGAGCCATTTGTCCTGCTGACCTGCCTGCCCTGCTCTGATTCCTGGGGGTGGGCGCAGAGACAATGTACTGGGAATTGGATAAAACGCACGAGTCAGAGCTTCTGCCTGGATTTTGCTTCTGTCGTTCAGGATTTTTTTCCTTATTCTCAAAGTGAATGAACTTCTGGCCCCACAGACCCTGGATGCACCCTTGTTTGGGGGTTAGGGGCACCTGAATCTCCAATTAGGTCTCATTGGTGGAAACTTGCTGGGCCAGAAGTGTGTCTTAAACTCAGTGCAGCACGACAGAAACTCCTAAGAGAACTGCGTCCGCTGGGCAGTTACTGGAACCTCCAGATCTGAATTGCTGAGACAGACCAAGGGCAGTCATGCACACCATGGGAGGACCGAGAAAACCCTCTTGCCAACTGCCCAGGTGAGGCCCAGAGCCCACCTATACCCCAGGTGCACGCCACTCTTCCTGCTCAGCCTCATTGTCAGGGAAACTCTAGGAAGCATCGAGTCTCCCAGCCTTCTAGGTTTGTGACCATCTGACTCAGTTTGCCAGGGCTGCTGTAACGAGTAGCACTGACCGGGCAGCTTACACAATAGGAATGGTTCTGAGCCCGGGAGTCTGCAGCCAAGGTATCAACAGGGCTGTGCTTCCTCTGAAAGGGAAAATTCTGCCCCACGCCTCTCCCCTGCCTTCAGGTGCGTGGCCTGCGATTGTGACAGCAGAACTCAACCCTTGCCTCCATCATGTGGCCATCTCTTTGTCTCTGTCCCTCTGTCCTCTTTTTATACCAGTCCCTGGGTAAGGGCTCACCCTAGGCCTCCTCTTTAGGGTCCTCTAAGATCGCATTCATGGGACCAGGGGGTGGGGACTTGAAACCGTCTGGGGGACACAATTCAGTCTATAACACTACAGTGTATATATATTTCCCCCCAAACTTTATTAATATTAACCTTTCATTCTCTCTTGCAATCATTGCAACTCCTCCTGGAACCACCACATCAGGACAAGTAGTCAATAAGGACACAGTTAATGGCCAGTAGCCCCAAGGATGGGACCCCCCCAACAAGTAATCATTGTTTCTGACTGGCCTGGGGGCTCGTGCCCTTGACTCCAACCATTCCCCCAGGGTCATGGCAGGAATTAGCCCCCTTTTGTGTCCTGAAACTTCAAAGCAAAATATTTCCTTCTCCCAGGAATGCCAGACTCCCCGAATCCCCTTTCAAGTCCTCTAAAACCCTGTTCCCATCCTTATTGTTTCTAAGATAAAACAGAGCACCCGGTCCTTGGGCTGTAAAGCTCACTAGAGGAAAATCCCACTAAAGACTTCAGGGCTGTAATTTATTTGTGCTTTTTTCCATCCCCTCTGGAATGAAAAATGCACATGCTGTTGCCTAACAGCAAACACACCCTCAGGCCAGAATGACAGGGGCTGCTGCAGAAAGCCACTTGTGCATAAGCTGAGTTGCCTCCCTATAAAATCCAAGGGAGCCCCAATAAAAGGGGAGGCTTTGAAAGAGAAACCTTGGGGCCCAGGCATGCTCGCTGGCAAGCAGATGGGCCCCTGACCCCGGGTGCAGCTCTGTGGGCCCCAGTTGCAGCTCTGCGGGCCCCGGGTACAGCTCTGTGGGCCCTGGTTGCAGCTCTGTGGGCCCTGGGTGCAGCTCTGTGGGCCCCGGGTGCAGCCCTGTGAGCCCATGGCCCCGGGTGCAGGTCTGCGGGCCCCAGGTGCAGCTCTGTGGTCCCCGGGTGCGGCTCTGTGGGCCCCGGGTGCAGCTCTGTGGGCCCTGGGTGCAGCTCTGTGGGCCCCGGGTGCAACCTTGTGGGCCCCTGGCCCTGGGTGCAGCTCTGTGGGCCCCGGGTGCCACTTGGTGGGCGCCTGGCTCCGGTTCAGCTCTGTGGGCCCGGGGTGCAGCTCGGTGGGCCCCAGGTGCAGTTCGGTGGGCCCCATGTACCTTCCAGCACTTCCACGGCCCCGTGGCCCAGGCAACCCACGAGGTTTTACAGTGACCAGTGTGCAGCCCTCCCGCCTCGCCTCTCGCTTGCGACTTGCACGACAGCTCGCTTCAGCTTTCTGTCATTGCCAGGTGGTAGGAAATTCCCTAACAAAAAATGTTCCCAAGAAAAAAAGAGTCTAAAATTAGCGCACATGGAAGGGACCTCAGATCCAGAACTTGGAGGGAACACTGACAATAAAGTGCTTTAAAAACGTGGCTTAAGGCAGAACCACTTTCTCTTTTTACCAAAAAAATCTTCTCCTTAGCTCAGGGTTCTTAACCTTTTCATTCCACCGGCCCCTTTGCCAGTCAGGTGAAAACCACAGACCCCTTACCTAGTCCACACCGTACAGTGCATTATTCAATAAACGTGTCACACCCGCACCAACATGTCCCCACAAGAATAACATGTTTTTGAATTTCGATTCAAGTTTAAGGACCCCTTGCTAAGAACCCCTGCCCTAGGGCAAGGTAAAAAACTGTCCCCCAGGACTTCTTAAGGAAACAGGAGCCACGCCTGGCTGAGTCACCAGTGTCTCGCCCTGGAGGGTGTCCTTTCCACGAGCCTGGCAGTCCCCGTGCCTCCAGCAAGGCTTGCCAGTCCCCGCAGCTGTCTCCGTGTGTAAAAGGCTTCCTTCTGGTGTGTGTTGTCCTGAGGACAAATCATGTTTTAATAAGGATGTTGGCACTCTCCCGATTTTCCCCGGTGTTCCTGCTGGTGGAGCCTGGGTCCCAACACCGTCCCCAATCCATGAGACAAACCATCTTGATCCGCCTTCAGTTCAAGCCTGCCTCGGGCTTTAGGCTCGGTTTGTCTAGACCACCTCCTTTCTCATCCCCGCTTAGAGCGATGATTTCGTGATGCCAACGTGTCGGGAATGCTTGCTGGAGCCAGGCACTGCGTGTTGAGCCTGCTGCACGCACCTGGGCATTGAATGCCCCCGGCCGACCTCGAAGGGGGTCCTCGGTAGCCAGGCTTGGGCTGGACCCCCATCCATCCAACTCCAGAGGCAACGCTCTAACCACTGCACTCTACTGCTACTCGTGCAGCCATCTCCACGCGGACAAGCACAACAGAAGGGAGGGGAGTCATCTGGAGAGAATCAGGATCTGTTAGCCCTGAGGAGCGCACTGAGCTCGTAGAGTAGCGCGGTTCTTTTCATGCAAGTGGAAAGAGTGAGCGCCACCTGGGCTGCTCAGGGTTGGCCGACTTGTTAACTGAAGACAGAAAGATAACATGGAAAGCGAATCGCTTTTCCATTTCATGGTGGCTCTGGGCAAAATGTTTTACGAGGAAGATGTTGGAAACCATGACAGAAACTTGGGACGAAGAATTCTGCACGGATTAAGTTTTCCCATGCTTTTCTTTTTCCTCCCTGGTGGGAAAAGGGAGCCCTAACTATTTATAAGCACCCCTAAAAAGATGGGGTTACCGTATTGAAGGTAAATAAGGTGGGAGGGCTCCTCTCTATTAGCCGAGGGAGCTTTGCACATGCCATTCCCTGAGATCCTATTTACCTACCTCACCTGTGACACGGGAGGTGACAGGAAGTGCATGCTAACTCGAGCCTCAGAAACTCACAGTATCTGACCTCCATACTGGTTCCTGGGATGCCCCTTAGAACAGGAAATGTGTGACCTGAAACCCAGGGTATGTGAGGTGCTCAGAAAACCCAGGACCTTCCTGTGCACGCTCTCTGCCATCCACTCATGGGGCCGCTTGGGTCCCTCTGTCAGCCTGACACCCCTGCCGGAGCTGCAGGGATACGTGGATGTGTGTGCTCAAACAGGACAAGCACCGCGTCCAGCAGCCTAGACAGATCTTGGGTGCAACATCTGGGCTAGAGTCCAGCCCCCTCTCCTCCTTTGGCCTGGCTTAGCCTGTACATTCTTTCAGGTCAAGCTCAAGTCCTACCTTCTCTTCTGGGTCCTTCTCTGATCCAGCCTTCCTCCCAACATTTAGCCTGAGCTAGCTTGAAACATAATTTAGTTTTCCTATTTTGTTTTATATTTGATTGGATTTGATATTTCACTTCTTTTTTTTCCTTCTGTTTTTCCATGTTTATTGTTGTTATTGTTATTGTTTGACTTTTTTTTCCTCTATTTTTTTTAATGTTACATTAAAAAAATATGAGGTCCCCATATACCCCCCACCCTCCCTCCCATATCAACAACCTCTTTCATCATCGTGAAACATTCATTGCATTTGGTGAATACATTTTGGAGCACTGCTGCACCACATGGATAATGGTTTACATTGCAGTTTACGCTCTCCCCCAGTCCACCCAGTGGGCCATGGCAGGACATAAAATTTCCAGCATCTGCCCCTGCAGCACCATCCAGGACAACTCCAAGTCCTGAATATGCCCCTACATCACATCTCTTCTTCCCTCTCCCTACCCTCAGCAGCTACTGTGGCCACTTTCTCCACATCAGTGCTACAATTTCTTCCATTACTAATCACAATAGTTCCATAGTAGAATATCAGTAAGTCCACTCTAATCCGTACTCTATTCCTCCATCCTGTGGACTCTGGGATGGTGATGTCCACTCCACCTTTATATCGAGAGGGGGCTTAGATTCCACATGGATGATGGATATGATTCTCCTACTTGCAGTTGTAGGCACTCTTGGCTCCCTGGTGTGGTGATTGACCTTCTTCACCTCTATCATGTCTTATTTTATCTATTTTACATTTTATTTTGTTTTCTGGCAGCTCCCATCACCCCATCTCAATCAGGGTCTCCTCGTGGAAGGGAACCTGGTGTGTCAGGTACCTGGTGTGTCTTTGACCCAACTTGGCTGAGCAAGGCCCCTGGGGACCCTGTGGGTGCTAAAAGCCATCCCTACTGTGTGAACTGTGTTGAAGGAGGGAGCTGGTGAAGCAGACCTGTGACTGGCTTGCCTCTCACGGGCACATTGGCACCTGCCGGGCAAAGAGAGCTTTATATAGCTAAAGTGGCACTGTGAAGTGGCGTGCCTCGTTGTGTGGTGTTTGGGTGCTGGGGCCAAGTGCAGTAGGAGACGCTTTCTCCTGCCTCCACGGCAGACCCTGTTCTCGTTTGGTTACAGGGAGTGGGGTCCCTGGCTCCTGGAGGCTTCTGAGCGGAGCACTGGGGCTGGCCGGGATTAGCGACCATACCGGGGAGAGGGCACGGCTTTGGCTGGGTCACCAACAGTTGCGGTGGAGCTTAGTCCCCTGAGGTTTGTCAAGAAGCCATTGCACCAGGTCCGGCTGAGAAGGTACACCATGCCTTACAGTCACAGCCGCTCCAACCCTCTGCGCTTCCCTGCCCTGGACCCGAAAGGACAGGTCCTTAGGATCAGGCTCCTGCTTTGCCATAAAGGATTCTGGGAAGTCCCCGGTATAGCGAGGCAAAATTTATTTTGGATGGGTGATCCGCAAGGAGCCCAGCACCATTCTGGGTGGAACCTGTGCCCAAAACCACCTGGTCGCTGCCAGGACACGTATGTAGGTGCTGGGCTGCTCGGGGCTTCGAATGAGGGGGACAGGTCTAAACCATTGTGGCAAGAAAAGCTTTGTCCAATTCGTGTTAAGTCCACAAGGATAGAAAACTAAATGCAGATGTGAGTGTGTGAGACTGTGTGTGTGTATGTGCTGGGGGTGCATCCCAGGCCTGGGGCACGGCACGAAATGCACAGAACATCAACGTGCCACGTTTGGGGCCCTGGGTACAGGGGTGTGGCTCAGCAGAGAGGACTGGAAGGCAGGTGGTCGTGTGGGGGGCCGTGAGTGCCTAGCCACGGAGTTTGGTGGCTTATCCTACAAACCAAGAGAGAGCCCCTGGGGGTCAGGCACGTGCCATGGAATGTCAGAGTTGGTGTTCTGGGGAGCCGAAGCTCGGTGGTGGCCTACCATCCAAGGCAGAGGGCTGGGGTGAAAGCCACATCAGTTGCCGGCCGAGCCAAGGACGGGAAGGGGGAGATGGAGAGGGAATGTGGGAGGAAGAACGGGCTTCCAGTGGCTCTTCCTGCCTGGACAATAGGTTCCTCTTTCCAGCCAAACACCCATTCACCCTCCACCACCACCCCCAGCACCCCAAATGAGTAGAGGAAGAAGGATTCTAACCAAGACTGGCTTGGGTCTGGTGACTCTCCCATCAGCTCCCTCTCCACTGCCCACCATATGAAGCTCGACACCCAGGCCTGACGCTCCAGGCCCACAGCAGGGTCTCTCCCCCTTTTCAAAGCAGGACTCTTCCTTCAAAGGAGACCCGGCAGGGGAAGCGGCTGTGGCTCAATCCGTTAGGCTCCCGTCTACCATATGGGAGGCCCTGGGTTCGTGTCCCAGGGCCTCCTTGTGAAGGCAGGCTTGCCCACACACTGTGGGGAGCCGCCGGGCCCGCAAGCGCTGCAGAGAGCCAACACAGCAAGGTGACCCAACAAAAAGGGAGACAAGCAAAAACACAGAAGAGCACACAGCAAACGGACACAGAGAGCAGACAGCAAGCAAGCTGCAAGGGGGGAGGGGAAAGAAAATAAATAAATACAGACACAGAAGAACACACAGCAAATGAACACAGAGAGCAGACCGCATGCAAAAAGCCACAAGGGAGGGGGGATTAAAAGAAAAAAGGAGACCCGCCTGTAAGTCAGCCCAGGAGAGCTGCTCGGGCCAGGTCCCCGCAGGCCCTGCGCGCCCTCCCGGTTCAGCCTCCAGCCGTGCTTGTCAGTGCCCGGCCCTTCCCGGCCCAGCCAAGCCCTCTCCACGCGCGTAGCTCTGAGACCCTCCGAGGGCGCGCCGGGCCTTGGGGAGCGCGGTGGAAGACCTTTCCCCAGCAGATCAGCTTCTCTCCTTGCTCTCACGCCCCCTCTACCCTCTGCCCAAAACCTGCCTTGGCCCTTGGCCCCCTGCTGCTGTGCTCGCCCCATTACCCTCACGGCACCTGGCGGGCTTCCAGTCCTCCCCGGCTCCAGCTCATGCCTCTCCTCTGCTGTAATTAGAATAGTAGTAGTTACTGTGTCCATGTCGTGGAGATTATCTCATTGAATCCTCACAACAATACACCTAGGGAAGTATCACTACTTCCCTCATTTTACAGCAAAGGAACTAAAATAGAGAGAGGTCAAATAACACGTGCAAGGTCACTGAGCTAGTAAGCAACTGAGCCACGATTCGGGAACTCTCAGCCCTAACCAGCACCTGCCCAGCCCCACTGCGTGCACGTGTGTAGACTGGGAGTTGAGTTAATCCTGCTGATGACGGGGGGGATATAAGTAATGAAATAACATTCCCCTGATGAGTCAGCCAATGTGGACTGGACCCCTACGAGGTCCCGGCGCTGTGCCCGGCCCCAGAGACGGTCGTGGAAGGCGTGTGCTGCTCCTGTCTCCAGGGGACTGAGGTCTGGGAAAAGGGCCCCAAGATGCCCCAGTTTTCCAGAGGGAGCAGCTCAGAGAGTCAGGAAAAGGCCTGGACAGGGGGGCGGAAGGCGAGCTTGGCAGGCGGCCCGAGCGTCAGGGGCCGGGGTCGAGCAAATCGGCGGGTGGAATTGCTCAGAAGGTGGTCGATGACATAGGCTGGAAGCTCAGTGAGAGACAGTGGGGAGAGCTGTGGGCTTGGAATTATGTACACAACATAGACAGCTGACGGCGGGAGGACAATCCAAGAGGAACACGGAAAGAATTCAGTCTAGACACAGGAGCTGAGCCTTGGAGAATGCCCAGGGAGGACGGGCGACTCCCCAGGGCAGGGGTGGGCCACGAGGCGTCGGAGAAGCCGAGGGATTACGGGGATTTGAAGGAGAGGAGGAGGGCGCAGTGTCGAGCTCTCAGGTCACGGGAAAGAAGAGGAGACGTTCTTTTCCCTGGGCCACAGGAAGCGCTGAGTTTCAGTAGATTATATAAATGACGTGTTATAGGACACTGTCTGAGCCGGCCAGGGCTGCTGTCACAAAGTACCGCAGACTGGTGGGCTTGAGCAACAGGAACGTGTTGTGGCACCACCTTGAGGCGCGGGCACCAGAGCTCCCACGAAGCCCGCGGGCAGCCCCAGCCCAGGGTCTGCCTCCACCTCGTCGGGGTCTCTCTCCCTTCTCCTTCTGCCTCCTGCTGTGTCCTAATGTCCCCTGCTTCCAAGGACTCTAGTCGTGTTGAGCTAAGGCACACCCTGATCCAGGGGAGCCTTATCTTCATAAAGAGGCTCTTCAGAGATCCCATGAACAAATGGGTGCACAGCCACAGAACTGCGGTTTAGGACGCGAACATGTCTTTGAGGGGACATGATTCAATCCACAATAGGGCCTGAGGGGGAAATGGAGGCAGAGAGAGAGGCAAGAGCCTTTTGCTACATATACTTTGCTTTGAGGAGGCAGCATGGAAAGAAAGTAGTCATTTCTATTAATGGAAGAAAGTGCCAAGTAAAATCAGTTTTAGAGCTTATGTGATCTGGCCCTACGATGGCTATGTCCACATGCGACAGTTCTTGGCTTTAAACTAGAACTGTCCAAAGCCATGTCAGCTGGGACCCCCGGAGCTGACCTACCCGAGTCCCAGGAGATCCTGACCTGAGAGGAACGGTGGTCTCTGGTCTCTGTTTCCTGTCCAAGACTAGGACTTGGTTTAGTCCAAACAGTCTTGCTTCCTTTAATAACAAAAAAAAATTAAATAAAAGAAATCATTTAGTTAATCCCCCACATGTATTTTTCCTTGGGGAAATGCTGAGCGTCTTATGAACCCAATGTTAAGCCAATAAAAGCAGCGGCTGAAACCATTATTCATTGTTATCAGGAAAAAAAAAAAAGCAGAAGGGAGTGAAAGGTTCAGAGAATTTTGGTGTTTTTCTGGGAGAAAAATGACTTTTTTGTCTTTGCATTTTTTATTATCTCTGCCACCATAATTTGGTAGACAGACAACAAGGCCAGGCAAATGAGGATCTGTGAGGCCAAAGAGCTGATTTCCCAGAGGCTTGCAGAAAAGGCCTCCACGAGCATCTGAGGAAGCGGGGCAGGCTGAGACCTGGGGGTGCTGGGGAAGCGAGAGTGAGCTGTTTTGTTAGGAGTGGCAGGAACCCTCCTGGGACCCTAAAGGCACAGGCCCTCTCCGAGCTCAGCCATACTGACCCCTGCCCCAGTTCAGGCCAGGACTCAAGCAGTGGGCACACCAGAACTCGCCCAGCAGCCAGGTTCTGGGGTCACGGCCTCTCAGGGGGAGGCCGAGGGAGCTGAGGTCCTCTTGGCTTGACGAAAGAGGAAACGGAGAAAAACAGGGGTCACAGGAGTGACTGTTAGCTCTTCCTATTAAGAAGAAAGCCAGAAGGAATGGTTTCGACTCCCCCAAGAAAGCGTCTATCTTCCTAAAAGTCCCTGAGATGACCTGGGTTCAAATCCTGCATCTTCCTGAGAAACCTTGACCATGGTACTTAACCCCTCTGTGCCTTGGTTTACTCACAAGTGGGGATTTGGTGGCTCCTACCTGGTGTAAGGATTTCATGAGCTGAGACATGGGCAGCGCTGAGCAGACGGCGCGCTCGTGGAAGGCCAGGTATCACCTCCGCACTGACCGCTGTCATCCGCCACCTGTGCACCCCAGCCCGCTCCCCTCTCAGCCCACACACTCCGTCGTGAAAGGAATGCCACGTGGCTTGTCTACAAGTGAACGGAATGTATGAGCCCCTCCTGGAGGGAAATTTATCTCTGGCAATGGAGGGTCCCCTCCTTTCCACAGGGGAGAGAGGGCAAGTTGCTGCCTGGAGCCCAGCTGTGCGGAGGGGGAGGACGGCACCTCTGTGATGCAGTGCTTGGTCTCGGGCCCCGTGGGCAGGAGGCTGCCACCCCAGGCCTCCTGCGGCCAGCTTTGGTGGGCCACGTGTCCCCCGGCTTGGGTGGCACCGGCTGTGGAATCCAGGACTGTCTAGGACAGGTTTGGCTCTGGACCCCAGAGAGCCATTCGGTTTAGGGTCTTATCACCTCCCCAGCACTCGCCCCAGGAGAAGGGAGACCAGGACCCCTCTGCCCCCTGATGTCCCCACACCTCTGATCCCCCTTCCCTGGGCTTGGCCCAGAAGCAGAGCATCGACAGGTGCTCCTGAGCTGTCACTGGCCTCCCGCCTGTAGATCGCGAGGACCCAAGGGGGGCCAATCGCTTGGCACTTCACACCCTCACGCCCCTGCCCCTGGAAGTGGTCTCCCACGTGGGCTCCCAATAGACATCTTCAGGACGACGCTGACGACTCCAAGGAGGCAGAGGGCTGGGGTGACCGGCGGCCCCAAACTGATATGCCGCTTCCTTCTATTCATACACTCTTGTTTTAAAACTTTCAAGCTAACGTGCAGAAAGCACATACAGCCCAAGATAAAAATAAGAGTTAACATTGGGGCAAGGAGAAAGTAAGGGTAGGAAAATAAGAAGAACCCAGAGTCACGTCACCCCACCTACCAGGGAGCCCAGACTTGCTGTGGGACGGCACGAGGGGTTCCTGGCCCCGTGAGCTGAGCCAAAGAGGGTCACGACGCTCCCGTCCTGAGACCAGAAAGAAACTTCTGCCGGATGCTCAGGAGGAGCAGACTACGAAATGTAGCGGATGAAGCTTCCACAGCATCTACACAGGAACGATTCAGTGAGTGTCCCAGGGCTGTTTCTTCTAACAGCCCTGGCTCTGGATGGAGAAATCTTGAGGGCTTTTTGGTAAAGAGGATTCCCAAGGGGGCCAGTACTTGGCAATCCTGGTACACACCTCTCTGCTGTTTAAAGAAATAACTAACGTCAAATAAACTGAAATAAAGTTAGTTGATTTAGGAGGCAGTCACCCCGTCTTGCCCCTTTGAGCATCCAGCTAGAACCAGCCAGTTGGTCGAGGATGAAGAGATTTCCCAGGACCCAGAACTTTCAGTGTTAAAACCTGGACAGCCCCAGACACACATGGCTCACGTCTCCCTTGCCGATCTGCCCTCAGTCCTGCCCGCGGGTGAGGGCTGAGCCCCGCACCCGGGAGCCTGGGCCCTGGAGAGGCGGAGTGCTCCCCTGTGGAGGCCGCGTGCCCTCCTCCCCGTGACCTGCGCCCACCTTAGCAGCCCCCCAGATCCCGCTTGGTGAAATTTCCTCCGCCGACTTCCCCTTCCCTGAAAACAGACTGTGACCAGTCTCGGGGCAGTTTCCTTCCAAGCAGTGGCACCCGGCGGATTCCGGGGCTGGGTTAGGGCCTGCCGGTGGAGACAGGAAGGAGGCACAAGCCCCGCCTGAAGGGGCTTCGGGGTCTGCTCATCAGACACATAAGCAGAGCGGTTGCGGCAGTTCTCTCAACTTTCTTTTGGAGACTTTGAAAATTCTTTGAAAGTGGAGGGGGAAACCTCCCAGCACTCGGCGCTCTCTCTATGCCAAAATTATAATTTAGTCCTTCAAAAATTACCTCCCACTTCCTCATGCTAATGATGCTTCTCCCCTGTCTCTCCTCTTCCATTCTCTGCCAAAGAAAAACAAACAATAAAAGAAAGAGATTCTCTACCTCGTGATCCCATCACTCTGTACCTGCGGATGGGGCATTTGTTCCTTCTGGGCCTGCGTACAAGAGCAACCGCTTGAATTGTGCAGTGTGAATAGGCGCCAGGCACTGTCCCAAGCACTTGGTTTCTATTAACTCACTTACTCTTCGCAATAATACTCTGAGATGCATGCTATTATTATCTTTGTTTTACAGATGAGGAAACTGGGCCCCAGAGAATTAAAGGAACTTGACCAAGGTCACACAGCTGGTAAGTAACAGCGCTGGGAGTCAATCCAGTCTGGCTCCAGAATGTGTGCACTTAATCATGACTGCTTGCTAAATGGGTGGATGGATGATGGATGGTTGGATGGATGGATGATGGATGGATGGATGGGTAGGTAGATGGGTGGTGGATGGATGGGTGCGTGTATGGGGGTATGAATGGAGGGATGGAGGGATGGAGGGATGAATAGATGGATGGGGGATGGTCAGATGATGGCACTGAGCCCAGCAATTGCTCAAATACCTCCTTGAGATATATATGGCATCGATATTTAAAATTCACACAGTATTGTGGCTTTTAGCATTTCTCCTGTTTCAAAATGAAATGGAAGGGTGTCAATTAGGAGGCAACAGACTGAGATGAGTAACAACTAACACAACTAATGCTCTAGTGTCTTACACTTATTGGGAAAGAGAACATTCCCTGCAGGACTGTTTAAATCTCTGCAGATTGGAAGCAGGAAGTTATGTTTCTCCAAAATGAGTTCATCTTAAAAGAGTTCCCTGAGAATCTTGGATAAAAAACTGCTCTTTTATAGCCAAAACTAACACATATCATACATGAAAGTGAAAAGAATATATCCAGTTATCCCCCAAAGAAAGAGATTACAATATCCAGTCAGCAAAAGCTTATCTTAGCCCTCCAAAGAACTACATGAGCACTCCTTAAATTTTTCTCTTTAATTAAGAGGCCAGTTTGCGGCTGCCCAGATCTGCAGAATTGGTATACACTTGCCAAATCTCACTGACAGGCCTGGTTTTCATCTTTGTGGATCTTAATTTTTTTGTCCACCAAATATTTTCTTGAATAAAAGCGTTTTGTGTGTCTTATGTTTAGCAGACTCCTAGAGCATATTCATTGTGCAAGGTGACTAGCACTAGACCAAGACTGGGGCATTATTTGAGCCACAAAACCAATGTAAGTCATTAACTCTTCTCAGGCTCAGCCTCAGCCCTAGCTCCCTTACCATTATAACGGGCATGCCTCCCACCCTCCCACGTAGGCATTGCAAAGAAGGCTCATGAAAACTCCCTGGAGACTACAGTGCAATTGGAAAAAGTGATTGGTTTTATCATCATCAAATATCAAGAGCAAAATATAGCAATTAACACAGTTAGGTAACAAATGAGAGAAATCATTCTGTTAAGCAGAAGGCATCAGGGAAAAGTAGCATTTGCATCATTATGCTCATAATGGTTTGGAACCCAGAAAGTTAGTTTGTAACCAAGCTCCATGTACTTACCAGACAAATTCCTCTGAATATGCCAGTGAGGCAAACAACATAATCATCTACCCCTATAGAAAGGTGATTCTAAAAACGAGTTTCTATCACTGGTACTAGCTTGCCGGCTGCCCACCCTACACTTAGGTCTTTAGGTTTTATAATTAAAACACTGCCCTAAGGAAGCAATGTGGCTCAAGCAATTAAGCTCTTGCCACCCACACGGGTGGTCCTGGATTCAGTTCCTGGTGCCTCCTGAAAAAACAAAAATGAACAAGCAAAACAAATGAAAAACAAAAAACAAACAAACAAAGCCAATGTGGCTCAGTGGTTGAGTGCCAGCCTCCCACCTCAGACTATGAGCAAATATTTACAAAACACATATCTGATAAAGGACTTGTATCCAAATATAGGGAAAACTCTTAAACCTCAACAAAAAGAAAACAAACCACCTGGTTACAAAATGGACAAAAGGTCTGAACAAATATCTCACCAAAGAAGACATACAGATGGCAAAATAAGCATACGAAAAAATGCTCAGCATCACAGGTCATTAAGGAATTGCAAATTAAAACAATAATGACATGCCATGAGGCTCCTATTAGAATGGCGAGAATTCAAAACACTGACAACACCAAATTGCAGTGCACATGTGGAGAAACAGGGACTCTCCTCCATTGCTGGTGGGAATGCAAAATGGTGCAGCCACTGTGGAAGACAGTCTAGCAGTTTCTTACAAAGCGGAACATAGTTTTGCCTTCCAATCCAGCCATCTCACTCCTGGGTATTTAACCAAATGAAGTAAAAACTTACGTTCACACAAAAACCTGCAAATGAATGTTAAGAGCAGCTTTATTCACAATTGCCCAAAGCTGGGAGAAACCAAGATACCTTTCAACAGGTGAGTGGATAAACAAACTTTATTACATCCATACAATGGAATATTATTCGGTGATAAGAAGAAATGAGTTATCGAGCCACAAAAGACATGGAGAAAACTTAAATGCACACTGAAAGAAGCCAGTTTATAAAACCTCCATACTCTCTGATTCCAACTATATGACATTCTGGGAAAGGCAAAATTATAGAAACAATAGAAAGATCAGTGGTTGCCAGGAGCCGGTGGAGGGGAGTGGGATGAGTAGGTGGAGCGCCGGGCGTTTTCCAGGTCTTGGGTTTCTTCTGCAGGATACTGCCCTGGTGGACACATGACACGATGCATTTGTCAAAACCCATAGCACTGTACAATGCCAAGAGTGAACCCTAAAGAAAACTGGTCTTCAGTTTCTAATAACTTATCAATATTGGTTCATCAACTGAAGAAATGTATCACAGGAATGAAAGATGCTAATAAGATGAGAAACTGGGTGTGGTGGGGGTAGAGGTAAATGGCAACTGTTTTGTGTTTTCTGCACAATTTTCTGTCAACTTACAACTGCTCTAAAAAATGAAGTTCGTTTCAAAACACACATGCACACACACGCACACACACATGCAGCCCTCCTTAAATCAGCAGAGGGGTAGGTTAGGTATAATCGTGTATTATCAGGTGAAGTGCATATCGTTGGGGTGCCTCTGGTGGCTGTTTCTCAATTTCAGTTTTTTGTTTTCTGTTTTTGCTTTTTAGTATGGGAAAAACAGTTTATGGGGTCAAGGAACTGGGAGTTATGGTAGTTGTTGCTTTCAAAGAGTTTAGAACATCAACGAATCTACCAGCCTTAGCTCTACCTCCCTCCTTCCTCTCCATAAACAACATTCTCCTAGGGGCAGCTGCACAATCTGGCAGAAGTAAGTAGGCTCTGAGAGTGATCCGATGGGCCTCGCTGATGCTCTATCAGGCACCACAGCCCCGCCTTGACAAGACTATTTGGAGGGTCGTAAGAGCTATTAAGGGACTCAAAGTCCTAACCCCAGAGACCGCTTCAACTCCAGATTCCTTGTCCATGTTCCAATGGTCAAAGGCAATGGCCCAGCCCTTTCCCCACAGCCAGTCACATCAGCCTGTCCCCACAGGCCTTCAGCCTCCCCAGTCTATTCATTTCCAGTTTTCTCTCGCTGGAGTTAAGAGAGTAAGGGATTTAGGAATGGTTGCACTCAGGGAAGGCTGAAGGAACAATAAAATAAAGTCTTAGTGGGCTCAAGATGGCCGATTGTAGAGACTTAGAAGCTTTCCTATGAAAGAGAAATTAGATGTATTTTTCATGACCTCACAGGACAGAGCTGGGACCAAGGAGAGGCAGGTGTGTGCTGGAGATTCCCGACTCTAACATGAAGAGCAATCTGTACCTCAAGGAGGGGTCTTGCCTCAGGCAGAGGGTCAGCTTCAGGACTGGACCGAAGACTCCCAGGCCCCAGTAAGGCTGTGCCAGGATTCCAGGTTCCTTAGTGAGTCTCTCAGGCCTGGGAATCCTCTTTCACTCACTAGGTCTACCTGGCTCCTTAGCTTTGCAGGAAACATTTCACACGCCCCATACCACTGTCAGGCCCGGGTTGAAATGATGCGTGTGGTAGATGTTATCCCAAGAGATTTGATTCTCGTTACCACCCCCAGGGCAAGATCATGTAGCCTCCGTTTCTCAGAAATGGCTCTTACGCAACTCACTTTCTTCTCTTAGAACAAAGGGGTTTGTGGAGTTCAGCACATCTTTCCCAAGAGTATTTAGAGGCCAAAATGGTGCGTGTAGGTGCTCAGTAAGCCTTTGTGGAAAGAATAAAGGAATGCATTTTAAAAGCAAAGGAAGAGAGAGGAGGATGCTTGACCCAGCAGACAAGTGTCTTAGCCCTTCAAGGCCCATCCTTGAAGTGAGGATGAGTATGTAAACGGTGCCTTGTTTTTGGGTTGTTATGAGTATTAAATGCTAAGATGAAAGGAATGTGCTGAAAACAGTGGCACAGAATCAAGGTTTAGTAAGTGCTACCTCTTTCATTACTGTTATTATCAGTGTCATTATTACTGTTATCTTAAAGAATGTCATCTGGTGTGAGACTAAAAGACAAGGATATTTACAAGGAGAACAGGGATTTCTGACCCACTGCCCCTGCATTATGTCACGTCATGTCACATCATCTGGAATTGGTAAACTGTTCCATCCTGACTGATGGGTGAAAAAGCAGGACTTTGTCATGAAAAGGATGCCCTTCCTTGCTTCAAGGGCTAGGTTCCGCAGAGGATTAGGGACTGACGGTGACACAGAGCCTTCTATGCGATGGTAGGTATAAGAGCTACAGGGGAATGAGCCTGGCAGGGCTGGGGTGGGCTCGTGGAGAAAGCCCGAGAAAGTCTGGAAGATGTCATGAAATCATGAGTCTGAGTGAAATGTCCAGAAGTTCTTACCACAGAGGAGAGAATTTGTGAAAACCAAAACACGTTAAAATAAAAAAAAAATTTAAAAAAACCTTGTCAATTCCAAGCCACTTGCTGTCCCCAGTCCCACTGAGAGCAATTGCCCCCAAACATTCTGGGTGGGGATCCCCTGTTACATGTCCATTGATGCTATCTGTGTTGGATGAGCTATCATTCCCAATGAGATATATGATCAGTATCATTTAGAGTCTGTGATAACATCTTTCTTTTGTTCTCAAAGCCATTTTCCCTTTGTAAGTGGTGAAATTCCTGAAGTACTCCCTGGGTGGGTGGAGTCATTAAAGTGAGTGTTTAAAGACTTAGTACAGGGTCAAATGATTTAATATCCTTTTACTAAAAAAACACAAAGGCCCAAAGAGATTCTATTCTTTTTCAACAGCCATAAATGAATCAGCAGCTAAGTGGTGTGAGGGAACAGTAATCCAGGTCCCTAATTAGCCGTGAAACCATATGCTCTGGAGAGTCAACCTGAAAAATTATGTTAGTCACACTAATAGATGTAAGTACTGATTTAAAAAAAAAAAAGCTTTCTGAAAGCTACAGGACAACACGTAGTTGACTTATCAGCAAGCTGTAGATCAAGCCATTAATAAATGGATCCGTAACAATAGGCTATTATTCCTCGAGCACCTTCCCAAAGTAATGACCTCAATTACAGGTCCTGCCATGGCCTGACAGGTGGGTGCTAACTAATCACAGCCATCAAATGCAGTTTCCTCGCGGATTCAACATCTTGGAGAGCAATTCTCAGAAGAGACATCTAGAAATGTAAGCCGTGTTCTTCTCATTCAGCAAATAGACAACACTGAGGCATGCATACAATTAATTCTTTTTAGACTGTGTTTCATAATTTTATAACCATGTCCCAGGGCAGATCCTGCGTAGTCACCTTTTATTAAATGTAGGTGGTCATAACGTTTGGTTTCCTTGTCATTGGAATTTTCCGAAGAGTGCTTCTCAGAAAAGAATTCAATGTTCCCTGATTGATGTGAAGGAAATCTTTAATCTAAATACTGTCATAAAGAAGTCCACTATATTTTGGGGAAAAATAAACCCTTTTGGTCTCTTTTTCACCCAAAATGACAGTTATCTGTTCTGGGGTTATTTTTATCCTTTTGGATATTTACTATAATGGCCAGTCATTGTTAAAATAGGGCATTGCATTTTACCTATGAGTTCCATGAGTGGTTGTCTGTCATTAGATATAGTCATTTAACCATTGTTATACTAACAGAACATTCTGGAGGCTAAACATTACTAAACGATTATTAACTAAATGAAGTACAATGGAACATGAAAGTGACTGTAAGATTCAACTTATTTGGGGTTTGTCTGTTGACTGATGGTCACTACCACCAAGATGGAGATGTTACAATAAAACTCCGCCACTGACAAAAATATTCCATAAATGATGAAAAACAAGCAGAACATCTGGAAGCCATTAAAACTAGAGAATGTTCCCTCTAAATCCTGATTGCCAAAGTTAGAATCAACCACCCAGAAACTGTGGCCCTCATGCTAACTCAATGTTGGTGTTTCATTAAAAATAATTTCCAGGATTTCCATCTTGCTTTCAATGGCACAGATCCCATGGTTACAACCTCTAATCTCAGGGCTGGTCCCGGCAGTCAGGTGTCCTCCCCTCTCAGGACTGGAAGGAGGGGCTTCCTGGGGAAATAGCTTAGATCCTTTTAACATGTACAGGCCTATCAGGAATCTGAAGACTTTGTCATTATAAGATAAATGAGGAGAGAGGAACTAGGATGCAAAACCCAATGATGAAAATATATATTTTTTAAAATAGTATGCTAGAGTTTGTTTTGAAAGACCTAATAACTTCACAAAATGTAGGAAAAATGACTAAATGGAAAGTTATCTCATTTCAGCTGTATATTACTTTCCTATTCCTGATGGGATACATTTACACAAACTTAGTGGCTTCGAATAACACGTATTTATTATCTTAGAGTTCTGGAGCTGTGAAGTCCAAAATGGGTATCAGTGGGCTGAAATCCAGATGTTAGCCAGGTTGAATTCTTTCTGGTGGCTCTAGGGAAGAATCTGTTTCCTTGCTGTTCCAGCTTCTAGAAGACTCCTGCATTCCTTGGCTCATAACCCCTTTCTCCAACTCTGAAGCAAAGTGGCAGCTCTCTGACCCTTCTTCTGTAGTCCTGTCTCCTTCTGACCAGTGCAGGGAAGGGTTCTCCGATTTTAAGGACACAGGTGACTAGATTGGCCACAGCAGGATAATCTCCCATCTAAAGACCCTTAACTCAATCACATCTCCAGCGCCCCTCTGGCTATGTAAGGTAGTAAGGCAACATATTCACAGGCTCTGGGGATCAGGACAAGGCTATCTTTTGGGGGACAGGGCTGGAATAGTCTGCCCTTCCACTAGCTATTTCCAGATTCCAAGTAGTAAGGAGATTTGAACCCCCAAATTTCATCAACCCCATCTCTCCTTATCATTCCTATTAGAACTGTTTTCAGCCTAAGGAAGAGGACCAAGTATTCCATACTCACAGCCTTACATGGGGAACAGTTCCACAAATTTTACTAGCCCAGAATGTATCCTTTGGCTGGAAGTTTTCCACTTTTCAAAGAGATGATTTCAAATTTTTACTAGCAAATGTGAAATCCATCCGGTTTTATGGTAATATATTTTTATGAGACACTAAATAATGGTTCTTTTGAAAGGGTAAAATGTTCATTGAAAGCATAAACTATAATTTCTCTGAATGTGTGGAAGGGCAGATGTGGTTGGTATAATGTGGCTTTTTTTTTTTTACTTTTTATTGGAGAAGTTGTAGGTTTACTAGAACGTAGTTCTTAGCACACGTTTTCAGCCTGAACCACTCCTGGAGTGTACTCACATGTACTATGGCACACACATCACAGATTATTTTTGCCCATTTCCCTGACCTATATATTTCCTTACCTGGGTCTGGCAAGCCCCAAAGCTGAAGCTGGTGTGCCCACGAAGGAGGCTAGCAACTCCAGAAGATCCTCAGCAAAGGGCATTTCCTCCCCCTGGGAACAGTGGGTTTCTCCTACTTCTTAACAACCAAAATCCCAGCCCACACTGCAGTCTGGATCACCGTTAGAAATGAATTAGGCAAGGTCGCCAAGTGTCCAGGGAGGGCTTAATACTTGTTTCATGTCTTTAAGGATGTGGCAAGAACCTGTTTTGGGGACACAGACCCACTTGCTCTCTTCAAGTCAATAATTCCTTTGGGGGACACACACTGGTCTCGATCTGCTGAGCTCAACTCCGCGGTTCTGGCCACGGATGGCTGAGCACAGGTAAAGGCAGGGCTTCACCCTATCATTCACTTCCTGAAACCCTCTACAGACCCCCCATTTTTTTCAGATGATGGAAGTGAGGCTGAGAGTGATGTGCGAAGCTGGTGAGCGATTGGACTGGGCAGGGGTGGGACTGGGGCGATTCTCGCCTTGGGAGCTGAGAATCACCATCACCAGGACGGATCGGGTCCGAATGCAAAGTTTTTAAAAACCACAATTATTCCAGGACAACCTTAAATTGCATTTCCAGGATGATGGCCCATGGGGTAGTTTTGGGACCATCCTCTCACGCCACCCAACCTGCGGAGCTCACACCCAGGCTGAGCAGGGTGACCGAGAGGGCCGGCGCCCAAGCGGTGGCGCTCCGGATGCTTCCCCTTGTCACCAGTCGATACAATACATCGTCATTGGGGAGATGCTGGTCCTTTTTTTGAGCCAATCACCATTCATCAGTCCACCAGCCAATTTGCTTCAGTGAAGTATGGTGATCCTGCTGAGATGGAGCAAGGTCTGCCTGGCAACTGACCTTTTCCCCAGGAAATGAGGGGGACTTACCCCTATTCTTCCCAGCCCACCCCCTGCAGGTGCCACCATGGACACAGAGGCTTGGCTTCTCTTAAAATAGAAATTCCAGCGCACAAGTCAGTTGGAAAGCCCCCTCCCCTTTAACCTCGGCGCCTGCAGTTTAAGCAGCTGCTGAGCAGCTGTCCAGCAGTCCCCCAGCCCCGGCGAGCCTGGCACGGACGGAAGCCCTTCCTTCCTCCGGGTGGGAAACAGCTTCCCCGGGGTGAACTCTACACATGCTTGGCCCTTCTGTTGGAGACGCGATGGTGAATGTGCTTCGTGACCTCCTTGATCCTCCTGCCTCCTCTCCTCTCCCGCCAAATCTGAGCTGCGTACATGAATTCTCACAGCACCCCCCATCTACCTTGGTAAAGAGCGAGGTTCCAGCTGCAGCCTACACGCTTTGAAAGAAGCGCACCCTTCTGTAAATGTGGTGAAATAGAGCCGGCCCGGCTCAGAGGCGCCGCATTCCTTTTGCTGGAAGCTGTGGCAGTGTCTCTGTCGTGCTCAGGCTGAGTGTCCTACCTCAGGTCCCTGCTTTCCCTGTTGAACACTTGAATCGTTTCCATTCTTAAAGGGGCAGGCCAGTTGGTTTTTACAAAAAGCCCTTGCTCTTTCTTCCAAAGGACACGGACATGGTGTCACCTGTGTTTCCTTCAGGTGGGAGTGTGAAGAAGCAAGCTCTTCATTTATTCACTCAACGAACGAGCATCACCTGCTGAGGGCCAGGAGCGGTGCCTGAATCTTCTCTGTCTGGGAATCAAGTGACTGTTCTTCCAGAACTTAGCTTAGCTATTGGCTCTAGTCAAGGGAGCTCTGGGTCGTTAAAGAAAAAAAAGAAAGAAATGTCCTAATCTATCCCAAAGACAGCTGAATTTGACAACAAAAAACAGAATGGCATTTTCTGAAGACAGCTGAACACGTGTGCCAAAAAATACTAGTGACAGCTCCACGGAAAAGAATGCATGAAAGGTCGGTAGCCTGGAGACACATTTCTAGATGGCATTTTAAATAAGCACTTGCTACAGAACCATTTTATTCCTATTTCTAATCATACAGTAATAACCCTAGGTACAAAAAAATTTGAAAACCTAAAAAAGCATTTTAAAAAATCACTCATAAGCCAACCATCCAAAGGTAACAACATAATGCCTGAAAACCAATTCTTTCAGTATTTTTTCCTACACATATAAAAACTACATGTAATTTTAACTAAAAATTGACTCATATTCTTCCTATTACAGCATTTCCTATGCCAGTTAATGTGTACCTAAATATGAACTTAATAGTGGCTTTCTCTCAGATGAATACACTGTACCTTTCTTAACAGGTCACAGAATGTTGGATGCTTAGGTCCAATTTTGCTCTTATAAATAATGCTTTGATGAACTTCTTTGCAGACATCTCTTACTTTCTCTCAGGGTAAATTCCCAGAAATTTAAATGCTGGGGAAAGAATATGCAATTTTTAAAGTTTTTGATAACATGTTAACAAACTTCCCTATAACAAAACAAAACAAAAACTATGCTAATCAGTCTTTCCAGACTGCTTTATAAAATCTTTAGGGAAAAACTTACTTTCCAGAGAAGGGACCTCGGTTAGCAAGGTAGAAATTTTTTCCACCTTCATCTTTATCTGAACTCAGCAGTTCTCAACCTAGTTACACATTGGGATCATTGGGGAGTTATTAAAAATTGCCAGCACCAGGTCCCAGTCCCAGAAGTTCCAAACTGATTAGCCTTGGTTGGGGCCCCAGATACGGGCTCATTTTCAAGCTTCCCCAGGTGAATCTAATGTGCAGCCACGGCAAAGAGCCATCGCGCTAAAGGGTTTTTAAATGGAAGAAACTGTCAGGAGTTTGGTAGGGCTCAGACATGTCTGCTTCAGAGGAAACCTAAACCTAATTCTCTGACTTTTTAGGAAAAATATTTCTGAGCAATCTGTAACAGATGGTTTATAGCCTTTGATAGGAAATCATGACTACACCTAAGCTAGGGTCTTAGTCGTATTCAGGCTACAAAACCAATGGTGGCCTTGGTGGCATCCCACAGTGGGAGGGAAAAAGGTTGAACCACAGTCAGGGGCTTTGCAGATGCAACTCGGCCAAAGGTGGAGAGAGCACCTGTGCGAGCCCCTGCCTGAACACCTGTGCGAGCCCCTGCCTGAACACCTGTGCAACCCCAGTGTGAGGACCAGAGGACCAGAATGAGCCCGTGTGTGAACACCTGTGCGAGCACCCGGGCAAGGTCCGATGCAAGGCCCTGTGCAAGCATCCTGTGAGAGGGCCTGTGCGCACACTTGTGTGAGCCCCTGTGCAGCACCTGAGGACCTGTATGAACACCTGTGAGAGCACCTTTGTGAGCCCCTGTGCAAACACCTGCGCAAGACCTGTGTGAGGCCTGTGCCAGCCCTGTGTGAACACCTGTGCAAGCCCTGTGCGAGCACCTGTGAGAAGACCTGTGCGAGGACCTGTGCAAAGTCCTGGGTCAGGACCAGGTGTGAACACCTGTGCGAGCACGTGTGAGGGCCTGTGCAAGCCCCTGTGCGAACACCTCTGTGAGACCTGTGCCAGCCCGTGTGAACACCTGTGC
Source organism: Dasypus novemcinctus (assembly GCF_030445035.2). Classification (NCBI taxonomy): domain Eukaryota; kingdom Metazoa; phylum Chordata; class Mammalia; order Cingulata; family Dasypodidae; genus Dasypus; species Dasypus novemcinctus. Next base: position 155,339,261 of record NC_080677.1, on the reverse strand, counting down.
AAGACCTGTGCGAGCATCTGTGCGAGGACCTGCGCAAGGACCTCTGTGTCCCTAAGAGGGCCGGCGTGATGTGGCAGAGGGGGGAGAAGGGCACAGCTTTGGAGTCGCATAGACCTCGTTAGAATTCAAGTTCTGTCCTTTCCTTAACGTGTGACCCTGCACGAATCCTTCACCTCCCAGTTCGGATATCTGTAAAGCTGGGGCTCTCCAGCCCCTCCCTGGGCGGTTGGGAGGCTGGTGAAGAGTTGCGCTTGTGCGGCCCGAGGACTGCTGGAAGGTCACTGCCTCTCTTACTCGGCACCAGAAGCACTGTGTCCCTGGCCTTTGTCTCAGCCTGCTTCCCCCTTGATTTATTTTCATCATAATGAGACCCACCTGCCTGACGAGACTGCAGGTTGGGACAGGTAGTTCCATCCGCAGCCTGCCACTGCCTGGAGGCACGATCCCGTGCAAGCCCCAGTGTGCAGAGCCCCTGTTGCCTCCAAGCATCTCTGACGCCCCTCCCAACTTCTACAATCTCAGGAGACCTCCCTCCCTTGGAATTTGTGATATTCCAATTAAGGTCACCATAAGAGACTCATCCCATGGCATGACATGACACAGCTCTAATTTATGGGGCGTCTGTTATGTACAGATGCATGCTGTAGCAGCTGAAGTTCCCAGCAGGCAGATATTCTTCTCCCCACCAGTGGGGGAGGGGACGGATGGAAAGGAAAATAATTTGGGTCAAGTCACAGCGTTGACGCCTGGCACAGGTGAGAGCTGAAGCCAGGCTGGCTTGATTCCAAAGCACTTATTCCTGCTGTGCTGAATGCCACGGTCTGTTGGTGACAAAGACCGCACTGGCCATTCAAAGGTCAACTATTCCGTTTGAGGATGGCTCCCACTTTCTCCTTTTCCTCTTCCCTCCAAATTTCCTACTGCTTAACAATGTCTTCGGCTCGTGAACCCAGAATTTTTGCACAACTGGGAAAAACCTCAAACTCTTTTTTGATGAGTTCCTAGAGTTCTCTGAGTGAACCACATCAAGATATTCCACCAGAGTCAAAGTAAATGTATCCCCAACTCATCTCTTTTTGCTGGATCCCCAAAATGCCCAAGGCTACTCCAGTGGTCACCCAACCTGGGCAAGTGCAGGCAGAAGGAGGTGGCAGTCTTAACTGAGTACCGCAAGAATACTTCTCTTTTGGCAGGTTTACAAAATGCGTAAACGTGTGACCATCCTGCTAAGGTGCATCCAGGGTCTTGGAAGGTGCCCATTCCAATGAGCGGCACCCAAGTCTGAGCTTCATCAACTCTGGGTAGAGCCACGCTTTCCTTGCTCAATGGTATTTTTAAATGGGACTTGGATTTCTCATTTACACATGGCCACATGCGCTAGAAGCACCAATGGCAGTAATGATTGCTGTTAAATATGACCCAATTATTATTCTCTCATGTGATTGATTTCCCTTCTTCAAGTCGGGAATTATTTTAATTATTTTCATCAATCACATAATCCTAGAGTTTCGGAAAGAAAGAAACAAAGCTCCTTGCATCCAAAAATCTTCTGGTTCTTCAAGGATGAGAAGACAGAGGCTCAATGAGGCTGTGTGACCCAGGAAACCACCCCCAACCACAGAGCCAGCCGGGCTTGCGCCTGGAAGAGCTCACCACGGCCAGCACATACTGAGCACTTTTTCAGCCCATGATGGGTTGGAAGCACAAGATATGCTCGCTATTCCCATGCTATTGGGGGATTTATACTGTATAGATTTAATGCAAGAATCTACCTGATAAAAGCCTAATTATTGTCATAGGCAAGAAATGTGATCTCAACTTATTCAATACTTATTTTTTTTTATTGATTTTGTAAAAATATTACATTAAAAAAAATATGAGGTCCCATTCAACCCCACCACCCCCACCACACCCCTCCCCCCCCCAGCAACACTCACTCCCATCATCATGACACATCCATTGCATTTGGTAAGTACCCTTCTTACCCAAACTTTATTGTTTTTGGCAAGAATCACCTATAACTTTACTTGGAAAAAACAAAACAAAACAACAACCGAGTACAGTGTGTTTTGCAAAGTATTATATATATATCTGTATGTCTATTCCACAAAAGAAAGGTTCAGAAGGATCCTATTGTCTCAGCTACCTGTTGGTGCTATAACAAATGACCCAAACTTAGTGGTTTCAAACACTGCAAATGTATTCTCTTACAGTTCTGGAGGCCAAAAGGCTGAAATGGGTCCCACTGGGCTACAATCAAGGTACTGGCAGATCTATGTTGTTTCTGGAAGCTCTAGGGGAGACTCTGTCTTCTTGCCTTGTTCAGCTTCTCCTTAGCTGGTGGCCCCTTCCTCCACCTTCAAATCCAGCAATAAGCCACCTTCCCATGCCTCTCTGCCTCTGCCCCATCTCCACATTGACCCTCTCGGACTCTAACCTTCCTGCCCCCCTCCCAGAAGTCCCCCTGGCATGACACTGGGCCCACCTGGGTAGCCCAGGCTCACCTTAGCATCGTCACACCTGCCAAGACCCTTCTGCCGGGAGGTGGCTTGGTCACAGGTTTTAGGAATTAGGATGTGGACATGTCTGGGGACCGTTATTCTGCCTGCCACACCTCTGCTGTGGATCCACTGGATGTGAGGCCAGTAGCTTTCTTTAAATTCATCAAATCCCAACTTCTAGAAGGTAGCCCTGATTGGTGTGCCTTCATCTCAGTTTCTCACAGGTGAGTCTTTTCCTGCATTCCTTAGTGTAACCTGATGTTTCTTCACCTCTGGCCAGCTTCCGAATCACCCAGAGAACTTGTCAAAACAGCTGGCAGATCTGAGCCCCAGAGTTTCTGATTCAGTGGGTCTGGAACGGGGCCCAAGAATTTGCCTTTCTTGGCCAGGTGTGATGTTTTTAAAATACGTCCACAAATTCTTTGCCACGCCTCCCTCCAGAAGGTGGGGACTTATTTTCCTTTTCTGAGAGCAGGCTGGATTTATCGACTCAGATCTCACTAAAAAAAAAAAAAAAAAATGGCCTGGAAGGGATGGAGTGTGGTTTTCAAGACAAGGTCCCAAAAGGCGTGCGCGTGCAGCTTCTCCTGGACGGCGGGCTCTGGGGAAAGCCCCTCCAGGAGCCCAGGCTAGAAATAAGGCCTTCTGCACACACACAGCACAAATTTGCCAGCCAGGTGAGTGACCCAACTTGGAAGCTGAGCCTGATTCTGCAGTCCTGGTATCCTCTAGACTTCCCCCTAATGAGAAACCCTGAGCCAGAATCCCCCAGCTAAGTCTTCTAAATCCCTGACCTTTGGCGATCATGAGAAATAGTAAATGCTCATTTAAGCCACTAAGTTTCAGTGTAACTTGTCCCACAGCAGCAGATAAATACTCCATGTGCTGCTGATGGTCTGGTGACGATGTCCACAGACCAGGTGTCAAGAACCACCAGTCCACCAGCGTGGAAGGCCCCGGCATGTCTCGCTGCCTGCCCTGATGCGAGCCAGCCCACAAGGAGGGTGAGCGCTCTCAGGCTCACATGGCCTGCAGATTCATCTGCTCTTTCCTGCAGATGTGTTCTGTTACACCAGTTGCTCTTTGTGTGCAACTGTTTTTCCTGAGAATAACAACAACAATATGTCAAATGAGAGCCGGACCCCAGAAGCCCAATTCTGTCTACTCGGTCATAAAAAATGTTGTGCCCATGGATAAAGAGCCAGACGGCGCAGTGAGAAGAGGAAATGATCGAAAGCTGGGTCGGCCGCCCTTTCTCACACCCTCGCAAGTCGGGAGATGAACAAGATGGAGCAGGAAAACACAACTCTCGACAAGAGAGGGAGAGAGAGCATTAGGAGCCAGGAGAACGCGGGGGTTTCCTACTGTTAGAGATGGAAAACCGGAGCCTCCCTCGTGTCAGAGGGTGAATTCGTGGGCCAGCTGAGAGGAAGTGGGGAGTTTTATACGAGCTGGGATGTCGGTGGGAACCAAGCAGACACGTTTCCTTTCTGGTTCTCCCCAAAGACTAGCAACCTCTTCAGCAAAGACGTGCTTCCGGGGGGTTCACTGCTGGTTTGCTTTCCCGATGGGCTGGTGTGGCCCAAGGAAGGAAATGCAATCCGAGAGTGAGGGGAAGGGAAATGGGGGTGGACCCAGGCACCCCAGAGCCCCATGAGTGCCTCCCGCCCGGCAGTGTCGAGAGAAGCTGGCCACGTCGGTGACCCCGTTCTAAGCGCCGGGGCTTCTCTGGCTTTTCTCTTTATTTTCTAGAAAAGTGAAATATGACATATGGTGCTGTGTACGTGAAATTCTTAAAGAGGTAAAACTAATCTATAGTGACAGCAGAAAAGTGGCTGCGCAGGGCCAACGTTGGTGGGGGAGGTGACTGCTACGGGCCGTGGAGAAATCCGGGCGTGGGGCGGTGATGGAAATGTCCCTTGTTTCAATTGTGGTGGCAGTTACACAGGTGTCTACCTCTGTCAAAACTCATCGAACCGTGCCCTTAGTAGAGGTGTATTTTATTGTCTGTAAATTACATCTTGATGATGTTCATTTAAAAAAATATGCCGTGATAGGGACTGTGAATAAAAAATGAATAAAATACGTAAAAAGTATGACATATTTGGATCCCTTCGGTGGGGTTGTCAAAGAGAAGGGGCATCAGGGGAGCAGGCGTTAAACTAGTTCAGTGCAGCCCCTAGGTACAGAAACGGAACCGAGGCATGCCCGTGATAGAAAGAGGATTTCTATTCTTGTCCTTATATCAACTTATAGCGTTGGCTGAACAAATTTTTCTTGGAAGCACTGTGTACGGATCTCGAGTCTCCAAGATGCAAGAACGATAGCATCTCTATTACTCAACTTCATTTCTATTTAGGAAGCAAATGTTGCAGAGAGTGGAGGGTTAATGTCAGGTTGGGGTTCGTTTCCCCCTTTTCCCGGGGTATATCCAATTTCTAGAAGGTTCCCTCAGTGCCTCGAACTCTGTGTCGGTGTAAATGTCCACTGCCGCGTGCACCTTCCGGCGCTCACCTGGGTCACGCCTCCTCCGTGCAGCCACAGAGATGGCCCTGGCTCTGGCGTTCGTGAGCACCGCCGCCTGCTTCTGTGCCGCAGTGGGGGCAGGGGTCCCTCCGGGGCTCGGAAAGCCTGTGCCTGGCCTGTCCACCTGGCCCCACGGTGAAGGCCCACACATGTCGCATTTGGCTGCCTCCAGGACTCTACCCCTAAGTAGGCCACAGGTCCCGTCTGTTCTTGGCTCCCCACACAACATCCTGGAATCTAGGAGAGGTGACATCAGCAGAGCAGTCTAGAGCAGCAAGTCTAGATTTGGACACCCCAGGTTCAAACCCTCACTCTGCCGGTCGCTAGCTATGCAGCTTGAACAAGGTAGGCCATCTCCGGAAGTCTCTGGAAATGATCACTCTTATCTTGTAAGATGGCTGCGGGGAATAAAGGAGTTAATTTCTAAAACTCTTAGAGGAGCCCCTGGCCCTCAGTGAGCTCTGCCCGAGGGACAGGGTCCTCGGCATCTGCATGTGCCTTGGTTTCCCTGCCACCTCTCAGGTCTCTCGGCTTCTCCTACCACTGGGGCAGTAGAGACTCCAGGGAGCTCCTTCCCTCTCTTAATCTTAGAGGATTTTCCTCAAAGGCACTCCCTCCCTCCCCCCTGAAAAGGTTTTTGCCTCAAGGGCACCTGGCCCGGGTCTCTAATGGTTCTGGTTTATGGGAACACAAAAACCAAGGACTTATTTGGCTTTTCCTGCTTCCCTCCTCTTCCTTGAAACAAGGAAGAACAAATAATTTTGAAAGAGAGTGGAGGGGAAGGGGAAATACTGAAAGGAAAAGAAACAGCGCAGTTGGTATTAAGCTCATCAAATCTAAATCTCCATCACACTTACCCAATTTTTGTTAAAATGTGGGAAAAAACGCATCTTCGAATAAATGAGATTTGATCTCTCGAAAATATTATCCTTGCTAGCCTAGCAAACAGAATGAAGAAAGACCAGCAAGCTCCCTGAGCCCTCAGCCTTCCATTCTGGGGGGAGGGACAGATGCTGCCCAGGTGAGCAAGTCACAGAGGGGACAAATGACACGTCTGTAAAGCACTGCAAGGAACGTATAGAGGATGCTGGGCACAGAGTGTGCGCTCAGGGCCCGTTGAGCTGAGGCTCGAGAAAATGACCTGGAAAGGAAAAGCAAGTGCAAAGGCTCTGGGGCTTTCAGGAGGAAGAACTGGACATTTTCAAGGAAGAGAAAGAAGGCCCGTGTGAGAGACGGCTCTCGTGTGTGGAGGGGCTGGTGAAGCCCAAGTCGCCTGAAGATGGTCAGGCTTGACAGGAAGGAAGGAAGCTTCCCATCACTGGATGTATCTAAACAGGGCGGACAATCACGAGGCGGGGATGTGATGGAAAGACTTCAAGGATAAATTGGAGGATGGAGTCAATGAAATGGATGATTTTCCTAATCCTCAGATTCTAGAATCCTACATTATTTACTCTAAAAAGTATGTGACTGATATTCAACGCTTTCCCCAAAGATTTTAAAGGCAACTCCCCCATCTTTCAACTACCTGGCTGAAAGGTGGAGAAGAGAGGAATAAAAGAAGAAAAGAAGAGAGAGAGATTCAGAAAAAGCAAACAAACAACCCTTCAAGTTAGCCTAAATCTAACATTTCTCAACATTTAACCACCTGCCTTGTTATTCCACGGCTGTGTCTTTCCACAGACACTGAAAGGGAAAGCCTTTGACCATGGCTGGAGAGCCTTTCTAGGAGGCTCAAAACATAGAGGGCAATAAAGTTCTACAAATTCCAGAAACTTCCTTGGACGGTCTTGTCCTGCTCAGTCCTGCCTCTGCTTTGAAATCGCCTCTGAGTTGTTTTTCCTGCTGCCTTGAGAGCGGCTCAAGAGTGTCGCCCTGAGCCTGGGGGAGCAGACGTGCCTTGGATTCCACTTAGGCCCCTCAGTGTGACGTTGGATCTCGAACTATTTAGAGAGGAAAGTGATTTTGTTTCAAAGAGCCCTCTCGTACCAATGAGTGACCGAGGTCCAGAAATTGACAGCTTCAGCCTCTCTCGAGAGGTGGATGGGGTATACCGTGCACCAGTCAGGATGCCGGGAAACGAGAACTCCTAACTCAAACGGCCTAGGAAGTGGAAGGAGCTTGTTAGGTCCCGGAGGCACAATGGGCTCCACAGCGTGGCCTGAGCAGGGTTCGGGTCGCGCTTCTCTGCAATTGCCTGGCTTTGTTCCCCGTGTGCCAGCACGGTCCTGGGCTGGTTCCTTCACGGCTCAGGCCATGTGGCCACACACCCACCACACCCCCTGAGGAAGAGGAGCTCCTCTCCTCCCAACCACACGAGGAAACAGCTCTGAATTTCAGTCCCACTGGAACAACTCAAGCCAACCACAGCTAGGATTATTCCAACTGGCCTTGGGCCCACCAGGGTCCAGCCTCGATTTGGCTCCTCGCACCGGGGAAGGGTGGAAGGGCTGTGAGCGGGCGGAACCCACGGGCCACCCCCACCCCTCCCAAAGAGAGAGCAGATGTTCCTTCAAAGCGAGCGCTTCTTTTTCTTTTCAATTTTTATGTGGTGACGTATGTAAAACACAAAACATCCCATTTTTACCAACTTCAAGTGTACACTTCAGTATATTAATTATATTCGGTGTTGTGCTACCATCACACCATCTATTACCAAAACACCCCAAGCAGGGACTCCGTAACCCACTAAGCAGTAACTCCCCAGGTCCCTCTCCCAGCCCCGGTAACCTTAGCCAACTTCCTGTCTCTATGAATTTGCTTACTCTAGATATTTCATGTACGTGGAATCATGCACTCTTTTTCCTTTCGTGTCTGGCTTCTTCCATGCAGCACAATGTCTTCAAGAGTCACCCATGCTGTAGCAAGAGTCAGGACCTCACTCCTTTTCACTAAAGGTGAGAATGTCTTACTCCAGATGCTCATGAATATTTTTACTATTTTTAAAAGGATGTTTACTTAAGATGCTCCCCTGAAAATCACATAGGCCCACAGTCCACCACCTAAGTATTTATAGCTGGGAAAGCAATTCCTGGCCCAGGGACCTGAGATCCACTCCCAGATAGTTTCCTTTCTTCTGCGGTAGAGCCCAGGTCCCCAGGGTGCTTGAGAATCTGATGTTGGTGACTTTGAGTTTTCCCATAAGCACTGAAATCTCATTAAGTTTGCTTCTAAGAGATAGTAGATGACAGGACAATACCCGGTATCAAAATTAACCCTTAGAAGGAAACTGAGGCTCAGAGAGACGAACAGATTTGCTGATAATAAGGTTGGTGACAGAAGCTGGATTCTAATTGGGGTCTCCTTATTCCCTGGGGAGGTCCTCCCACCAAAGATCACATACCACGCTCTTGGAAAAATCAAAGAAAAGCCAAGAATGGGGAGACTCCCCAGTGTCCCTGTTAGAGGTGGTCTCAGCATTCGTCCTCAAAATTAGGTCGTTTGTGTTATTATTACTGCAGAGCAGACCACACCTAACTTCACCGAGTAAAGTGACAATGACATCCCTTCTCAGGATTCTGCGGCCTGGGTTGGGCTTGGCCGGGGCTCTCTCTGCTGGTCTTACCCTCGGCCACTCAATGGGTGCACCAGGCGGGCACGTCTCATGCCTGCTCCCGGCTGGGCCGGCGGGGTGCTGGGAGGGCTGCACCGCTCTCGGGCCTTCCTTCCCACGTGGCCCTCCTGTGGCCCCTTGTGGCTGCTCCATCGGGCTACCTGGGCTTCTTACAGGAGGCCCCAGCATCCAAAAGGCAAAGGCAGCAGCTGTGCAGCCTTCTTACCACTGAGGCCCAGGACGGGTGGGTGTAGGGGGTTTTTCCATCACAGCTGCTGGTTAAAGCACGTCAGAGGCCCCATGCAGTCCAGGGGGTGGGGAGGGGTACCGACCACGAGCTCGGACCCCAGAAGGCCTGCTTTCCAGGGCCCAGTCGATAAGACCAGCGCCTGGGTGTGCATTATGCAAACGCACCTCTCAGCTCTGTCGTCACAGAGGAAAATTGAGACCCACAGCTTGGGAATGAGGACACGGCTGGCCAGCGGGCAGCAGCGAGCTGGGGAGGCAGGAACGCTCGCTCCACTTTCCCATGGGTCCTCATCAGCGCTCATTGCCTCACGACTCCTCGTTTTACTCCTCCCGCCCAGTCTTCCCTGGGGACTCCCAGTTCACCATTGTGACCCCATGGAGTTCCCAAGTCCCAGATAATCCCACCCGGGTAGACCACCGGGCCACTGCGAGTGTCACAGTGAGTCCTGGGCAGGAGCTCTGGGAGCATCCCGAGGGACCTCAGGGCCAGGCCTGTAATCTCAGGCTCTAGACCTGGGCCTGTCACCCAGGACGTCTGTCGAAGACGCTGAGCAGAAGCCGCCCAGGCTCGGCCACTGGGCAGTGCCTCCCACCGCCCGAGGAGGAAAGCCGAGCCTGGAGGACTAAATTTCAAACCCAGGCCATGGCTCCTGGCAGAAGGAGAGGCTAAATTTAGATCTCTGAGCAATCATTCCAGAAGTAAAGCCCTACGTACCAGGAAATAAGCAGGTTTTCAGGAGAGGCGTGCCAGCTGCTCACTCACGCGTGCAGGGATAGACATGTCCAGCGCACCTTACGTGCTAGGATCCGAGGAAGAGGACAAGGTGGGCCCTGCTTGGAGCAACATCTCAGCTGGCTTCACTCTCACAGAAGGGCCCAAGGGTGCAGGTGAAGTCCAGGAGGCAGTTCCAAAAGAAGAGGGCGTCGGCAGGGCCGGGTACGCTTGAGGGACAGAGATTCTGGACAAAGTTTGGGCTGTATGGCTTGACTAAGGGAGCCTAGCACATTTATGTTATGTTACGTTATGTTACATTATATGTCATGTTGTTATGTTACATTATATACTACAGATGACATTATTACATTATATTGTATTTTACCATATTATGTAATGTTCTATTAAATTATATATTACATTACATTAATTATATTAGATTATAATATTGTTTTATTATGTTACATATATTACATTATTACATTATATTGTTATATTGTATTATGCTATGCTCTATTAAATTTTATATTATGTTATATTACATTATATTATATTGTGTTATGCTGTATTATGTTATATATTACATTATATTATTACATTATATTGTTATACTATATTGTATTGTGTTGTTAGTTTCTATTAAATTATGTATTATATTATTTACATTATATCACATTAATTATATTACATTAATTATATTATATTATATTATATTATATTATATTACATTGTATTATATTATATTTTTATGCCTTCCACCTTCTTGCCTCACCTCACCTTCATAACCCTCTGTAGTGGTAAGCATCATTATCCCCATTTTACTGATGAGGAAACTGAGGCCCAGAGAGGGTAAGTGCTTTGTCTCAGGCCCTACAGCCTCTCGAGGACGGGTCGGCACGAGATCCGGTGGCCTCCTCAGGCCAGCCAGGCTGCAGAGAGCCTGCCACGGGGCGCCCGGGGTGAGGGCCACGCTCTCCCCGCCCCCAAAGCCAAGGCCCTCCGAGCGGGTGCCCAGCCGGGTGGAGGTCGCCCTGGCTCCCGGGCAGTGCCACCCGCCCACTGCTCAGCAGGCAGGGCTGATCCCAACGTCGGCAGCACGAGCTGCCGCACAAGCCGTCCCCAAGCTCAGCGCCCAGGGACACCAAGCACGGCAAGGGGCGCCAGCGGCTCCTGGGGTGGCAGCACCCACGCCACGCGCGCCGGGCCTTTCCGTCCCGGGTCCTGGCAGCCGCCCCAACGGCACAGCGCTTTCCTCTGCCCCTTCCCCGACAGGGACGGGGCCTGTGCGCGGGTGAGCTGCCGCCCCGCAGGGCAGACGCAGGCGTGGGCGCCCCCAGAGCCAGCAGGCGCAGCGCCTCCTGAGGGCCGGGGAAGCCCGTGACGGGCCAGTGCACCTGTTTCACGGGTTGACGTAGCCCAGCTTCCAGAACAACGCAGCCCGGAGAAGGAACCCAGGAAGCGCTGGTTGGACTGAAGCCAAGAGCCACGAAGCCACCTGGGATGCCAGCCTCGAGGGGGCCCAGCGATGCACCCCGGGGCTGCTCTGCTGCGCGAGATCCCAACGCAGGCACGACTGGTCATAAAGCCCCTTGGCAGGCGGGCTCTGCCCGGGCGGTGGCCAGCGTGCCCCAGCACAGCCCAGGCCCTGGCTCAGGAGGAGGAGGGTGGCACTCCTGTCCCTGAGAGTGGCTGGCCTGAGGTGGAGTGGCCTGGCTGGACCCCAGAACCTCCCGCTCAGCCCAGCGGCCGGGCTCACCCCTGGTCATTTCCCTTAATCTTCACTAACGCAACCCCCCAGGCGCGAGATTGCATTTGGGGGCACCGCCCGCTGAGCGGTGGCCAGGTTCTCGGATCACCACGTGTCATGTCTTTAGGTTTGCCCATAAACAACAAGAAATGCAGCTGTCACACTCATGCATGACAGCTGATACTCAGGGCTTCCTGCACTGGCCTACACCCCACCAGGGTCAGCGCTGGCCTCACCTGCTCAGGTGTGACCCAGAGGTAGTGACTCGTAGGCTTGGAGAAATAAATCAAGACGATCCCCCCCCATGCTGACCTTTTACTAGATCCACACGAGTCTGTCAGGTGAGCTGGTTTTGCTCTCTAGATAAATGAGGAGCTACAGGGTATGTTGCTAACAGTGAATTCTTGGCATTCTTTCTCAGACTTCTAAATCAGCAGGCTTGCACTGCCCGTCTTCTCTAGCACTGCTCAAGACTGATTAATGAATGCTACATCACGACTGTGGATGGTAAGAGGTGCCCCAGAATCACTTGAGTAGGGTGTTTTCAATCTTTTTAGGCAGCAGAACCCATCTTTAAACATGAGTCTACGCTGAAGCCCGTGATGTAATGTGTACTCTGCTACTTCTTATGTTGCAGTATGTTGCATGATGCTATGTTTTGTTATGTGATATTGTGTTAGTCGATTTGTGTTTTCTGTTGTATGCTATGTTATTTTATACTGGGTGATGTTATGTTCAATTATGTTATCTTATGGTTTATGTTGTGTTGTGTCATGCTATATTATGTTATGTTAGATAGTGCTGGGTAGCAGCTTTGGCTCAACGGATAGAGCATCCGCCTACCATATAGGAGGTCCATGGTTCAAACCCAGGGCCTCCTGACCCATGTGGTGAGCTGGCCCAAGTGCAGTGCTGATGCACTCGAGGAGTGCTAAGCCATGCAGGGGTATCCCCCGCATAGAGTGCACCCCATAAGGAGAGCCGCCCCGCGCAAAAAAAGTGCAGCCTGCCCAGTAGCAGTGCCGCACACATGGAGAGCTGATGCAGCAAGATGATGCAACAAAAAGAGACACAGATTCTGGGTGCCACTGACAATAGAAGCGAACACAGAAGAACACACAGCAAATGGACACAGAGAGCAGACAACTGGGGGGGGGGGGTAGAGAAATAAAAAATAAATCTTTTTAAAAAAAAATATTGTGTTGTGTTATATTAGTGTGTGATTTATGTAGTGTATGTTGCAGTATGTTATGTTACATAACATTGTGTTGTGTTATGTTGTATTGTGTTTTCTATTGTATGCTATGTTATTTACATTAGGTTATGTTTTAGGTTACATTGTTATGTTGAGTTTTGTTATTTCGTGCTATGTTGTTTTGTGTTATGTTGTGATTTATGTAGTGTTGTGTTATGTGATGTTACATCATCTTGTGTTGTTTTTTATGCAGTGTTATGGTGTGGTATGTTATGTTGCATTACATTGCATTGTGTTATGTTGTATTGTATTCTCTGTTGTCTGTTATTTTATGTTGGGTTATATTTTTGGTTGTGTTGTATTACATTGTGTTAGGTTACTTTGTGTTCTGTTATATTGTGATTTATGTTGTGTTATGTAATGTGATGTTGTGTTCTATTACTGTGTGTTTTATGTAGTGTTGTGGTATGTTGTGTTATAGTTTATACTGTGTCGTGTAGTGTGGAAACAAAGCTAGAAGAGCTGGGGTGAAGTCAGCCTGGCATGCCTTGACCTTCCTTCTGGCCCGGCCCGGGCTTCTCGGGATGTCTGGGCTCCAACCAGCACAGGTTCAGTCTAATCCAATCCCTCCTTTCAGAGATGTCAAAGAAGGTGAGAGGGGAAGGTCAAAGGTATCCCAGAATGACCAAGCCAGCGCCCACGTCTCCTCAGGGACCAGCCCCGTGCTCTGGGGCCCTTACCGGTCCAGTCCAAACCTGCCGCAGCGCAGGAGCTGAAAGCCACACCTGCGCGGGACGTGCACCAAAGAATGCCTGGCCGGGTCAGGAGCTCCGGGCGTGTGGGTGCCTGCACGGGATCCCACTGGCTGTTCAGGACGCAGGCAGCCAGGGATAAACATGGCTTTGACATGCACTCCCCACGCAGGGCCCCCCCGCTCTGCCCGGGGTTTAGGCATGAAGATACCTGACAGGCGACGCTGCACTCCCTGGCTGTGATTTCCCCTCTCTCAGTGAAATGTCTGTCCTCAAAATGGAGATAAAAGGGAGCTATTTCACGGCAAACACAAGAAAAGACAAAACCAAACAAACTCCTGTTCCATTCTTTTATTTATGGGAGGCAGATCAGAGGCAAGCCTTGCAAAAATTCCATCCAGAAGTCCAGGGAGAGACGGGGCGGTCTTTGGACAGAAGGGATGTCTGTCCCCTGCCCAGCTGCAGGCGCCCCATTTCCCTATTAACTCCTACGAGGCAAGGCGGGAGGGTCCCTTGATGAGCTGCCAGCCAGGTGAGTGTCTAGAAGAGCAGGTGCTCCGGAGATGACAAGAGCACTACCCAGAGGCGGACGCCCCCAAATGGCCCGGTTTCAATAGGCCTGTAGGTTCTCTGCTTCCTTAGTTACCTTCCTCCTTAGCTTGAGCTATTTGGAAAAGTTGTCCTCCTGCAGCCCAAGCCCCTGAGTCCTTTCTTAGCTGTGTCTCAGCCAAGAGTCCCGGGCCAGGGACCTCCCTGGGAAGCTGCTTCCCCGCACCCTCCCCTGCCACCCGCCGTGCACGGAGGAGGGTCACATGGCACCTCTGGCTGGAACACTCGTGGTGCTGTGAAATCCTAAACACTGGGGCCCTTGCCTGCCTGCCAAGGAGAACAGGGAGTCCTCGCTGGGGCCAGATGCTGAGGAGGCAGAGGGACGCGGCCTTATTAGGTCATCCAGCCGAGAGGACGGGCGCGCCTGTCCTGGGCTCACCAGCCCTTGAGAACTAAGCTCCTGATCTGGAAATCTGCAGCCTCCCCTGCTCGCTGCCCCCCCACCCCCACCCCCGCCGGCCCCCGGGGCTGGAATTTGCCCTCCTCCAAAGGCAGGCCCGTGTCCTTCTCCAGCTGCATCTTACTCCCCTCCAAGGAAAGGCAAAGAAAGCCCAGGGAGTGAACCTCTTGCCCTGGGGCCGAAGAGGATTTGTTCCAGTCTTGCTGGTCTCCTTACCCGTTGCTGTTTCTTAGCATGCAGTGCCTTTTACGATTCCATCATAATTTACTTCTTTGCGATGCGGGTTGTTGATCATCTGCTCCGTGCACTGAAATGTAAGCTCTCCGAGGAAGGACTCGGATCACCTGATCGTGGATACACATCTCAAGTGCAGTTTCAATAAATAGCTGTTGAGGGAGCTTCTTACACACAAAGATAACCCCCAGTGCCTGCTCTTTCACCCTACGTCCCATACTTCCTTCTCTCGGGGATTTCTAATTACAGTCACTTTATATTGACCTGCAGAGAGGACGAAAGTTATACTCATCACTTCCCTAGTTAACTTTACCTGGAAATCAACACACTCCCTCCATCTTCTTGGGGAAGATGGGCCAATCGGAGTGAACCCTTCCTCCTGCCATGAGTAAGCCAGTTTCCAAAGGCTGCTGATGATTCTCGCAGCTCATCTAGGATGTTGAGATGATGTCAACAAGCCATCAGCCAGCGGCAGGGCCCAGCCACCCCGGAGTCCCTGTGCTGGCTGCCAGCACTCAGGCGCTTTGCCCTACCCCATCCCCCAAAAGTGCTTCCAAGGTGGCCTCTGACAGATTCCACCACACGGAGGCCTAAATGCTCTGGAAGGCTTAACAAGGCCCCTCTCCAAGAACAGCTGTACTTGAAGCAGGCAAGCTTCAGTTCAAAAAGCAGATTCCTGGAGGGGAAATGTAACATCTCCAGGCTGGCCGGCGTCGGCCAGACCAGACAGCCGGAGCCACCACCTCCAGTACTCGGTCTGCTCTTTAGAAATATTCATTTGTGTTCTGTGATGAGAAAAACAATACCTGCTTATAGAAAAATTTGGAGTTATCAAATTGTATTAAAACAATTCCTAAAAAACCTTGTACACATTTTATAAATTTCCTTTCTCTCTCTTTTAGCCCAAACATGACCTCTTTTCTTATTTTCTCTTGTAGGGGAAGAAAAAAAAATCAGCCCATGTTTGTTATTCAGGTGGTGTAGCAGTTTAATATTATTGATGAATTCCCAAAAGAAATATTGGATTATGCTGGTAATCTGATCTGTGCCTGGGCATGATTGAGCTATGATTAGGGCATTGAGTCACCATCCTTGGTGAGTGTGGACTCACAGATAAAAGGCATGGCAAAGGACAGCATTGTGGGTTCTTGATGTTGGAGTTTTTTTGTTTTTTTTGGCTTTTTGATGTCCTCAGGTTTATTGAAAATGTTACAGCATAGCAGAAAGATTCAAATGGCTCCGTGTGATGTTTTGAGGTTCATCTCAAGTGCGGGCTGAGTGACCTGCAGACTGGAGAGCTTCAGTGATCTGATCCAGGGCTGAAACCTCAGGAACGTAATTATCTCTCCTTTCTCTCTCCTCCTCCTGCAGCTTGATGGAGAAACCTCACACGGGACCTCTCTGGATCCGCTTCATCAGATGTGTGACATAGCAAGCGATCTTGTTCCGGAACTTTTTGCTGGGAATGGCGGTGATCTCCTTGCACACGCGCTTGTTCGTGTGAAAGTCGTGGTCTAGGCGTGTGTAGTACTTCTCGATGATAACCCGAGCTGCCTTCTTCACGGTTTTGGTGTGACCGTGGCCCATGTTGGTGACTCTCTGGTAAAAGAGTGATGTTGGAGTTTTGATGCTAGAGTCTGAAGCTGAAGTCTTAAGCTAGAGCCCCAGGGAAAGAGACTGAGCTGTTTGTCAGATAGTCTACAGCCGACCTTGTGGAGGAAACAGAGTTGCTGAGCCCAGGAGAACCCAGGAAGCCTGAACCCTCGAAGACATCGGCAGCCATCTTGCTCCAACACATGGAAATAGACTTTGGTGAGGGAAGTAACTTATGCTTTACGGCCTGGTATCTATAAGCTCCTACCCCAAATAAATACCCGTTATAAAAACCAACCAATTTCTGATATTTTGCATCAGCACCCCTTTGGCTGACTAATACAGGTGGCTCACGGCTAGCTCTGGGATTCCTGAAAAAGCTTGGGAAGGCCTATTTCTGTCTCGAGAGCTGGCAAAGCAGTTCAAGGCCCTGAGGACAGGACCTGTGTGTGGTTTCACTCGATGGCACAGAAGAGGTGCTCAGTCCACGTCAGAGTCAGCCACAGGAAAATGTAGCCAAGTGGGTGACTGTGATAGACGTCAAGGATTCCCAGAGGTCTGCTCCTCGAAACCAAATGCCTGCTCTGCCTTTCGCTAAGACCTATAGTTCCATGGGGATAATTGTATTCTTGAATCCAAATCCTATTTTGCAAGTGAGAAAACTGAAATACCAGAAGTGTGAAGTGATTGTAAATAAATTGAAACATGTTCCAATGCTGTTGTCCACGGAAGGGAATCATGCGGAGTCACAATTAGGAATCACGCAGGAATCACGGCAAGCAGGCGGGAACTCTTCCTTAACGCTAAGGAGCTGGAGTGGATGTGGCTCAACTGATAGAGCTTCCACCCACCATGTGGGAGGACCTGGGTTCGATCCCTGGGGCCTTCTGGTGAAAAAGAAGAGCAAGCGTGCCCGCGCAGCGAGCCAGCGCCCATGCGAGTGCCTGCTTGGTGAGCCACTGCCCACGTGAGTGCCCATGTGATGAGTGCGAGTGCCCGCACGGTGAGTGGGAAGTGCCCGCGCAGTGATCTAGTGCCCACGCAAGTGCCCGCGTGAGGGCCTGCATGGTGAGCCAGTGCCCATGCAAGTGAGTCACGCAGCAAGATGATGATGCTTCAAAAAGAGACAAGGGCAGAGTCAAGGTGAAGCACAGCAGAAACCAGGCAGGACCTGAGGTGGTACAATTGACAAGGAACCTCTCTCCACATCAGGGGTCTCCAGGAGAGAAAATGAGAAGAGAAGACAATACAAGTGCATCCATCATCCATGAGGAATCTAGGCCCCCTCTTGATATAGATGTGGAGTGGACACAACCATTCCAGGGTCCACAGGATGGAGGCATAGAGTATGGATTAGAGTGGACTTACTGATATTCTATTCATGAACTATTGTGATTAGTAATCAAAGAAAATGTGGCATTGATGTGGAGAAAGTGGCCATGGTGGCTGCTGGGGGTAGGGAGTGGGAGGAAGAGGTGTGATGTGGGGGCATTTTCGGGGGTTGGAGTTGTCCTGGGTGGTGCTACAGGGACAGTTATCAGACATTGTATGTCCTCCCATGGCCCACTGGGTGGACTGTGAGACAGTGTGGGCTATGGTGTGGACCACTGACCATGAGGTGCAGTGGTGCTCAGAGATGTATTCACCAAGTGCAATGAATGTCTCATGATGATGGAGGGGGTTGTTGTTATAGGGGGAGGAGTGGGGGGAGGGGGGTGGGGGTATATGGGGACCTCATATTTTTTAATGTAACATTAAATAAATAAACAAACAAACAAACAAATAAATGAAAAGAAGACAATACAGACAGCAAAAACAGCAGGGTGGGAGCAGGGGAAGGGGGGAAAATAAATATATAAATCTTTTAAAAAAATAAAAAGCTAAGGAGCTAGAGGGGATGTGGCTCAAGAGGTCAAGCGCCTGCTTCCCACATGGGAGGTCCAGGGTTCAGTTCCCATTGTCTCCAAAAATAAAAAGCTAAGGAGCAAAAGGCAAGCAGGAGCACAGAGGGCACAGAGGCCCAGGAGCATTGGAGTGGTGTTGACTCAACAAAAGCAGGAGATGTGGAATTACAGAAATGCTGGTGGCATTAAGAAAACCATCCGATCTCTAATATTCCTGCTTTCTTGCACGTATGGTGAAGATAGGATCAGGGTCCGGTGACCCTAAAGGAATTAGCTGGGTAGCTTAAAACTTGCAAATGCCTGGGCCTCACTTTGAGAAATTCCACTGGTTTGGCTTAAGGTCCTGGTATTGACAGGTTGTTTCTTAATATAATTTTTTCTTAAGATCCCCAGTGGATTTCAACATGCAGCAAGATCGTTTCTGAAGTGGCTTTTAGCGCGCGATTCACATTCTGTGTAATTTTGGAGCCAGGAAGCCTCGCATTTGCTCAGTTTGCACTGCCAGGAGAATGCAGCGCGCCTGCCTGGCCTTCCCAGGGGCAATTGTGTGCGTACCCTGCCTCTGCACAGAGCCGCTCAGCACTTAAGGGAGCGGGCGCTTTCCACAGTGCCACCAGCAGCTTCCAAAGGCAACATATACTCCCTGTGGCTTTCCCGTCTTCATCTAAGTGTCTAGGAAAAAAGGGCGTAGGGGCAAGGCTATCCCTCAAGCCATAGGGTAAATTCTTGTGGCTCTTTGGGGAAGATCAAGTATGCTATTTCCCCCACAGACTCTATCAATAGCTCATCAATGAGGGAAACAATTATCCACGGTGTCCCCAAGGTTGCTTTTATTGTCGGACTGTTAGACAAGTTTTAAAACATTGAAAAGGCATTTTTAAATGCAAAGTAAAGGGGTTGGGAGGGGCTGAAAAGTAAACTCATTCATAATTGATCTCGTTGCCAAGCGCCACCTTCATCTTGATGTGCTAACAAGATGTGCTACATCTCAGCTTGGGAGCTGGTATCAGCCTGCATCGAATCTGCTGACTTTTCTGATCCCCTAGAGAACTGGCTAGAGCCTATATTTCCTGGAGCCACTGGGGAAAATGAACTGTGCTCTCAGGGAAGTCAGCCTCGTGAACATTTGGGACTTTTCTTATCCACCCCCACAGGCCTCTAAACACCCAAGAGCTCTCTGTGAGTTTATGCAAATTTATATTTTCAACTGTTGCCTCAGCAAGTATCCATTTCACAATAACTAGAGTTTTAGCCTGAGGACATTTGCATCAATTGTTGTGATTTTCCCACCCCTTAAGTACAACTACTTTGGCAAACTACCTCTTATGACCTCAAACTCCATCTGATTTTCATCAAATGTGCTCTTTGCAACGAAAAGAAAAGCCAAGTCAAACTTTTACAAGGTCAGCACGGATATATCTTTGCAGGTGCCACACTGTGGATATGAAAAATAATAGCGGTACAATTTCTAGAAAATAACCCAAGTTTTTACAGCTGCTGTGGGATTTATAAGCATATGAGTACAAGAAGTCAACCCCTGGGCCATCTCACCCTCTCATCACCTGTAAATAGGAGACCTCGAGGAGTGCAGATGTTGAAACATACCAAGAACCACAATCCAGGAAAAATGAATAGGCTAGCGGGCTGCCTGCACACCTGACCATATGGAAAATAAGTTAACTTTATTCCAATGGCATTACCGTCAAATGAGAGAATGTTGTTGCCAATATGAAAAGCCAGAACTTCATTCTGGGGTAACAAATCTATTGATTTATTACAAACCTTCCAAAATAAAGAGGAAAAGTAATCTAACTCTGGGCCCAGAGCCATCCCTTCGTTACTGTAGGGGCAGTAGACAGCTGCCTCCATGGTATAATTTGATGAGCTTTGCAGCCTGCCCTACTTCTCGAAATTTCCACCGTTAGGGATCCTCCACAGGGTTGAGTTAGAGTGTCTCCCTGGATTAAAAAACCTTCTCTGCGATATCCATGGGCAGACACATCCGGGGATGGGAAGCTAAGCCCTTCCTCTAATTTCCATCCATTCATCCTGATCTTGCCAGCTAGAGCCCCATCAAATAAATCTATCACTTCTTCCCCACGATAGGGCCTCAAACATTAGAAGACAGCTAGCAAGTCTCCTACAACCCTTCTCCTTTCAGATTCAAAATCTTGAGCTATTGCAACCAGTTCTAACTGATGTGATTTCCAGAATCATCATTTGAGCACCTCCCTCTGGACCTGATCTAGACCTGTTACAGTTATTAATATGCTCCTTAAATATGACGGCGAAGCACGAGGCCCAGGCTCCAGAAGTGGTCTGACTGGCACAGAGACGGCAGAACTGCTACTGCTTCATTCATTCGTTTGCTGTGTTTCTCTCCATACACTCTAAGGCCCGGTTAACCTTTCACTATGCCGTGGGATCAAATGGGACTTACAATTCCCTAAAAGCTCCTCAGGCTTCTCCACAGGAATTCCTACGAAGCCAGGATGTCCCATAATTAATCCCAATCCCATTCCATTTGTTGCAGCTCCCTGTCAGCCTGTCAAGGTTCTACCCCATCTCGATCCTTCTATTCCGCTCCAGCTCCACGTCAGCTGTAGAGCGATGAGGACGCCTTTGGCTTCCTGATTCAAGTTGTTGATAAAAGTGAGGAACCCAGAGGGCCCTAAGGAAACACCTTCCAGGTGGACAGCGATCCCCTGGGTACAAATTTCTCTGCTGACACGAGACCAGCTCCTCTGCATGTCCCTCCCGCACTGAGCAAAGACCTGAGGGCGTTTCCCCGCTGGATCCAAGTGTGGGGTGGAAAGCATGGTGCTCCCCCATGAGCTTCTTGCTCTCTTTGGTTTTCATTTTCTCGAGCTGTGCTGCTTCCCCCCTGGGAGGCTTGTGGAGTGGGCGAGAAGCTCACACCATGGCGAGTGTCCTGCGCACTTCTTGTGCACGGCTCAGGCGTCCCTGGTAGCTCCTCGAGGCTCCCCAACATTAACCCTAGACCTCACTGCCCCTTGACGCATGTCTTCTTCCCTCCTCGTCCTCTGTCATGGGCTGCTCTGAGCGGTCCCCGGGCAGCCCCTGCCGTACTGCTCCTCCTGGACCTGCCACGCCCATACCACCCGAGGCCTTGGCAGGGGCCTCGGGGGCTGTACTGGGGCCCTCCTCCAGGGCTGCCCCTCCCCTGGGACAGCCGTCCGCTGGGATGAGAGGACCAGCACTCACCCTCCTGGACCACGTTCCTGGTGATGGCCTGTGCGCTGGGCGGCCCACGTGCGCGGACAAAGCCCCCAAGAGCACGGAAAGGGGCGGCGGGCGGGAGGAGAAAGGGGGCCGGCTGTGGCGCCAAGGCCGGAGTGCGGGTGTGGAACCCCAGCGCCTGCAGGTGGAAATTCGAACCTGGCCTTCAAGGCCGTGATGCGGGTAGGTCTTCAAAGCCTGAGGATGGAACCTGTTTGTGTACACGGCGGCTCGCCCGCCCTTAGCGCCTTTAAGCATTTAGACGCGTGGTACGCGGGTTTCCGTCTGTGCTCTCGCCCCATGGCCTCCACTGTCAGCCGGCAGCCTGCTGCTGACTGTCATCGTATTTAGAGAGCCTCCTTCCTGCTGATAGTATCTTTTAAGAGAGGCTGGTGAGGCTAAGAACACATCGCATCTACGTTTTCTCTGAGTGTTTGGAAACGTGTGTAACAGGTGCTATCGCAGGCCGCTGAGTTTCCAGCAAGCTAAGAGTCAGGCTAAGTGCTGCATAAGAAGCACCAGAACTTAGAGGCATGAAACAACATCGAGTTTCTTTTCTCAAGTTTCTGGATCTGGACTTTGTACAGAGCACTGAGGTGATCTGAACAGCCGCTCGCCTCTGCCACTGATGTGTGCGGAGCTGGCGGCTGGTGGGCTTGGCTGGGGTGGTGCAGCTGGGCCTTGGCTCCTCCTGTCACTCAGGCTCCTGGTTCTCCTTCGTGTGCCCTCCCCAGATGGCCGGCTTGAGCTTCCTCACGACATGGAGACTTGGATGGTTGGATGGCTTGCACGGCTGCTGGCTTCCCCAGAGAGAAAGCAGATGTCAGCGCTCTTAAAGCTGGTCCAAGGACCGGCATCACATCCCTTCAGGGCTCGAGGCAAATCCCAGCCCAGGTCCAAGGGGACAGGCAGGACGAGACTCCACTTCCTGGCGAGTGGGTTGGTGGGGGCTCACAGCTCAGGTAGGCCAGGCCAGGGTTTAGAGTGAGCGAAGCCAGACCACAAAGCGAAGCCCACAGTCACGGGCTGTTGAGAATGACAGCAAAGGGCAGCCTGCGGATGTCAGGGGAAAAGAGAAAGCGCTAGAACTTCCCACCTCCCTTTTTGCCCTAGCTCAGCCAGGTCTGGCTTCCTCCCAGCTGGGGTTTCCCCAACATTAGAACGTATATGTGGGGTTGTGGGTTGGGTCCTCTGATACTGCCTATGCTGGGGCATGGCTGATCTTGCACCTCAGCCCTCCAGACCATCGTGTTTCTCCTTGGCAGATGGAAGGAAACACTGAGATAAGTCTTTTTTTTTTTTGGCTTTATTCTTTTTTTAATGTTACATTAAAAAAATATGAGGTCCTCATATACGCCCCACTGCCCTCACCCCTTTCCTCCCCCCATAACAACCACCTCCTCCATCATCATGAGACATTCATTGCACTTGGTGCACCTCATGGTCAGTGGTCCACACCATAGCCCACACTCTCCCACAGTCCACCCAGTGGGCCATGGGAGGACATACAATGTCCAGTAACCGTCTCTGCAGCACCACCCAGGACAACTCCAACCCTCGAAAGTGCCCCCACATCACATCTCTTCCTCCCACTCCCTACCCCCAGCAGCCACCATGGCCACTTTCTCCATACCAATGCCACATTTTCTTTGATTACTAATTGCAATAGTTGAGATAAGCCTTTGAGAACTAGATTTGGAGCCCCTGTGATGGATCTGCATGTGAATGCTTAAAATGGCTGCTTCTGGGTGTCTCTGGCTTCTCCTCCTGCCTTTACCCACCAGTGGTGGATTTAAAACATGGCCCCAAATGCTCTGACACTCCTCGACAGGTGGGTCTCTACCACTCCATTTGAATCTGCATCCTCCATAGCACACAGAGGAAGGGAGGCAGAGGGATGCCAGGGCTGGGTATAAAAGGCCAGCCAGAGCTGCTTCACTCATTGCGGTGGCCACTCTGGGTGCTCCAGCTGACGGGTTCCAGCTGAGCTCAACCTTCCTACAATCCCTGCCACAGTGGGAGCAGAGTTGAGGGTGAATCTGGGAAGGGCAGCCTCCCGCCCCAGCTCTCTCGGCCCCAGCCATTTGAGTTCTCCCAGCTTTTCGAATCAGCTCCAGCAGGGGCCACAGACATTGCAGAGCAGAGACAGGCCATCCTGCTGTGCCCTGATTGAATTTCCATAATAAGCGAGCATAATAAAATGAATATTTTATGCCACCACCTCTTAGGCTGCTTTTTAACAAAGCATCCGTAACTGGAACACAGGCTCAGCATCTGCCTCTAAATGAGTACTAATAGAGTGCTTTGCTAAATAAATACGTTCAAAAAACAAAAACAAATCAAGAAAAAGGACTTGTCCCAGGGACTAGCCAGGTACAAGTACAGGCAGGAAATGTGACTCCAAGTTGGATGGAGCCCAGTTCCAAGCCAGCCTCACTTGTTTTGATTTTGGTTTTGTTTTCACGAGAACGTTCATTTCTCTAGTCCTGACATAGCTCCCATGAAGTCAGCCTGGCTCTGGAAAATTTCCTGAGCCAATCTGGGGGTGGGGGAGTGGTGGCAGATTCCCCTTTGTTGTTGCTTCCTAGAGCTGCCAGGAGATGAAAGCGATGGGCGAAGAGTCAGCATTTGACAGGCTTCCTGCGACTATTAAATGAACCATAGTGATAATTTTTTCAAATGTAGGCATGGGGGAGGGGAAAGGAAATCCACAATATGGGGAAGTTTATGTGGCAGCCCTCTGGATTCACCACAGAATTCCTTTACAGGAAGGAGGGAGAAATATTTTCTACTGATTGTTTCTTTTCCTAAGGGAGAGAAAATACACAGGCCACCAGGTACCAAAGGTGCCACAGCATTTATTTTGCATTCTGAATTGATTCCATGTACAATTAAAGGAGCAGAAGCTTGGCGTACGCTCAGGAGAAAGTGTCAAGCAGTGTAGGCGCAATCCACATATCTCTCCAGGTTGGGGATTTTCATATTTGCCACCTTACATGATCCACTCTTCAGGACAGGTAGTATCATCTTTGTTTTTTAATTGAACGGAGTGAGTTGTCCAAGGTTGCCCAGCATGGAGTGGCAGCCCCAGGGTTTGGGCACCTCCACGTTCTTTGATTGCAACCAATAGGTTCACTTGTGAGGTGGACTGAGTTATGTTTAGATCAGTTCTTGGTCTTGATTTGTATCTCTTTGGGTGTGAATCCATTGTAGATAGGGCCTTTTGACAATGCTATTTTCAGTTAAGGTGGGGCCCAACTGAATGAGGTTGGAGACCTTTATAGGCAGAGAAAATTTAGACACAGTGAAAGAAAGCCGGGCAGAGGAGCCAGTAGCTGGAGGTCAGTGGGACCTGGAAGAGCACGAAAAGGACATGGCCATGTGACGAGAGAGCCAAGGAGCCCAAGGACTCCTAGCCAGCCAGAACGCTGCTGACCCTTCCAGCCTCTGAAATTCAAGACATAAATTCCTCTTGTTAAGCCAACTCATTGTGCCATAGTTGTCTTAGCAGCCTGGCAAACAGAGAGTTAATCATACAGAATTTATTGGAGGAAACTGAGGGAGCTTGTGAGACTTAAGGGAAGGGTAAAGAACCACATTCAGAGCAGAAAGGAGCTAGGCACCTTGGCAGGGTCTTGGAGCTTGTGACAGGCTTGCCCAAGCATCACCACTGAATGAGTAAACTCCAGTGGCTTTCTGTCTTTTCATCACTCTATCCCTTGCTTACCCCCACACATTTGTAATTCAAATTCCAGAGAGGCGCCTCAGTTTTGAAGACTTCAGTTGGTCTAGCTTATGTCAAATGATCATCCCTTAACTGAAGGGAAACATGGTAGTCTTCTCAAACCTAATCCAGCGAGAAAGGAATGACTCAACTCTCCCTATCCCAAATTGGGCTGCTATTTACCAAAGAAGGTACGAAGAATGTGGGACAATCAAAAGGACACCCAAAACCCACTCTATCTGCACTATCCAAGGCTGGGTGCTGAGTTCTTCTTCCCACTTTAGCTCCATATGGGATTTCAAACTCTATCCAGGCTCTGTGCAATGTGAGGTCCCCTTACCAGGAGGGAAGAAGACCAAAAGGAACCGGAGAGAAGGGGCTTCTCTGGGCTGTGGGTGGACCCAGCTAGGGTCCCTTAAACCCGGAGCGGATTGGAATTGCATGTTATTTATTACCTTCTGAGCTGCTCTTTATAAGGCATTTTTGCCTGAGCCACAGGGTTGATAACAAATGCAAAAAAAGTGGAGAAAATGCTGATTTAAAGTACCAATATGAGATGATGATGATGTAATCTATGGAGTAAACAAGAGGAGCTATTGAGTTATAAATAATCTTTTATGGCAATCTTGAATAGGTCTGATACCAGATGGCTAGCAAATACTCACACTTTATGGAAATTCCTTTCCTTTGAAAAGAAGGGGAAGCCATCTATAACACAAACTTATATGTGCTCTGCTCACATGGGCTTTATTTTGTGCGTTTTTTGTGATCTGGTTAACCCTTTTTGGTCGTCTAAGTAAGATATGCCTAGTTAGGTATTTCCTGGTTTGAGGGCACCTAAACCCTGTACAGAAACTTTGGATCATTTCCCTACATCTAGCCTTAACGTTGGCCTATTGCCTTAAGATTCTGCGTTGCACAGTCACCAAATGAAGTATGTCAGCCCCAAAACGCACAGAGTGCGTGTTGAGAACTGTGAGTTGGGAGAGATCTAGAATTTTCTCGGACTGAAGCAACCTCTAGGGAATTTTGAAGGCTGAATTTTAAGTATGTTGGTTCCAAGAAAGCTGGGACCTTGACCAACCCCTTGCTTTGCGGCCCTCCCCATTCCATCCCATGCCTTCCCCATACAAGGGAACCACCGCCCTGGAGCCCATGCTCATTATTCTCTGGCTTTCCTTTTCCTATGTTGTTACCTCCTTTCTATGTATTTTTGGAAAATGTTTTTGTATTTCTTGTTTTTGACTTCATAAAATGAAGCTGGATGATGTGAACCTGGGTGAATAAACGGTATCATTCTCTATCCCTTTTTCAATGTCTTCCGCATTTCATAAATTTTTTAGAAGGACAACAAAGTTAGAATTGCAGGCTTTGAAAAATGATTTCTAAGCAGCCCCTCCTCCCGAGCCCAGCTGCCACTTGAAAAACGCCAATACAAAGAGAGAAAATGTTTATTGCTTCGGATCAGAACTGCATCTTCAACAAGGGGCAGACTAATCTTTGCTTTACTCTTTAGAGGACTCACTGAATGCAGTTTTTGGCCAGTGCCTGAGGTTCTGCCAGTAGATGAGTGCATGGCAGGCAACAAGCTGGACGCTCAGCAGCTTAAGTCAATTGTTGCAGGCTCCACAATTCTCTCTTGGTCTGAGCCTGGAATGATGTGTCCACATTTTGGGGAACACTGTGCTCAAGGAAGCAGCTGGAACTTGCTTGTGATATATTTACGATGCACTCCTGAGGCTAGAGAAAATTTTCCCTTGTTGCAATTACATTTTACCTCTTTATCAAAATCCTGCTTTGGCCAACTGCCTTGGATCCTTGGAAAATAGGATTCTATCTCTCTCTGCTCTTCCAAGCAGATTGGCAAGACCCCAGAGGAGCCATCTCCTGGGAAGCTTTACCCAGTCACGGAGTCAAGTTTCAGCTGCAAGGGGCAGACTACTCGGCTCACAGCTCAGCTCTGCCTCAGACTTACCTCGGTCCTGATTCAGACTGCCTCTCACTAAATTGGGTGAGAGTCACTGAAATCAAGGGCTGGGCTTCCAGGAGGAGAGAGGAGAGAGCAGAGCAGCTTCCTGCACTCTTCAGCTGAGAAAACCTCGAATCCGTGGGCCTGCCCGGCAGCCAGAGGGGCCTGCCGCTCTGGGGGGTGGGGTGTCAGCCCAGAGGCTGCCCCCCGGGCCGGCAGTCAGGCTGCTTTCGAGGCAGGGCCCAGACACGGGGTGCTGGCAGCCTGCGGGAGCTCTCTGCTGGGAAGCAGCGCAGGGATCCCGTCTGTGGCGCCGTCTTGGAATAGGCCCCCCGTTTTCCACTCCTCCCTGCCAGGTCCCCTCAATCATCATCCCAGACCCCCACCCCTGCGGAGCCCGCCGCAGCCTGTCTGTGCCCGGCTGGGGCTTCGGGATTGTGGCCACACAGCGGGGGCCAGAGCTGTGGCCCTCTCGGTTCTGGCAGCCGAGCTTCTTCCCAGGCGGGAAACAATACCTGGACCCCACCAGGTGGCTTCTTACTGCCACCCAGACTTGCTTCAGGTGGAGGCGGCGAGTGCAAAGAGCCGCGGGCTGAACCCTCCCAGCGAGACGGCCTGCTCGCCTTACCCCTGACCTTTAGAGGGGAGGCGGGAGCCGGACAAAACAAAGTGAAATCGGAGACCAGCCACATCATGAGACCGCAGACATCTCATCCCCGGCACGAAACCCCCTCCTAAAACTCCCCTTGCTGGAAGAATCTTGCCATTAGCCAGGCCTGCTCTTCTAGGACATACTCAAGAAAACCTCCGAAGTCCCATAAGTAGTGTCCGAAGAGGCAGGAAGGACATGAAGCCCGAGGTTAGAGACCTGCAGCCCAGTACTGTCCCTCTAAAGCGCTGCCCCACGCTTTAGCCTGCAAGGGTGGCTGGGGCCCAGGAGCCTGCCTTCTAACAAGCTCCCACAGATCCCACTCGGGAGCAAGGGCCCGATTGGGATGCTTTTGAATTTACGGGCCATTTCGGCAACCCCCAAAGCTCGTACAACGTGCTGATGCGTCGTCACTGGCTCACGCATTCGTCCAGCGTTTGCTGGCTCCCTGCAACGTGACAGATGCTGCGCTGGGCACCAGGAAAACAGACCTGGACAGACCTCAAGACGCCCTGAGTTCTCCCATAAACCCTCCAACAAACTGACCTTGAGCATTCCCAACGGGCTGCTCCTCACATCACAGGTACAGCGGGCACCGAGAGGAGCTGCCACCCGTAAGGCTCCCGTGGAGGCAGGGGAAGCGCCGGGTCCCTGACCAGCCCACCTGCTGGGAAGCCCTAGCGGAGGCCCGCGCTCTCCTGGGCGCTAGGCTGGGCGCTGCGGGTGGGACCCTATAGCCGTAAGAGAGGGGACTGCCATGCACACCAAGGAGCTGTGGCCTGCCCCCAGGGGCACACGGCTGCCTCTGCAGGAGCAGAGCCCTCATGGGGAAGGGCGAGAGAGAGAGGGAAGGCAGGAAGGAAGAAGGGAGGGAGGGAGGAAGGAAGAAGGAAGGGAGGATGGAAGGAAGGCAGGAAGGAAGGAAGAGGGAGGGAGGGAGGAGGGGAAGAGAGGAAGGAAGGAAGGAAGGAAGGAAGGAAGGAAGGAAGGAAGGAAGGAAGGAAGGAAGGAAGGAAGGAAGGAAGGAAGGAAGGAGGGAAGGAAGGAAGGAAGGAAGGAAGGAAGGAAGGAAGGAAGGAAGGAAGGAAGGAAGGAAGGAAGGAAGGCTTTTTCCAGTTCTCTTTGCTGCGTTTTCCTCCTCGTCCTCACTGCCCCGTAGTGAGTGTCCCAGGATTAATTCTTAGCCCCTCTGCTTCTTCACCCATACTCATATCCTATGGTAGCTCATCCAGTCCCGTGATTTTAAACACTGTGTGCTATCATGACTCTGAAATTTTATATCTCTAGGCTCAATTTCCCCCTGAGGTCCAGACCTATGCATTCATCTGTCTAATTAACATCTCTCCTAAGAGCAATGCCAGGTTTAATGGGGTCCAAGCCGGTGTGGCTGTGTCCTGTCATCCAATCTGTGCACTGCCCAAAGGCAGGCAGCCAAGGAAGTGAGATGGGGCCGAAATGCAGCCCACGCTGGGTTTGCCAAACCGTGGAATCTGGTGTGGCCTCTTTCCCTCGGTGGAGGAAGTCCGCTCGTCTATGGAAAATGGGATGTCGTTTCCTACGTTGGCCGTAAAAAGTACCACACAGTAGGGGCTCAAGGCCACAGAACTGTATTCTCTCAGTTCTGGAGGCCACAGATCTGAAATCCCGGTGTCAGCAGGGCCGTGCGCCCCGAAAACCCTCAGGGGAGATGCCTTCCTGCTCTTTGGCTGCTGGCGTGTGCTGCTCTCCTGGGTGACTCTGGCATCCTTGGCTCGCAGGTGCCCACCGTCAGTGAGGTCTCTGCCATGACAGGGCCCCCTCTTCATGTCTGCGTCCAATCACCCCCTCTTACAAGGACACCGTCAGACTGAACTTACAAGGACATGGTCATAGCGCGTTAGGACCTGCCCTAAGCGAAGCTGGCCTCATCTTAACTCCTTATATTTTCAGAGTCTCTCTTTTTAAATAAGCTCAGCATTTGCAGGACTGGAGGACAGGAGCCTGCCACCTCAAGCCATACGGGAGAGCCTTTTCTAATTCTCACAAGGCTAATTCATCAGGCAGCTGGGGCCCTGCCCAAAACGACTCTTTTGATTTCTCCCCACCCCAGACTTAGACTCTGGCTCCATTCAGTTATTGCAAAGGAAGAAGAAAAAGGAGCAAGAGGATGAGGATGGAGAGGAGAAGAAAAGGAAGGAAAAGAAATTGGGCACCTCCACCTCTTTGCTCTGTCCAATCCAGCCCCTAATATATCCTGAATGTGACCTCTTCTCCCCACTTCTGCCACATGGTGGTCTAGGCCCCCATTACCTCTGGGTGCCTGCACAAAATCAGTATTAGTCAGCCAAAGGGGTGCTGATGCAAAATACCAGAAATGGGTTGGTTTTTGTAAAGGGTATTTATTTGGGGTAGGAGCTCACAGATAGCAGGCCATAAGCATAAGTTACTTCCCTCACCAAAGTCTATTTGGAGCAAGGTGGCTGCCGATGTCTGCGAGGGTTCAGGCTTCCTGGGTTCCTATGTTCCTGGGGCTTGCTTTTCTCTGAGTTCAAGGTTCCTTCCTTCCTGGGGTTGCCTTCTCTTTCCTCTGCGATCTTACTTCCCAGGGCTTCAGTTTAATTTTTCAGCATTAAACTCCAACATCAAACTTCAACATCAGAAACCCTCACATCAAAAGCTCCAACTCTGTCCTTCGCCATGCCTTTCATCCGTGAGTCCCCACCCTCCTAGGGGTGGGGACCAGGTGGGGACTCCACACCTAGTGACAACTCAATCATGCCCAGGTACAGATCAGATTACAAACATAACCCAATATTTCTTTTTGGAATTCATCAATTACATCGAACTGCTACATCCCCCAGCTGTTCTCCCAGCCCCTGCTCCTGCCATACTACAATCGTTCTTCCACTGCACAGACAGAAGTTTTCTAAGACATAAATAATATCTTACCACCGACCTCCACTTAAAACCCTCCAATACTTTCCTGACTCAACCAGAACCAAACTTTGCAAACCCTTTCCTGCAGATGACATCTTCCCAATTCAATCTCCCTTTGCCCCAGGCTCACAGCACTCCAGCCCCACTCGCCTCTTTCCTGTCTGGGACACACAGAGCTCCCTTCTGCCTCAGGACCTTTGCACTTACCATTCCTTTTCCTAACTCACCATGCTGCCACCTCATTTTCCATATTCAAGTCTGAAGTTATATGTTACCTTCTCAGAAAGCCCTTGCTTGATCAAACTGGCTAAAACAGTGTGCCCCTTCCCAACATCATTTCCCTTCCTATTTCCCAATTTTTTCTTCTTCTTTGCACCATCACCTCCTGAAATTACCCTATCACCTGGTCTCTTCACTGGCAGTCTGTCCCTGATGGACGTAGGATGACCGAATACCTGAAAGTGATTTGTTTCTCTCCCTGTTGCTAGGATAAAAAGAAAAGAATTGTACGTAAATCAGAAGGTAATGAAATGCAACCCTCTCTTTGGGCCAAATTCTGCTTTTGGTGGTCAAGAATATCCTGTTGAAGCAATGAAGTATGAAAACCAGCTTCAGGCAGTTGGCCGGACCTGCGCAGAAGCAGCCCCTTGCTGTCCTCACTTCAACGTGGTTAATTAACATAGTAAAATTCCCACCCGGGGGTGGAGTTATCTGCCCCCTTCTTGATCATGCAATGTATGTGCAAGCGTGATTTCCTGAACATACTAATCATACAATTATATAACCAGCTACGTGTGTTCATCCATATGCATAAAAACTAATGCATAATCAAAGCAAATGCTAAGTAGTAACTTGGATATTTAAGCACAGGGAGTCAGGTCTGAGTCACTTTGGACTGGCCTTGGCTTCTTACCTCTGCAGACGTAATGAATGTGAGTTTGCCTAACTCTCGTGTTGAAATTTCCTTCATGCCATCTCTGGTTATCCATAAAGGCCCTGCTTTGAGGCCTAACATCCCAACCACCTCCCCACCGTGTCAGCTCTGCAGGCACAGCATCTCTCTTCCTTGATCCACTGTGTCCCCAGCGTTGGCTAAGTGCCCAGCACACAGCAGGCGCTCCGTGAGTTGACAAAGTGGCCTGGGAGATCAGGATGTGGAGGCAAAGGAGACCTCAGGTGGACAGAGGGAAGGAGAAAGGGCGGGAGCCAAGAGCTGAGGGGGAAGAAGGAGGCGAGAAACAGTGGAAGTGGGGAGGGGCTTGAAGGTGCGGGAGGGGGAGCGAGAGCCTGCGAGCCAAGGAAATGGGGCTGCACCTGGCACCAGAGGGTAGGCCCCTGCTGACCCCGTGCCGGCTCTGTGGAGGCCCCGCGCCCCCGCTCATGGGGCTGGGGCTCTGGGCCTACTTCCAGGGGCACCCCTGGCAGCTAGTGGTTGGCCAGGCCGGATGGGCCCCGTGCTCCGTTGTGCCTCCAGCTCCAGGTGAAGGTCAGTGAGGTCAGGAGGAAGCAAGGCTGTCCAGAGCCAGATGTGGGCTGCGGCCTCCCCTCCTCTGCCTGGCGTTCTAGGGGCGTTTGAGGCAAGCCTCGGTCTCTGCTCCTTTCACGTTTCCCTGGGCCCCGACTGTCCTGGGAGCTCGGAGGGTTGAACTAGGTGGCAATGAGTGCATTTCTGAAAGGGAGAGAAACGCGACAGCTGCTGTGGGTGGAACTTGCCTCGTGGATGAGCATAAAGGAAGGTGAAGAATTCTAGCTATAAAATCACCCTTCCGGGGTGGAGAACTTGGCCCTGTGCTTAGGTTATCCGTCTACCACATGGGAGGTCCACGGTTCAAACCCCGGGCCTCCTTGACCCATGTGGAGCTGGCCCATGCGCAGTGCTGATGTGCGCAAGGAGTGTCCTGCCATGCAGGGGTGTCCCCCGCATAGGGGAGCCCCACGCGCAAGGAGTGCGCCCCGTAAGGAGAGCCGCCCAGCGCGAAAGAAAGTGCAGCCTGCCCAGGAATGGCACCACCCACACGGAGAAATGACACAAGATGCCGCAGCAAAAAGAAATACAGATTCCCGTGCCGCTGACAACAACAGAAGTGGACAAAGAAGACGCAGCAGATGGACACAGAGAACAGACAACCGGGGTGGGGGAAAAGGGGAGAGAAATAAATAAATATATCTTAAAAAAAAAAAAATCACCCTTCCAGCTGTTTTCTCCGTAGTCTAATAATCTCCTCCTATCAGTTGAGGAGCAGAGGCCATTGCCAAAAAAAAAAGAGCATCTTGAGCTTCTAAAGTAAAAACCATGCCCCAGTGGTCTTCAGAGTTTATATTCATCAAGGGAAGATAAGGGGAAGGGCCCCTGCCCTAAAAGAGGGCCTGCGGTGAGATCTGTTTGCCCCCTGTCCTCCCCGTTGCCACTTCAGCTCTGACATTCAACTTGCATGAGCATGCTCCTCCCTGCCATGGCTCAAATTCTGAGGTTATGTGGGTGGGGGGACAGAAAATAGAAGAAAAAAGAGAGAGGGGCACAGCCAGTAGAAACAAAAATGGTAGACCAGTGCCCCCAATTTACCACTCCCCCTCTCCCCCCC
Organism: Dasypus novemcinctus; assembly: GCF_030445035.2. Lineage (NCBI taxonomy): Eukaryota > Metazoa > Chordata > Mammalia > Cingulata > Dasypodidae > Dasypus > Dasypus novemcinctus. The sequence continues at coordinate 155,306,203 of NC_080677.1, read as the reverse complement.
ACCCCCCAGCTAGAGTTTTCTGGGTGCTGGTTTCTCCTTGGGTTCCAGCAGCCCCAGCGGCAGTGGAATCACAAAGAAGCTACTTGTGAATCTCAGAATGCGCTTATCTCAAAAGACATCTCGGGCTTGTTGTTGCAGCCTCGCAGACCAGATTGCTGTGGCAGGTGTAAAATTACATCCACAGGGCAGTTACTCGGGGTGGTTCTCTGCCAACTTTGTGTCTGTTTAAAATGCCAGGGCTTTGCCTAAGCCCACCTGCTCAGGCGCACGGCGAGCTTGAGAAGCTCCTTGTGCATCTCTGGCAGGCGTGGGCCCCGGGTTTAGGTCCCCAGCTTCCCTGCCTTTGGGCTACCAGCCCTCTGGGTTCCCTTGAATTGTCTGTGAAATCCTGCAGGACCTTGTGAGCTGAACCTTGAAAGGAAGTCAACACAAACCCGAACCATGTACGGTCCTGAGCAAGGGAAATGACTTGCAAAACACTGAGCAGTGACAGCCCAGATAAAAAGTATTTTCGTGGCAGGGACTCAAAGCAACTGCGCCGGGGACCACATGGTTTACAAAGGAATCATCTGTGAATTGAACGTGGCTGGGTCGACAGCCTACCGCCCGGAGGAGAAGCTTCGTGGGACGCTCAGTCCTTGGGCTCTCCTAGCACCTGGCCTCGTAAGGGGGGGTTCTCGTCACCCCGACGCAAGCTCGAGAGAAAGAGGGACCGGTGCAGGCTTTGCCAAGCTAGGGCCTCGTGGTTCTTAAAGCAAACATCGGTCGCACCTGACACATCCAGAAAGTCAATGCCACGTCTCTGAGGAATCCCCCTGCCTTCTCCAAATTCTGAGTTTCCAGTGATTCGAGAACTCCATTGGCAATTGGTTAGTGACATTTATGATTTGTACGAATTCCCCCTTGCTCTGCTCTCAAGCGGCATAAACGTCCCCTTGTTCATTCATCAGACCAGCTGGTTTGTCTTTCCAGCTGCAGTCCATCTCCCCAGGTCGCTGGCTCTCATGGACGTGGACACGAGGTCTGTGTGGCTGTCCCCACACCCCAGCTGATGGCTTGGGGGAAATCCACTTACCTGTGGCGCCTTCCTTCCCCTCTGGCCCTGAGCGTCCTTTTGGGAGCTATGTTCTCCTTCTGAGAGGGTGACCCTGCCAGAGAAGGGGCACGTGTGCTCGGATTCTGGCTTCTGTGGGGGTCTTTTCTCCCCAGCGCCCTGCCACCTCGCACCCACTGCGCACTCTGTGATGAGCCTGTGCCTCGGGTCCCAGCTCCCTCTGCCTGTCAGTTCCGAGGCTCACAGCCGCGTCAGGGAAACGCCAAGAAGAAACACATTTACAAAGGGGAGATGTGATGAGGCTCTATGAGCCTTTAGAGGAAAGTGGGCCCACCGCCTGGGAGGCTGGGGTGGGTGGTGTAGAAATAGGCATCGTCCTGCATGGGCTGATGGGCGCAGAGAGATGGGGAGTTTGTGTTTTAAAACACAGTCACTTGACGCCCTAAAAGGAAGCAGGGCATTTTGGAGGAAAGGCTATTTCCAGGTCTAGGGCAGGAAAGCAAGGAAAGTATCAAAGGCCAATGGTCATTGAAAAGGAGATGGGAGCCAACGGGAAGGGACACCATTGGCCAAAGATGGAACAATTTAAGCATAAAAAAGATTGACGAATGCCCTTAAATTTTACATCTGCCACAGCAATCTACTTCGCGTTCATAATAATTTGAGAGAAAGAGAGAGAACACCTCATCGCCTCCCACCAAAAAGCAAGCAAGCCAGCAAACCAAAACAATCTCTTTGGACACCAGTGGAATGAACTACGACACCAAATCCTCACTCTGAAAATGAGCAATGAAAAGGAAAGAATTAAGCACTTCTCCAGCCTTTCCTTTGGGGACTGGCTAAGGAAATTTATTTTATGAAAGAAAGTGAACTGATAAATGTGAAGGGTAATAGAATTTTCTTAAAAGTCTTTTTTTTGCTAACTCTAGTGACATAATTGATTGAAGCCACAGCCATCAGCGGCTGAGCTGTAAAATGAGAACTGATGGGGTCTTACAGGATGTCCCCCCCTGAGCCTACTGCTCAACAGGAAAGATGGGATGAAAGAGGACAGTGAAGGGCTCTACAAGGAAGGAAGCAAATCCAGAATGGGGGGCATCTCCAGTTTCTGCAGGTAGTCAGTGGCATGGGGGAGAAGCGAGGGGAGATTTTCCTCTAGTTTAAAAAAGAGATGAGACATAACGAAATGCAATTTGCAGACCTTATCCAAATCCTACTTAGAACAAACCAACTGCAAAAAGCAGTTTTTGACAGAATTGGGCAGATTTATTGACAAACTGGGTATAAAGTGACACCAGGAATTGTTGTCTGTGATAATGACATTGTGGTTATGTAAGAAAATGCCCCTAATTTTTCAGAGATACCTACAGAAGTGTGCTTACTTTTAAGTATGTTTGGTACTTTCAAAATATAAAAACTTTAAAAATTGCTCAGATTTAATATGAATCTTTTAAAAAGCAGAAATTATAGAGAGAGTACATTGTTAGAATACCTACCTTTAAGTTTTGCTTTAAATTTTAAGTTAGAGGATTTTAACATCAAGTTCGCAATATTTTCTTTATGAATTCTAAGAGCAAAGACCATATAGCAACCAAAATTACAAGAAAAAATGAGAATACAAGAGTATCCCTAAACATCATGCTTACTGAACAGTCTTTTCAAGTCGTTTTTATTACGTTTTAGTCATCAATAGCTGTTCAAAACTCTCTTCCAAAGATGCTAAGTAGCTGGGCAAGTCTGGAAATAGGAAGGACCCCAAGAGAGACATTTGTGTAGATGAGTGTCCTCTGACTAAGCTGACATGTTGCTCCCCCCTGCCCAGCAGAAATTGCCTGGGAGAGGTCCCAGGAAGTGTGATATATGTGTCTAGGTGTGTGCTCCTTACTGCTGCTGTCTAGTGACAGCCCCCTCTGCTTCTGGGCAGGGAGGGGGTTTCTTTTCACCACTCCCTTGAAGTTTGGCATGGCCATATGACTTGTCCTGGCAGGTGAAGTAGGAGCAGAAGTGACATGGCTCACTGCCAGGCAGGAGCATTTAAATCCAGCGTGTGACTTTTCCAACTCCCGTTGCCCCAGAAGCCACCACAGGTAATCCCTGCCCACCCTGTAAGGTGTGCTCACCATGAAGCATAAGGGAGAAATCAATCTCTCTTTTCTCTTAGAAGCCCTTGAGATTTGGAGAAGTTTTGTTACAGCAGCACAGTCTCCCTGATACTTTCTAATACAGGGTGCAAAAGGGGTTTGTTTTTTTCTCTATGTGTCTTAATTTGCATTTCCTGAATTACTGTTATAATAATATTACTAATATGATAATCAGTTTACACCCTTTATCCTATTCAAGTCTCACTGCAAACTGTGTGTAGGATTCTATTACTTTCATCTGTATTTTACATTTGAGACAAACAGGCTCATGGAGACTAAGTAACGTGCCCAGGATCAAGCAGGAGGGTGAGGAGAGCCGGGAGCAGGGCGCAGACTGTTCTAGAGAGCAGCTCCTCACACTTGGGAAAGGCTCTCTTTGGACCTTCTCTGAGGGGCCCTGTTCCCACTCACAGTGATTTATTAAATGTAATTTTTAAATAAACTTCATTTCGGAAAGCAAGTCAATAAAACAGTAAGTTTAAGGCTGAGCCGGTGAAAAATTTCACAGATTAGAGTCCGTGGTTCCAGGGTTGTGCATCATAGTTTGCTTCTCTGTAGCATATAGAACCAAAAGACTGCTTTCCCAAAACCAAAACTCAAAACATCCTCACAAATCACTCTGTTTATTAGAACAAAACTTGCCTCATGGATCACTTCTAACCGGATAAACAATCACGTCAAAGTATCTGAAGGTTCCCAGGGAGTTTCTGTTCGAGGCCAAATCCTCGGCAGCCTTCTGCAAATGAGGCCCGCTCCCCGTGGGTGGGGCTGGCCCTGGCAGACCCACGGGGCCGCCGGGCCCTTCCTCCTAGCCACCTTCTCGGGTGTGCGACAGGTCAGGCACCCGTGTTAATAACCCTAACAGGGACCCCAGCAAGTTGGTACTATTGCTATTCCTGATTTTACAGATGGGGAAACTGAGGCACGGGGCAGTGACATCGCTTTCTCAAGGTCTCGGAGCTAACCTGTGACAGAGCCAGGGTGAGTTCAGGCTGCCTGGCGCCAGCCCTCGCACTTAACCCCGAGGGCGTCCCGTCCATCTCCCCTGCCCACGTTTCCAAGGCCCCACAGCCAGGCGGGCTGGCACAAGGTGCACCTGCTTCCTTCCAGCCCCCCTCATCCCCTGCCTTGTGCCCTGGCTGGGCTCCCTGCACTGAGGTTGAATACGGGGCTCCTGACAGAGAGTCACAGCCTGAAGGCCTCGGAGCAGACCGCCTACACGGGCCTGCGGGGACGGGGAGTGATGACGGTGTCAACAGTCCAAACACAAGAACGTTCCGAAAATGGAGCCACAGGGGAGAAATACAATAATGGAACGTGTGGACGGTAAGCTGTGATATGGTAACGTTTTACAGCAATGGCAAAGAAGGTACTATATCAGAGCTAAGGGTCAGTAATGGGGGGCTGTCAGTGGCCTGGAATTTTCCCTTGGTGATTCATGAAAACGTCCTGAAATGGACTGAGCGGATGGCAGCATGTCTCCAATGGAACCGAGAGCCACTGAGGGTGCACTTTGGACGGACTGGGTGAGGCGGGGGATTGTACAAAACAGAGAACCCCGTGGTGAATGATGGGCAGGATGTTCTCTCATGAACTGTAGCAAATACGCAATCCTATTACATGGTGTTAATAACAGGATGGTTTGTGGGGGAAGCAGATGGAATAAAAGCTGCCACTATTGTGCTATCCTGTGCTGATGTTCTTTCATCATTCATAACAAATGTGTCACAACAACGTAAGGTGGGGGAGGGGGGGCGATGCGCGGGAATCCTGTATGGTAGGCACGATTTTTTTTAACTCACAACTTCTCAAATAAGTTTTTAAAAAAAATTTTCGAAGAGTGAATGAAACATAAGATTGTATAAATGTAAAATGTGTCAAAAGGAGAGGGACCAACAAAAGCTATGGCCGCAGAAGGCCCTGGAATAGGACAATTTCCAAGGCAAGTCAAGCACCTGTAGCCTGCATGACCCCATCCCAGAGATGCACGGTTGCTCGTTCCTCAGTCCCTGACCTGCCTTCCCCTCTCCGGCCCGCGCATTAGCTAACCCCACAGCTATAAATACGCTGAGACGCTAGTGACTCTGTGTAGCAGAGATGGGACCTACTGTCCAGAAGCCTAATGAAGGGTGGCAGTGAGAATGGCAGGGCAGGCTGTGAAGAGATTGCATTTCCCAAGTTCCTTTGCAGCCATGCAATTAAGTTTTGGCCAATGAGGTGTAAGAGGGGAGGTAAGGGAGACTCAAAGGGAATGGAATCAACTGGAGGTACAGCCTTTTGCCTTCCCTCACTTTTCCAGCTACCTGGAATGTAGAGTTAATGGTTAAGCTCCAGCAGCCATACTGGACCATGAGGTGGCCTTGAGGACAATTAGCCAGGGTGGACGATGATAAAACAGAAAGTGCCTGGAACCCCCATCTGCCCCTAACTTGTCTACCTCCAGAGGTAAAATTCATATAATGTAAAATTAATCATTAACCATTTTAAAATGTATGGTTCAGTGCCATTGAGTACATTCACAGTGCTGTGCAGCCGTCACCTCTATTAATTCCAAGATATTTGCATCCCTCTAAAAGCAAGGCCCAGACCCATTAGTGCTCACTGCCCGTTCCCCAGCCCCCCAGGCCCTGGCAACGGCTAGTCTGCACTCTGTCTCTACAGGCTTACCTATTCTGGACATTTCCTATAAATGGAATCGTAATCTGTGACTTTTGCATCTGACTTCTCTCACTTAGCATATTGTTTCCAAGTTCATTCACTCCTTCTTCCTTTTTACGGCAAATAATATCCCATTGTAGGTATATACCAGATTTAGTTATCCATTCATCAGCCATGGGGTCCAGATAACTTTTAAGTGGGAAAGAAATAAAACCCAAGCCTGTTTAAGCTACTGATATTTGCAAGTGTCTATTACATATGGCCAAGCCTAATGCTATATCTCTATCTATCAAACATTTGTCTCTAACTTTAACCTTTTCAGCTACATATTTGACATTTATGCTTGAGATCAAAAAGACACCTTAAACTGAACAAGACCCAAACAGAACTCTTGATATTTTCTCCCCTTTCTTTCCCAAACTTGGTCCTGCAGATTCTTCCCCATCTCAAGGGAATGGAGCTACCATATTCCAAGTTGCTCAGAACAAAAACCAAGGATTTTCCTCGATTCCTTTTTCCTGCAGTCTCCCACATCGGCAAATCCTATTCAGCTCTACTGCCAAAATACACCCCAAACCTGTGCACGCCTCCCCACCCCCACGGCTCTCACCTGTTGGAGCCCACCACCTCCCACCTGCCCCCAGCTGCTCCGATTCCACATCCCCCAGCCCCAGCGCCAGCCCCTGCTCCAGTTCTCCCTTCCGTCAGCAATGGCAGTGACCTTTTAAAAACCGCACAGCAGATCAGATCCCTCATCTGCTCACAGCCTCCAAGGGCTTCCTCCACAATGAGAATGAACCCCAGACTCCTGGCTCAGGACTGCCGAGCTCTAAGGGAGCCAGCCCCTGCCCTCCAATTCGACTGCCTGCTCCACCCCCGCTGCATCACCAAGCTCCGGGCCCACTGCACTTCCCTCTCCTGCTCCAACAAGCCAGCCTTGCTCCCCTGAGCCCTGGAATCTGCCATGCAAAGACTCTGATGCCGATGGCTGGCTCCTCTCATTCATGCCTGGGATCAGAAGCCACCCACATACCTTATCCCCCGCTGGCCCCCTTTCCGCTTCCCTTTCTCCCAGTTTTGTTTCCTTTTTGGCATCTGTCAGCATCTATCTACTTACTCACCTGGTTGTATGCTTACTGTCCTTCACCCGCTGCAGGTGTATGAACGCTGTTTGTTCACCACGATTTCCCTAGGAGGAACACAGGCAGACAAAAACATTTATGGGATCAATTAATGAAATTCCTGTGTCACCCACTTTTTCACGGGCCAGACTTCTTGCCCTTTTTACGGTTCTCACCCAACATCCTTAATCCCAATAATAAATGTCCTGGGCAACACTTCTCAGTCATTTTCACCAGGAAGTCAGTGAAGTCATTAGCCATCCCCTATTGCCCCAAGGTTCAGGGGGCAAATACAGAAGCCAGGGCGCAAACGGAAGTGGTTTTGTGTTTTACCTACAAGGGGATTTTGCATTTGGCACTGTAATATATCATCAAACTATCAGGAAAAGAATATCCAGGGAGAAGCCGCGTTTCTTCTCTGGCTCCATGTACCTGACACATGGCAGTGTGTGTGGTTGTGTCACACACTTCATGACACACACACACGGGGTAGGAAGGGGATTCTCACCTGCTTTTAGTCTGAATTCCGGGACTGGTTTCCACCGCTCTGCCCCTGAAATGTACAGAAATCTGTTTTGGAATAACCCTCTCTGAATCATTGTTTGCCCCAGGATGATTAAATGCCCTCTACAATTCTGCAAAGAAAGAAAACAAAATGTTTACGACTACTAAAACCATGGTGGAAGAGCCAAGGGTATGTGAAATCAACTAAGAAAGGCAAAGTGTTGCATGCTCTGCAACTCTTTCATCAAGATAGAAAAGTTGTAAGCAAAGAAATGCATTTCAGCTCACGGAGGAGCGGCCTACCACCCTTCCGAGGTCGTGCTCGTCATGCTGCCTGGCCCATCCGGAGCAAGCATCTCGGCCCCGCTCCATCTCCTGCAACTGGCCCGCTCCCAGCACCTCTCCTCCCTCTTGGTCTTTCTACCCAAAGACTCCCTCCTGGGCTTCTAATGAGCAGGATAGATGAGGAGCCAACTCTTCATTCCATATATGATTCTCTCTTTTTTAATTAGATTTTTTTCTTACTGAGAGAAAATACAGAAACAACTATGGTAATTGGGGAAAAAATGAAACAGTTAAACAGAATATACACTGACAAGTAAATTTCGGCATGTGATGCTTATGTGTGTGGGTCTTGCAGCCAAATCTGGCTCCTCCATTCACTAGCTGGGTGACCATAGGCAAGTGACTTAAATTCCCTGTGCCTCAGTTTCCTCAACTATAAAATGGAGATCATAATAATACCTTCCTCAGAGTGCCGTCGTGAGAAGTATATGTGTTCATTCATGTAAAGTGCATATTTTCAGGATGCACAAGCACCCAAAAGTTCTATAAAAAGAATAGATGATACAATTCTTGTCATCATTATTTCCTCTCACCCTAGAATCCAAGGTCACCAGGAATAACAGTTTTTTGTATATCCTTCTGAAAATTATCTATGCATACATAAGTGTTGTAGCAGTTTGATATGGTTATGAATTCCAAAAATAGATATTGGATTATGTTAATAATCTGGCCTGTACCTGGGCCTGATTGAGTTATGATTAGGGCTTTGATTGGGCCATGTCATTAGGGCGTCATTAGTTCCCACCAAGGGGTGGGGACAAACAGATAAAAGGCAAGGCAAAGGACAGTGTTGAGGGCTTTTAATGTTGGAGTTTGATGCTGAAGCTAAAGCCCCAGGGAGAGAGACACAGCCAATCGCCTGATAGTCTACGGCTGACCTTGTGGAGAGAGGCAAAGCCTAGAGAGCCTCATCGTCTACAGCTGACCTTGTGGAGAAAACAGAGGAGCTGAGCCCAAAGGGACCCAGGAAGCCTGAACCCTCGCAGATGTCAGCAGCCATCTTGCTCCAACACATGAAAATAGACTTTGGTGAGGGAAGTAACTTATGCTTTATGGCCTGGTGTCTGTAAGCTCCTACCCCAAATAAATACCCTTTATAAAGACCAACCAATTTCTGGTATTTTGCATCAGCACCCCTTTGGCTGACTAATACAAGTGCGTTCCTCATTTTTATATGAATGGTAACATATCATAACCCTCTTCTGCATTTCAGTTCACACATCTCTCCACCTCACTGGTTATCAATAAAATATTCCTGTTTGACCAGTCCTCTATTGTCGGACATTTATTTTTTCCACTATTTTGTCATCACAAATAATACCTCAAATACATATTTATACACGTTTTGGTGCATATTTCTGAGTATATCTGTAGATAAATTCCTTGAAGTTGAATTGCTGAATCAAGATAATGTGCATTTTACATTTTGACGGGTATTATTGAATTGTCCATGATTCCATTTTCTGCAGAGTCATTCCCTGGGACAGCTGAAATGGACAATCTAGTAACAGACAAGCACTTTCCATGCAGGCAGCTGTCCACCTGGCTGGCATCTTCCAGAAGGCCCTTAACTTTTCCACAAATCTGCTTCAGGTAAGATAAGGTGTGGACAAGACACCTTATCTTACCTGAAACAGATTTTCTGCCCATCATTCATTTCTAATCTTTCTCAACACTTCCATTATAATAAAGATCTAAACTTATATTCTTTAGACCTAATTTGAAAACTCTTGCATCTTGCATCTATTTCCCAATTTCTGCCATTCCCTGCTGACTTTATGAGTTGTTTATTTGATCAGCTCTCTATGATTTATAAGACTCATAGAGTCCATCCTCTTTTTTATTGATGGATGGTGGTCTTTTTGGGGGGGGTGAGGTGGGAGAGGGAGATGATTTGAGTTAGGGTTCCACAAAACTCTCATAAAAGTCATTTTTTTTTAACTCAGGTGTTCTCCCATTACTGTATTCATTTCTACGGCACTTACTCATTTCCTGCCATTGAACAGTGCTCTTGCTTGTAAAATAGATTATTATCAGGCACCTTCTTTTACTAAGAAAGTTCCCTCATCTTGGGGTTTTCCTAAACCAATAAGTACCTTCAGAGTTATTGTCTGTGAGTTGAGAAATCTGAATTGTCAGCCCAGCATGGCCAGATCTCGGATCCCTTAAGAGGCCTCAGTTTCCTCTTCGGAAAAAGTAGGGCCAGACCATTACCCCTGCCTGCACTAAAGTTCTGCGATTTTTCTACTCTTTTCCAGATGGACTCTATCTGCCAGAAATGTTCATGACTATTCTGGCTAAAAAAAAATATTTCTCTTTCCAGAAAGACACACAGAAACAATTAAGAAAATGTTTAAAACCCACATGGGATTTACTCACGTATTCCCTTGGAGGGCTGTCTCTTTTGAAGTAAACGAGAAGTAAATAAAGGAGCCACAGTGGTAATTTCCACCTAAAAACAACAGCACCAGCCAACTGCCCCCAAACTCAAGACCCTCTTCAAGGGTGAGGTGTGTCCAGGGAGTGACGAGATGAAGTCGAGGCTTACAAGAAAGTTTTACTCTGGGGTCCCTTTTAAATGGCAGTAAGTGGAAAATGAGAATTACTTCTTTCAAGGCCTTCAGAAAAGGAATCTGTCATAGTTTAAACATTTCCTCCATGGTTGAGGATAACTGTCCAAGATTTATATCTGTAGAGTATGAAATTGCATCACCTTGCCTACTGCAAAACTAAAAAAGATATTTGCAAGTAATTGGACAGAGAGAAAACAAAGAAGTAACAAAGGAAAGGCATTTGTCTTTGTAGACTATTGGAAGAATTTTCTTTCTTGTGTTTTTGTAGAGAGATTAGTCAGGACCCTGATGCACCAAATCACTTTCACTTTAATGTCAACAGTACCGCTTCAAAAGGAAAATAAAATTGGCAGACAAAATTCTCATTGACAAAAATATTAATTAGTGTTATATTAAGGCTCTTTTCCTGATCTAAGAAGATGCATTCCTTTCTTGACCTTTTAGTTACTCTTTTATCTTTTAACTGAAACCATTTCTTAGTTTTTCACAGCCCTTTTCAGCCTCATTTATTACCTGTGGGGCTATTACTCAGAAAATTGGATTTTTCTCCTGATAACTGGAGCAAGATTTCCTTTTTATTCATTTCATGCCAAAAACTCTTCCAGAAACTTCTCGTTCATCATTCCATCCCTTAAATATTTATCTAGCACCATGTGTGCCGCACACTGGAACATGTGCTCCAGGGGAGGAGTTGCTCTTGCCTGCCAAGATTTTTAATCTAGAATTTTCCTGGGGAAAGCATACAAATTGAAAGTCACCTAGCAATATAATTCAATCCCACAGATATTTTTTAAAACCTGCTATGTGCTAGACCCAGGGAATAAAAAAATAACTAAGATAGAAGGGGAACTCCCAGCCCAAAGGAGAAACAGACAAGATGCTCGCAAACGGTTCTGCAGCAGATGGTTCAGAACTGAACAGACAGTTGTCCAAGTTGCTGAGGAAATGAGGAGGAGCACAGGATGGAGTGTTTTATTACACCTGGAAGAGTCGGAAAAGTCTACCGTGCAAGACTTAAAGACTGAGCTGGAAGTTGCCAGAGGGGCATGAAGGTGAGACAGTTATGAGGCAAAAGAAATGGGAAGCAGGCAGCATGATCCACTCAGTGAAGAAGAATAATTCCTTCTGGCTGGAGCTTCAGGTACAGGTGGGTGGTAGAGCACGGTGAGCTCAAGGAGCTGGATACTTCTTGCCAAAGTCTGATTTTATCACATGAAATCACTGAATGGAATTTCAAGCAGAAGAATAATATGAACAAGCAATGAAAAGAGATATCACAAAGTAGTATAAAAGAGGTGGTGGGGGAGCGGACATAGCTCAGTGGATGAGCACCTGCTTCCCAGTACGAGGTCCTGGGTTCAAACCCTGGTGACAGTGGTTCAAGTTGCAACACCACTGCTGACCAGCTGGCCTGACCAAGTTACCCATTCCTCATCTGTAAAATGGACAGAACGGTTGCATTGGTGTTCTAGGGCTGCTATAACACAGCCCCGTAGACTGGGTGGCTGAAACAATGGAAGTGTGTTGCGTTGCAGTTCTGGAGGCCAGAGCTCTGGAGGTGTCGAGAGGGCGGTGCTCCCTCTGGGGGCTCTAGAAGAGGATCCGTCCTTGCCTCTTCCTAGTCTTGGTGGTTCCAGCACCCGGGCCTTGCTGGCCTTGCCGATGCTTCTCTCCAGTCCTTGTCTCCATCATCACGTGGCCTCCTCCTCCTCCTCTCAGGTGTCTGTGTACCTGTCTCTTCAGCTCTCTCTCTTCTTCTAAGGATACCAGCCATTGGATTTAGGAGCCACCCTCATCCATCACAACCTCATCTTACCTTGATTATATCTCCAAAGACCCTGTTTCCAAATAAGATCAAGTTCACAGGTACCAGGGTTAGGACTTGACCAGGTCTTTTTGGAGGATACAGTTCAACCCACAAGCTGCAGCAAGGATAAACAAGTTAATGCATGTAATGTGCTTAGACAAGGGCCCAGGATGTAGTAAGTGCTCATTAAGGGCTACCTCATGGTGTCATCATAACTTTAATAATTATGTCACTTTAGAGGCAGCAGGGAGCGTTTAAGAAGACACTGTGTGTTGGGACTCATACCACAGGGGAGCCCGTCCTTCCATCTGGGCTTTCAATGCAACAGACAAAGCCAGGGCTGGTGTTGCATCTGGACCTCCTCTAGCATCAGTGGGGTTTTGTGGTACGCAGAAGAACCCCAATTTTCTCTACAGTCCACAGCAGCAGGTGTGGTCCTTGGGCAGGGTTCTGGAAAGAATAGCACCTCCCTTTGCTGTGCTGTCTTCACCGTGACCAGAGGCACAGTATACAAACCAGGAAGGACCCTACACACTGTTCGGTATGACTCCCTCCTTTTACAGTGGGGAAACTGAGTCACAGAGTCCTCCAAGGATTCTTGTAAGGTCACACCCCCAGTCAATCTCAAAACTGCAACAGGAGCAAAGGAGCCCTGAAGCCCAAGTCAGGTTTTCTTGGTCCTACTCCGTGCCACCCAGATCACAGAGACTTCTGGGTCTCCCTGAGGGTTCAGGTGTTTCCTCCTGTGCCGTCTCCCACCCGGCATGGTGAGGGAATGTCTTTGTCGGACTTAGTCATTCGAAAAAGACTTTTTCCCAGGATAAAGTCCTCCTGAGACACCTGTCTCTTATAAGGGAAAGAAAAAAGTTGTCCTTTGCCAAGAATCTTTGGATCTGAAGCATCTCTTCTAAATCCTTCCAATTTCCCCTTTCCAAAGACTTTCCAGCTGCCTTCCCATGCTGACCTCTTGGCTTTCTCTCTCCTTCTGTCCCCGACCTCTTCTCACCCTCTCACTCCCTGAGCTCTCCCTGAGAGTTGTCCTTTGAGAGTTTTTCACACTCTGTCACCCAAACACCACCCTGCACTCGTAGGAGACGAGCAAGTGGCATCTTCTGTTCCTGGTAAGTCAGACATGTGTGGTGGGGGAGAGGATACAGAGGAGGTATGGGAAGGCGTCCCAGCCTTGCACTACCCCTGGTTCTCAGGCACAGCAACAATGACTCTGCCTTTTCCCTTCTCCAGAAAGACTTTTGACAATAAGACTTCCATCTACCACCCGCAGGCCTAGCCCTGATTTTATTGTCAAGATGGGGTCTATTTGTACTGAACTGCATTCCATTCTCAATTTAGTTTGGGACAAGCCATAATGAGAATGCACCTCGAACATAATAAAATGCCATTCTAAGGAGAAGAGGGACTTAGTTCCAGGCCTCTGGCCAAATGAAACTCGTTCTCCTGCTACACCACCTCCAGATCATATCTCACTCGTTAACTATTCCTTATCTTCAGCTCTAAAATGGCAAAAATAGGCGAAGTTGGGAAGCGGGCTTTAACTCTGGGCAGGACTGTTGGTAACGTAGAGCTCCCCATGTTTGGTTGGGAATGATTCAAGGCAGGATAATTACCAGCAGCATAGCCTTTTTTGTAAGATATAAGATAAATGATTGAATAGTAGATAAACATCATTATCACTAAACATATAAATAGATGTTTGTATTGCTGCCCTGCATTCCGTGCTTAGAGAACACGAACTGCACTGAGTGGCGATTCTGTCTGAGTGTGGACAGCCTTATTAGGAAGAGGGAGGAAGGGTGATTTCAGAGGAACACAGGCCCTTCCCTCTCCCTCCCCCACCCTTCCCCTCCCCCTCCCTCTTCCTCTCCCTCTCCTTAGAAAATAAAACTCTTTCTAGCCATCTAACATGTAAGACATACTTTAATATATATATAACTAATACATATATAACATATATATAAATAATATATATATATATATATATATATAACTTATAGAAAAGTTGTAAGTATAGTGCAAGGAATTTTATTTACTAGGCCATTTGAAAGTAAGTTGCTGATTTGCTGTCCTATCACCCCCTAATAAGAGCAAGGACCTCCTCCTCTGTGACTATCTAACCATCGAATCAGGACATTGACTTTGATACATTACTACCATCTGGTCCTCAGGTCTGTTCACATTTCACCAATTGCACCAGTATTTTTTTTTCCACAGCAAAAGGATTCAATCCAGAATCTTGCACAGGCACCTCCTGTCATGCATCTTCAGTCTCCAGTCTGGAGCAGTTCCCCCAGTCTTCCTTGACTTCCAGAACCCAATGCCCTGGAAGTGCCACGACAGGTATTCTGTGTGGCGTTCTCTCATGGTTAGGTGTCCTTGGCAGGATTATCACAGAAGTGATGCCACGTTCTTTTCATCCCATCCCATCTGCAGGGCATGATTTCAATTTGTCCCATTACTGGAGATGTTAACTTTAATCCCCTGATGAAGGTCATGTCTGCCAGGCTTCTCCACTGTAAAGTTACTATTTTTCCCTTTGTAATTAATGAGTATTTTAAGGGGAGTGACTTTGACACTAAAAACATAGTGTTCTTATATTTAAGAATGAGTCAGCTGTTTAACTCAGCCAAGACTCGGGAGTCATGATTCCAGATCCGATAGGAAAAGAGGCAAACCAGACGTCCCCACAGCAGAGTCCCATTGGAGGGGACCCTCGAGTAGGAACATGGCTTGTGTTGCTCCAAGAAAACTCCTGAAAGTGGTGAATTAAGAAATCCCTTGAGGTAAAACAGCAAAAACCATGGAGGTTATGATAGGGGACAGAATCACTGGAAATCCTCCTTGTCACTTTGGCATTTTCAGTTTCCACCTAGACTTGTGATACCTGATGAGAAACACCCCTTGAGCATAGAGGAGGACTTTTTATTGGGACTCAGCCAGCAATTAACTCACAACCACCTTCCAGGTATCAAGGATTGAGTTGAGGAACTTCAAGATATGCCTGAAATCACAGGGACAAGAAAAGTGGGGGCTTCCTGGCCAAGAGTGACAGCAATAAGCCCGTGTGGGATATCTTTTTCCAGAAAGCCTCTAGATCCTGGATAAAATGGAGCATCCTAGACATGGTGGCCAGCAGTACAGTTTCCAGTGCCGTAGCCTATTAGGCATCATAGATGAAAGGTAACGGGGATCATATGACCATTTCAGAAATAAGGTCACTGGACAGTGCCTGGCTTGCCCTCCAGCCCCAGAGCCAATGCCTAAAGCCAGGTTTCCTGACTTCCACCTCTCAGAGGAGACCATCCCTGTGGAAGCTAGAGACCCAGGAGAACTTCAGCCCCAACACCTTCACTCTCCTGAAGGAAAATTCCCTTGGCCCTCCTGGGCCCTCTGAAATGGCTTCTGCATGAAGGATGCATGGGATTCCCCTGTTCTAATGAGCTGCAGAGAAAGTTAGGAAGGGATGTAAGACAAGGAGTGGCCAATGGAGGGAAAGATTTGCATAGTGGCCACCCTGGAGCCAATGCAAAGTTAGAAACAGCAGTCATGAAAAAGGAAGAAGGATAGGCCATTGAGTCAAAAGAAGATTCAATTAGTAATGGTGCAGGGGGTAGAAATAGAGCCCAATCCAGAAATAGACACCAGAAAAGCAAAGCTGTTTGAGCCGAAGTTGTCAAGGGAATTAGGGTGGGCATTGTCGGGTACAAGTTGAATTCAGCTGGTCTCCACTTGTACTGGCTGTTACTCCTGCTGACTTTGGCTTATTTCCCCCTCTCTCTTATTCCTCTCTCTCTCTCATTAAAGCACATATTCAAAAACAAAGTATCCCAGGGTTAGGGAAAGAGAAGAAGAATTAAATTCCTTTTGACTAAGCATCAAGACCAACCAAAGAGCAGCCTCCAGGGAAACAAACCACAAACCCTCACCGTGGGTTGTGCATAGTTATCTCCCACAACAGTCTTCACTCTGAAAGGTGCTGAATCGCTGGAGTCTCAGAGCTAAAGTGAAAGGAACTGGTCATACTGGGCTCCTTGAAGCCAAAGGGTGAATCTGAATTTTATAGCCATGGGTCCAATTATTATTAAAGTTGATCAGAGTCAGACAATGTGAGGAAGTGTCTGCTGGCAGAGATAAGCTGCTCTTTGGAGGATTTGGAAAGGATTTATTGATGTTCTTTGTGACTTAGACTCTCTGGAAGTAACTGGAGATAATATCATCAGTCTTGCCTAATGCCTCTGGAGGGGAGCCTGGATGTGTCTAGCTCAGGTCACCATGCCTAGCAAAGCACCTATTAAGTTCAGGCATTGTGCTAGGCCAGAGGATTTTAAACTTGAATGTGCACCGGAATCATCTGGAAGGCTAGGGTCTGCCCAGAGTGTTCCTAAATCAGTAAGTCTGGTGTGGGACCAGAAAATTTACTTTTCCAGTAAGTTCTCATTCATGCTAGTGCTGTGATCTGGGAAACACACGTTGAGAACCACTGTGCGAGAAACCTGGTAGCTGCTCCTCCGTGGTCTGGTAGAAGAGACAGACCTGTGAACTATTAACTGCACTGCAACACAACACATATAGCAATCAGGTTAAATTCTGGCACAACAATGACAAAGCAGAAGGGAGGCATCAACTTTGCTTGTGTAAAGCAAGGATGGCCTCATAGAGAAGGACGTGACTGAGTTGAAGAAGTACGTGTATTCTGTCCGTTCTAAGAAGAATAGCTATACCATTTTATATTCCCACCAGCAATGTATTTGAGAATTCTTGATATATTGCTTGCTTTATTGTTCTAGGTTCCTAAGGTGGGACCTTAGTTTATTAATTATTGATTTGAGAGGCTCTTGTGCATTAGTTTGGGCTTTTCCTTGTTGGGGTTCAATCAGTTTCTTGAATGTGTAGGTTGATGTTCCTTGACAAATTTGGAGACTTTTCAGCTATTATTTCTTCAAGCACTTTTTTCAATTCTTGCTTCTTTCTCCTCTCCTCCCAGTAATATTAGATTTTTTTGTTCTAGTCCCACAGACCGCTGAGGTTCTGTTCATTTCCCTTTACTCTGTTTTCTTTCTGACGTTCGGATTGTATAATTTCTATTGCTCTGTCTTCAGGTTCACTGGATCATTCCCCTTTCCCCTTCTTTCTGCTGTTGAGCCCATCCATTGACTATTTCATTTTAATTCTTATATTTTTAACTTCTAAAATTTTCTTTTGGTTCTTCTTTATCTCTGCTAAGTTTTTGCTGATATTTTCTACGTATCTCCCTTGACTTTGTTTTTTTCATTTGTTTCAAGTGTGTTCTTAATTGCTCATTGAATATTTTTTTAGCATGGCTGCTTTAAAATCTTTGTCCAATAATTTTCACATCTCTGACATCTTGGCTCTGGTATCTGCTACTTGTCTTTTTTCATTCAGCTTAAGAGCTTCCTGGTTCTTGGTATGACAGGTGATTTTCAAATGAAACCTGGACATTTTAGATATTATGTTATGACTTTTGGGTCCTTCTTTAACCCTTCCATTTTAGCTGTTCCCTCTGACCCCTCTCTGTCAGGGGAAGGGAGTTGGGAGTAAAAGGCCAGGTTCCCCCCTCGGCCTCTACTGACACCCAAGAAGGAGGGGTCTCATTACTTTGGGGTGTGGGTAGGGTTCTGGCTCCTTGCAGGCCTCCACTGACGCCTTCCTGCCTGGGAGGGGTCGGAGTCCTTCCTCACCTTGCACTTGGCCTCCACTGACACCGCAAAGTGGTGGCTTCTTTACTGTTGGTGGTAATGAAAGCCCTGTCTGCCCACTGGGGCTCCTCCGACACCACCGAGGGGGGAGGGGGAGGCTCGTTACTGCTGGGGAGGGGCCGTCCAGGGGTGGGTGCTGGGCTCCTGTCTCAGTGGGCTGGGACCGCAGGTTTCTCTATGGTGTTTGCCAGCAATTCTCATCTAAAATTGTTCTGTCTTACAACATTGTCCAATTCTTGATCTTTTTGCCAGAGTAGCAGGTTTCGTTGTGGCTCTTTTTAATCTGTGCCCATGAACATTTCCAAGTGTGTACATACAGGCAAAAAGAAAAGTCAGGGAGCTTATCCCCGTGTTGATCTTCAGGTTCCCAAATCCTTAGCTGGCCTGCCTTCTTTTCTCCACCCTTCAGGTTTTCTTCTCTTTGTTTTATATATTATGTCCAAGGGATTTAATTATACATAGTGAGAGGAATAGGGGAAAGTAAGTTTATTCTGTATTCCCAGAAGCAGCCTGTATTTGTTAATTTATTATTTGATCTATACAAAAGAATGCATAGAGGTTTATGTGTGTATATGTATACATTTTAAGGCATAATTACATGAACACTAAATTTTTAAAAATGGTCAATATCTAAGAGTGAGCTGGGCTTTTTCCTTCTCAATCCCAAACTAACCCCCTTTGGCTCATGTAATGGTTTGAGGCTGTACGTACCCCAGAAAAGCATGTTCTTAAAGTTAATCCATTCCTGTGGATGCAGATGCATTGTAAGTAGGGTCTTTCAGTGAGTAGGATCTTTTTTTTTTTTAAAGATTTATTTATTTATTTATGTCTCTCCCCTTCCCCCAACCCCGCCCCGGGTGTCTGTTCTCTGTGTCTATTTGCTGCGTCTTCTTCTTTGTCCCCTTCTGCTGTTGTCAGAGGCACGGGAATCTATGTCTCTTTTTGTTGCGTCATCTTGCTGTGTCAGCTCTCCGTGTGTGCGGCACCATTCCTGGGCGGCTCTCCTTACGGGGCGCACTCCTTGTGCGTGGGGCTGCCCTACACCGGGACACCCCTGTGTGGCACGGCACTCCTTGTGCGCATCAGCACAGCGCATGGGCCAGCTCCACACGGGTCAAGGAGGCCAGGGGTTTGAACTGCGGACCTCCCAAGTGGTAGACAGATGCCCTAACCACTGGGCCAAGTCCGCTTCCCAAGTGAGTAGGATCTTAACTTAAGATGTGGCCCGCTTCGTTCACGGTAGGTCTTAATCATCGTACTGGAGTCTTTTATAAGAGAATGAAATTCAGGTAGAGAAAAAAAAAAAGCCACGGAAGCAAGAAGCTAAAAGCAAGGAAACCCAGAAGAGAAGGGAGAGCCCAGCAGATGCCACCATGTGCCTTGCCATGTGACGGAGGAGTCCAGGATCACCGGCAGCTGGTCTTCAGGAAAAAAGCATTGCCTAGACGATGCCTTGACTTGGACTCAGCCTCGAAACTGTAAGCTTGGAAGCTAATAAATTCCCACTGTTAAAAAGCAACCCGTTCTATGGGACCTGCTTGAGAAGTTTAGCAAGTCGAAACAGGTGACAGCCCATGTGGCCTTCTAGGACTCGGAAATGTCCTTTGGTTCTGCATCCCGATGACCTAATCTTGGCCCGTGACCTAGTTAGCATTTCTCGGTTGGTTTGCTACTGTTATTTAAAAGCCCTCTTTCCCCATTTTGAAGTTTCCTGCCTCACAGCCACATTTCAACCCCAGGAGTGACACCACCACCACGTGCAGCTAGGAAGCCCGTGAGGCCGGTGACTCAGGATAATGACAATAAACACATTTCCTAGCTGAGGACTCCCGCGTTCACAGGCAGCTCTGACCTGCTCTCCATTCCAGCCTGAGACCTCCTCCCTTCGGCCCTCCTTTGCATCCTTTCTCATGTTTTTGTGCCGCACCATCTACCCATCACTCCAGAGTCTGTGTATTCCAATGAACTTCAGCTGTTAGGGGTCAGCTCCCAACTGCTGTCTTGTTCAAAAAGAGCCAGGGCAAGTATTCAAGGAACAGGATGTATGAAAGAATTGGGGCTCCTGCCCTGCACAGCCAACTGGCGCATATCCCTGGGCTGGCTACTATGGCCTCACCTCGTGGCCCTCCCCGGCGGGGGCGGGAGGGGGGGGGTTGGTAGCACATGGAGCTTCCCTTCCCCTCTTCTAGCTTTTTCCTCTCTCTTCCTGGCAGCACTCACCAGACTTCAGGGAAGTGATGAGGTTCAGGTTGTGGACTTGCTCTGTCACTGAGCAGACTCGCGTCCCTGAGTACCCGAGAGGACCCCCAGCAGCCGGGTCCCCTCTACCAGCCACTCAGCCCAGGGGTTTCCCTCTGTGCGCCTCAAACAGCCCCTGCAGTGTAGGGGGGGCGCTGCAGAGAGGCTGAGCAGCAGGGACTGTGTCTTCTGTATCCAACACGCTGTTTGGATCCCTTCTAGGAAGAGATCTAAACAAGTCTCGAACAAAGCGTTACAGCTGTAATAGTTCACCTGCTGGGATACACACAGCTGGATCCTGCCTTTGTGTCTCTGACCTTCCTCCCGCATCTTTCATTTCTTCATCATCAGGGGATGGCAGGCAGCACATGGTGAGGTCAGAGGAGCCCATTTTGGCCCCGTGTCCCTCTTTACAGCCACATGACTCTATGCAAACTACTCTTGTCTTTAAGTCTCAGTTTTCTTACAGGCGAAAAAAAAAATGGGCTTATGACACCTATTCTACCATAGACCCTTACTAAATAATACTGAGGAATTTTTCATAACTGTGTTAATTGTGATGATGACACCGTGGTCGTCACACTACGTGGATTTAGGGGTGAAATAATAGTTTATCAGAATACTCTAGGAAAAAAGAAAACTGGGAGACAGGACAAAGAAAATGGATTGGTGTTGCTAACTGTCAAAGAGGAGGGTGGGTTTGGAGGGCCTGTGAGAATATAATCTCTACTTTTGTTTTGGTTTGAGATTTTCCATCATTAAAAGTTGTAAGGTTTTAAATTTTATATTCTGATCAATAAGATAAATAGAAATACCTTCTGAAAACCGAGTCCTGTTGAGGTACAGATGAGTGTCAGCCAGCACCACCATCAGTTCCCGTCACCACTCTGGGCACCGGATCTGCAAAGCTGGCCAGGGCCAAGTCCCTGTGCCAAGGTCAGGGGCTCGTGGTGGAGAAGGGCAGAGGCACAGATCGGTATCCAATGAGTCAAAGTGCACGGATAGGCACAGAGAGAACTGACTGTGTCTCAAAAAGGACGTTCAAATGGCGAGTGGCGCGGGAGCCACAGAGTGATGAGGGCCGCCCCCCGGAGAGGGTGATTCCTGAGCTCCCAGCTCAGCTCCGTTGGTGGCTGGAAGAAGGAATTGCAACAAGCCCGCACCCCAGCAACTGAGAGCTGAGGCGTGGACTCCCTAGAGAAGCTGTAGGTTTACAGAAAAATCATGTAAAAAGGTACAGTTCCCATACACCACCCCCCCACATGGCTTTCTCTCTTACTGACATTTTGCATTCGTGTGGCAGCTTTGTTGCAAATGAGGAAGCATTATTATAATTATGCCATTCGCTACACGCCACGATTTACATTAGAGTTCACTGTATTGTACTGATCAAGGGTTTTGTTTGTTTTATTCTGGACCCATACACCTAATGTGGGTATGGGGCCCCATGCAAGAGTCCCTTCCTCTCTTTCTCAGCCCTCCTCTTGGACGAATTCTACAATCAAGTCGTTAGTCCCTAGATCAAAAGACAGGAGGGCTAACACCCGTGCTTCCTCTAGACTACGCTTAACCAGAGGCTTCCAACAAGGGACAAGTGACCCTAGAGCCCCAAAAGGCCGCAGGCAGGCCCACGGAAAGAAGAGAGCGTGGATTTTTCCCATGCAGATCAGGAAAAGCTCCTAATCCATCTCTTAAGAATTTTAAGAATCCTTTTCAGCACTAAGCACTGTAAATTTGATTTTCATCATCCGGTGGAGTACACCAAGCTCTCACGGCAGATGCTGTGACTTCCTCTTCCCAAGGGGTCTGCTCTCGGGCTTCTTCTCTTTCCATGCTCAACCCAGGTGGTCTTATCCGCTCTCCTGCCCTGTGAGATGTCCTTGGCTTCCCCCTCTCTCCTGAATCCAGCCGAGAGTGGACACCGCCATCTGCATGTCCCATGGACTCCCCCTCAAGCGTGCTCCATCCTGATTATTTTCCGGCACCATGTACACCCAGTCCCCGTGCAAGAACCCTGGGAACCGTTGTTCTGGAAGGCTCTGCAGCTCCCTGGCCCGCCTCCATCCTGGACAGCCCCCCACCCAGGGTCCTGGGCGACACTCGCGTGTGCTTTCTGCCACTCAGCTCTCACCTCTTGACGCAATCCCTGCCGCTGCAGCCCAAGTGACGCCTTTTAAAAAACACCGTCACGCCTCAGCTTTAAAGAAATCATTGGCTTTCCAAGGCTTCCCTTTAAGTCCAGACCCTTTGCTGCTGTGTAAGGCCCATCCCCCAGGCCCCGGCCGTCTTGCGGGCTGCCGCCGCACCTCCCACCCTTGCCCGCCGCCAGCAGGCCTGTCCTCTCCAGCTCCTTTGCTCCCCTCTGTGGAATGCCTCGTTCTTCCGCTCCACTCTGTCCCCTACAAAGGGAAAAAACCTTATCAGATGATGCCCAGGGCTCCTGCCTGATTTCCTTTTTTCATTTATTCTTCAATTCAATAAGTATCTACCGAGTGTCTCCGCTCTGCCAGGGACATCTTGGCAGCAGGAAGTCCAGCAGTTGGCAGGACAGCTGTCCACTGCCCTGATGTAGGCGATGTTCTAGCGGGGGCAAGGGGGCGGCACAAGGAAAATCCACGGTGTGTTAGAGCGCAGGAAGGCCGCGGGGAGCGCACAGGGGAGGCCGAGGGAAGGAGGCGAGCGCTTCACTGCGTCTCCCTTCCCATGGAATGGGGACAAGTTTTCTTTTCCTGTCTGTCTGGGTCTCCCAGGTCACAATATCAAAGCACGCCAAGGTGGGTGGCTTCAAACCACAGAAACTGATCTTCTCACTGCTGGAGGTTAGAAACCCCAAGTTGAGGTATGGGCCGGGGGTGTCTGTCTGTGCGTCCTCGCCCAGCTCCACGCCTCACGCCCACCTCTGCCTTCTATCGTCCAGTCTTCTCTGGGTGTCCCTCCCTCTTCCTGAAAGCCCGCCAGGCATCAGATTTAGGGCCACCCTGATTCCAGGGTGCTTTCCTCCCCAGACCCTGAGGGAGTTACACCTGCGAAGACCCCACTTCCAAGTGAGGTCACTTGCTGCGATTGGATGGGCCTCCATTTGAGGTGGGTCTCCGTTTGGGGTGGGCTCCTCACCCTCTCCACAATCGCCGCAGAGAACGCAGAGCGGCTCCTTCCCACCTCCACAAAGGAAACGCATATTTGAAAACTAAAAAATACGAGCCTGAACTGAAATGTTCTGTGCTGGTGGCCAGCTCTTCTTTGGGTTGCTCCTCCTTGCAGTCCTTCATGGCAGACCCAGGCAGAACTTTACCCTCCACCCCACGCGCATCGGCCAATGGGCAGTGCCCTCTTTCCTCAACTATCCTTTCGGGTACCGGAGGTGGAAGGGAGAGGAGCCATCAGGTCAACAGCTGGCGTGGGAGTGGGGTGTGAGCAAGTGGGCTGGGAGCTGGGCACCTGCAGAGATTCCCTCCCAGTGTCAGCCCTTCTCCAGAAGCAATTAGAAAAGAGGGCCAGGGGCAGGCAGTTGCTCATGTTTCATCTCTTCAAAATTCACTCCACACGGAAGTAAAATTATCCTATCCAATAGTAGTTACTAGAGCACAGTGCTGGGAAGTAGACGTGGCTCTACTGATAGAGCATCTACTGATAGAGCATCTGCCTACCATATGGAGGGTCCAGGGTTCGATCCCCAGGACCTCCTGACCCTCCACATGGTGAGCTGGCCCATGTGCAGTGCAGCTGCCGCAGGCAAGGAGTGCCGTGCCACTCAGGGGCGTCCCCCCGTAGAGGTCCCCCATGCACGAGGAGTGTGCCCTGCAAAGAGAGCCGCCCTGCATGAAAAAAGCGGAGCCCACCCAGGAGTGGCGCCACACACACCGAGCGCTGATGCAGCAAGATGACGCAACAAAAAAGAGATGCAGTTTCCCAGTGCCACAGGCTAATGCAAGCAGATGCAGAAGAACACTCAGCAAATGGACACAGCAGACAATGGGGGGGAAGGGGAGAGGAATAAATAAAAATAAATAGATAAATCTAAAAAAAAGAGGACAATGCTAAGTGTTTCATATGCATTATCTTCCTTAATTCTCACAAACTTATGAGGTAGGTACTAGGAGAATCCCCATTTTAGAGATGGAAAAAATCATTAAGACTAAGGTAAGGTTTCACATGATCATTCCCACAAATGATGAGAAGCATCCAGGGATCACCTGCTAATTTACAGACCAGTCACAAGTGGATAGCGATCCTTTAGAGGAGTTGCACACATTTGGAAGCATTTGTTTACTTCATAGTCTTAAAATTAAGCTCAGGGGAAGTGGTCTTGGCCCAGTGGTTAGGGCGTCCGTCTACCACATGGGAGGTCCGCGATTCAAACCCCGGGCCTCCTTGACCCGTGTGGAGCTGGCCCATGCACAGTGCTGATGCGCGCAAGGAGTGTTGTGCCACGCAGGGGTGTCCCCCGTGTAGGGGAGCCCCACATGCAAGGAGCGCGCCCCATAAGGAGAGCTGCCCAGCGCGAAAGAAAGTGCAGCCTGCCCAGGAATGGTGCCGCACATATGGAGAATTGACGCAGCAAGATGATGTAACAAAAAGAGACATAAGATTCCTGTGCCACTGACAACAATTGAAGCAAACAAAAAACAAGAACACACAGCAAAATGGACACAGAAAACAGACAACTGGGAAGGGGGAAGGGGAGAGAAATAAATAAAAATAAATCTTTAAAAAAAAAATTAAGCTCAGACTTCTCACACCTATTTTCAACTTAATACAGCACATACAATTATTTATAAGAATTGCATTTGTTTCTGAGCACTTAGTTATTTAATTGGTGGCTTTCACACATTTCTTGAGGATTCGTTTATTTAAAGCCTTAAAAGTTATTTTTTTAAGCTGTAAACATGGTTACACAGTTTGTAAGACTCAGAGGAATTGTGGAGGAAATGCTTATGAAATGGTGGAGAAGCGATGATAGAGACCTAAACCGGGAGAGAACAGGGAGCAATGAAAAGACAAACCCGAAGTGAGGCAAAGAGAGCGAAATGATAGGAAACCTGTCACCCAGAGGCAGTCGCCGGTCAGAAAGGGCCTTACTGAGGAGCCGTGGGCCCTAATTTGAGCCCCACGACGTGAAATAGTAAGAAGAGTTCAACATGTGGCAGCATTCCCTGGAGGCCATGAGAACTCCAACCTGGTTTGAGAACATCCTCTTCATTCTAGGAGCTGTTTACACACGAAGCAGCAAAAAACACAGAGAACGTGCTGAGACCGGCGTCTCCATCGAAGTCACCACCTCTGCTCCTTGAATTCTCTAAATGTTTTATCTGCAGGAAACATGACTGTTGGGCTGTTGGTAAAATAAATGGAAGTAAATAAAGTGCATGCATATTTTATTTTTTCCCCAAAGAGTATTTACAGAATGCATGAGAGAATGAATGCACAAATTAACAAACAGGAAGGGCCTAGGAAGAAGAGCTCCCATGTAGCCTTCCCCTTCCCTACACACAGAAACTCCCAGGGACAGAGATCTTAAGCATAGAAAGTGACAAACCCCAGCTCCCATCTTCTTCTCCCACCTTCTTTTCTGTGTGAACCTGGGCAAGAAGCAGCTGCCTTTTTTTTAAGCTTTGGTTTCTTCATCAATAAACAGGAGCAATGGACAGATGACTCAAGAGGTGGTTACTTAGATTATATCAGAAATCATGGAAAACGCCCTGCACAGTTCCAGACATGCAGCCAGCCCACCAAAAATGCTACTGCCCCGCTGCCCTCCCTTCTTGGTATGCTGGGCCCTGTTCAGTCCTGTCCATGTATGAAGACCCATAGAGTTGACATTTAAAAAATTTTCACTACCAAACACTCCCCCTACCCCCCACCCCTCATTGCTGGGTAACCTTTAATCTACTTTTTATCTGTTAATTTGCTATTTCTAGTCATCTCTTTTAAGTGATAGCTTGCAATTTTTGCCCTTAAGTGTCTTATGTATTTCACTGAGCATAATGTTTTCGGGTTGCAGGATGCCTTATAACTTCATTTTTTCTTATGACTGAATAATATTCCATTGTGGGTATGTACCACATTTTGTTTATCTATTCATCTGTTGCTGGACATTTGGGTTGTTTCCAGCCCTTGGCTATGGCGAATAATGCTGCTGTAAACATTGGTGTACAAGTATCTGTTTGTGACCCTGTTTTTGCTTTCTTTGGGTATATACCTAGAAGTGGGATTGCCAGGTCAAATGGTAATTCTATACTTAACTTTGTGAGGAACCACCATTTTCCTTTTCACAGTGCATGCAACATTTTACCTTCCCACTAACCATGCACCAAAGTTCCAGTTTCTCCACATCTTCTTCAACAATTGTTATTTTTCATTTTTTAAAACAATAGCCATCTTTATGGAAATGATATGATATGTTATCTCATTGTGGTTTTAATGTGCATTTCCCTAATGGCTAATGATGTTGAGCACTTATCATGTGTTCATTGGCCATTTATATATTTTCTTTGGAAAAATGTCTAGTCAAGTCCTTTACCCATTCTTTGATGGGATTGTTTGTCTTCTTGTCATTGAGTTGCAGTAGTTCTTTATATATTCTAAATATTAAATTCTTATCTGATACATGGTTTGAAATTATCTTCTTCTATTTGTTGGTTGCCTTGTCACTTTCTTGACTATAGCCTTTGTTGCACAAAAGTTTTTCCTTTTGTGAAATCATATTTATCTGTTGTTTCTTTTGTTGCTAATCCTTTTGGTGTCCTATCTAAGAATCCATTGTTGAATCCTGGGTTATGAAGGTTTACCCCTATTTTATCTT
Organism: Dasypus novemcinctus; assembly: GCF_030445035.2. Classification (NCBI taxonomy): domain Eukaryota; kingdom Metazoa; phylum Chordata; class Mammalia; order Cingulata; family Dasypodidae; genus Dasypus; species Dasypus novemcinctus. The sequence continues at coordinate 155,279,228 of NC_080677.1, read as the reverse complement.
CTAAGAGTTTTATAGTTTTAGCTCTTATATTTAAGTCCTTGATTCATTTTGATTCACTCAAAATGAATGGTGTGAGGTAGGGGTCTAAACTAACCTCATTCTCCTGCATGTGGATATCTGATTTCCCCAACACCATTTGTTGAAGAGACTATTCTTTCCCCACCGCATGCACTTAGTACCGTTGTCAAAATTAAGTGGTCATAGACACATGGGTCTATTTCTGAACTTTCAGTTCTGTTCCACTGATCTATTTGTCTATCATCATGCCAATACCACACTTTTAGACTACTGTTGCTTTGTAATACAATTTAAAATTGGAAATGTGAGTCCCCCAACCCTGTTCTTTTTCAAGATTGTTTTTGGTAGTCAGAGCCTCTTGTAATTCCATATACATTTGAACAATCAGTTTTTCTATTTCTGCAACAACAACAACAAAATTAATGGGGATTGCATTGAATGTGTTAACTCTTCCAATTCATAAACATGGGATGTCTTGTCCATTTATTTAAATCTATTTTAGTTTCTTTCAGCAGGCTTCATAGTTTTTAGTATATGTCTTTTGTATCCTTTGTTCAGTTTTGTCTAAGATGTTTTATTCTTTTAGATGCTATCATAAATGGAATTGTTTTCTTAATTTCCTCTCCAGATTATTGCTGGTGCATAGAAACCCAAGTGTTTTTTCTGCATTAATCTAGGACCCTGACACTTGGCTAAATTCTTTTATTAGCTTTAATAGTTTTCTTGTGGATGCCTTTCTATTTTATTTTATTTTATTTTATTGAATATTGTGTCAGTCAGCCAAAGGGGTACTGATGCAAAATACCAGAAATTGGTTGGTTTTTATAAAGGGTATTTATTTGGGGTAGGAGCCTACAGATACCAGGCCATAAAGCATAAGTTACTTCCCTCACCAACGTCTATTTTTACTTGTTGGAGCAAGATGGCTGCTGAAGGCTGTGAGGGTTCAGGGTTCCTGGATTCCTCCCTTCCAGGGTCTTGCTTCTCTCTGGGTTCAAGTTTCCTTTCATCCCAGGGCTGTCTTCTCTTTCCTCTGTGAGCTTATTTCCCAAAGTTCCAGCTTAAGTCTTCTGCATTAAACTCCAACATCAAAACTCTAACATCAGAAACCCTCAACTCTGTTCTTTGCCATGTCTTTTATCTATGCGTGGTGGGTTGGGACTCAATGCTGCAATCATAACTCAGTCATGCCCAGGTACAGATCAGATTAGAAGCATAATCCAATATCTATTTTTGGAATTCATAACCACATCAAACTGCTACAAATATCTCATTAATACCTCTTTTTTTAAAATTTTATTTTATTTATTTATTTTTTTGTCTTTATTTCTTTAATGTTACATTAAAAAAATATGAGGTCCCCATATTACCCCCCACCCCCCTTATTAATACCTCTTAAGTGCTGCTAGGCCACCCTATGCTAATATAGATTGTCAAAGAGTTTTCTCCTCCCCTTCAAAGGATCCTTAAACTTTGGGTTGATGCCTACTCAGACTGAATCTGGAAGTTTTCTGCAAGAGTGCCTGTTTTTGATGTGTCTGCCAAGTCTGTTTCCCTTCCTGGGTTAATTTAGTCAGCCTGATTGAATAATCTTCTACCTCCACAATTCAGATAACTGGTAAGGTTGGTTAACCTCTTAAAGCATATGAGTTTTATGTAGGAATGTTCCTGTTATTAAAAAAGAAATCACAAATTTTCTAGGATCACAGCTTTCTGATTTAGGTCACTACATGTAATCTCTTTTGTTTTTGTTTTTTAAGTTTAGTTCTGCAAAGAAGAGAGCCTTCTACTTAGTAGGGTTATTAGCATGCATCCAAAGTGATTTAAATAAAATATCTACTTCACAAAGAAGGGAATACTGTGTCAGTAATATTAATGGCTATTCATTAATACATTTCAAGTCACCATAACATAAGGAGTCCACTGAATCATTTCATTTGTGAGAGGAGGAGCCAGGGTTGCCCAAGGTAAGTGCCCGTTGTTGGTCCCCTGCCAGTCCTCAGGAGCTTGACCCTTGTGTGCTTTCCACCTCCTTGCCTGAGGGCTCTCCCTGGCAGCTGGAGCCCACTCTGTCCATCCACAGAGTGGACGGGGGTTCTGGAGACTGACCCCCTCCTGGAGCAGCTCTCAACCAAGGCGTAAGAGGACGTGGTGGGCCCCCAGATGCCCTGCCCCTTGAATGCATTTGCCCTGAGCAGCATCTTATGTGGCCCCCAGGGTTCCCCAGCAGCGGTATTCTCCAGTAGCCCATAGTGATAACTTGCTGGATGACACACCCTTTCCTTCCTTCTCTTACTTCCCCATTCTCCTATGTGCTATCTCCTTCCCCTCAAACTAGCTATATTCAAATCCTTGTATTTTAGTTCCCCTTCTGAAGGAACCCAATCTAAGTCAGCATAAATGTTTCTGATGATTAATATTTAAGCCTTGAATCTAAAAGGTTCTAGTTCTTGGGGACCTTTAAAACCTAAGTAATTTTTAATATCTTCAATCATTGACAAATTCTTGGCTTAAAAAGTTACTCATGGGAGTCACTCATGCAGATGTGGCTCAACTGATAGAGCATCCACCTACCATGTAGGAGGTCCAAGGGTTCGATCCCCAGGGCCTCCTGGCCCGTGTGGTGAGCTGGCCCATGCACAGTGCTGCTGCACGAAAGGAGTGCTGGTCCACACAGGGATGCCCCCATGTAAGGGAGCCCCCCACCCCCAGTGCAAGGAGTGGTCCCTGCGCAAGGAGAGCTACCCCATGTGAAATCACAGCCTGCCCAGAAGTGGTGCCACACACACGGAGAGCTGATACAACAAGACGACGCAACGAAAAGAGACACAGATTCCCAGTGCTGCCTGATGGGAGTACAGGCAGACACAGAAGAACACACAGCAAATGGACACAGAGAGCAGACAACTGGGGGGGGGGGGAGGGGGGAGGAGAAATACATAAAAAATAAATCTTTAAAGAAAATAAATAAATAAATCTTTATAAAGAAAAAAACAAGTCACTCGTGGCTCTTAGTAAAACTTAACTGTATCTATGATCAAAGTTTAACTATATCTATATTTTCTTATTGTTTCTTTCACTAAGAGTCTCTGGCACTGAAAATTATCATGTTAGTTGGTGATGTCTTAACTGGTACTGAACCAACTATAAGACAAAAAATTCTGAGCATCACAAAGTGGCTTAGCGGTTAACAGGAAATGGTACTTCAGGAGTATAGAGGACACAGCCTGTGCACCTCTTGAGATTCCATCACCCCTTTCCCTCTGTCAGAACCCCAAAGTCCTCTACCTTCAGGCTTAGATGGAAGAGCACAACACAGAGCCTGGAACCTGACTTCCAGAGCAGCCACAGACACACCGCAGAGTGTGGGGTGGTAAGCTCCCTGGTGGGGCCGTCACAGTCACGGGAGAACAGGGTAGGAGGTAGCTGGGCAGAAAAGCTGGCTCCAGTCTCTCCTCCATGGACCACTCGAGGTGTGGCTCCTCCGCTGGGCCTTCTAGAGAAGTCCTGTGTGCCAAGTGAACCGGGGTGCCGAGCCACCTGCCATGGGGCAGTCCGGCTGTGAAGCGGCGGCCACCCCTGCCATGCAGCCCATCACGTGGCCCTGTATCTTTCCTGGTCTCAGCCCCCCTTTGGCCTCACTCCCAAAGCTTTGTGTTTGCATTGTGTGTATAAGACAGAACCTCCAGAAGGCAGAGACTTCTAGAGGAGTCAGACCAGGACTGGGAGGGTGATCCAATCCCTTTTGCAAGGGTTTATTCATGTTTATTTTAGGCATGTTTCGTCTCCAGAATCACCTTGTATCACACTCACTTTTTTGTTTGTGGAGTACCTCACTTAGAATCTATGTTTCTTTTGATGGGAGGTATGATTGAAAAGAACTTTAGACACTTTCAAGAACATTTGCAGCTATTCTTATGTTTCAGTCTTGATTCCTTTGGCCAACTGTTGCTTAGGAGGTGATTCAGATCCAGAACTGATTAGCTAGTTCACTCTACTGGTAAATGTCTGGATTTTTGCTAACTCAGTAGGAATCCATTCAGGAGCTTCAGTGTCAAGCAGGAAATGGGAAATGGGATGATTGCATTTACTATGACAACCTCATGTTGCTGTGCGAGGTTTAAGTGAAAAAGGTATTAAACAGCATTTTAAAAGTGATTCACATATGTGTGTGCTCACATACAGACACATGGGGCCATTGCTGGTACCATGAAATACGTGGCGTAATTGTTTTCTCAGCCAGAATAAATCTTTAACACTTTATTATTAAGTCTCAGCAAACGCAGAAGATGGCAGAAAAATATGGAACCCACCATCGTTATTTTGACAGTAGCTAATCCTCTCTTCTTTGATCTTGGAGATGTTTTTGCCCTGCTCTGGACAACATTCTAATTGAGGCACTAACTGTGCAACCCCCTCACTTACCTGGTCATCTGCAACTCTAGACCTCTTTGTCCCCTGGCCCAGGGGCCTCCAAAGGCCAGTTGGGTTTCAAGGCTGTCTTTATTCTCCCATCATGCTCTTACTCCTACTTTGGAATTAAAATATATTTTATTTCGCGTCATAACAGATGATAGGGTTTTTTGTTTCTTTGTTTTGGTTTGTTTCCTTAATACAACTTAAAAGTTGCCAATTCTCCTCTGTCTTGCCATTTTTATTTAGTGAACATTTTATTGGACTTAAAAGTCTGAGAATCACAACTCTGGCTTTTGTCTTCGGCAGTGTCCCAGGCTTTCATCTCCACTGCTGGGGCCAGTTTGGATGCTCATAACCATTTACAGTTTGAGTTTTGCGAGCAAGCTTCCTACAGCTGGTTGAAGAGTCAGCCACTGGTGAGATGCACTGGTGGCACCTGCCGCTCACGATGGTTTGTCATCTCTTAGCAAGGAAGGTCCCCTTTGAAATGATTTGAAACATTCACTTAAAGTCCTTTCACCCAAAATGACTGCCCCTGTGGCTAAACGCCCCAATGCTATTGAGTTACTACTTCATGTTAAATTATTCTGATTTATGAAGTCCAAATGTAAGATAAAAGAGCCATATATATTCAATCGACTTTTAAATTTTTGAGATGACCTTGGACCTGAGCACTGTCCAGGCATGTTAGCAAAATGTACAGCAGGGGAAGTGGACTTGGCCCAGTGGTTAGGGCATCCGTCTACCACATGGGAGGTCCAAGGTTCAAACCCCGGGCCTCCTTGACCCGTGTGGAGCTGGCCCACGCGCAGTGCTGATGCACGCAAGGAGTGCCGTGCCACGCAGGGATGTCCCCCGTGTAGGGAAGCCCCACGTGCAAGGAGTGTGCCCTGTAAGGAGAGCTGCCCAGCGCGAAAGAAAGTGCAGCCTGCCCAGGAATGGCACCGCTCACACGGAGAGCTGACACAACAAGATGACGCAACAAAAAAACACAGATTCCCGTGCCGCTGACAACAACAGAAGCGGACAAAGAACACGCAGCAAATAGACACAGAGAACAGACAACAGGGGCCGGGGGCGGGGGAGGAGAGAAATAAATAAATAAATCTTTTTAAAAAATGTAGAGCAACTGCACAAAGATGGCAAAATGTTCGATTGTAAGTAAATGAGATTTGACCTTTAATTCTCACACAGTCATATTTTCTCTACGGTGACATAGAAAGGAGCAGAGAGGCGAAGTCTTCTTGTTCTCTACACCAAGTAAGGAAGGAGGGGGCGGTCTCAGCAGGCACCCTGGCGGGGCATCCCCTTCTGTCTGCAGGATGGTGGCCTTCAGAGCTCCTGCACTTAGAGAGGCCGATGACTCAGGAAGGTGACCACCCAGCCCCAGGGGCCAGGCACCGCAGCTCGACAGCAGTCAAGGAAAGCCTGGCAAAGCCATCCAGAGGCCTCCTGCCATCCCCGAGGGAGAGGCTCGCTCATGCCTAAGATACACTGTCACACAAAACCCACCGAAGGTTTGTGCCAGCTCCCACATCCATAAATTCTCCTTCCCCTCCCTCTACTTTTGGTTTTGTGAATTTTCAAATATACGGGAAAGTGAAAGTACGATGAAGGGCCATATACCCTCCACCAGAACCAACTTTTTCTCCCTCTCGCTCTCACTGTCTCCGTGCCCCCCTCCATCATTGGAAAATCGGCTGCACGAGGGGCTCTCCCCCTTAGCAGGAGGCACCCGAAAACAAGAACAGCCTCCTAGAACCACAGGGGCATGCCCATGCCCAGGGAATGAACTGTGAGTCCATAAAATCCACCAAGAATCAGTGCATATTTCACTGCCTCCAATTGTTCCCACATCTCTTTTATGGTTGAGCCTCCTTTACTTTTTCAAGGTTAGCAGGTTGCTTTCGGATTTTATATATCTTTAGTCTCTTTTCACCTAGGACTTTTTGGAACATGTGTACATTTTTTTCCCATAACATCGACTTTCTGAAGAATCCAAGCCATATTTATTGCAGAATATTTCACCCGCAGGAGGTACCTAATGCTTACTCTTGGCCAAATTTAACTTTTCTCTCCCCTATATTTCCCATCAATGATGAGTTCGTTCTGAGGCATAAACTCTACTTAACCTTCAACCTGTCCTCTCTTAGTTCGTCTTCCTCAGCCACACTCCCAGATTTTAGAACTCTTTTAAATTTCTTCTATCATTTGACCAGTGCACAGGGTCGTGATCTCTTCATCACACCCTGCCCCTGGGAGGGGTCAACTTAGGACCAGCTGGAGGACGCCCTGGTAGAAAGCACCCAGTGACGGGGGCAATGGGGTTTTCTCCCCTGGAAAGTCTGCTCGAGCTTTGCCTGCCCTCTCTCCTTACACAGATGCAAACCAACGTCTGGGGCATGGAAATCAAATACTATATCCTGGAGAAGTTTCCCTCTGATTTTTTATCTATTTTGACTCAGTGCTCCCCAGCGAGCACTCGCTTCCCCATGCCAGGGAGCAGCTACCCCCGGCTAATTTATGAGCATCGCTGTTCTGATTCAACTGTCAGGTTGCGTGGGCAGTGTAGAGGAAATGTGGAAGTGTGTGTAACGAATGGCACAACTCAGCCCTCCCCGATGAGTCCTGCTGAGAAAGGAATGAGGCCCCACATGAAAAATGAAGGAGGCAATAAACCAGATAAAGTAGGTCAAAAGAGGTGGGAAAAAGACGCTTTCTGGTGAGTATTGGAGTTATTCGTGGGCTGTCACTCAGACCTGAAAATAGAATCTAGATTTTCCATATCAGATAGTTGGAGCATCAAGGCAGCTGTAACAACTGCCAGCTAGAAGCAGATTTCTCAAGGGCCCACAGCAATTAATTGGATGAGCTGGAATTGGAACCCCAGCATATCGGAGTCCAGAGTCTGAGCTCCGAACCAATGTGCTCTACCCTGATTTTTCCCTAAGGTCCAGGGGAAATCACCTGGGAAGGAAGAGGCTGCCACATTGCTGCTCTGGGGCCCAAAGCCCTGCAGAACCCCCAAATATACTGCGGTTTGGTGCCCTGACATCACGCTCCCCAAGACCCACCGATGGAGAACCTTGAACTGCCCAGAGGCAGCTCAAGGCATCTGAGTGAGCAGGTCCATTATTTTGGCCATCCTGCCCCGTCCGAACGTGCAAAGGGGCAACTCCCAAAGATGCTCAAGGGATGTGGCAAGCAGCTGGAAATTTACACAGAGTGACCCATTCAGTCACCTCCCTTTTTGCCCCCCCCCCAACACCTGCTGTGACACCCAATACAATCACTCAAGGGGCACATGCAGGGAGAAAAAGAAACGGTGCCTGCAGTTGATCCCTGCCTTCTTAATGAAACACCAGACAGCTGTGGCGCTGTCAGCTGCTCCCCCCGCTCCCCCCAAAGTAGAAACTAAGTGACGCTTTAGGAGTACCTGCATCCAATGTGCCTGGCTTGTTCAGATTCCAGTGCCAGGTCAGGCAGGGGACCTGGGAGGTGTCCCAGCTGTCCACAGAATCCGTGCCAAGCCACGCCTGCGGACAGGTGAGAGCGCCAGAGTCCAAACGTGTCTGAGCGCCTGCACGATCTTTGATTAGCAAACTACCTTGTCGTCTACCTTTGTTGGATTTTCTCAGAAGCCTGCAGGTTCACGTAAAAACCTGAATAGTGGAAGGAACTAAGTCATTGAATGCAAATCACTCTTTTTGCAGTTTCAGGTTTTTCTGTGCAACATGTTCCACATTTGTTTTCTTTTTTATCCCCCCCGCCCTTGCAGCTTGCTTGCTATCTGCTCTCTGCGTCCATTTGCTGTGCACTCTTCTGTGTTTTCACTTGTACCCCCTTTTTGTTGCGTCACCTTGCTGAGTCGGCTCATCATGCCATGCGGGCAAGCCTGCCTTCACAAGGAGGTCCTGGGATGTGAACCCAGGGCCTCCCATATGGTAGACGGGAGCCCAACTGATTGAGCCACGGCCACCTCCCTCCACATTCTTTTTGCTAAAAGATTGAAATGGGTGCACATAAAAAAGAAATAGAGATTGAAACCAAAAAAAAATGATCTTTTTTTTTCCATATCACATTGGCAAAAGAGGTAAAAGTTCAGGGAAACGGACTTTGGCCCAGTGGTTAGGGCGTCCGTCTACCACATGGGAGGTCCGCGGTTCAAGCCCCGGGCCTCCTTGACCCGTGTGGAGCTGGCCATGCGCAGTGCTGATGCGCGCAAGGAGTGCCGTGCCACGCAGGGGTGTCCCCCGCGTAGGGAGCCCCACGCGCAAGGAGTGCACCCGTAAGGAGAGCCGCCCAGCGCGAAGGAGGGAGCAGCCTGCCGAGGAATGGCACCGCCCACACTTCCCGTGCCGCTGACGACAACAGAAGCGGACAAAGAAACAAGACGCAGCAAAAAGACACAGAAAACAGACAACTGGGGGAGGGGAGGGGAATTAAATAAATAAAAATAATAAATCTTAAAAAAAAAAAAAAAAAGAGGTAAAAGTTCAATAAAACCTAGGGTAGGCAATTTCCCTATGCCTTTTTTATCCTTGAAATGAAAGGGAAATAGTCCCTTTCATATATTGTTGATAGAACATAAAAACCTCAATGGAGGGCATTTGGTAATATCTATAAAAAAAAATAGTTCTATGCACACACCCTTTAACCTGGCAACTCAAGTCTAGGAATCTATTCCACAGGAATATTTGCACAAAGTGCACAAAATATATATGAATAAAGAATATTCACTGCAACATTTTTTGTGTTTAAAAAATAAATCTGGTTATAATCTAAATATCCATCAGTAGGGAACCAATATATAAAGCACATCCATAAAAAGAATACTAAGCAGCTTTTTAAAAAGAGAAAAGCTAATCTGTATGTGTTAAAATATGTCAAGATATATTATTAAATATATAGTTATTATTAAAAACCAAGTATCATAATAGTGCATGCACATATAAACTATGTCAAAATATGTTTTCTAGGTAGTCTAGGAAGGTTAATGTTAATTGAAAGACAGCTATAAGATAATCTAGGGACTGTAAAACAGTGATTTTGATGGCAGATTAAGAATGTGGTTAATAAAATAAATACAAGAATATTCCTTATTACAAAGTGTTAAGAATACATGAATATGGGAAAAATACAATTAATGTAACTTGTAGACTACAGTTAACAGTAATATTGCAATATTTTGTAGCAAAGGCATAGATGATACTATGTTAATGCCAAAGGTCAAAAAAAAAAAGAATATGTGATTGCTTTTTATGAGATATGAATATGATCAAGCATTTTTTTTCTTCATTTTTATTAACAAGGAGACATTGGTCATGTCATTTAACCAATCTGTGCTTATTTTATCTCCCTGAACACAAGAGAAATAATTTAGTTTGTTTTTAGGATTAAATAAAATAAATGTTCCTGGTCAGAGTTTTTTTAAAGTAATCTTCCATAATTTGGTAAGCTGTCTTTTGCCTGTCTTTTTATATTTTTGAAGTTGAATTAAAATTTACTTTTTAAAAATATGGTTTCTAGTTTCTGTGTGCATGGAAAACTCTGGAAAGATATATAAAAGCTGCTAATAGTGGTTATCTTTAGGGAGTAGGAGGGGGCAGATGGGGAGAAGACTTTTTCAGTTTTTATATCCTCTTTTGTTTGAAGTTTTTAAATGGGCATGTACTACATTTATAATTTTGTTAAACAAGCCTCCAATTTTTGGAAATAGGGACACTGAAAAAGCCCGGATAATATTCAGCACTTTCATGCTCTTTTTTTCTGTAAAACACACCAACCCCATGTGCCTCTCTAGGCTGAAACAAACAAACAAAAGCAGTTGCTTAAAAGGGAAAGGAGCATAAGCCACATTATCCAAAAGGGCCTGTTTTTCTTCTGTCCTCAGAAGTCCTTCTGGTCTTTTCAGTTTATTGCAGAGAGGTTTATTATCCATTTACGATGACCAGTATTCCAGGGAACTTCGCCCACGTCCAATGCATCTGACCCGGAGTTCAGTCCCTCCTCGCTCTGGCAGGGTTCCAGGCAAAGTGAATAATTGGTGTGGGGGTATGGCACTCCCTCTTTCTTTGAAGGGGTGTGGGACTCTGACACTCAGTAAAGAAAGTCCCTAAACAGTCCACCGCGCTTGCTGCTAGCCTCTCCACAGTGGGGCAGAGAGGAAAAGCGAGTTCCTGGTTGAATTTACCCGAGAGAAGGCAGAGAGTGGTGCCGTGGACTGGAGGTGTCATTTGGTTTTCCCTTGGAGAGTTGGCAAAGGACTTCTGTGATAGAAATGCACAAGTCAATCGGGAACGTGGACTTGAGGTTACGATACTGCAGAGGAACTCCACGACCCAACTCTTCCCCAAAACAGCCGCCCAGGGCTGTGGCCAGCATCCGCTCTCCAGGTCTTCAGACTCTCTCAGGACAACTAACAAAATAAGGATGACAGGTCCCAGCCCCAAAAACAGAGTGTGTAAAACGGCGAGCAAAACAGTTCCTTCTACGTGCCCCGTAAGATCTAAGTCCCTCTGAGTTGGAAGCAGAGGGGGCATCACCAACTCAAGTTCCTCCAGACTGAAGAAGGATCTAGCAGAAGGGGGACGGCACCCACCACCCAAGTGAACTTGCTGTGATGGTAGTAACAGAAGAACTTGTAGCGTTGACATAAAGACAGTGGTGACCGCAGGCTCGAGGGCGGGGGGAGGGAAGAGCAGTTGGAACATGGGGCATTTTTAGGGCTTGGGAATATGACAGACCCGTGTCAAAGCCTATAAAACTGTACAGTGCAAAGTGTAAGCCATAATGTAAACTATAGACCTTGGTTAACAGCAATGCTTCAATATTGGTTCATCAATCGCAACAAATGTACCACACCCATGTAAAATCTTCATAGGGGAAAATGTGGGAGAGGAAGGGGGTGGGTTATAGGAGAATCCCCTAAGCTTTCCATGTAACTTTTCTGTAATCCAAAACTTAGCTAAAAACAAAGTTTATTGTTTTTAAAAAAAAGCAGCTCTAGCAGGAGAAAACATCTTTACATTAAATTTTGCATTTCAAAATGAGTTCTAGTTACCATCAAAATGACAGAACTTCTGATTGAAAGGATATTAAACGTTTGTCTCTTCCCTGGATTATTTTCACATAGGTAGCATTCCAGGTCACACACAAAAAAGTCAGTCAGTTGGGTACAATGAGCTTGTGAGACTGGTGGTCCTCAGCCAGGGAAGGGGGGCCCTGTGTCATTGGAAAAATCCATGAACTCCTTCCAACAGCCTTCCTACTTCCCCCTCTGCACAGCCCCCTCCCACAAGCTCATGGGGTGGGGTGGGTGTGGGGGCATCAGAATTGAGGGTGGGGGAGGTGGGCTTTCACAGCCCCTTAGGTCACCCTGGTGTTCTGCCCAAGCCACCCCCCCGACACTTCACCCCTCAGAGGAAAGCCCCCAACCCAATAACCTGCTGTGGGACTGGAGCTTTGCTTCCTTTTCCTCCTCATTAAACATCTCAAAGAACATTCCTTTCACCAGACAGAGACCAGACTCTGTTTCTAAATTCACAGAACTGGACGGGATGCCAGGCAAGTAACTTCCCATCCTCCTGTCTCTAAGCAAGGCTATATGCAATCATTTCTTCAATACTGTCTTCTCGGAAGACCCACCAGGTCTTAGTGTTTAAAATGTGCCTTCCTGGGCATCTCTTTCAGAGACGCTGATCCAATGACACCCACCTTTTACACAAGCACTTTGGTGGGGACAGGAGAAATTAGCACACGTGGGAAAGCACAAAGGAGGTGCTTAAGCAAAAAAATAAGTAAATTATTAACTAATCAAATGACTGAGGGAGAAATCAGGAAACTCTCAAGTAGTGATTTGCAAACCTTTTAGTGAAAGCATTTGATCAAAGAACTTTATTTTTATTTTTTTAAAGATTTACTTATTTACTTTATTTACTTTGTTTTTCTTTATTTATGCCCCCCCCCCACCAGGAGACACCAGAAACCAAACATGGGACCTCCCCCATGAGAGGCGAGTGCCCAACAGCCTGAGCCACAGCCACATCTGCTCCTCGTGGGCTGTGGCATCTGCTGGCTTATGGCATCTGCTCACTGCAGCAGGAGGCAGCATCTAGCTCATTGTGGTGGGAGGCAGTGTCTGCTCATCTTCTTTTAGGAGGTACTGGGACATCCTGTGTGTTAGGCAGGCACCCAGCTGGTTGAGCCACATCTGCTTCCTGAATTTTATTTTGATACTGACTCATTTTACCAGGCTGCTATGACAAATGCCCCACAAAGAGTTGGCTTAAACAATGGGGATGTATCGGCTCACAGTTTTGAGCCTAGAAGTCCAAAATGGAGGTGCCAACAAGGCGATTCTTTCTCCCCAAAGTCTGTATCACTCTGGTGATGGCTGCTGGCGAACCTTGGGGTTCTCTGGCTATTCCGTCACCTGGCGCTGTCCTCTCCTTTCTCCTCTGGGTTCTGTGAGCTTCTGGCCTCTGACTGCTCCCTGCAGCTCTCTCTAAGGCTCCACTAATAGGACTAAGACCCACTGGAGAGAAGCGGATTTGGCTCAACGGATCGAGGGTCCACCTACCACGTGGGAGGTCCAGGGTTCAAACCCAGGACCTCCTTGACCCATGTGGTGAGCTGGCCCATGCACGGTGCTGATGTGCCCAAGGAGTGCCCTGCCATGCAGGGGTGTCCCCCGCGTAGGGGAGCACCACGCGCAGGGAGTGCGCCCTGTAAGGAGAGCCGCCCAGCACGAAAAAAGTGCAGCCTGCCTAGGAATGGCACCGCACACACGGAGAGCTGTTGCAGCAAGTTGACACAACAAAAAGAGACACAGATTCCCAGTGCTGCTGATAAGGATAGAAACGATCACAGAAGAGCATACAGCAAATGGACACACAGAGCAGACAATAGGGGTTGGTGGTGGAGAAATAAATAAAAAATAAATCTTTAAAAAATAAATAAATAAATAAAATTATTTAAAAAAAAAAAAGACCCATTTGGATTCACTGGGTACCACCTTCACTAAAACCAGCATCTTCCAAAAGTTCCATTCACGATGGTTCACCCACAGGGACGTGAATTAAGGTTAAGAACATGCTTTTTTCCTGGGGTATGTAACTCCATCTGCCATGACTGCCTACTATGGAAGCTAAATCACAGTCAGCTACTCTGGTTGCAGGAAAAGGCAGATCCTGAGCTCCACGTGCCCCATGGCTGGAAAACCGATGCTTAAACTGCCGGGGAAAATGTCAACAATTGAGTTTTGGTGAAGTTGAGGGAAAGCCTCTTACTTTTCAGAAGGATGAAGTCAAAAAGTCTTTCTTGCTGAATCACCTTGTAGACAGCAGCCTCCTGGGGACAGCAGGATCCATCAATTTCCCAGCTTGTTCTTCCTCTATGTCTGTTTCAGTTACAATATTCCCAACACCACCAATGGATTCCCACATCTATATCCCTAATCCTGTCCTTTCCCTGAAACTCCAGACTCCTATATCCAACTGTCTACTTGACATGGGTAACTAATAGCCATCACCGACTTCATTGATTTCCCCAACACACACACACACACCAATTCAAACAAGCACACCACAAAACCCAGTCTTCCCTTTCTCACCACATACTTATTGCTCATGCCAAAAATCTAGATTCATTTCTTTAGCAGACATAATGTTCTACGTGTCACCAAATCCCATTCTATCTTCTATTCCGGCACAGAGGAAAATTAACTTTTCTGCCTCCCCTGCAGAGGACAATCATGAGATGTGTGTAGGAAAAGCCCTGGACCCGCCCCTCTCTCTTTCTGGCCTCAGAGGCCACAGAGATGCTTGTTCCGAGTAGCACATCTCCAAGATGAAGGAGGCGCCATCTACCTGGGTCCCTGAGTGAGCACAGGGGGCAGAGAAACCCTGCTCCCACCACTTACCAACCAATACTTGGAAGCATAATAGGATCTAGAACTGAGCGTTGGCTGATATTTGGGAGCTTGTCACCACACTCCAGCCCAGCATTGGTCAGCCTATATGTTGTCCCTTTGCCTCACCCCGAGCAGCCAATGCCTTAGCCACTTCTGCAGACTCTAAAGTACACCTACATTTTTCCAGGTTCTGCATACCCCTACTCCCGCCACAGTGCAAGCCACAGGCATCTCACAGCTTCTCACATGAACCCCTGACTCTTCTCTTCGTTTACATTTTCCTCAAAGCAAACAGAAATCTCTTAAAATGGAGATCAGATCAGGTCACTGTCTTGCTTAAAATCAAGCAACGGCTCCCCCCTGTACCTAGAATGGGGCCCATTCTGCTCAGCCTGGCTTCACACGCTCCACAGCCAGCCAGTGACAGCTCTTGGGCCTCTTGGGTGCCCCTTCTTCACCATGATGACACCACCCTGGGCCCTGATCCACTCTGAAGTCACCCCAGGACTTTTGCACACACAGCTTAGTAAATACTTGCTGAACAAAGGTGGACTGAGCAAGCTGTAAGAGCTGCACCGTGACAGCAGGTCAGGGGCTCTTCGCCTCCACTGCCAGCAGTGGCGGGGTCTTTAGCATCTTACTGCCCAGGTGGTGGGTTATCTGTCTTCAAAATCTGCTTCTGGTACCAGTCCTTACAGGTGCAGACTCAGAGATGGAAGTGAGCACAGAAAGTTTCCTAGGGAGTGATCTCGGATTCGCAGCGAGGGGTGAAGGGAGGAAAGCAGGACCTGTGTTTCTACAGTACCAACAGTGTTGTTTCTTCAACTGCGTGATGTTGTACAGCCAGGGCTCTCCAGAGGAACAGAACCAACGGAATATATATTTATATGTAAATGTTAAGACATTCATTATAGGAATTGGCTCATGTGGCCATGGGGATTGGCTAGTCCAAATTCCACTTGGCAGTCCGCCAGTTGGGAACTCCGTGAAGGTGATGTTGAATTCCCCAGGAGAAGAAGGCTGGGTGAAGCAGAGACAGAAATTCTTTCTCACTGATCAAATCCTCAATTCTCACTTTAAGGTCTCAGGCTGATTGGATGAGAAAATTTCTCTCATTGCTGACGACAGTTTCCTTTGTTAATTGTAGATGCAATTGGTTGTAGATGCAATCAACTAACAAATTATTTAAGTCCCCCTAAAAAGTACTCTTATAGTAACAATCAGGCCAGAGCTTGCTTAGCCAAACAATTGGACACCATATTGTTTATACCAGTTGACACATGAAATTAACCATCACAATATAAGAAGATTTATTTAAGGAATTGGCTCCTGATAGTATAGGGGCTAGTAAATCAAACCCTACAAAGCAGGCTGGCAAGATGGAAATTCTAAGATGAATCAATGGTGTAGTCTTGTGGCAGATTTTCTTCTACTCTGGAAACTTCAATTCTTTGCTCTTAAGGCTTCCAATTAATTGGATAAGGCCTGCCCACATTACTGAAAGTAATATTTATTCAAAGTCTACTGTAGATGCTAGTCCCATCCACAAAATATCACTCCTGCAACATCTGAGCCAGTGTTTAACCAAACAACTGGGCACCATAGGGTAGCCAAGTAGACAAATAAAATCAACCATCACAGATGTATATGTGGGTGTTCATTTCATTAATATTTTTTAATCATTTTTATTTTATACATACTACTTGAAGTGAAGGACATAGTTTACAATTTGAAAAGTCTTTAAAAATATTACACATATACATATAAACGTCTCAGGAGTGGTGGATCACAGCAGGTCATCTGATAAAATGCTCTAACATTGGAATTCCCGGCACTTCCTGGTAAGCTGCTCTGGGGCACCATTCAAGCGCTGTATACTTCAGTTTCTTTGTGTATAAAATGGGATAATAACAACATCACCCTCATACAGTTGTGGTCTGGGCTGAATGAGATAATGCCTAGCATGGTCCTTGGTATGGAGAGGTCACTCACCAAGAATTAGCAAAAATTTTTTTAAAAATTAGCAAAAATGTCTAAGAGCTGTGCCCACTGTGCCAACCCCGACACCTTCTCCTGGCTTTCATGTCCTGCCCAACATTTAAGCCAGTATTTCCTGGACTGCCTTTCTCCTTGCGTTAGTTTTGTGAATGTATGCTCTCGCCCTGGGGCCTGCGAGCTCTGTGGGGTAGAGAACAGTCCTTCTCTTACAGCATCGAGCACCGCAGCCATAAACATTCGCGTGCTTTCTGTGGGTTAAGAGCAGGGCTAGGCAAGGGGGCAATAAAAGAGAAAGACGCAGCCGTCTCTGCTTTCAGGAAGCTGGAAGTTGGTGGGGCTGGGGAGCAAGTCAGCCACAAACTCCTATGGGACTCGGTGGTAGGTGCTGGAACAGAAAGAGGAAAAGCACTAGGGGGGAAGAGCCGATGAGCTCCCCCTTGAAGACTCAGGGAAACCTCCACCCAGGTAGACACTCTTCAGGGGCTGGGAGCATATATTCCCGAGCAGTTTCACCAGGTGGAGGACAAATAAAGGCAAGGTTCTGAGGCAGGTGCGGAGACTGGATTGCAGGTGATCGTGGCCGGTGCCAAGGGGGCTAAACTCCATCCTGTAGAGAGAAGGAGAAGTCAAAGTTTAAAAGCACTTAAATGGATTATGTTAGGACAAATGGTCAACCACGGTTCCTCGAGGGAAGTGTTTGCTAACGAGTCAACACAAAGGCCATTGTCTTGGTGGATCCTGGTTCATTTGGGACCATCCCATCCTTGCCTGAATCTGGAGGCCATTCTGCAATCACAAGGGAACTGGGAATCTTCTCATGGGCTGTGCCACAGTGAGGTTGGGACATAGAACCCGGGCATCAGAGATGAAGAGTTAAGTTTGGGAAAAGGTTCTAAGAAAACCCAATAGAAATAGGACAAGATTTGGGGACCTAGACTGAAAACAGTGAGGAGAAGAGAGAAAGAGAGCAAGTGTGGGCAAAAATAGCCAAGTTCCCTCTCTCTGGGAACTTTGACAAGACTTGGGCCTTAGGTGGAAAGTTGGCTGGACAAGCATCAGCATCTCCACACCCTGGACATTCTGGAAGGGTTTGGGAATAAAGATCGCAACCCAAGAAATCAGGCGCCAGACCAGATCTGGGCAGGGGAGAGTGGGTCTCTCCATGACGACAGAGCCAAGACAGAAATGCTAGATTGTCCCCAGACCCAGAACAACCATGGCACTCTCAAGATGGCTGGGAGGCTGAACACAGAGACACGTCCCTCACCAAGGCTCATGGGTCAGCTCCAGAGGAGGCGGGCAGCCAAAAGGGGCCTGGGTGTGTGTTTGGGGGAGGAGGGAAGTAGGGAGAAGTGGGTTTTGCAGACTGAGAGGCTTCCCAGGAATTTTTACTCTGTATATGTAGCCTATTCTGATATTTGTGTGGCATATTATTTTCTGTTCATTAAATGTCTTGTGAGTCAACTTTATTGAAGTATAATTTCAATAGAATAAAATGCACCTATTTTAAACATATGTTTCAATAAGTTCTGACTAGTTTTTACATTGTGTGAGTTAGGGCTCTCCGGAGAACAGAACCAACATGATGTGTGTCTGTGTATGTTTGTGTATGATTTGATTTAAGGAATTGGCCCGTGCAATTGTTGGGGCTGGCGAGTCCAAATTCCATAGGGCAGGCCGAAATCTGTAGGGTGGGAAATTCTGATAAGAGCTAATGTCGAAGTCTTGAGTACAAAATCTGCTGGGAAGAGGAGCAGGCTGGAAACTCAGGGAAGAGTAGAGGGTGTGCTCTTGAGGCAGAATTTCCTATTTCTGGAATCCTCAGTTCTTTGCTTTCAAGGCCTCCTCCAACTGACTGGATGAGGCCCACCCATACTGCCGAGGGGGATTTCCTTGCCTCAAAGCCAACTGACTGTACATACTAAACCCACGTACACCAGACTGCTACAGTGACATCTGGGCCAGTGTTTGACCAGACAACTGGACACCACAGCTAAGTTAACACATAAAACAGCTACCACACATAAGAAACACAGCTGCAATCAAGATATAGAACATTTCCTTCACTCTGAAAAGTCCCTTGTGCCCCTTCCCAGGCCATCCTCCTCCCACTCCCAGCTCTAGGCAACTCCTGGTTTGCTTTCTGTCACTACAGATTTATCGTTTCTAGAATTTCATATAAATGGAATCATGTGTTTCAGGCTCCTTTTATTCAGCATAACATTTTTGAGACCCATCCAAGCCATTGAGTGTATCTGCAGCTCATTCTTCTGAGCAGCATTTCAATGTATGAATTACCCCAGTTTGTTTATTTATTGCCTATTGATGGAATTAGGGCTATTTCCAGTTTGGGACTATTATGACTAAAGCTTCTGTGAATATTTGAGTTTAAGTATTTCTGTGGGCATATGCTTTCCCTTCTCTTGGGTAAATATTAGGAGTCGGATTTCTGAGTTTTACAGTAAACGTATCTCTAACTTTATAAAAAAAACTGCCAAGGCATTTTCCAAAGTGGTTGCACAAATTTGCTTTCCCACCAGCAGTGTAAGAGAGCTCCTTGGCTCTGCATCATTTTAAAAGTTAGAAGTCTAATGGTGTGATAGTTTCCCAGGCTGCTGAAACCAAATACCATGAAATGGGCTGACTTTTAACAATGGGAATTTAACAACTTACAGTTGGAGGCTGTGAGCATCATCAGACATTGCTTCCTTCCAGAAGACTGGCCAGCAATGATCCTGGGCTCCTCTGCCTCATGGCAAGGCACATGGAGGAATCTGCTGGGCTCTCCTTTTTCTTTTGGGTTTCACTGATTTCATCTTCTTGCTTCCATGGCTTTCTCTTTCTTTTTCTCTGTATTTATCCCAATGAGAAAGGGCTCCAGTAAGAGGATTAAGACCCACTCTGGGCCATGCCTTAACTGAAGTAGCCTCATCAAAGGTTTTATTTACAATGGGTTCACACCCACAGGAAGGGATTAAATTACAGAACATGATTTTCTGGGTTACATACAGTTCCAATCTCCCACTCTTCACGCTCTGGACCCCAAAAAGAAATTTTTTGTATATGCAAAATACATTCAATCCATCACAATATCCCAAAAGCCTTAACAACAATGCTTACTACAAAGTCTCATCAAAATTGGTTATAGGTGTGATCTCTTCTGGGGCACAAATCCCCTCGGTCTGTGGACCTGTGGAACCTAGAGAACAAGTCACAGGATAAACATTCCCATTCCCAAAGGGAGAAATTGAGAGGAAAACAGGGTCAAACCATTCTGAAACCCTTCAGGGAAAACTCCCGTTGTGATCTCTTCTGGGGCACAAATCCCCTCGGTCTGTGGACCTGTGGAACCTAGAGAACAAGTCACAGGATAAACATTCCCATTCCCAAAGGGAGAAATTGAGAGGAAAACAGGGTCAAACCATTCTGAAACCCTTCAGGGAAAACTCCCGTTAGATTTCAAGGTCTGAGAATCATCTATGGAATGTGGTTTGTCCTCCAGGCCTTTCCAAGTGCTTGTGCTGCCGCCAGGCTCTCCCTGAATCCTGGAGTGAAGGCTCCACCTTTGTCAAGCATCAAGGTGGTGGCCAGACTCTAAGCTCCACCCTCGTCAAACATCGGGGTGGCAGCCAGGCTGCCCACAATCCCCCAAGCATCTGAGAAAACGGGTGGTAACACTCTTCCTGAACAACTTGGCAGAAGGCCCGCCCTCTCCAAGCACCGGGGCATACTCATCCTTTCCACAGATATGGGTGGGCTTGCTCTCTTGGCCCAAGAAGAAGTCTTCAATTCAGACCTCGGATTCTATGCTCCTGCCTTTGAGGTCATTTTTCCTCCAATTGGTCCTTTTCTGTCCCTTTTGGTCCAGGCCAGCAGTGACCCTGCTCACACAGAACTCAAGAAAAATAAAATAAAATATAATATAAAACTTGTTGGTCTCCTATGTAGTACACAGGGGTCCAAACTGTCAGCCAAAAGCACTTTCCACAGATCCTTTCTGGATAACTGCATTTCCAATCCTGACTTGCACTAAAACGGCTGCCAGGTTCCAAGTTCAATGAAACCCTCACATGGAGCACTATTCTCTGGGGACTTACTTTCTAGAAGCTCAGAATTTTCCAAACCACCCATTTCTGGTTCCTTTGTTCTCAGGAGTTCATTCTCTAAGCTTATCCCTTTCCTCTCACGTTTTACTATAAGCTGCAAGGAAAATCCAGGCAGCACTTTCCACATTTAGTTTGGAAATCTCCTTAGCTACATATTCAAACTCACCACTTTCAAATTCTGCCTTCCATCTGACAACAGGACTCAGTTTTGCTAGTTTTCTGCCACTTTAAAAGGAGTGTGTGTGGGGGGTGGGGGGTGGAAAATAGTTCTGAAAGGCAAGGGTCGGGTGGAATGGGGGCACTTAGTAGGAGCCCTGAATGAACCTGAAATTCCTGCCACAGGGCTTTTGCTCCATAATTTGCAATGGGCTCTGTTGGGAATGCTGCAATGCCTCATTAAATGGAAATGCCCTAGAGGTGATGCCGTAAGTAAGTCATTATCAAATAATTTAACCCAGGAGCCATCCTTCTAATCCCATCTCAAATAGCACTTCCCCTGTGAAACCCACTCCAACTTACCCACATTAATAGCTGCTTCTCTCTGGTCCCAAGGGACTTTATTCATAAGGCAAATGTTTTCACTTTCTAGGATAACTTATTTGTTTACATGTCTCGGTCTTCCTCACTATTGGTGACAAGTATCAGTTTTTATCTTCACCTAAAACTTTGCCTCCTAACCTCCATTCCCCTAAAAATGGCCTTTTCTGAAATGACTATTCAGATCCATCAAAAAGAACTAAACTCAAAATATCCAAGGCTGAACTCACGACCTGCATAATCTCCCTTTTCAACCTCTTCCTCTTCTAGTGTTTGCTCTCTCTCAGTGAGTAACTTCTCTTTTTCCCTAGTTGGGCAAGCCAGACACGTACAGCCATCCTGGATGCCTACTTCCCCATCATTTTCCAGGCCCACATCTCTGAAGAAGACTGCTCTTCCCGATCCCTCTAGAATCTCCCCATGGTTACCAGTCCTCATTGTCGCCGCCCCGAGACCAAGTGTCCCTCCCCACTGCTCCTGCGCTACAGCCGTTCCTCTTGTTGTTCTCTCCAGTTGTCTCCTAGTCTGCCTCTAACCCATTCTCTAGAAAATGCAAATCTGGCCCATCCCTGACCTGCTCGCAACCCTTCAATGTCTTCCTCTACTCTTGGCACGAAGACCCAGATCTCTACCATCTCCCAGAGCTCCTGTGTGGTCGCAAGCTGACCCTCTTGCCAGGTTCTTCCCCTCACTTTCTACCTTCTAGCTGCACTGGCCCTTGTCCTTTCTCCTTCTTCTTTTTTTTAAACTTGATTTTGAAATAATTTCAGTCACACAAAACAGTTGCAAAAATAGTACGATTTCCATATACCCTTCAACCAGTTTTTCCAAATATGAACATCTTATGCAACTACAGTGCAATGGTGAACACCAGGGAACTGACATTAATAGCCAAGACTACTCACACATCTACAGTTTTGCCAGTCGGTTCAGGAGCCCATCCGCGACTCCTCACTGCTTTTAGGTACAGGTCTCCTTAGTCTTGATGCTTTTGAAGAACACCCATTGGTTATTTTGTAGCTTGAGTGTCAATTTAGGTTTGTCTGCTATTTCCTCATGTCTAAATCCAGGCTATCTCTATTTTGGCAAGAAAACCACAGAAGCGAGGCTGTGCCCTCACAGCACATCGTACCAGGAGGCACACGATGGGAATGTGTCTGCTGCGGATGCTAACTTTGAGCCCCGGGGTGGGTTGGTGCCTGCCAGCCTTCTCCTCTGTAAAGCTACTTCCTTGGAGGCAGGGACGATTTGGAACTTGTTATGTTTCTCATACTTTCACCTGCTAATTTCAGCATCAGTTGATGGTTCCTGCACGCAATTATTAGTGCTGTGGTGTTTGTCAAATGGTGATTTTCAATTTCCATCATTCCTTCTACATTTACTAATGGAATCCTACTGTAAGGAATATCTGTCCTCCCCCATTTATTTATTTATTTAAATGCATATTTATATTACTCTGGACTCATGAATATTTACTTTATTCTATGGATTACAGTCCATTGCTATCATTTTATATTTTGTTACTAGATTTGGGACTGGACCTTTTTTATTATCTCCTAAAAGTAACAAGTCTACCTCTGCCACAGGGCTTTTGAACATGCCTTCTCTGAGCAGGGAACCGTCTCTTAACCTCCCCAGCCCTACCGCCCTTCCATCCCCAACTCCTTTGTTCAATGACTCATTTCACAGTCTTGGAATTTCAGCTCCAATGTCCCATCTTCAGGGGGACCTCCCCTGACCCTTCCAGAAGTGGCTAGGGCCTCTATTAGAAGCTCTCACAGCTCTATTGCTTTTCTTCATAGCACTTAACATACTTTGAAATTAAACCTTTCCTGTGGGAACCCATCTAAGGATAGAGAATGCCTGTGTTTTAGCCCAGCACACGAATAAACACTCAATAAATTATTCAGATTAAATTAATGAATGAACAAACTTACCTGAAAAATAGAGGCACTTTGCATTATAATGCCACACCAATGATTCGCTTTTACTCCAAGAGAAGGTTTTCCTCCCAGCACATCTCTCATCGATTCAGATAAGACATGATTGATGGACAATTTGACATGGTGAAGATTCATTCTTAAAATTTTCACTGAGGTTGACTCAGCATCTTGGATAACCCAAAAGATTGTTTCCTGGATGGTCTCAATTTCACGCAGGTTGTTTTATTTTTGCCTTTGTTTCTTGCAAAGGCAAAAATATACTTGAATCGTGTTATTTAGGACCTCTTTCAACTCCATAGTGTCTTACAAGAAAATTTTTAAATTTCTGACACAGAATTGTGAGGAAAAATGTTTAACTGGCTCGACAAACACCTTTGTACTCTGAGTCCTGATTGTAATGTTTTCTTCACTTGGAACATGACAGACGTCATATTTATATGTTAGATGTTAAAGCATATACAAACTCTTAGAACCAATTCCACATTCTGTTCGAACAGGATTCCCACTGAGCAGATTTTGTTTTCAATTTGCAAACTTTGATTGCCAAGGTCTTCTAATATTTGAAAACTGAAGGCAGGGGCTGCACTTAGATACTGCCTTAGACACATTCCATTTGGCACAAATTCTGAGGAATGAAGTGATTCTGGAGGCATAGGTGGATGAGAGGATTTCCCACCACTCCTGATTTCACATATCCATGGGAACTAGTGAGAATGTGTTATCAATGCCTCATACTTTGAACCCAAAGTAGATATTCTGTCTTAGTTTTTTTCCAGGGCTGCTATGACAAATACCACATAATGGATTGTCCTAAAGAGCAGAAATGTATCGTCACACTGTTATGGAGGCTAGAAGTCCCAAATCAAGGTCTCAACAGACGATGCTTTCTCACGGAATCTGCAGCGTTCTGGTGCCGGCTGGCCACAATCCTCGGGGATCCTTGGCTTGCACCGAGTCTCCACCACATGACATTCTCCTTCGTTCTCCAGCTTTTTCTGACTTCTGGCTTCTATTGACTTCTGGCTTTTTCTGACTGTGTCCAAATTTCCTTTGCTTATTGGAACTCCAGTCATCTGGATTAAGGCCCACCCTGACTCAATGTGGTCTCATCTAAATAGGACCTTTGAAGATCCTATTCACACGTGAGTCCACACCTCCACTAACCCAAGCATCTCCAAGGACCCTGCTTACAAACGGCTTCGCACCCACAGAAACAGGGGTTAGGACCTGAACATGGCTTTTGTGGGGGACATGATTCAGTCCCCAACACACTCAAAGATGTTAGCTATTGCATCAGTCAAAGTGCACTGGGCTTTTGCCGCCGTAACAAATTTTTCCAAGGCTCAAAGGACTTACTTATTTATTTTTCACTGTGCTTCCTGTCCATTGTCGGTTGGCTCTGAGACTTGCATTGTTCTCACTCCAGGACCCCGAGTGCCATCCTCTGGGGGCATTGCTGGCCCCTGTGGCAAAGGGAGCTGCCATCTCCCTTGCCAGGGATTGACTTAGGAGGGGCATGTGTAATTCAGGTCAAGGCCGTGGAAGGACGGGGCTTCGAGCTCCTGGGGGCTTGTGAGAAACTTTTTGGGGGGGCAGTGCTGAGCACAGTTGTGAGGCCCGAAACCAGCCGCTGCATTCTCCGAAGAGGCTGCTGCAGGGAAACAGACGAGAGCTACTGGGTCCAGGGGAGCTCAGCCCCCTGGGTGTCCCATTACGGAGCCTTCCACTGGAAGAAGCCCCGATGAAGAGAATTTTCCTTTCCTTCTAGCTGAAAGCAATCGAACCAATGACACTACTGTCCTCGGGCTAACATTTGGGAAGAAGGACAAGGGGGCGTTGGGGAGGGGCAGAATTGGGGCCAGCTGGAGCCACGGGTGGCAAGAACCCCGCAGCAGGGAATGGCACATGGTTTCTAAGGCTCACACCAACCCCCTCCACCCCCAGAAACTTGGCAACCCTGACATTGAACTGGCCTGCTCTGCAGCTGTAGCCTTAATCTCTTAGGAACGATCTATTACACTGCCTGGAAGAGAAAGTACTAGCCTTAAGACCTGTGGTTAAACCCCTGATTTTGATCTTCAGCACAGATTTCCTGCTGCTCCTCTCTTAGCCCTCTTGAGGGATGTACCTGGAGGGTTTAACTGCAACTCCGAGGCCCAGATCCTCAGTAACTACTGGAACCTGGTGTCAGCGGAGCCGCTTGGCATAACAATGAGGCCAGACCTTCAGATTTCCACAGGGTCAGTCCAGACGATTCCCAGCGATAGATTCTGATGCACTTTATGGCGTGGCTAAGCAAGCCTGCTGGCTTTGATTTCTGGCACTGTGTTTCTTCAAGGCTTTCCTTGCATCATCGACTCCAAGGCATATCAGGTTCGAGGCAAAAGGCACGTCTTAGATCAATATCCCCCAGCAGGAAAAGGCCCTGCGAGACTCTGGCTGCGTTGCTAGGCCTTTTATTTCCTGTGTTGTTCCAGTTCCTACGAAAGGGGAGAATTACTTCCTCTTTATCCTGCCATATTAATAAAACCCTGGTTTACAGCTAGGCAAGTTTTTATAGGGAGGCCAACGGGGCTGTTTTTAATGAACAGGGATGGAATGGGAAGGAAAGTCTTCTCTCTGCAGCAGCTCAGTCATTCAGCAGAGGCTCCAGGGGCTTGCCTGAGACCCACGGCAGGACCAACAAGCAGCCGGTCCCGGCTCGCCCCGGAAGAGACCCGAGCAAAGAGGCTTGACTTGCAGCCTGGGGGCTTCAGGTGACTGGCCTTGCAACGAAGTTGATGAAACTTTCCCAAGTTTCCAACAGTCCAAACAGCTGTTGGGCCATAGCAGGTAGTCCCCTGCTGTAGAATACGGGGGAGTGACTATTTCAAGGGGGAAGGAGTGACAGGACTTGTTCTCAGAAAGCAGAGTCCAGGTGATTTACCAGATAAACGTTGCTGCAGGTGGGAGTGGTATTTTCAAGGTCATTCAGGCACTTTCATGCTGGCGTAATAATGAAGGTTGGCTCTCTGAAGCAAAGAATTAATGTCACGAGGCCCTTGAAATACTAGGACCTCAGCCTGGCGTGCTCTTTCAACCTCCCTTCCCTTCTTCACCGGCTAACTTCTATTCATCTGTCAAGACTTCGCCCCTCCACGGTGACCCACAGGCCCCCTCTGCTTGGGCTCTGGCTCCAGGCTTCCTGGGAGACACTTGAGCTCAGACCGCTGTGTGCCTGGAAGTCACTGGCTTTGAGGCGCAACCGAGGGCCGCCGCTGCTGGTAGGTGGCACAATATTAGCCAAGTGACTCTGGGGACCCAGGGCATTACTTAGAAAAGGAAATGCACAGAGCGCATTTCCTTTCATCCAGGGCAATGGAGGCCTGCCCCCGAGAGCTTACTTGTCACCAGGAAAGGCAACATAGAAACATAATGAGAGATCCTTAGACTTTGCCTGTCGGTGACTACACATAATATCCATTTCTTTTGTTACCTCAAATACAGAGATGCCAGCTCTCTACTCAGCCCGGGGAGCACGGTAGAAAAAGAAAATAGTGAAATGCTTATGACGATGCAGGAAGAGTTCACCCACCATCCACAGACCCGGGGCAACATGGAAAAAGCCAGAAGTGGCTTTTGTTCAAATAGTTGATTAACCTGAGGAATGATGGATGAAGTTTTAATGTATAATACATATGCACAATAGCTAGTATTTATTAACCACTTGTTTGAGGTACTGTCCTCTGTTCTTCACAAAAGTCATGAGAGGGCAGTGTTATATCCACCCCCAGTTTATTGAAGAGCTAACCAAGGAACAGAGAGGTTAAGCAACTGGTCCTGAGTCATACAGCTCAGAAGTGGCCAAGCCAGTTTGGAACCCAAGTGGTCAGGCACAAAATGCACATTCTGAACCTCTTCTCTAACTGTCTATAAACCAACTCTTTTTGGGCAATGTTTAAAATAACCATGACACATAATTAAGGCAGTAGAACTTGAAAAACACAAGAAAGCCCCAAGGAAGAAGGGGTTGTACCTGCACAGGGATAACTACTGTTATATTGTGCTCCATTTCCTTATTTATACTTACACAATGTATTACAGTATGTGTGTATATACAGATACATGTGTATTATGTATTATGCATATTATATATTACTTATGTTATATAGCTATATATAGAAACATTTTAACAGAAATAACATGTTTTACAAGCTAGCCTATATATTTAGCTTTATATTATCATGTTCTGTTGTGAATAAGCATTCTTATTCAACTTGGCTACAAATTAGCCTGAGGCGTGGGTCTCACTTAATTTACTTAATTGTCCTTCAATGCTGTACATTTGGGTGAAATAACACTGCACTTGTTTGCACTGGTTGTGTAGGCTTCAAAAGGACGTATGGTGACGCACGAGCCTCCCTCTGTGACAGCAGCCGAGCTGCCTGGCCCCCCTCCCCAGAAGCTACCTCTGTTCCTAGGGGCCTGTGTTTCCTCTCCAAGATATGGCACAGATGTGCATTTTTTTTAATTGAAAAAAATTTTTGTTGAAGTATATCATTCAAACATGAATATATATACAATAAGTGTATAGTAAAACTTGTGAACTTATGAAACAAACATGCATAACATCATACAGGGGTCCCCTACATCACCCCACCACCAATACCTTGCATTATTGTGAAACACTTGTTACAAATTATGAAAGAATACCATCAAAATGTTAGTACTGACTACAGTCTATAGCCTACATTTGGTGTATTTTCTCCCCAACTCACCCTATTATTATTATTTTTTGATACATTTCTGTAACAGAAATTGTAAACTTATAAAACAATCATGCACATGTATAGAATTCCCATATAACACCCCTTCACCAACATACCACTATGTGGAACATTTGTTACAGATTATGAGATAATATCATCAGACTATTACCACCAATCATGGTCCATAGTGGACATTTGGCACACTTTTTCCGTACTCTCCCATTATCAACCCAGTACATCTTTGGTATAGATGCATGAATATTACAGTATTGGTGTTACCCATAGGTCACTCCAGTTGTATTTTTCCCATGCTTCTCCACATTCCCACCACCCTGCAATAGTGACATACATCCACTTTAGCAAACAGAAGGACATTTTTGCATCTGTACCATCAATGACAATTCTCATTCACCTCTGGGTTTACTGTGCTATTCAGTCCCTAGATTAATTCTCTAGTTTTCTTTTAATTGACATTTACATCCCTAAACCAACCTTTTCAGCCACAATTCCATTTATAAACCAGCTGCTGCACACTATAATATACTTATCATCAACTCTATCCATTTCTATACTTTTACAGTCAAGTTAATTAAACCTTCTACATACATTAACCAACAGATGCATATTTTTTTTAAAAGGCTTGATCATGGGACACCCTCACAGAACACATCATTCATTTTGCCTCATAAGCATTAAAGTTGGACGCTGCTGTGACTATTGAGAAAATAGACAAAATAATGTGTTTTTGAAGACAAGACTACTTAGTGATAATATATTATGTTTCTGGTTCAGCCCACAAGCAAGGAGTCTGCAGTGGAGCATGCCTGAGGCTGAGGGTAGGAATCTTGGAGAATTCCTTGTTTTTTTTTTTTGCATTCCTGATATTGTGCATGTACACTCATTGCTCAAGAGCCAACAAGTGGATTTGTTTTGAAGGAATTACAAGGCATTTGAGAAATTCTCATCCCTTCCCCCACCCTCAGCCCAGCACCTGGCACACGGCAGACATATATCGAAGATGGTTGAATCCTGAGAGGCACTGGAACTTCTGGGACTGCATCCAGGAGGGAAGGCAGTCCCAGAAGCCCTGGATGGGCTCAGCAATCCTGTTCAAGTTCAAGGCCATTAAGCACAATGAAGCCCAAAGCCACAATCCAGAATATAAAGCAGTGAGTGGGACAGAGAGCCAAGTTAAGCCAAGGTCCCAAACTCAAAAGCTGGCTCCAGCCAAGAGGAGGCCAGAAGGAGGAGGAAGTACAGGTGAGGCACAGCCCAGGCCAAAAGAGAGTACAGGTGCAGGGGAAGCTCACTGAGCTGAATCCCATACAACGTTGCACTGGCTGCTTTCCCACCAGGAGGACAGCAGGAACTTCAAAGTCTTCTGTGACTTACAGTATGTTGGGAGGGTGCCCCATTTCAGTGGACCTGTCTGACCAACAGCCAGCTATCTCCCTAGAAAGAGGAAGGTGAGATACCAATTTTAATAGCTAAAAGAAAGTGGTGGGTAGTGCCAAAAGAGGCAGCAGGTAGAGAAAATAACTGCCTGGCCTCCTGGAGCAGCTACTTTGTAGGGGAAGTGCAACCTCTGCTAAGACAGTAAAGCCCACCTATATTTTCAATTCTTATTAAAACTTCTGGTTATTATTTCTCTTGGTACCCAGACTACTGCTATTTTTTGTGGAATTAAAGAAGGGTTTGTCAATTACAAAATTAGAGAGAACAAGGAGTATGGAGTGAACTAAAGCTAAAGAATCTTCTCTGTATTCAGGGGAAAAAAATCAACCGACACCCATCTAGTTTAGTTTGGATGGTTAAGACAGGGCCAGAATTTTAAATAATAGCAAAAATTATTTCAGCCTCCAGGAATTTTTTAAAACCACATATATTTTTTGCCAACCCATCCTATTTTCTTTTTTTCAAAAGCTGAAGAAGAAGAATCTGGAACCCATTTTAAATTTTGTTGGAACTCATGTTTGCCACAGTCTGATTTCTTTCAGATTTCATCCTTCTTTCACATCCAAAATATAATTCTATAATAACATTCATGGCTAAGTGGATTTCTACCTAGAAGTAGGAAAATCTAGAAGTCGCCTTTTAGAACTTTTCTATCAGGAAAAATTTGGCTGTCCCTTGTCTACCCTGTTTTTACCTCTTTTAAAATGTCATCCATTTACCTGGCCCACGTTTCTACTCTTCTAATCTGCCCAGGTCAGAATAATTTAAGCAATGAAAAACAAAAGAATAGCAAAAACATATACTCTTTATTTACATGGTAACCTTCTTTTACAGCTTCCAAATTTAAGACTAGGGAGTGAGAACATTGCCTCCTAAATACTTGTGGGCTGGAGTTGGGATCTAGATTCCTTTGGCTGAAGGCATTTCACATGGGTGGAAATACTTGGCCTCAATATCAAGGTTATGATTTTCTAAGAGCTGCTTGTTATCTTCCTTTGTTACATCATCCTATCTCATTCCTGCCCCTCTCCCAGTAGGCCTTCCAGACTAGTGGATGATCCGAGATTAAACAACTGCCTTTCCACTGAACACATTGTCTCAATTGCTGCAGATCACCATGGAACTCCTCCATCTCCAACTCCGACACGAATAAAATGGTTCTTTTATTTCAGCAAAGGCTAGTGAGGTGGACTGAATCCTGCCCTGCATGCAGTTACCTGCAAGTCCTAACCAGTCCTGTGCCTGTGGACTCATCTGTAAATGGGACCTTCAGAGGTCCTATTTGGATGAAGCCCATTGAATCAGGCAGGGCCTCCAGGACTGTGGTTCTTATAAGGAGAGGGGACCTAGACAGAGGTGCAGGCTACTGAGCAGGAGCAGAAGCCAGAAAAGGCGAGTGAGAGCACCATGTGATGAAGGACCTACAAGCCGAGGAGCCCCAAGGATTACCGCCAGACCACTACCGACTCTGGGAGAAGACATGGCCTGTGGATGCCTTGATGCTGGATATCTACCCCCAAAACTGTGAGACAATAAATTCCTGTTGTTCAAGCCAACCCACTGTGTGGTATTTGTCATAGCAGCCCTAACACACTAAGACTAAATAACACACTTTAACCTTGCAACCTTCAGGAGGAATTCTGGGTCAGGAAATCCCAGGAGCACCTGTAGTCCATGTCTGGAAACCTCAGGGAACACCTGGTACATCTGGTCACACACCAGGCCTCCCTCCCTTTTTCTGTATTACTGATCTCATGTTTTCTCACTCCCCAGTTGACCAGCCAAGAGCCCTTCCCACACATATCTTGCACATTCTCACTCATGTCCATGCATGCACACCAGATTTAACAGCATTTATGAGACACTTACTATGTACAGAAGGAGCAGTGTGTTTCATTCTCCATTGTGCCAATTCCTAGACTAAAAGACTGGCTCAGAATATATTTCATTCCAGAAAATGTTCTTTGTTTAACTCCATCCTTCTCTGATGTCTCCAGCAATATGTGTCTTCAGGTGAGCACAATTCCAGGAAGCTAAGGCAGCGTCACTCTGGCTTTTCAACCATGACCCACAAGAAGGAATAACCCTAACAACACAACACCCTGTATATATACACACACAAAGATGCACACTATCACAAACACAGGTAACAGATTTTCAAGTAAATAATACTCTTTCTCTTACTAGATAGGCCACACTTGAGTAATTTTAATTCTAATTCTCTTTCATGAAGAACTGCTGGTTTTTATCCACAAAATTGACTTCAGGACCAACAGTTTGAAAAGCATGATCTAAGTAACCTGGATATTTTGGAGACATAAAAGCTAATTAGGGATTCTCATGGACAACCCCATAATTCAAACAGGTGATTTAAGGGAGAGTATTTATAAAGCATTATCAGGAAAGTGATGATTGCTCCCAATAAGATATTTACAAACAAATAGTAGGTTTCACCAAATCCTCTGATTTTCCAAGATTTCATTCATTCCTTAAGCAGACTTTTTTTGATTGAGTCCAATCCAGAGGTCAAATGTACAAAAATGGGTGAGGCTCTTGACACCCAGGAGTTCACAGTTTAATGGAGAATGCAGAAAAGTGGATCAATGATTACACTTCCATGTCCAAAGATCAGGGAGTGTTACCTCGTTCAGAGCAGGCTGGCGGGCAGATGACTTCCCAGAGGAGAACACCCTTCTCTCTGGACCAAGGAAATACCACGTGTTTGTGTTGGGAGTGCATGAACCGCCTGCCTGGGCAGAGGCCTGCGAGCAGTTCCTGTGACCGGAGTGAAGGGTGCAGAGGGGACAATGGCCAGGGACGAGCCAGCCAAGGGGCTTGAATTTTCTTCTCCTGCAGCCTAAGGGGACTCTCCTGAGAGGTTCTGAGAAAGGCAGAGGGATAACCAGGCTTCTGTTTGGAAAGAAGCAGGGTGGAGGGTGCTGGCTGGCCTTGGAGCCGGGCTCGAGGCGGGGAGCCTCTGTGGCTGACTGCTGCCAAAAACCAGAGGAGAAATGGCCAAAAATGTCTGAACGGGGGCAACAGTGGTGGCATGGGGGAAGAGAGGAGGCCCGGGAGATGCAAAGGATGCCCTGGCCAGTGGACTGAGGCTGGTTAAGGGTGCAGGCTC
The DNA here is from genome assembly GCF_030445035.2 of Dasypus novemcinctus. NCBI lineage: Eukaryota > Metazoa > Chordata > Mammalia > Cingulata > Dasypodidae > Dasypus > Dasypus novemcinctus. Next base: position 155,246,967 of record NC_080677.1, on the reverse strand, counting down.
AGGTGTGGAGGACACCTGGGCTCCCATGGACCTGAGGGTGGAGTTGGCGCTGCCCATTTGTTCAGATGGGGAAGGCAGCAGGAGGACAAAGTTCGGGGAAAGCGCCGGATGACGGACGAACTGAGTTTGGAGCACCTACCGCTATCTAAGAGCCACTTGTGTAGACGGCCCTGGCGTTTGGGGAGAGGCCTGCCCTGGTATTGGACGGCACCACAGAGGAAAGGGTAGGAGATGGGCACAGGGGACTGGGGCTGCCCAGGGAAGGCCCCACAGTAAGGGAAATGGCTGATCACTCCTTCCCTCAGCTGCTTCTGCTTAGTGTGGGCTCCACACTAAGCCTTCCTGCCTTCCCAAGCTGTAAATACCTAGCCCGCTCTCCTGGACAGCAGGAGTTCAAAAAATGCTCCTTCAGGAGCATTCTGGAGATGATCTGCATAAGTACCCAGGAGAGGGCACAGCCCCAAAGGAAGCAGGGCACAGGGGAGGGCCACTCGGTGCCAAGTCAGGGTCAGGGCTGGCCTGAAACGTTTGTTGGGGCAGGGGTCCCAAATCCCAGAGCCATTCCCAATCTTCTTTTCACACCTGGGAGCCCTGCCTGAGAGCCTTCCCAGGGTGCTGAGTCGAGTGGGGCTGCTTTGCTAGATCTCAGGTCCTGCCAGCTCAGCCTCACAACCCTGTGTGTGTGTGTGTGTGTGTTGCTCACAGCTCAGCCCCCATAGAGGGGATGGGGAGAGCTAGTTAGTGAGCAGGGAAGGCCGCAGCTCCGGGCTGGAAGGCCTCTGGCAGTGAAGCTCACACTTCGTCTTTCTGATGGGGGCTGCTTCCTTAGGAGTAAAAATAAAAAGTCTAAAACTCAGGAAAGAAGCTGGGGTTGGAGGAAAGCTCAGTGCATACAGAAACAGACAAGGAACAGAAAAGTGGATGGAAGGCTTTTAAATTTATCTGCTGTTTTGCAGGTTACCAAGTACTTTCCCAAACGTTAGTTCAATTCTTTATAAAGACATCAGCATCACCGGGAAACCTGAGAGAAATGCAAATTCTCCCGCTCCACCCAGACCTACAGGATCAGGGTGGGGCCGAGCGAGGCTCCGCGGTGGCTCCAGCTCCAGAACCCGCGAGGGGGACGTGGCCACCCCTGCCAGGCCCGGCAGTTTGGTGGGCGCCGTGACTTTTTCACCGAGTGGCCCCCGACCCCTGGCCGGTCCCCCTGACAACTGGCCCCGAGCGCTGGGAACGCCGGCGTTCGCCGACGCGGCTATCTGTGAGCCCCAGAACGCCTGGAAACTCCGAGCGTCCACGCCGGGCCTCGCAGGTGAGGGGCGCCCCCGGGGTAGCCACGGAGCAGCGGCGGGTGCCGGGTGGGAGCCGGGTGGGAGCCCTGCGCGCCGCGGGCCAGCGCTCCGAGCGCGTGCGCGGGGCCGGGCGGGCGGGCGCGCGCCCAGGGGGTGGGTCCGAGCGGCCGGGCCGGGCTGGCACGCGCTCCGAGCCACTCAGCGCGCCGGGCGGCCGACCCCGCGGGCCTATAATTAATCCGGCGCGCTCGTCCGCGCGCCGAGACGCGGGGCAGCAGGCGCCGGGGCCACCCTGCCAGACGTCGCCGCTTGCTCGGCTCGGCTCCGCGGGACTGGGCCGGACCCTCCCGGCGCCTTCCCCCGCCAGCCGCCGCCCAGGTCCCGCGCCGCTGTGCGCCCCTCGGGCCGGGGCCGTGGCCGGGCAGGTGTGCGGGGCGCTGGTGCGGGAGCGGCGAGGAGGTGAGTGACGTCGGGGCGCGGGGCGGACGCGCTCGGGACGGGACGCGGGCCTGCGACCCTGCCTTTCCTGTCCCCCTTTTCCCTCGCCCCTACAGGGACCCCCGCAGGAAGGCGACCCTGCGGGAGGTGTTTTCCTGGCCGTCAGGGGGAGCCTTTTGGTTCTTGCCACTCCCCTGCCCCGGGCACCGGGCACCGGGCATCGGGCGGCGACACGCCGCGCCTTCGCTCGGCCGTTGGGCCCCCGGGAGCTGGAGCAGCACTGGGGCTGGCCCCAGGCCGTCCTCTGATCCCGGGACCCAGGGGACGTGCCACGCACCGCCCTCCGTCTCGGGCCTTTTAAATTTCGAGTGGAGGAGAGCGAGTTGGGCAAACGCGATCCAGGACATAAACTCCGATTGCAAACACAGTAAACAACTGCCTTGCCAGTGCTTTCCAACAGGACGAGCACACACTTCGTCGTGGTTTCCTCGGGACACCTCGCCCGCGGGGGGGGCGACCCTGGGCACGCGGAGGTGCCCTGTGGCTCGGGGACAGCTCCGGGCCTCTTCACCCAGGGCGCTGGCTCCGGCCCCGGGATGGTCCCCGAGCGCTGGGGAGGGGGCGACCCGCGGTGGGAGGACCGGGGGCTACTGCGCCTGGCTCAGGCCTGTCGCCCATCACCGTGCAGTCCCCCACCCCGCCCCGGGCTGCTCCCGCCTGGTGGCCCGGCAGAGGGCGCCAGCTCCCGACAGCGGGGCCGGGCGGCCGAGGGGAGGGGACTGGAGCGAGCCTCCAGGTAAGGAGCGAAATGAATCACCCCGAGCCGGGGGCACCCGGATCCTCGCTGTGCGGGAAGGAAGCGAGGAGGGGCCGTGGCGCTTTCGAGAAGTTGGGGCTTCCCCCGTCCCGGCTTCGGAATCGGGAGCGTGGGGAGCGCTCGGGAAGGTGAGGAGCGTCCCACCCGCGCGCTGGCCCGGGGAGGGCAGGGGCCGCGAGCGACAAGGCCAGGGACCCTAGGATCCGCGGTGGCGCGCCCCTCTCCGCCGTCTCAGGAGCCGGAGGTGGGGTCCGCGCAACCTTCGGGCTCTGAGCGGGTCCTGCCGGGGGCGGCGGCAGTGGCCACTGGGAGGGGGGACAACGGTGCCCGGGCGGCTGGGATCGGTGTCCCCTGAGGACCGTGGGGTCCCGGAGCTGTAACAAAGCCATGGCGCAGCTCCTGCTCCCACCCACTTCCGTCCCCGCCGCGCCCGGGCGCGCCCCCGCGAGCTGCCCGCCCCGCGCCGGCTAGGGTCGCGCTCCCCGAGTTCTGGAAGTTTTGCTGGCGGCCCGCTAGCGGGGCGAGGCGCCGGGCGGGGCGAGCGGCGGGGCCCACGGCGACACCCCCGGCTTCCTCCCGGGCTCGCCCGGCGCCCCGCCCCCGGCCCGGCCCCGCGCTCCCGCTACCCGCGCCCCCAGCCGGCGAGCCGTGGGCGCGCGCTCCCCAGGGGAGGGCGGGGCCTGCTCCTCGGGGACCGGCCCCGCCCCCGGTGCAGAGAGGTGGGGGAGGGGTGGCTCCCGCAGGCGCCCGGGGGGTTCCCGGGACGAGCGGCCGCGGGCTCGGGTCCAGGCTGCGGTCTGGGTCAGGTGCGGGGTCGGCGCTCCTGGCGTGGGCATTTCCGCACGCGGAAGTCTGATGGCTTCTTGCGACTGCCAGTTCCGCAAGGGGGAAAGGCTTGCAGTGGGGCTCGCGAGCGCTGCTGGGGGAGGGGGGGCCAAGCCGTGGTCACGCTGTGCACACCCCCGCCCTGGCGAAGGTTTGTCACTGACAGGCGGGGTGGCCTCTCCCCTGCGCGCCGGATTCCCGGGAGCCGAACCGGGCAGGAGGGGGTGTGGCCCAAGAGCACCCAGGGGCACATTGTCAGGTGGCGCCCTGGCGCCCAGAAGTCAGCGGATGCGACTCCCAAGTTTCCTTTTGTAGTCCCATCAGCCTCGGCCCCCTGCCTCTGTGGGCAGAGTGCAGCGACTGGTTTTTGCGAAGCGCCTGCTGGATGTGGGAATCCAACAGACACACAGAGGAAGACCCTAATTTAGAGCTCAGTTTCCTCCGAGGGGGCTGTTTCCATTTTACAGAAGATGAAACTGAGGCTGGCAGGCCCGAGGGCGTGTCCCGCCCAGAGAGGTCTGCTTACTCATCGCAGTTTCTTTGGCAAGATTGTTGCCGCCTTCTTGTGGATCAGCATGTTAATGCTTTGAGAGCCAGGGTGTAGTTGTAACCTCCTCATTGGCACAAGGCGATTTAGACCTTAGTGTTTGATGGACTTTCCAGGGCCTCAGTTAAACCGACTCTCTGAAAGCTCAAGGTATAAGAAGAGAACCACCACTTCTTCCCAAACCCCTCGAATTTCCTGCCCACTCCAAAGAGAAGGTGACATAGCTGTCCTTTAGGTGCGTCTCCTGTGGGCCTGGAGTCGGGGCCTCTGCATTGCCTGGAGCTTCTGCCAGGCTTCCCTGCTGCCTAAAGCTGCAGTTCCTACCCGATTTGAGCCATGTGGCTTGGCCACTGTGTTGCATTCTTGTTTAAAATCCAAGTCTGCCTTAGAAATGTGACACACAATCCCACCTCCCCTTCCCTCCTTACTGACCGGCTGACTGTAGCGTTAAAACTCCCGCATTGCTTTTGGGCATCTAAGAACATGTACAACACTGAGCTCAAGTTTAATTAATAAGGGGCTTTGGTATTGCCAGGAATATACTTGAAACTGTGACCTTAAAGAAAGATGCTTAAAACTCTGGGATGGCAGCTTCTGACTCTGTGTGCCCTGGTGCTGTCCAGTTGCAGAGTCCCTGAGGCTTGGCCATTCAAGGTGGGGCTCTGAAGTCAGAACCGCAGAGTTCAAGGGCCCCCTCTGCCGCTTAGAGTTCAAGGGCCCCCTCTGCCGCTTAGAGTGCTGTAACCCGGCGTCCTTTGCTCAGCCTCTCTGAGCTCCACTTTTCTAAAGTGGAGAACATCATAGTACCTCCTTAGTTTCAAGCTAGGAGGGTTCAATTAGATAATCCATGTTAAGTACTTAGCTCAGTGCCTCACACATAGTAGCTGCTCAATAAAATGTTAACTACTGTTAGTTATTAATGATGACAGTGAGTTGATGTTTAAGAATGGAATCCTTTCTTTCCTTTTTCCTCTCATCCAGAGAGGTAAAGTAGTTCATAGTTGCCTTGACTTTGCTCTTTTTCTTAGTTAATGCTGCAATATTGGGCTGTCAGTGATTACTCCTTCTTGTCAGCAAGTGGGGATGGTTGGTAGCAGTGGAAAACTTTGCCCAGTTGCCCAAGGAATTTACAAAGGGCTTGGGAACTGCAGGGCTTGCCTCCTAATTTTACCACTGTGTAATTTTGTGGCTCGCCCTCCAGCCATTTCCCGTTCATTTAAATTTAAAGCTGGTGTCCTATGGCCGGGAGGACAGGACTGAAAAAAAAAAAAGGTAAAACCAAACTACCTGGAGAAAAGGAAGCACCTATTCTCTTCCTGCACTAAAGAAAAATATCTGCTTCTGTAAAAGTTGTGCTGGCCCCATCTTAGCAAGAGGAAGCATTTCCTTGGAAAAAAGAATATTTTGAGACTCTTGTTTAAAAGGTGGGCCACTGAGTTGGTTTAGGAGCAAGGAGAGCTTGAGTTAACCTTTCAAAACTATTTGCTTAAATATGGTAAACTAAGAATGAATCTGAAAATTGCTAAACTACCTTTCACAGAGCGTTGCAGTGCAGTTAAGCTGAACGGCTAGTGAACGAACACCCAGATATTAAAAACCTTGAACGATTTTCAAATTAGCAAAAGCAAGTGGAGAAATAAAGAGTTTCCTTCGAGTATACCAGGTCGTTTTTGAAAGTGTCACTTGTGTTTTGTGTTGTAATTTTTATACTCCTTGACTGTGTTTTTGTGTTTATCTTTGAACCAGTCAGCCCTGGCTAAAGCGTTAGAGACCTCATGGTGTTGTATGGAGTAGAACAAGGCACCTCCGGGGAGGGATGTTCATTTAAAGCATCCTACCACCGTGCTGCAGCTTGGAAGTGTTAGGACCCACTTTAGCTCTGGGCAAGGTCTCTCTCTGCATTTGTAGCGCTTGTTGCTCTCAGCCTGGGAAGAAAGCAGCAGCTGCAGGGCATGCACCCAACCTGCGCTGCCTGAGGTCTCCGTTGTAAGGTGGGTGAGCAGGCTGTGTTATTTTGGATCACATAGCAGGCTGTTCAGAAGCATCCTGCATTCCCCAGCTGTTCCGCAACTTCTTCGGTATGGGAGAAGAACTTGCCAGCTGCTGGGGACAACTGTGCTTACATTTGCTGCTTTTGTGCAGTAACCAGGAAGGTAAAAATCCAGGAGCCTCTGTTAAACTGTAGCCATCGTAATAGTCTTGTTTATTTCTGTTTTGTCAATATTATTACAGATACAGTCTGTCAAGGCAGAAGGTTTAAAAGGAAATGTCAGAATTAACGTTTTTGCCCAGCATGCGTAGTTTTTCCTTATTTAAAACCTACGCTGCTTTCCTAGTTATTGACGAACAAAGAAATGGATCTAATATTAAAATGAAGTATTTATTTATAATTGCCATATGGATCAGGTATAACTATGCATTGCATTTTTCTAGTGTGTGAAATACGCAAAAGTTACAACGCATGCCAGACAATGCTTCCTGCTTTCAGAAGATGAAGTTATTTTGCGGTTGTTAGACCTGGAAGGTACTTGGCACACACTCCTTGTTTTATCCATGAGGCAAGTTGGGTTTCCAAGAAGCTGTTGTTTGTACAAGGTGATCGGGCTATCTAGTTTAATTTAGTAAACCTTGAGTGTTTACAGTGTGACAGGCCTGGGAAGCCTCTAAAGATGGGTAAGGCATGGGCTAACCTCGAGTGGACTCTCAGTTGAGAGACAGCAGACATAAATAAATACTTAAGCTCCGTGGGGTCAGCGAGCTGCTGCGGCTTTTTGTTTTCAGAGCAGTGTTGTAATCATGTCAGCTCAAATAAAGCCAGAGGAGCAAGCTGCTCTGCCCGTAAAAGCCCAGAAGCAGAGTCAGGGGGCAGGAAGATAGAAGAGGTGATACATGGTTTATCCAGTTTCGAGTGCGTGTTCTTAAAAGACCTGACCTCGTGTGGACACACCGGTGCCTCTTCCAGGCCTGGCGTCCAAGCGCTCTGAAGCCTTTGCCTTCTGCTTTCCTAACGATTGTGAAAGGAGGCGAGGAATTGCCCTCAGGTAGCTGCAGCATAAATCGCAGTCCTTTATTGGGAGTCAGTCAGTTCTAGTCCCCTTTGTTCCATACTAGGTTATAAAATAAACCATCATCACTTGGACCCTCTTTGACTCTGAATCTCATCTAACTCTCTGGACTCTTGTGCTAGAAAATGTCTGTTGCTTGGGGTCCCCCAGGGGCTTGGAGTTGCTACTTTAGGCCCCACAGTTTCAAGCCCTTTAATTCCCTTCTGGACTCTGTTTATACATTTGTACATCTTTTGCCTCATCCTTTTGGCCCAGTCCTGATAGATTTTTCTAGCATTTCAGTAGGTCTTAATGTCGTTCTAACTGGAGACTCTAAAGAACTCTGTTGGGTTCTTCGGGGTGATGGCCGGTGGTCTCCATTTTGCAGAAGAGGAAACTGAGGCACAGTGCAGTTAAAGCCCTGCCTGGGCTAGGTTCAGAATGAAGATCTACTGAGAAGCTCAGCCCTTGCACCGGCCGAGTCTTTGGAGGTTCACCTGCAAAGCTGGAGGTTTGCTCCCCTCCTTGAGGCCTCGTGGAGCTGGCCTGGCCGTGGTGGTCCTCGCTGGGTTTTCCCGGGGATCATTCTCTCTCCTATTGCACATGAGAATTGTTCTTTTCTAGGCCTTGTCTCTGCAGTGCCATTGCTTCCTTCCTGTGTTCCTGCTGGCACACACGTGTGCATGCCCACATGTGCACGGAGACCCAGTGGCTGTTGATCCCATTAGCCTTCTCCGGCCAGCCCATGTGTCTCAGAAGATGACTCCCAGCTCGCCGCTTGAACGTGTTTACTGCCATGTAATGGTTTGGGTGCTACAGAATTCTGGATGGACCTCCTGCAGGTGCCACCCGTGTGGTCTTTCCTGTAGGGGACTGTCGGCCAGCGGACCTGCTCCCCTTGGTTGTGGAGCCCACGTTGTCCCTTCAGCACTTGGCACTTGGGAACAAGGGCTGGGGCCTGCAGGAGGGAGAGGGGGATGAGCTTGGGGGCGCTGCCGGGGCAGGACCCCGCCTTGGCTCGGGCTGCTCTCCTATTTCTTTGTGCAGCCCCAGTCCTGCTCCCCACCACACCCTAATCCCTATTCCCTCCCAGCACCGCCCCCCCAACTTTGGGCAGCTTTCTTCTCACCCGGGGCCCTTTGTTTCCTCTCTGCCCCTCCTGGCCTGCTGCTGCCCAGTGTCATTGCCCCCCCCCCCCAGTCTTTGATTTCAAGTGTCTTTGGGAAGCGGTTGCCTTGGATGCCCTTATCTCCATCTGTGCTTGGCGTTTAATTGCCTCTTCCCCTCTGTCAGCTTTGCTCTTTGACTTGGGCTGAGTCTCCCCCCTCCCCCCTTGCCATCCCCTTCGTACTTGTGCCAGCTTTTCCCAGTGGTTCCTGTGGCGGATTAGGCAGCCCCGGTTCAGCGCCTGCCATGTCCAAGCTGATCCTTTGTGTCTGCGGTTTCCCAGGCTTTCCAGTCAGTGTCTTTGTTTCTCTCCTAAGCTGCTCTCTTTCTTTCTCTCTTCCTCTCCCTCCTCCCCTTTGCTTGACAGTGCTTCTGGAGGAGTCTATTTTTTCTTTTCTTCTTTTCCTCTCAAGCATTTGCAAACCTTTGCATCCCAGTTGGCTGTCACCTTTGTTCAGCACAGTAATTACATTAAATATTCTTATCAAGTTTTTATTTACAGGACGCCTTTGCTTTAAAAAGAAAATTGGTTCCTTGGAATTGAAACTCAGAGGCGCCAGTTTTGTTAACTTGTCAGGACATCGCAAAGGCCTGGACTTTGGGGAAAATTGTTTGGAATTTATTTTGGCATTCCCTTCAGAGAGTACCTTGAAAGTAACTGAAACATGAGCTTGCTTTTGGATAACCTTTTCCCTTGCAAATGGAAGTTGTACATACACAGAATAGAATAAATGTTTTGGGCTTTGTTTTTTGTTGTTTTGTTTTGTTTTCTCAAGTTACATTTTTGGAAGATCTTGGAAGAGAGTTTGTGCTCTGTGGCCAGTCTGGCTCACCTTGGAGTCCTGAGCGTTCGGGCGTGTTTAGATCGTACTGGGTGCTTTTGTTCCGAGGCTCGGGGTCTTTCCTAGCAGCGATCCAGTGTCCATGAAGTCCTGGGGTACAGATCTTAGGAGATCCGCACAGATTGACCTGACTTTAGGAATAAATTTTTCTCCCCAAAACTGTGAACACAGAGGAGGATACAGAGGGTCAGGAAGGGAGCAGGATGGCTGCTGGGAGACTGGGGAAGGATGTTCTCTCCTGGTCTCCAGCCAGAGCTGTGGGACTGACAGCTGTGTTGTCCAGGGGCACACGGCGGCGTTGCCTGGAGCTCTGGAGCCCTCTCACCTGGGACTTGCTCACGTCATGAAAACTGCTCTTTCTCCGACTTTTTCCCCCCTCAGTGCTTTATACATTTCTCCATGCTCTATTTCTTTGACGTTCTGAAAAAACCTAAAGGATGCTCATCTCTGCCAACATGGAGTTTGACTCCTTAACTTCCCCATTAAGAGGAAACAAATGCTTCTTGCCACACTAGGTCTGCGCCTCTGTTGGCAGCGCTGGGTCAGGAGCTAATGGGATAGGGCGAGCACACCACACCGAGGAGTCTGTGTCCCGGCAGTGTCCTTTAGTTGGAGTTTCTGGGTATCAGGATTTTGACTGGCCATTAGGTTCCATTTGCCTTGCCAGGTTATCTATGGCAACATCTAGAGAAAGAGCCTTCGAATTAGAATTATGTAGAAACAAGAAATGAAAGAAACCGAACAGACTGTTCATTCAATCACTCATTTGTTCAGCAAGCATCTCTTACCCACCTGGCGTGTGTGTGTGTTTGTGTGTGAGTCTGCTCTGTGTTTAGACATCTTGCTGCGGCCCAGCAGCTTACAATCTGCAGATATAGTGTATACAAAGAAGCCTAGAAAAGTGTGGTGGTGGACGCATACTCAGGGTATAATGGAGACACAAAGAGGGTGTGCAGGTGATGCTGGTGGTGCCAAGGATGGCAGCTGGCACGCAGTGACTGTATACAAAAGGCCAGGCACTGTGCTGGCTTTTGATCCCGATACGTGGGGCACCTCAAGCGAGGCAAGACAACCGACAGGTGCATGGACTTGAACTCAGACCCAGGATGACAAGCCTGATGGAAAGTGGGCATTTCAGTGCTACGTTCCCTTTTCCTTCTGCTCCCATCTCGATCAGTGGGGGCAGTGAAGGAAGGAGGAGTCTTGAGGCTGTCGGGTGGAGGGCTCTAGACCCCACCCCCATGGCTATGGGACACTAGTCCCTGAGGGAGGAGAGGTCTGGTCTAGGGGCTTCTCTGTAATTATGCGTGTCCTCAGAGTACCCTTTAGATGCAGTATTTTGTCAATGACTCCTAAAATTGCTGCCGCCCTTGCACCCCCCAGGAGCCTGGGGGCCCCTCAGCTCCACCTGCCCTGCCTGCGCCTAGCTGCCTGAGGCCTGTTGAAGTGAAGAGCCGTGTCCTCGTCAGGGTCTGTCCTTTAATTGGTTCGTCTGCTGAGCTGAGACCTGCCCGTGCCCCACAGCCGCGCCGTCGGGGTGCCTCCTCAGAGGAGCCTGCTCTCCTCCCGCCCAGCAGAGGACACACGCTTTTCTCCCCCCTCTTCTGCCTTTGGAGGATGGCAAGGCTGTGTCTTTCTGGTAAAACGGGGTCGTGGTGAGAAGTGGGCAGGGCAGGTCGGGGAAACCTACCTCTCGGTGAGCAGCCAGCACTAGGGAAAGGGGCAGCAGAGCCGGGGGGACGGGGGCAGCCTCTCCAGGCCGACGTCCTCTGGCACCCAAGAAGAAACCTGGACAGGCGAGTTCTGCCTTCCGCGCTCTGTCTGCAGGTCTTGTCTCAGATGTGGCTCTTGATAAAGAGCAAATAGAAAGGCAGACCTCTGTCCCAGAACTGCCCGCTCCCGTGAGAGGATTCCTCAGCTGAAAATTTACACGTAAACATGCTTAAAAAAAAAAAAAAAGACCCAAGTGCAGATTTTTAGTCCATCCCATTTTAAGCCCAAAAGATCTAAGAATAAGGCAGCTAAGGCATATATTCCTAGAAGAACTGATAACCCATGAGCTCAAGCTTGGAGAGAACTCCTTCAAGCAATGTTAGACCACGTTCCTACCATTCCTAAGAATGAATTGGATCTAAGGCTTTTAAGTAGAACTTATATATTTTTTCATTCTGACTCCAGAATTATTCATTTGTCTTTTGAAAAGCAGTCGTAGTTATATACTTCTGACATTGTATTTCCAGGAGAAAAAAAAGACATATTATGTGCTTGACAAGAAAATTATATGGTTGAGAAATGTTTTGGTTGATTATTTATGTAAACCCCAAATCTCTGTGTTTTTTTTAAGAAAACTTCATCACTTTTTTACTAAAAGCTTTCATCGTGTGGCTTTTTTCCCCCCCTATGCTTGGTTCTCACAATAGTGGAGGAAAACAAAAGTTAGTTACAGCAGATAGTGAAAACACTTCTTTTTCCCATGAACAAATCGGTTCCATCTCCAGTATCTCAGCTTCTTTTTAAACAACATCAACACAGGGGAAGGCACAAACTTACTGTGGAAAACTCACTTCCACTTTGAGCCAGGCACTGGTCCTTGGTTGTCATGGTAGAACCACCAACATTCATAAACCCAACCCATATTTCATGTACCCTGTATCCATGGTCTCTAGTACCCATTTTCTTCTCTGTGGTTTCTCAGTTGAGCTAGAACTTGACTTTTAAAAGTTAAGTGCTATGTTTTTGTAATCATCACCCAAACCTCCCTCTCCAATCCTGTCCTACTTGGTTGCCAAATTCACATGGATTGCTTATCCAACAGTGGATTTTCTCTTACATCGTATCCTATTTTCTAAATAGTTTTCCCACTCTTTTCTCCATTCTTGGGACAACAGGGGTGGGGGTTCATGAGCTGTGGAAGCAATCAGTGTTGCCTCCACTGTATTCAGGCTTATCAGATTAGTTACTCTTTCCCCGTGTTGGCGAATAGGAAGATGCCTGTGGATTTAATATTTTTTTAAACCTCAATATAGACTGGAGAGTGGAGAGAATGTAAAAGATGAAAAGAATGGCTTTTGTAATATGAGAGAATTTCTCTCTCAAGATGTTTTTCCAATTATTTTTATTATTCCCTGAAGCCTCATTCATAACCTGGTAGGACATATAGCCTCTTGCTGAGAGTTAATGCCTTCTTAACGATGAATACCGAAATGCTGAGTTTAAATACTACGAAAATGATTTGTCTTGAATATTCATGATTTAAATTTGAGAGATGGTTATTCAAATTTACAGATATTTCCTGAACACCTTTATGTGCAGGACATTAGGTGGGCACTTTCACATATCTAATTCCATTTAATCCCATCAACCACATTTTACAAATGAGAAATAGTAAGGCTCAGAGAGGTAAAATGGCCAAAATCACGGCAGGATGGAGATTTAAACCTAGATCTTCTGACTTTGATATCCCATTCACTTTCCAGTGGATTAAGTCAACATGTGCTGTGACTGGCAGCACAAGGGAGCTAAGACATGTAGCTGGTGATTTTATAAGTGCAGCTTGATGCTAATTCAGTAAAATTTAAGAACAAAACTCTAGTCAGGGTTGTAATTTTTAGTGCTCTTAAGTTCAAGTTGGGTTGGGAAGATAGGATGCAAGTATTTTGCATAGTTTTTGCAAAAGACATTTATTGTCTGGAAATCTAACTTATAAAACCTGGAAAATGATTACTGCCACTGTTTTCTTTCCTTTAAAAAAAAAACAACAGCTTTATTGAGATATAATTTTGCTATTTTCTTAATCTTCTAGCAGGGTTTGGGGTAAAGTTTGGGTGAGTATTAAACTAAAATTTTTTAACTTCTAGGGCTTTATGTTATGGTCATAGTTAAGTTACTCAGACCTTTTCTTATTACTGCACTTCTTTATTACTTGTGGAGAGATCTATTGAGTAGGAATTGGAAGTTTTTAAGTTTTAAAATCCTAACTATCTAAAAAGAAGTTTGGTGCTTATTGGCGCAATACTGAATGCATAAATCCCAAAAGGAGAAAAATAGTAGCAGAAATAAATTTTATTGTATTTTAATTTTTTAAGCTTTATTTTTAAAGAAGTTTTAGATTACAAAAATGTCACATAGAAAATATAGGGGATTCCCATTTACCCTACCCCTTCACCCTCTCACATTTTCCCCTATTAATAACATCTTTCATGAGTGGGGTGCATTTGTTACAATTAAGGAACCAATAATGAAGCATTGCTACTAACCATGGTCTATAGTTAATGTTGTGGTTTATACTTTGCACCGTACAATTTTATAGATTTGACAAAATGTATAATGCAAAGTCATATGGGACAGTTCCAATTCCCTAAAAATGCCCTATATTCTACCTATTCTTCTCTCTCCCCTCAGAACCTATTAACCACTATCTATATCAATGTTACAAGTTCTTTCATTACTACAATAATAATAAGTCTACTTTGGTCCATGATTGCATTCCCCCCTTATGTTTGTCCATTCCTCAGTCTTGAGGATTTTGGAATGCTGATGCCTGCTTTGCTCCAGAAAGAATGGGGGCTGAGACCTTATGGGGCAGATGAAAGGAACTGTTTTACTTACACTTGTAGATAATTCCACCTTTTGGAATGGGCGTTGTCCATCATAGTCATTTTGTTAATTGTCCTGGATAAGTCCAATGAACTGGAGAGTATGTGTTGACTGCAACACTGCTGAGATTCAGGGCTCAACCAACATATGAACAGTCCAAATAGTTAAGTGTTTAGGACATATATTTAGCAGGTATAGTGCTAATATAGGTTCAAATAAAAGGGGTAGGAAAATCTTGTGTAGGGAAATTATAAGAGAGCCTAACTCTGTAACAGTGGGGAAATAGGTTATCATATATTCCAAGGTCAGGCTGACCGACAGGGTGCTGATTTCATGGAGTTGTGTGCCTTGCCTACAGTGTCTGGATGTGTCTAGAGCCCTGTGGAGGCTTTGTTTACTGTGTCAGTTAGTGAGATCCACTTGAGATGTGCATAAGTGTAACCTTTGGAATGACCTCCTGACCCACTTCTAAATCTCTTATAAAAACTCTTTTGTATTTCATTTTCTCCCCTTTTGGTCAAGGACTTTCTCCAAATGCATCACTGGTTGGCACTTGGTAATAATCCCTCTGTGCAAGGGAGGCTTATCCCTGGAAGTTGTGTCCCACACTGAGGGGAAGGTAGTGTTTATTTGCTGAGTTTGGCTTAGAGAAAGGCCACGTTTGAGTAATGAGGTTTTCAGAAGGCAAATCTAATGCAATAGATATTATTGGGCTAAGTTTCAATTTTACAAGAATAAGGTTGATAAGTAAAGCATTAATATTGAGGCTTGGCATATTGGTCTCTCTTCTTTTATTAGGCACTGCCTGTGTCCTCTTGAGATTCTTACTACTTGACTAGAGAATATAGCAGGACTCCCTGGAATGGAAATTTAATATTTTGTTGGTTACTTTGTGGGTCTCCACCCTATGACCACATGAACACATCCATATTCCATAGAGGCATGTCTCCGGTGCACCCTTCCCCACACATACTCCTACTACCAATACTCTGCACCAGTGATCCTCCCCCAAACACTCCCACAGTTGTATGCTTAACCACAGTCCTCTATCTCCCCAGAGTTCACCTGGTCCTTCCTCCAGCCCTCCCCCCCAGCTCTATACATAGCTCAACCCACACACCCCCAACCCCACTAACACTCACACTCAAGCATCTTTGACCCCATTCATACGGCTGAACCACCTTCCCCCATCACTGCCAAATCTCTCCCGTCTACTTTATCATAGTTTCTACCCAGATTGATCAAATTATTTCTTGATTTTCTATATTAATAGGAGAAACCAAAGACCACAATCATCCAAATAATAGTACCTTGCAATCAAGTATACTTTTTGGTTTCACATAGTTCTTATTTTTATTACTTTTACACCCTACAAGATGAGTTGAGCAGGACATGTCTTCTTATATTTCTTTTACAGTTAAAGAAATCATGGCTGACGAAAGTGTCCTATTCAAGATGATAAAGCAAGTAGGTAATAGGATCTGGCCTAGAACTCAGGTCTTCTAACTCCTTGCCCTTTTTTCCCACTCTTGATTCACTTGAGCCAATACCAGGTGATAGAGATTTTCCAATGGGCTTAAAATAAAAATTTAAAAATTTAAAATAACTTAAATAGGCAGGTTGTTTTATTATATTCACCACAAATTAAAACCTTGTTATAAAGCTCTTCTATGTCCTCCTTTCTTTCTTAATCCATTATAAGATTGCAAGGCAACAGCTGTTAGAAAAGTATAAGTTACTCCATAAATAAAGTAGAGCTCTTCATTTGGAATGGGAAAGAAAAGTATTGGCTATGTTGAAAGATGCCCCAGTATTTGCAGTGCTCAAAATACAGATGCTGGCGCATCTTCTTGCTGGAGGTATTTGTCCTTACTGGGGTTATTGAAGCAGATGTGCTGGAGAGCTAATCCTATTACCCATGGCATTTGGACCAACTAGTCAGTGCAGGTAGGAAAGGAGCAAATGATTTGAGCTTGCACTCCATGTTAGGCTATGTGCTAGGCATTATTGTTACCTTACCTCATAATAGCTGTTAGTATAGTTCCAAAGAGAAGTGCATTAACTCCCAAGGAGTTTAAATCTCAGTGCTGTGGCTGGTGATATATCCAGCTTTATAAGGTGATGAAGTCCAAGGTCTTTCAACTCTATCATTTCTAAATTCCATGATTTATTTTTTAAGATTAGCATTTCTGAAAAGGTCTTCTCTGTTTTCTGTTAGCCTTGCCAAGTAAGACAAAAGAACACTAGTAATGATGACACCAAAAAGAAGCCAAAAGGAAAAGTTACCCTTGATATGGACTGTCTGCCCATTTATTGTTAGTACAGAGTAGTGCTTTTCAAACTTTTACATTCCTACATGAGATACCCAGGTATCTTGTTCAAGTCTTTTATGTATTTACTGTTTTTTATCTACTTTTCTGTTAAATATTGAGAGAGTGGTATTGAAATATGTAACATGACTTATGAATTTTTGTATTTCCTATTCTATCAGTTTTTGCTTCTTGTGTTTTGTAGTTATTAAGTGCATAAATGTTTAGAATTGTTATGTCCTCTTCATGAATTGGCCCCTTATCATTATGAAAAGACCTTTCTTTATGCTGAGTAATTATCTTTGCTCTAAAATCTACTTTGTCTGATATTAATATAGCCACTCCAGTCTTTTTATGATTGGTGTTAGCATTGTATACCTTTTCCCATCCCTTTTACTTTCAGCCAATTTTTTACTTTATTTTTAACATGCATTTCTTGCATGCTGTTGGATCTTGCTTTCTTTCCCTTCCAATTTGACAATCGCTGTCTTTTAACTGGGGTAATTAGACTATTTACATTTAATATGATTGTTGATATGGTTAGGTTTAGGTCTACCCTTTCTACCTTTTTCTATTTACTAATCTCTTCTTCATTGTCCTTTTTCTATTTTTCCAATTTCTTTTGGATTACTTAAGTTTTTCATGATTCCATTTTCTCTACTTTGCTTATTTAGCTGAATCTCTTTGTTTAGCTATTTTAGTGATTGCTTTAGAGTGCAGATTATACATCTTTAACTTACCACAGTCTATCTTTAAGTGACATTATGCCATTTACATATGGTATAAGAACCTTACAATAGTATATTTACATCTTGACTGTTGTACTATTGCTGTGTATTTTACTTTTCTATATGTAATAAACCTCATGCTAAATTGTTATTATTTTTATTTAAGCAATTATTTTTTAAAGTTATGTAAATAATAATAAAGTATGTATTTACCCATGTAATTACCATTTACAGTGCTCTTCAATCCTTTGCATAGCTCCGTATTTTTACCAGATACCATTGTCCTTCTGCTAATAGACTTCCTTTCACATTTCATGTCATGCAGGACTGCCGGTGATGAAATTCTTTCCACTTTTACATATCTGATAAAGTCCTTGTTCAAAAAAAAAAAAAAATCTACTTTTGAAGGATATATTTGCTAGGTATAGAATTCTAGGTTGACAGATTTTTCTCTGAGTATTTTAAAGATGTTTCATGGTCTTGTCACTTGCATTGTTTTCAACATAAAATTTGCTGTTCCCTTTACCATTGTTCCTCTATATAAAATGTGTCATTTTTTTTTTTTTCTCCTCTGACTGCTTGAAAAACCTTTTCTTAATCACTGGTTTTGAGCAATTTGATTAAGATGTGCCTTGGTATATTTTTCTTCATGTTTCTTGTGCTTGGTGTTAGTTGAGCTTCTTGGATCTGTGAGTTTATATTTTTATCAAGTTTGGAATATTTTCAGCCATTATTTTTTGAAATATAATTTCTGCCCCTCCCCTTTGTGAACTCCAGCTTCATGTATAATTAGGCTGCTTGAAGTTGTCTCCATACCTCACTCACCCCCTGTTCATTTTTGTTTGTTTTTAACTCTCTTTTCTGTTTTTCAGTTTGGATAGTTTCTATTGCCATCTTCAAGTTCACTAATCTTTTCTTCTGCAATGGATGATTTGGCATTACTTCTGTCTGGTGTGTTTTTCATCACATACATTATAGATTTCATCTCTAGAAATTTGTTTTGTGTTTTTCGCATATTCCATGTCTGACTTAAAATCTTGACTTTGTGTCCTCATCTACTAAATCTAATATCTGTCTCAATTCTGAGTCAGTTTTGATTGACTTTTCTCCTTATATTGGGCTATATTTTCCTGCTTCTTTGCATGCCTATCATTTTTTTATTAGGTGGCATTCATTGTAAATCTCATCTTCTTAGGTGTTAGATGTCTTTGTAATACTATAAATATTCTTGAGTTTGTTTTGGGATGCAGTTAAATTATTTGGAAACAGTTTGATTCTTTTGGGTCTTGTTTTTAAAGTTTGTTAGGTGGGATTGGAGCAGTGCTCAGTCTTGGGCCAATTATTCTCCACTACTGAGACAAGATCCTGAATTCTCTACCCAACACCTCCAAAATTATAAGTTTTTCTACCCTGTTTTGTGGAAACATGTGCTAATCTCAGCCCTGTGTGAGCACCTGGTACTCTTATCTCTAATCCTTGCCAGTGATTCCTTCCCCATCCTCAGGCAGTTTCTTCACACACATGCACAGACCAGTTCTCTGTTGAATACCTGGGAACTCTGCACATCTCCAGAGTTCCCTCTCTGTAGATTTCTCTTCTTTGTCCTGCAAACTCTAGCTGCTTTGGTCTCTCTAGACACTCAACTCTGTATCCTCATCTCAGGAAATCCAACTGGGCTCTTCCTCGGTTTCCCCTCCCTTTGTCGTGGCCAGGAAATATCTCAAAGCTGTAAGTGGGGACCATCACAGGCTCACATCATTTGTTTCCCATCTCTGAGGAATCATTCATTGTCCTTCATTTCCCAATGTCCCATGTCCTGAAAGCCATTATTTAGTGTATTTTGCTTGGTATCTTTGTTTGAATTGTTTGTTTCAGGGAAAGGGGTAAATCTGGTTTCTTTTACTTCATCTTTACCAAACCTGGGATTTTTGCTAAAATGAAGATTGATTTCAGTACGTTTGGGGTAGAGCCTAAGATTCTGCATTTCTAAGAAATTCTAAGATAGTATCGATACTTCTGGAAAAAGACTTTATTTTGATTAGCAAGGGCCTCTAGCTGTTCAATAGAAATACAATGTAAGCCACATATATAATCAAAATTTTTTCTAGTAATCACATTAAAAAATTAAGAAACATGTGGAACTAATTTTAATAAAATTTTTATTTAATCTAATCTACTCCAAATATTTTAACATGTAATCAATATAAAAATATTAATGGAATGTTTTATATTCTATCTTTATAGTAAGTCTGGAGATTGGGCATGCATTTTACAATTACAGCAGATCTAATTTTGGACTCTACATTTTTATCTAAAATACTTCATCTGCATTTAGATTTCATAAAATGTTGAGTTGAAAAAGTAGACTTGTGTAACCAAGTTCCAAACATACTTAGCTTTCCAATAACTGAGTTGAGTATCAAAAAATAATTTTTAATATTCACATCCATCTTGGTAAAACTGGTTCATCTCTTAGAGGAATTGATTTGATGTTTTGAGGCAAAAGTATATCAATGCAATGGTATAACTATTCAAATTATGTAAATTCACAAACTTTGTCAATTCACTATTCTTAGCATCACATTCAAAGGAGTATTGCAAAAATCTAAAAGCACCTCTAAATTTATCAACAAAGCACCCATCAAATTTTTCTTGTAGTTTTTGAAGGCAACTTATATACTTTTGATTTCAGTTAAATCTGCATGTTGATTCGTGTGAAAAATTATAAAACCATTACTTTTTATTTATTTTCTGAAAGTATCAATTTTGGTATATATTCTCCTAAGGCACAAATAAACTTTTCCTTTTGTAGGAGTTTTGAATTTAACTTGTTCATATGTGATATGATAGCTGTGAGAAAATATAAATCACACTGTTATTTTTGTGTTTATTGAGTATTTTGTTTAAAGAAGTTTTTGAGTTAGAATTAATGGTATAGTGAATCTTCGTGATACTTTCCCACAACTCAAACGAAGAGTGTATTGGTCAGCCAAAGGGGTGCTGATGCAAAGTACCAGAAATCTGCTGGATTTTATAAAGAGTATTTGGGGGTAGAAGCTTACAGTTACAAGGCCCTAAGAACTCAGGGTTGGGAAGCGGACTTTGCCCAGTGGTTAGGGCGTCCGTCTACCACATGGGAGGTCCGCGGTTCAAACCCTGGGCCTCCTTGACCCGTGTGGAGCTGGCCCATGCGCAGTGCTGATGGACTCAAGGAGTGCCCTGCCACGCAGGGGTGTCCCCCGTGTAGGGGAGCCCCATGCACAAGGAGTGCACCCCGTAAGGAGAGCTGCCCAGCACAAAAGAAAGTGCAGGCTGCCCAGGAATGGTGCCACACACATGGAGAGCTGACACAACAAGATGACGCAACAAAAAGAAACACAGATTCCCGTGCCGCTGACAACAGAAGCGAACAAAGAAGACACAGCAAATAGACACAGAGAACAGACAACGGGGGTGGGCGGGGGGAAGGAGAGAGAAATAAATCTTTAAAAAAAAAACAAGAACTCAAGGTTACTTCTTCACCCAAAGTCTGTTGCCACATATTGAAGCAAGATAGTGAGCAACCTCTGCCTCTGCAAGGGTTCAGCCTTCATCTTCCTCTTAAGGCTCGGAGGGCCCAGCTTCTTCTGATCTCAGCTGTAGGCTGGAGGCCTTGTTTCTTTCCAGGCTGTCTCAGCTGCTCCTTTCTTTTCACAAGGTCAGCTGTGAAGGCAAATGGCTCATCTCTCCTTGGGGCTCCAGCATCAAAACCATGTTCTCTCCTCTGCGGTGTCTTTTTCTGTGTATCTGCTTCTCTGTGTGTCCCCTTGATTGAGTGTCCGTATATATAGCCCACAAAGGGGGCAAGGACTGTTATACTCTACTGACTTGGTGGAATCAAAGCCCTAATCTTAACATAATTTAATCAAAGACATCTCAGCTGGATCTCATGCAATCAAAGAGTATCACACCCAGAGGAACAGACCAGTTTACAAACATAATCAAATCTCTTTTTGGAATTTGTAAATAATATCAAACTGCCACAGAGAGCATTAGCAAAGAATGCATGGTCATAAAATTCATTGTTTTCCATTTCTTTGAGCAGTTCCAGAACCTGATGATAATGCATAGCATTTATATGTACATGCCGAACAATTTTAACATCTATATCCATGACAGGTTTCATAGACTCTGCTTCAGGAAACCAAATATAAATTATCATAGAATAGAATGAAGCAGGAAGAGAAACACAAGTCTCTTGTTTTACAAATCCATTAAGTCCAGATTTTTGGCCCTCTATGGTTGAAAACTGTTGTGATAGAAACTTCTTTTAAAATATCAAAATGATACTGTTCTTTGACATGTGAAAGATTAAGAAATATCTATGCCATCAGTTAACTTTTAGGCAACAAATTGACAACATTTCTTCATAAATCTGGAAATCTTTGTGACAGAATGTAACCAAAGTATTAATTGGTCAATGGTTCTAAAAACTGCACAACTCCTCTAAAGCAGAAGAAGAGTACGCACACAAGTTTTCAAATTAGAATGTACTGATCTTTGGTATTATTAGATTGGTCTTGCATTCTATGGACGGTTGTTCAGTTGCTTAATTAAAGATATTTCTCTTACTATACAATCTTTTAAAATTCTTTTCCTTGTAATGTTTAAACAAAATTCCCATAACTGGATCACTTTTTTTTTTTTTTACCATCTCTCCATGTATAAAGGATTTTCTTTTTTTGTGTAGGAATCTGAGCTGAGTTAGAGTTGGCCAAATTTACAATTTATTCTGTTAAAAATTATTTAAAACTTTTATGTTTGACATTTAATTCTGATTTCAGGTGGCCAATTCCAAGGATTCTTTTTTGACTGTTGAGAGGAAACGTAATGTCAAATTGGCCATGTATTTGCTGAACTCATTAATAGTGTCTGCTCTATTATCTTTTATTATTTTTAAAGAAACAGGCAGTTTTTTCATCTTCTCTGCCACAGCAGGTCACCATTGATCATGGTATTTGTTATTTACTACTTTCAGTCTTTTTTCTGTACTATTCTAGCTTCTGCATCACTGCTCAATTTATATCAGTACCAAGACTGTATTAGAAAATTTGGTATTTATTTTTGCAAACTACAAGAGTAATTTCATTATATTATAATTAGAGTAACTATTTCAGTTTTAATTACCAATTATGATTTGCATAGATATCAGTGTAGCTTCTGCTGACTGCATAAAATATTCAAATAAACCCATTACAATATTACATCAGTGTGCAGGAAAAAATCAGTCAAATGGAATCAACTCATTGACACCAGCTAGATCACTGATGTGCTTATAGTTAATACTAAAAACAGTACATACACCCAACACACACACGACAACAACACTTTAGCCAACGCAGTGGTTAAAGTGAAATAGAGTCCTACCAAAGCAATACATTTGTGTTTAATGAAAAAATGTTTTAACACTGCTTCAGTTTAAAAGTTTATCTGAAAATCAGTTAAAATCACAGAACCTAGATGCATATCAACACTTAGATGGTTTCTCCCTTGTCTAGCCCTGAAGCTACTTCTCCTTGTCTAGCCCCATAGCACCCAGGAACCCAGGATGTCAGGAGTGGAACAAATGGAAGTCTTGTATAATTAGGTGGTCCCCGAAGGATCAGCTGACTGTGTCTGGAGGGCTGGACGACTTCCTACCAGGCTGGCTCATTAGAACAGTCTCAGGGCTGGAGCACTGACCTCAGGGCTATGTGTGGGTTTTTGGGTTGTCTTGGGATAGGGCCAAGTGAGGGTCGGTAGGTCAAGCGCAGCTGCTCTTCTGCCTCCCATGGCCTATAGACTAGTCATCCCTGGGGCAACATGTCTCAGACTAGTTTGGCCAAGAATTCTGTCAGCAGAGGTGGCATTTCCTTGGTTCTGGAAGAGGCAGGCTTCGTTTTCACACCACTAATGAGCGTGTGCGGGGGAAGCGTCCCCTGAGCTAAGGCGACCAACAGGGTTTCTGGAGCTCTGTCCCTAATTAATAATCATAGGCCTTGAAAATATACCAGAGGAACATGGAGAAAATGCAGTGGTTGGTGAATGTATTAAAAGAAAAGAGATCTATGTATCTTTACCGAAAAAAAAGGAAATTAAAAAAAAAAGATGTAAAAAAAAGCAAACTAAATAAATAGAAGAAAATGTTAATGTTGTGAGTCCTCTTTAAAATCCAGAAGCCACCTCATGAACCAGGATGGGAATACCCAATTTTTAAAAATCCAACTTTGCTTGGATCACTTATTCTCTGAACAGCCTCCTCCTTTCTTTTTCTTTTTTTTCATTTTATAGCCTTCACATTTCTACGTTTGAGAATGTCACTTTGTTTCATATTTTTGTGTTGTATTCATAAGAAATTAGGGATGTTTACTTAGATCTTCGGTTTCTGAAGCTTTTTTCTTTTGTCCTAGGATCCTCAACTGCGGCGGCTTGCTCGGTCGGTAGAGGTGGGGTCTGGCTGCGGACGAGGGGTCGGTCCAGCTCTGGACGAGGGGTCGGTCCCGCTTGGGATGAGGGGTCGGTCCCACTTGGGACGAGGGGTCGGTCCGGCAGCAGACGAGGGATCGGTCTCACAAGGGGTTGCGCGGTTCGGCTGACGGGGGTCGCCCGGCGAAGCCGGCGACGAAGGGGTCGCCCGGAGAAGCAGGCGACGAAGGGGTCGCCCGGAGAAGCAGGCGACGAACTGGGGACAAGGGAGGCCAGGCCCTTGTCGGGGGCTCTCAGGACTGGAGGGCGCACGGCAGAAGAACTACCGCGGAGACAAGGTAAACACGCAAGTCCACTTTACTGAGGGAGAGGCAACAGTTTTATAGGGGCTGGGGAAGGCTGATTGGTCGAAGCCACGCCCTGTTCTGATTGGTTGCCGGCGAAAGGTCAGTGGGCGGTACTGGACGGGGGAGGGGTGGTGGTTAGGGATTGGCTGTCGCTGTTGCTGGGGGAAGGGGCAGGGTTTAGGGATTGGTGGCTGCTGTTGCTGGGGTGGAGGGCAGACTTGAGTTTCCCGCCCACGCCTGGCTGTTGCTGCTGTTGGGGGAGGGGAAAAGGGCGGGCTGGATTTTTCCGCCCACGCCTGGCTGTTGCTGCTGTCGGGGGAGGGGAAAAGGGCGGGCTGGATTTTTCCGCCCACACCTGGCTGTTGCTGCTGTCGGGGGAGGGGAAAAGGGCAGACTGGAATTTTCCGCCCTGCGCCTGCGCAGGGAGAAAGAAGAAGAAGGGTGCCGCCCTACAGGCATCGTGTGGCGCCATCCGGGAGGAGGGGCGGCCATGGAAGCATGGCTGCCAAGAAGGGGAGACCCGAGGGCACTCTGCGCCCATGCCGAGCTCCCTTCAGGGGTGGCGGTGAGTCCGACCAGCCACCCTATTATGGGGGCAGCGGCTTGGCCTGCCGCGGCCGCTCCCCCGCCAGGCCAGCAAACCACACTTCAGCCTGAGGGGTGACCGCATTTCCCCCTTCTTTTCAAATAAGCACCAGGATGGCAGCAGCAACAAGTAGCTGAGGCCCAAGAGGCAGTAAGCAATGAGGGAAGCGGGGCTGAAGAGGGAGGTGAGTATGACGGGGATATAAATGTACAATTTAGGGTGTGGTATCTTGCCGTTGCAAGCAAGGGTGGCCAATGTCCAATTCTTGTTGATCTCGGTGGCTATAAGGTCCATCTGCTGTTAAAAGTCCCGAATGACAGCACGTTACAGGTAGTTGATCTCTTCTTGGCGGCGAAGAGCGGTAGAGGCAGACTGTGTGATGGTCTGGAGGATCGCAGCGGTGAGGACAAGTCGCGTCAGGGCACCAGCGACAGTGGCGGCGGCAGCGTCGGGAGTGGTGGAGACGTAGGCGAGGACAATAAGAAGGCCAAAGTCTTCACGGGCGCGAGAGAGGCCGATGTTAATGGGGCGGGCCGACATGGGGCGGCCCAATCTGCAACGCAGTAGGGGTTCAAGTGAAAAAAGGAGGGGGGCGGGGGACGAGAAAGGACGCTTTGGATGGCTGAGAAGAGGAGTGAGGTCGAGACAGGAGGAAGCTCCGCAGAAGTATGGGGAGCTGTTAAAAGCAGAAACGTTATTAGATGCTAGAAAGCAGGCCGCAGGCCGGGGAAAGCAGGTTGCGGGCCGTTTCGCGGGGCTGGAGCTGCTTGAGAGCGATGGCGGCATGGGGGGCCGTGGTTACAATCTTCTGGGGTGGTAGCGGCTAGACAGATGGCGGAAAATATTATCAAGAAAGCAAAGGTTATGAGGAAGAAATAGAGTATTAAAGTCTGTGGGGGAAGTGAGAAGATCATTTAGAGGATAGGGTTGAGAATGGTATGTTTAAGACAGAAGCTTTGTGGTTTGTAGGAGACTGCTTTATAAACGAAGGAGAATGAGGGCAGTAAATATAGTAACGATAGATAGGAAGATGACAGTGAGGAGGAGTCTTTGTTTAAGGTTCCAATCGTCCGGCGCAACAGTGGCTAGGCCGATAGCGAGGGGTGTTGCTAAATAGACAATGGCTGCAAAGACAAAATCTTCTTCTGTTTCCTCAAAAATAACTTTTCTTTAAATACTTAGTAGCATGCAATATTAGAAACCGTTTCCTAAAAGCAAGTTGGTAGGGGAGCTTGGTTGCTGTTAATCTTTCCTGTTATAAAATTACCTTTTATTATTATTATCATCAATTCAGTTTTATATATATATTTAGGAATGACCTTTTGGAATTAGCCATTTAATACCTTAATGTAAGCTATTGAAGATAAATTTTATCTTTACAGAACACATTCCCTTACATAAAGTTATCACAATACCTTTTACACTTGCCGCATGCAAATTAAATTTCAAGAGTTTATGAAAAATTAGCCATCTTACTTTAGGACAAAATACGTCTTTTTGCAAAACTTATTACATTTCCGTTAGCATTTTTACAAAATTTTAACCTTTTTAATATTCATATAAGTTTTACATTCTTTATATTATCCTGTGAAGAAAAATAAGTTATTCATTTTAATCTAGGCAAGAACAACTTTTTATGAAGACGTACAGTTAATTTTGTTAATTAAGACTTACAATTTTTTTAAATTGTAGATATCTTATTAACATTTAAACTTATGTATTAATATAATAAACTTAAGTATTAATATAAGCGCTTATTTAATTTTTGGCCATTTGAATAGAGCTCTTTTAAAGATTTCTAGTAATTTATATTTACCATCCGGAGGTATCACAATATACGTTGACATTGAACGAACAGACAGACAAACACAGAACAATTACAACACATTAACAGAAATATATAATTTATTTACAGTTGACTCATAATTCTTACTTTCTTGGTATAGCTGCTTTTAAATCTTTTTTTATATAGCATATCATAGATTATACCCTTCAAGATTTTTTCTGGACTTTATGTTGCCTGTAATAAGCCAGGAGGGAATCTTTTACCTTCCTGCTCCACAGCAAAAGTGACCCTATCTATAAGGCGAGTATAGGTGTCCGGGTCCCAAAGCTGACACGTGGTAAGCCACGGATTAAAGGGGAGAAGAAGGTCCCAATATACTTGAAGCTGTTTGAAAGAGATCTTACACCGGTGAGTGTCTAGGAGACCGGTGAGGGCCCGAACTTGTGGGGCTTGCTTAGCAGATAGGATGTTACCCATTGCTAATGGCCTTTTGGAGCCGATAAGAAAAGGGGCCCTTACCTTGAGAGCGCGGCGATGGGAGCCGAGGTGCGCGGTGAGACGAGGGGTCGGAGCCGGTGGGGCTCCGACAGTGGTCGCGGGCCAAGAGAAGGCCCCGACGAGGGGAGGGCGGGACGACGAGCAGTGGAGCAAGGCAAAGGGGAGCAAGCACGGAGGGGAGGAGGCAGAGGTGAAGGCAGGGGTGGAGGTGCTCAGGCACGCGCTCCTGAGAGTTTTATTGGCGCCTCTTAATCATAGCGGGTCAGTATAAGCCCCCGACATGGAAGGAGAAAGCCATCCAGCGATTCTCCCAGACCGCCGTGGATCATATGAGGTCACCAAGGTTCAGGAGCAGCAATGCAGAGCGAAAAGATAGGGGTGAGAAGAGAGGAGGGCGTAGGGCTGTGGTAGGGTTACTTCAGACGTGCAAGCGCGTGCTCCCGAGAAATCCAAGGCTCCTCTTAATCATAGCGGGTCAGTATAAGCCCCCGACATGGAAGGAGAAAGCCATCCAGCGATTCTCCCAGACCGCCGTGGATCGTATGAGGTAGCCAAGGCTCAGGTAGCAGCAATGTTGCACGAGAGAAGTCCCAAGGTGAGAAGAGAGGAGGGGGGGGCTGCCAGGTTATGGAGTGAGGCTGTGGTGGGGTTGCCTTGCCCCACGTTGGGCGCCAGCTGCGGGCGGCTTGCTCGGTCGGTAGAGGTGGGGTCTGGCTGCGGACGAGGGGTCGGTCCAGCTCTGGACGAGGGGTCGGTCCCGCTTGGGACGAGGGGTCGGTCCCACTTGGGACGAGGGGTCGGTCCGGCAGCAGACGAGGGATCGGTCTCACAAGGGGTTGCGCGGTTCGGCTGACGGGGGTCGCCCGGCGAAGCCGGCGACGAAGGGGTCGCCCGGCGAAGCAGGCGACGAAGGGGTCGCCCGGAGAAGCAGGCGACGAACTGGGGACAAGGGAGGCCAGGCCCTTGTCGGGGGCTCTCAGGACTGGAGGGCGCACGGCAGAAGAACTACCGCGGAGACAAGGTAAACACGCAAGTCCACTTTACTGAGGGAGAGGCAACAGTTTTATAGGGGCTGGGGAAGGCTGATTGGTCGAAGCCACGCCCTGTTCTGATTGGTTGCCGGCGAAAGGTCAGTGGGCGGTACTGGACGGGGGAGGGGTGGTGGTTAGGGATTGGCTGTCGCTGTTGCTGGGGGAAGGGGCAGGGTTTAGGGATTGGTGGCTGCTGTTGCTGGGGTGGAGGGCAGACTTGAGTTTCCCGCCCACGCCTGGCTGTTGCTGCTGTTGGGGGAGGGGAAAAGGGCGGGCTGGATTTTTCCGCCCACGCCTGGCTGTTGCTGCTGTCGGGGGAGGGGAAAAGGGCGGGCTGGATTTTTCCGCCCACACCTGGCTGTTGCTGCTGTCGGGGGAGGGGAAAAGGGCAGACTGGAATTTTCCGCCCTGCGCCTGCGCAGGGAGAAAGAAGAAGAAGGGTGCCGCCCTACAGGCATCGTGTGGCGCCATCCGGGAGGAGGGGCGGCCATGGAAGCATGGCTGCCAAGAAGGGGAGACCCGAGGGCACTCTGCGCCCATGCCGAGCTCCCTTCAGGGGTGGCGGTGAGTCCGACCAGCCACCCTATTATGGGGGCAGCGGCTTGGCCTGCCGCGGCCGCTCCCCCGCCAGGCCAGCAAACCACACTTCAGCCTGAGGGGTGACCGCACTCAACTTTCTTTTATTTCCCACAAACATCTGCTCTGTGCTTGCACCTTGCTGTAAATTCAGTCAAAGCTTAATCGACCGCTACTTATGACATCTGTCACAAAATACAGAGTGTGCTGAGGAACACAGAATCATACAAAAGTTTAGAAAAATATTATTTTGTTCTTCCCCTTTATCTTCTCATTTTTCTAAGTTCCTCTCCAATAGTAGAGATAAGCAAGCAGACTCATAAGGAATGTCTTCACCTCACCTCAGGAATTGCTTCACCTCACCTCAGGATGACTCTAAGGCAAATCATGAAATTAGACCCCCCCATACACATAAACTTTTGAGCGTTAAATATCGTGGCCTCCACGTAATGACGTTGTTTTAATGCCTGCCCTAAGTCCCTCAGCAGAGAGCTGTCTCCAGCCTTGCCCTGGTTTGTTACATTGGCACCTCAGCGCATCCTCTGGCATGGAGGGTTCCAGTTCCAGCTCTGACATCATCCGCCCCATGGGCAGTGGTTTACCACTCTCAGAGCCTCATCATTCATCCTTAAGGGTGGGAACTAGACTATGCCATATTTTCCCTAACTGTCCCACAGAAAAGACCAGTGGCCCTTCATCTGTTCCTGGTTCTTAGCTGCTCCACAGTCTTCAAGCAAAGGCGTGTCCCACCCAGCACTTCTGAGAAGGGCATTCAGCGGCTCATACCACCCTAAAGGCTGTGGCAAGCCCTCAAGTAAAGAATCTGCTTTGTATTGATTAGCCGTGTGTTTTCTAAAATCTTTGTACATGGAGACCCCCAACTGCTCAAAGGTTACTTGAATTTATTTTCTCTGTCTTTAGAATTTTAAACCTATCATTAAGCAAATAGAAGGCTGTTCTTTTTAACTTCTTTAGTATTGTTTGTAGATGCTTCGGATGTTTTCAGGATAAACACGTGGATTAAGGCCCTAGTAAGTTTGACAGCTGGCACGTTTCTGCATTTTCTCAAGTGAGGTGTGCTGTTTGCTGGTCAAAGCAAACGTTTATGTATATGACTTAGCCAAAAAATATAGCCTGATACAATTTGATCAGGTCGCACATAAAGTCTGTTCTTTAAAAGATTGGTATGGTGAAAATCTGTAAAACTGTGTCTCCTTGATTAGTTCCTATTTTAAAATTAGAGTTTGGTCAATTCCAAAAGATGTATCTAATCTTAATATGTAATAAGAATTATGTATGGGGTGGGGTGTGGGGTATGTGAGAACCTCTTATTTTTTAATGTAACATTTTTTGTGATCTATGTGTCTTTAAAAACAAGACAATTAGAAATTATTCAAGAACAAAAATAAATAAAAAGCAGATGAAAAAGTAAAAAAAAAAAAGAATTATGTGTAAGAACCAAATTATTAGATTTAAGAAAACTTATCTTTGTGATAAAGCAAAAATAAAATCCAGATTTCCAATATGGCCTTGCTTTTAAAAAGCTAGTTATATCTGAATATGATTATGATGGGAGAGCCTTCATCTGAAAGGGAACCAGAGCTCTAGCTTTGGCAACAGAAAAGGTATACAGAATTTATTTATGAGAAGTGTGCTTGTGAAGAGTATGGGCATTTGTAGTAAATTATTCTCTAAGTAGATTTTTGATCTAGTAACTTGGGACCAAAGAATCATACTGTATTAGTTTCTTGTAGCTGCTGTAACACGTTACCACAGACTTAGTGGCTTAAACAATACAGATTTAGTCCCTTATGGTTCTGGAGGTCAGAAGTCCGAAATGGGGCTTATGGGGCTAAGAGCCAAGTGCTGGCAAGCTGGTTCCTTCTGGAGTTTTGGGGAAGAATCCAAATCGTTACCTTTTCCAGCTTCTGGCAGTGGCTGATGCGTTCCTTGGCTTGTGGCCCTTTCTTCCATCTTCAGAGCCCCTTGCTCCAGTCTCTGCCTCTGTCATCACATCGCCTCCTGCTCTGTCATCAAGCCTCCCTTTGATAGGGACACTTGTGATTACGTTTAGGGCCCACCTGGATAATCCAGTATTGTCACCATCTGAAAGTCTTAACTCCACAGGTTCCCGGGGTTAGGATGTGAGTATCATCAGGGGAAGGCGGACTTTATTCTGTTTACCACATGCATGATTTTCCTTTTGACCAGGAATATTTATGCAGCTAGGCTAGCTTTGCTGCATTGCAGGTCTCTTTGGGAAAGTTGCTAACCGAAGGAGAAAATGGACCCTTAAAAACGTCCTTGAAAATTACCAATATCCATGGATAAAGAACTTCTGACACTTCACGGTTTGTATTATTTGTATTAAAAAAATAACCGTGAAACTCTCATTTCCTGCCTCATGACCTTTCAGAGCATATGAATCCTTTAAAATTGGCACCAAATGTACAGGAGTTACGCAAGCTCGTTGCAAGCATCTCAGGTTACGGCAAAGCCAGTGCCCAGGCCCAGAGCCGGCTCACGGTTTGGTCTTGACGGCTTCTTTTAAGTGCACCCAAGGACGCGAAGGGCATATCCGTGCGGGCCCTGGTTTGGGAGGCTGGTCAGGCCTCGAGTCTCCCTGGGCGGTCCTCACAGGTGGAGGAAAGTCCAAGGGGGCCGTGAGACCGAGCCGGAAGAGCCAGGGGGGAAGAGCCTCACCCCTGTCCTGCCCTCCTCCCTCACTCCTCGGCCCCACCCTCCTCAGTGGCCGGAGCCCCCTGAATTGTGCTGAGGAGGATATCGCGGCGTGTGTGTCCGCGTGTGTGCTCTGCAAGTCACCTGGCGCAGGAAGAGAGACGAGGACGTGCCCTGAGTGGCTCGAGCCCTGGGGCTGGGGCGGGCGAGCTCAGTGCGAGGCGCTTTGACAGCAGTCTCGCGGGGCAGCAGTTCTGCCCACGCTGTCCGTACAAGGAGGTGAGGAAGGTGACCAGGTGCCTTTACCAGGTACCCTGGGTCAGGCCACCTCCTCTCTGGGGGAGGGGGGGCGTTTGTCCCCATCAGTTCCTTCTGAGATTGAGGACAGCTGTTTTGACTTCTTCCACCTTTGCCCAGGGAGGTGGGATTGGCCTTCCTGGCATTTGCATCCTCACTGTGTGCATTTGTTCAACAGATATTACTTCACACCTACTATGTGCAAGGTACAAACAGGCCTCAGCTCTCCTCAGTGAAGCTTTCAGGTTGGAAAGGGAGACAGACATGGACGTGTGAACTAGGAAATAGGTGACTGCAAGGCGTGCTGAGGGCTCTGAAGGGAAAGAAGAGGGGGTGAGGACGAATAATGGGGCTGGACGTGGGAGAGAAACCTCCCTTAAACTGGGCGGTCAGGGACGGCTTCTTGGAGAAAGCGCCACTTGAGCCGAACAGCAGTGGGAGGAGCAGCCACGCTCACAGGTTGCTTTGCGAGCCGCGTAAGCCGCCCTGCACGGGCCTGTGCTTGTCCATCCTCCTCTCTGCTCTGAGATCTGGAGGACAGAGGCAAGGTATATTTTGCTGTTCCTCCAAAGCTGTGTGTGCTTCTTGAATGAATGATTAAATTCACAGCGTGATTTTGTGGGATTGTTGCATCTTTTCTTATAGCTTTCTTACTGCAGGAGCTTGTGTTCTAGGAGAAACCCTTGCTGCATTCCCTCAGATAAAAGAAACCAATATTTTTGCAATTTCACCAGTAAATGACTTAGTTGTGGATAAAGGGGACAACCAAGGGGAGTGGCCACTAACCTGAGAAATGAAATTTGGAATGGAGTCTGGGCAACAAATAATTGAATACCTTCTCTACACAAGGGCCTATGTTAGCTGCTTTGGGCGGTGAAAAAGAGTGTGACAAAATAATTCTGGTAAGTGAGAGAGACATGGTATAAACATATCAGAAGTATTGTAAAACAGCAGTTTCATTTTAGAGTTTAGTACATTCCCAGTTGTTAGGTAAGTAAGTTTATGCACACACACACATGTAATACTGTGCGTCCCGCTGGCCCTTTCCGTGTGTCTGCGCCCGCTGGCCCGGGCTGGGTCTTTAGTGCAGGGCCAGGTGTGCCAGTGGCTGCTGAGGGGCGTCTGGACACCTGGCTGGCCGCGGCCTGTGACCCGCCTTCCCTCCCTTCCCTGCACAGGGGGTTTCTGCACCGCCTGCCACAAATGAACGCAACTCGAGTGGAGGAAAGCCGTGCGTTTGGGGTGGAAGCTGCGCTTTCCCGGAGGGGGCTTTTGACGACAGGTGGAGCAGACAGCTAAGGGTCTGAGCTCTTCTGAACCCAGCCTGCCTGGCGAAGGGGAAGTGCATTTCACCCAGAACTGGCCCAAGGTACCCTAAAGTCCAGAGCTAAGAAGGAACCTTAAACAACGGATACCAGAGAAAGTGAAAAATACCAGTGGAAACCATAAAAATGGTGAAATAATCATGAGTCAGTGTTAGGCTTTTCTCTTTCTCTATGAAAAATAAATGTCTGGATTCTTCTGCATTACACTTAACCCGACGTTGATTGAGACCCCAAGATATGGGTTTCTTTTTTAAAACAAAGTGAGAGGAGATAAGGTGCCTCCATTGAACGAATGTGTATTCGTCAGGAACCGCTTGAGTTCTGTTAGAATCCGGGCGAGGTGGTCCCCCCTTCCCTGTCCTCCTGGAGTTGCAGCTTGCCTTAGGAGACAAATGTGTAAAAAGACAAGGTGTGGATGGAGAATCAAATGCCATGTGTTGCTAACAAGAACAGAAGCAACGCGGAAGCTCCGCTGCGGAGGCGCCCGGTCTGGTGAGCAGATTGTCCACAGATGTCCATTTGAAAATCATAGAGGGTCAGATGTCTGGGAGCTGTGTTTGTTGAGGGATTGATTTTCAATGTTGCCATAATAAATTTTGAACTGATGAGTGTTACGGTTGCCAAAGCACACAGAGCCTTGCCTCCTTTCTGAAAGGGAATAACTTTATTGATAATTCCAACCACAACTGATAAGCCTCGTCTGCATGTGGGCTGAACTAGCTCTCCAGGGCCGGCTTACAGCTTCCCTTGATATCCAGCTCTGAGTGAGACACAAGCACAGAACTCGCAGTGGGGGCTGCTTCCTGGGGCAGACAGGTGGTTTGTCAGATGCAGAAATCGGGGGGGACTTGAGGTTCTCTGTCCTTGGGCTTCAGAGAATGGTGTTTTGCTTGGATCCAATGCGACACGTAAATGCAGGGAGACTTCTGCTTGTGTGTGTTTCTTTTCTTTTAATAGTCTTTATTTTGATGGAACATTTATTTAAGAAGTAGTATCTACTCTATTGTTTATAGAAGTCCTTATGGGAAGGTTCACTGTGAAACCCCTGTGCTCTTTATTTTTTATGATGCTTATCTGAAATCTTACTGGAAAAAAATCTCTTGGTTAGTTAGCATCAACATGCCTTGAGCTATCATTAAAAGTATAACGACGTCACCACCATCCATTACCAAAACGTTTCCAGCATTCCAAATGGGAACCTGGTAGCACAACATTGTGAACGTAATTAACAGCATTGAAATATAAACCTGAATGTGATTAATAGGGGAAATGTTAGAGTATATATATGGTAACAGAATAAAAATTACAAAAAAGTCCATGGAACTACATTACAGTAAATCATGGACTAGAATTAATATTACATTATAAAAATGTCCTTTCATCGATTGTAACAAATGTTCTATTGCAATGCAAGGTATTAATCATAGGGTGATACTTTAAGCCTGATTGTTCTGCAAACCCACAACTTTTCTAATAATTAAAAAAAATAAAGTATAGCGACAGAACAGCAATTGTTAAATTATTAAAATGCCTTCTTTTATTCAGCTTCCAAATAAAGAAAAGGAGCCAGTTAAATCCAGCCTGTGGGCCAGTTGTTTAAACTTGTCTTTTGAGAATATGGAAATGCATACTTTCCTAGTGTCATTTGATGAGGGCAGTTTTCAGCCGGGCTGTCGCCTTCTCGCTGAGAACAGGTGCAGCCACATCAGCCGTAGACGCTCATGGGTCTTCTCCTCTGATGGCAGTTTCTCCTTCCATTGTGATTCCGAAATCGAGCTTCCAGAAGATTTCAAGCAATTTTCAATGTGTTTCTGTGAGTATGCATCCATTTTCTACATTTAGCTGCCGTAGGCTTCTTTTTAAACACAAAATATGTGACTTCTTTTCCTTCAAAATTTGCATTCATTGTCTTTAGGGTTTTAGGCAGCACAGTTTTCTCAGAGGAGATACTGAGGAACCTCCAGTTATAAATTAGTATTTGAAGTAAGCATCTAGTACGTGCTACCCTTTTTTGCTGGGCTGCGCCCCTAGCTGCTGCGGCATTGGTTCTTGAGTTGCTGCATCTTCCTTCCTGGTCTGTCTTAACTCTGGGAGGCCCAGGCCCTCCTTTTGGCCTCTACCAGAATTGTTCCCTGAGTCCCTGGAGCTCTGATGCACCATTTCCTGTTTTCTGACCTGAGAAACCTCATGTGGTTTACTCAGAGCAGAGGAGCACCCAGCTTTCCAGGACTACCTCGGCCCTGTGTCTCGCTTCTGGATTCATGATGACTCCAGATCACCCAGTTTCCTTATGATTCTGCCCGAAGGCCGTTAGGTTCAAATTGGTGATCAAGTCAGCCCGTCATTCAAATAGCAGTTCTTCAGTGCTGCTTGCCCACGAGATTTCCTGCAAATTCCAAATTCATTTTTAGCCTTCCTTTTTCCCCTGGTTACATTAAGAAATCATTAAATTGTGTTCTGGGAAATACGGTGCACCTGTGCTAGGAGGGCTCTGTCGATTTTGCGTTCTCCCCCCTCTGCCTGAGCAGGGGCGCCTTGTCTTCCTGCTGGGATGCGTGGCCAGCCGTCTTCGTGCTCAGGGGTCTCTCTGTGGGATGGCAATGGGGAGGGGGGTGGTCGTGGCCCTGCAGGAACCCCACTGGACCCCTTAGCCCATCATAGCTTCTGAAGCTGGAATTTCAGTGGGATGAGTATAGCTCAGTCACTCTGTGGCTTGGGGCCACAAACCAGTCTCTTAGGCTTGCCTCTGAAATGCAGCAAGAGTTAATGATGAATGAAGATTTGATTAGTGTTGTTTATGTACTTTGTCAGGCCAAGGGTGTGTATTTCCACACATTTCTAGGAGCGGCTACTGGTATTCTGGCCTTGCTTACACTTGAAGAAGAGGGCTTTGGGAGACTGGCTTTCCAGGGGCAGGGGAGAGGGCTTGCACTCACAGGTGTCACACTTGAGAAGTGTGTGTGTTTCTGTGTATCTTGTCGTGAGGGGGTTTCCTAAACTACTATTTGCCCCTCCCTCATCCCTCCTGGTCTTTATTCCTTCCACCCCACCCTGAAGAAATACACACAGCAGAGGCTCGGTAGTGGGTAGTGTCGTGCTTAAGTGTATGCGCTCTGGAGCAGCCTGCTTGGGTGGCTCTGGCATCTGGACAAGTTGCTTAATCATCTTGTGACTCAGTTTCCTGATCTGTAAAATGGGGATAAGGATTGTTCTACCTCACAGGGTCATTATTATTATTTTTTAAAGATTTATTTTATTTATTCCTCCCCTCCCCCACTCTGTTCCCTCCATTGTCTGCTCTCTGTGTCCATTTGCTGTGTGTTCTCTGTCTGCTTGTATTCTCACTAGGTGGCTCTGGGAACTGATCGTGGGACCTTCTGGAGTGGGAGAGAGGTGATTACTCTCTTGTGCCACCTCAACCCCCTGTTCTGTTACGTCTTATTTTCTTTCCTCTGCCTCTTGTGGCGTCCTCTTGCCACTCCAGCTCTCAGTGTCAGCCGGCACTCCAGCGTGGGGTGGCTTTACTGCACTGGGAGGCATTCCCATGCAGGGAGGCACTCCTACGCGGGGCAGCATTCCAACGTGGGCCAGCTTGCCGCGTGGGCCAGCTCGCCCTCACCAGGAGGCCCTGGGCATCGAACCCTGGACCGCCTGTATGGTAGACGGGAGCGCAATTGGTTGAGCCACATGTTTCCCCTCACAGGGTTAGTTTGAGGATTAAATAAGGTGACACGGTCCACAGGCTAGGTCGGTGTTAGTAATTGTTAAGCCCAACCCGTGGGCCATTTCTGTTCTGGAGTAATAACTGTTAGGAGAAAGGATTTTAGAATACTGCATTCTGAGGCATTATTTTCTGTATTTTCGTAGTAGTAAAAATAAATTCCTAGTCACCGTTTTGCGTAGGAAGTGTCAGTTCTAATTAGAGAAAAACAACCCTCCCTCAAGGATGAGAGAGAAGAGAAAGTCTCTCTATTCTGTGTTGCAGAAAATATAACCACTAGCCCCACCCAAATAGGACTTGTGAGCCAAACGTTGTGCTGCGGGCTTGTCCCTGGTTATCTCGTTAAAGCTAAGGAGAGAACGTTCTGGAAGATGGCGTCAGATAGGTAGGCAGGGCTCAGTTCTCTTGCAAAATGAGCAGAGGAGGGACATAAACTGTCCAAAGGAGCTGTTTTGGGGATCTGCAGACCAGGAGGGTGCTGCATGCACCATCCAGGAGGCAATGAGGGCAGAGACGAGGCCGAAAAGAAAACCATGAGTTACTCGTGCCTGTTCCTGGGAGCAGCACCCCACCCTCAACGTCGAGGTGAACAGCCTGACGGTGGCCAACTGAGAGGGGAAAGGACATGTTCTTCTCTGGAAAGAGAGAGGATGCAGCAGAGGGCTGAGTGCGATTTCTCTTCTGCGAGTTTAAGGAGCTTTGAATTGTGGCTCTAACTGGTCAGGAATACAAGCCAATAGAGGCTGAAAGAATCACCTCCATGGAAAGGTTCGCTGAAGAGCACCATCTGCTGGCAGGCTGGGGAAGCGAATGAAAGCAAGACATTTGGAGTCTCTCTTTGTTCCTATTCCCAGACCCTCTTGGAGCTGGTCTGTGCCCCAGTACAGGGTCACTGGCCTTATTTTGATAACATAAACCGGGCAGTTTTAAAGTTCTACAATAAGTTGAACCAAAAATAAAAACCACCTAGGCAAGAGAGAAAAACTGACCATCATAGTAAACTCACTAACTTAATCAGATGCCTGGACATCAAAAAATTACAAGTCATACTAAGAAACAGGTTTAAAATAACTCATCAATCATATTTACACAGATCTCCTAAATCAACCAAGGAGTTGAAGGAAAATATGTCTAAAGCGGTAAAGGATATTAGGAAGACACTGAGTGAACATAACGAAGAATGTGAAAGCTCGCAAAGAAATGTAACAGCACTTATAGGAAGGAAAGACCCAATGGATGAGATTAAAAATACATAAGAGGCATGTAATAGCAGATTTGAATTAGTCAAAGAACAAATAAGTGACTTGGAAGACAAAGCAGCTGAACTTGAATAGGCAGATGAACAGAAAGAGAAAAGAATGGAAAAACTGAATAGGGTCTTAGGGAATTGAATGACAGCACAAAATACACAAACACACGTGTTATGGGTATTAGAAGGAGAAGAGTATGGAAAAGGGGCAGAAAGAATAGTTGAGGAAATAATGGCCAAAAATTTTGCAACCCTTGTGAAAGACACAAATATCAATTTCCAAGAAGGACAACATACCCCAAACAATAAATCTGAACACACCTACTCTGAGACACTACTTTTCAGAATGTCAGATGCTGGAGATAAAGGGAGAATTCTGAAAGCAGCAAGAGAAAAGCAATTCATCACAAACAAGGGGTGCTCAATAAG
This sequence comes from Dasypus novemcinctus, assembly GCF_030445035.2. NCBI lineage: Eukaryota > Metazoa > Chordata > Mammalia > Cingulata > Dasypodidae > Dasypus > Dasypus novemcinctus. The sequence continues at coordinate 155,209,394 of NC_080677.1, read as the reverse complement.
ACTAAGTGCTGATTTCTCATCAGAAACCATGGAGGAGAGACAGCAATCACTTGATATGTTAAAGATACTGAAAGAGAAAAACTGCCAGCCAAGAATTCTTTATATGGCAAAACTGACCTTCAAAAATAAGGGTGAGTTTAAAGTTATCACAGATCAACAAAAATTGAGGGTGTATGTCACCAAGAGATAGGATTTACAAGAGATATTAATGGGAGTGCTACAACCTGAAAGAAAAAACAGAAGAGAGAGGCTTGGAGAAGAGTGTAGAAATTATTATTGATCCAAGGTAACTAAAGGGTACAAAGACAGAAAGTAGTAAAATCTGACAACAGAAAGCCAGAGGATAAAATGGACAAAGTAAGTAATGCCTTTATAGTAATAACATTGAATATTAATGGGTTTAACTCCCCAATCAAAAGACATAGATTGGCAGAAAGGATAAAAAAAGGGGGGGGGGCAGCTATATGTTGTCTACAAGAGCCTCACCTTAGATGGAAGGACAAAGATAGGCTTAAATTAGTGAAAGATTGGGAAAATATGCCCTATGCAAATAGTAACCAAAGAGAGCTGGAGTAGTTACACTAATATCAGACAAAATAAAGTTTGAATGCAAAATGGTTATAAGAGATAAAGAAGGCCACTATATTAATAGAAGGGGCAATTCACCAAGAAAAAATAACAATAATATTTATGCACCTAACTGGAGTGCTCCCAAATACGTTGTGTAAACACTGGCAAAATTGTAGGGAGAAATAGACATCTCTACAATAATAGTTGGCAACTTCAACATGCCACTGTCATCATTGGATAGAAATCTGAAGAGAGGGTCAAGAAGGAATCAGAGCTTAAATAATACAATAAATGAACTAGACTTAGCATACAAATATAGAACATTATACCCCAAAACAGCAGGATATACATTCTTCTTAAGTACTTTTGATAGACCATATGTTTGTTCTCAAAACAAGTACCAATATATCATAATGGAATGAAACTGGAAATCAATTATAACAGGGAGAAAAAGGGAAAATCCACAAATATGTGGAGATTAAGCAACACAGATAATCAGTGGGTCATAGAAGAAATTGCAAGAGAAATTAGTAAATATCTTGAGATGAACAAAAATGAGAAAACAACATTTCAAAGCCTATGGGCAGCAATGAAGGCAGTGCTGAGAGGGAAATTTATAGCCCTCAATGCTTACATTAAAAAAGAATAAGAAGAAAATAGATAAAAAAGAAGAAAGAGCTAAAATCAAAGACCTTACTGCACAGCTGGAAGAACTAGAAAAAGGATAGCAAACTGGTCACTGAACAAGCAGGAAGAAAAAATAATAAAGATTAGAGTAGATATAAATGAAATTGAGAACAATAAAACAACAGAGAGAATCAACAAAACCAAAATTTGTTCTTTGAAAAGATAAAAAAAACCAACAAACCCTCAGACTGACAAAAAGAGAAGATGCAAATAAATATAATCAGAAATGAGAGAGAGAACATTACTATGGATTCCACGGAAATAAAAAGGATAATAAGAGGATACTAAGAACAACTATATGCCAACAACCTACATTGATCCTAGAAGAAATAGAAGACCTCAACAAACCAATCACAAGTAAAGAGATTGAATAAATATATCATCAACCGCCCCCCCCCCCAAAATGAAAAGCTCAGGACCATATGGCTTTATAGGTGAATGCTACCAATCATTCAAAGATTTAAGACACATCTTGCTAAAAATCTCCCAAAAAATTGAACAGGAAGGAATGCTACCAAACCCATTCTATGAAGCCAACATCATCCTAATACCAAAGCCAGATAAAGATACTGTGAAAACAGAAAATTACATACCAATTTTTCTAATGAGTATAGATGCAAAAATCCTCAACAAAATACTGGCTAATTGAATCCAAAAGCACATTAAAGCATTATACATTGTGAGAAAGTAGGTTTTATACCAGGTTTGGAAGGGTAGTTCAACACAAGAAAATCAGTCAGTGTAATACACCACATTAATAAATCAAAGAAGAAAAGACAGATGATCATCTTGATTGCGGAAAAGAACGTGACAAAATACAGCCTCCTTTCTTGATAAAAACACTCCAAAATAAAGGAATAGAGGAAAACTTTCTCATCATGATAAAGTAAATATATGAAAAACCCACAGATGACATTGTACTCAATGGTGAAAGACTGAAAGATGTCTGACTGATCAGGAACAAGGCAAAGATGCCCATTGTCAACACCACTATTCAATATTGTGCTAAAAGTTCTAGCTAGAGAAATTAGGCAAGAAAAAGAAAGAAATTCACCCAAGTAGGAAAGGAAGAAATAAAACTCTTGCTATTCACTGATGCCTACAGTATCCTGAATAATCTATAACAAAGCTACTAGAGCTAATAAACAAATTCAGTAAAGTGTCAGGATTCAAGATTAACATGCAAAAATCATTAGTGTTTCTTTACACTTCAAATGAGCAACCTGAGAAGGAAGTCAGGGAAAAAATTCTACTTACAAATAGCAACTAAAAGAATAAAATATTAGGAATAAACTTAACCAAGGACATAAAGGACCTGTATGCAGAAAACTACAAAACCTTGCTGAAAGAAATCAAGAATGACCTAAACAAATGGAAGGACTTCGTGTGTTCACAGACTAGAAGATTAAATATCTTAAGATGTCAAATTCTATCCAAATTGATTTACAGATTCAGTGTAATCCCAATTAAAATTCCAACAACCTTTTTTTGAGAAATGGAAAAACCAATTATCAAATTTATTTGGAAGGATAAGGGGCTCCAAATAGCCAAAAATATCTTTATAAAGAAAAACAAAGTTGGAGGACTCTTACTTTCCTGACTTTAAAGCATGTTACTTAGCTACATTGGTAAAAACACCATGGTACCGGCATAAAGATAGACATATTAACCAATGGAATCAAATTGAGATTTCAGAAATAGACCCTTACATCTACTGTCAAGTGATTTTTGACAAGGCTGTGAAGTCCACCATGCCAGACCAGAACAGTCTATTCAACGAATGGTGCTCAAAGAACTGGATATCCATAACTAAAAGGAAAGATGACCCTTATCTTACACTTTATATAAAAATTAACTTAAAATGGATCAAAAACCTGAATATAAATGCAAGAATCCTAAAACTCCTAGAAGAAAATGTGAGGAAACATCTTCTAGATCTTCTTGTGGGTGGTGGTTTCTTAAACCTTACACCCAAAGCATAAGTAATGAAAGGAAAAATAGATAAATGGGACCTCTTCAAAATTAAACACTTTTATGATTCAAATGACTTTATCAAGAAGGTGAAATGGCAGCTTACTCGATAGGAGAAAATATTTGAAAACCACATATTTGATAAGGGTTTGATTTCCATGTTATATAAAGAGATCATCCAACTCAACAATAAAAAGATAAGTAACCTAATTTGAAAATGGGCAAAATACTTGAATAGTCGTTTTTCCAAAGAGGAGATACAAATGGCCAAAAGCACGTAAAAAGATGCTCAACTGCTCATCCTTGTCACTAGCTGTTAGGGAAATGCATATCAAAACTACAGTGAAAAAAAAACTAAAATGAGGTATCATTTCATGGTCATTATTTTAAAAATCAAAACTACAGGTGCTGGAGAGGATGTAGAGAAATAGGAACAGTCCTTCACTGTGGGTGCAAATGTAGAATCGTTCAGCCTCTGTAGAAGACAGTTTGCAACTTATTCAGGAAGGAAAATGTAGATCTGCCTTAATACCCAGCAATTCTGCTACTAGAGGATAACCTAGGTACTGTATAACGTAGCGATTTTGGCAATAGATGAAGACTGGTTAATAGTACAAGTATAAAATACACACCAGATTTCAAAGATTTAGTATGAAAAAATAATGATTTTTTATATTCATAATGTATTTAAGAAATACTAGTTTCAATATATTGGGTTAAATAAAACATTATTGAAATTTTAAAAAAGAATGGTGATACATGGGAAAAATACAGCTAATGTAATTTATGGATTATAATTCACATATTGTAATTTTTTGCAGCAATGCAAAGAAGATACTATTTCAACTCTAAGCGTCGAGCAGAGGGGAGTATAAGAAGGTGTGGGGTTTTTTCCTCATGGAATAATGAGAACATTTTAAAACGTACTGAGGTGGTGACAGCACAACTCTGTGATGAAACTGGAAGCCACTCAGTGCACACTTTGGATGGATTGTACAAAGCATGAGACTAACATAGTGAACGCTGTGGGTGATGGGCTGTGGTTACCAGGACGTTTCCTCGTGAGCTATGACAAATGTACAATACTAATACATGGTGTTTATAATACGGTAGTTGGTTGGAAAGTAAAGCTCATAAGAAGTTAGGATAATATGACACCCAGGCCCAGAGCCTCAACAGACTTCAGCTCCTACACTTTGACTTATTGGACTTACTCCACTCAGCTAACATGGAGTTGAAGAAGGTCAACCACCACAACATGGAGCCTAGAGTGTCTACAACTAGAAGCGGGAAGAGTGCATCCAGTACCCATGTGGAATCTAAGCCCTCACTTGACATAGGTGTGCAATGGACACAACCAATCCAATGTCCACAGAGAAAATGTGGAATGGGTGTGGGAACGGTAGCCATGGGGGCTGCTGGGTGTGGGGAACGGGAGGAAGAGATGAGATGTGGAGGCGTTTTCGGGACGTGGAGTTGTCCTGGATAGTGCTTCACGGACAATTACGGGACACTGTAGATCCCCCCAGGGCCCACTGGATGGAACGTGAGAGAGTCTGGGCTATGATGTGGACCATTGACTATGGGGTGCAGTGATGCTCAGAGATGAACTTACCAGGTGCAATGGATGTATCACGATGATGGGAGAGAGTGTTGCTGTGGGGGGAGTGGGGGGCGGGGGCGGTGGGGTTGAATGGGACCTCATATATATTTTTTAATGTAATTAAAAATAATAATAATAATAATAAATAAATATTAAAAAAAGAAAAAAAAAAAAGAAGTTAGGAGATTGTTCTGATGCCCATTCTACAGAAGAGAACACAGGGTAAGGAGGTTCCAGTACCTTCTCAAGTTAGCAAGTGGCTGAGCCAGCCTGTGTGATTCTGGAGCCTGAGGGGCTGACAGCCTGCAGGGCCTCCCAAGTGGCTGGAGGAGCCAGGCTGCTTTGTCATCCTAATCACATCATCTCTCAGGTTTAGTAGTGCATTTCCTCTTAGAGGCAATTGTGATGCTGGAGAATGTCTGCCTGTAAGTCGGTTTGCCAAAAATAGGACCCAGCTTCCTCTTCTTTGCTTCCTATGATTTGATCACGCTTCCCTGTGCAGAAACCTCCTTTTCACTGCAGTAAACAGCTGAGGCTCTTCCCCAAGGTTGGTGGTAAGCTCACCGAGCCAGCTGGAGCAGGGACCCCTGTGGTCCTTCAGGGGCCAGTCACTTCACCAGCTTCCTTCTGGGCAGGGACCAGAGCACAGGAGCTCACCTGCTTTACTTAGCCCCGCCCCAGGTACTTGAAAGGGTGAGCCTGAGCCCATTTTTTTTTTTCCTTAGGCAATGGTGATGAAATAATTCTGGGGTCTCCAGTAGAGCAGATGCTCCAGCACATTTGCTTTTCATTCACCCTCCAGGGACCGGGGGTGGCTGGGAGCTTTGTTGTCCTTGGAAACCTGGAAGGAACCGTTAGTCACATCTTAATCCTGAGCCATAAACTTGCTCTCATTTGAGAGATAAGCAACTTTGACAGAAAAGCTGAGTCAGTCATCTTGGCCTTGACCTTCAAGAAAGGCTTAATAAAGAAATCAAATCATAAATTGTTTATTATTTTGGGCAAAGAAGCTGGAAAGTTCCCAATAAGTGGAATCTTTTTAAATTATTTATTATCCCACAGACTTTAAGTTGTTCATTATTTGGTCTTCTAATATTGTCACAGATTAAAAAGTAAAAGAAAAATTATCTTACCACTGTAGAACATTGTCGTTTTATTTAATGGGGAAATAATCTTTTACATTTATTCCTTCTAGAAGAAAATGTTCTGCTGAATAATTGATGCTTGTAAAATGAAGCCTTGTGTTTTTATGATACCAGAATAGCTTTCATTATCTAAGTGAATGCTCGAAAGCCCTGAATATTAACTATTTTCATATAATATACATTTGAACATAGGAAAACTCGGCCAACTTGATTGTTCGCAGGTGAAATTCTGAGACCATGAATTATACAGAACCACAGATAATTACAGATGATGGACCTAATCAAAATATGCAAATGTGGAGAGCCCTGTGAAGGTTTTCCCATGGTTTTTGCTCAAATAAAATAGATGGTTATAATGGGAAACCTAATTTTGTAATTCAAGATGGTAAATACATTATTATACTTCCACATTTGTTAAAAGAATTGAGATGAGTGTAGTCATTTATGATTTTGTAAACTTTTTTATTTTCCTTTAAATTGTGGGTGAAATGTAAGAATCACTATTTTTTATGTCAGAGGAACCAAGAAAAACCTGCTACATGTTCTGGATCTGAAGAACCTGCTTCTAAAATGTGTAGTTGCTCAAAATGATGTAAATATACTCCATATTACTGATTTATATTTTTAAAAATTCTTTCTGAAAATTCTACAGCAGGTCCTTGTTATCAGAGGATAATTAGAATCAGAAAAAAAGCCATTTAAAGTGGATCCACTTAAATGGGGACCAAAATTTCATAAAATAATGAAGGAGAAAAAAGTCTTGGGACTTTTTCTTGAAAAATTAAACCAATAATTATGAAAGTACGTTTATTTTAGCTTATTTTTACAAAATTCAGATTGTCATTGGGTCTGTGGTCTACTGAAAATCAGCAAAGCAAAAATCAAGTGTTGATTGTATTGAGAGGTGTAAACTTTTAGACAAAATTGTATGATTGTACATTAAGGTACTTTTTAATGTACTTTTAAAAACTTTTTATTTTGAAATAATTTCAAACTTACAGGACAGTTGCAAAAATAATACAAACCCCAAACAGAACTCCCATATACCCCCACTACCCCAGATACCCAGAACCAGCAGTTCTAACATTTTGCTACCTTTGCTGTATCAATTTCTCTCTCTCTCTCTCATCTATCCAGCATTTGAGAGCTGGTTGCCTACATCACAGTCCTTAAACACATAATACTTACATATACATTCCTACAAATAAGGATATTTACTTATGTAATCACCTTAAGGGCATTTATCCAAATTCAAGAAATTTAACATAAGATATAAAGCTTACATTCTATATTGGAATTTTTTCTTATGTCCCAAAAATATATTTTTGAGCCTTTTCACTTCCATCCTTAGATACCATCCAGTTTCATGTACTGATTGCATTTAATTGTCATCTGTTTAGTTTATCTTTCTTCCTTTTTAATTTGTAAATATTGTATTTTTTTAAATTAGAGAAGTTGTAGGTTTACATAAAAATCATGTAAAAAAAGCCAACATTCCTATATACCCCCTATTGTTGATACTTAGCATTGGTGTGGTACCTTTGTTACAATTGATTAAAGAATATTCAAATATTACTATTAACTATAGTCCGTAGTTTGCATTAGATGTATTATTTCACATATAATACCCTTTTATTAACACCTTGTAATAGTGACACACATTTGTTATAGTTCATGAAAGAACATTCTTATACTTGTGCTTTTACAGCCCATCATCCATAACAGGATTCATGGGTTAAACAGTCCCGTGTTTTATCTTCTAGCTTTCCTTCTAGTAAGATACTCTACACAAAACTTCTTTCAACCATGTTCACATGCATAATTCAGCACTGTTAATTACACTCACAATAGTGTGCTACCATCACCTCTATCCATTTTCAAACATTTATAATAAACCTAATTAGAATTCTGCACAAATTAAGCGTCAGCCCCCTGTTCTCTACTCCCAATCTATCTCCTGTTAACTTATATTCTAGATTGTATCTCTATGAGTTCACTTATTATAACATTAAGGTTCTTTTTATATCACATTCAATATTCCCATCACATCATAAAGATGGTCAGTTTAACAAAAATATGTGAGGTCTCATTCATTTTCCTTTGGGACATTTTAGATCCTTTAATATTAAAATTGTTTTCTATTGAAATCCCTATCTTGCCACCAACTTCTGATTTTTCTCTTTAATGATTGTTTCTGAGTCGAACTCAGCTTAGTCCATTGGTCTTTAGTTTTCTATTTTGAAGGAAGTTCCCTAAGTTTTATTAATGCGATGAAATTCTGTATTTTGGGGGGCAAAATTTGCAATTTTGTTTTGCAGCAGGAATGCATCATTTTGTGGGACAAACAAAACACTAACAGGCATAACTGAGCATAGCCGCTATTTGTTGAGCAAGGATGGCTTTTTGAGTGGGGCTAAAGTCATACAATTGTTGGCTATTGGGAAATAATTGAGTGTTTTGGGCTTTGCTTCCCTAAACAAGCTCATAACTGGACAGCTTTGGAGACTGAAGCCTCAATTATGGGGCGGACTCCTGGTACTTGGTGCCAATATGTACTGTAGGGTGCATGGAAAAGAGAAAAGAGGACTGGCTCATGTGTCAGGAGTTCTGAGTTCTAGTTGCAGTTTTGCTGTGTGATGATGTACTGTATGATCATGGACAAGTCACTTAATTTCTTTTGGCCTCAGTATACTTATCTGTGAAATGAAGAGATTGGACTAAAGTCCCATCTGGTCCCAATAGGCTGGGATTAAAGATTGTTCGATATCCAAACCTGGCCAGAGCTATGTTGTTCTGTATTTAGATTTACATTTTCAATAGCTACCTCCGTACGAAACTCTAGTTTTAATAAGGTTGTACTCTGCCCTTTGGTACAACTTTATATTCTGCTTTCTTCACTGGTGTCTCTCTTACAGGTGCTTTCATGTATATCATAATTTCCTGTGGCTCCCGTAACAAAGTGCCACAACCTGAGCAGTTTAAAGTGACACAAATCTGTCGTCTCATGGTCTGGAGCCTAGAAGTCCAAGATCAAGGCAGGGCCAAGCCTTTGTCTGAACTCTGGAGGGAGGAGCCTGTCCCAGGCCTGTCCTGGCTTCCGGCAGCAGCCGGCAGTCCATGGGTAGCCTTGGCTTGTGGCATAAACCTCTGCCTCCGTCGTCACCTGGCCATCCTCCCTCGGTGTCTGCCTCTGCTGCCCTTGCAGGAACACCGGTTGTGTTGGATTAGGACCCACCTGAATCTCGGTTGACCTCATTGTAACTCATCACATTTTCGAAGACCCTGTTTCCCAATTAGGCCCCCGTCACAGGTTAGGACTTGAATGTGTCTTTTGGGGGCTCAGTTCCACCCATAACGACACATATCTTTTTAATGACCGCCTGATATTGAGCAAATGCACTTTAAAAATCTACCTACTTCCTGGCCATTGGGCAACTGAACATCTCTAAACGGTAGCATGTGTTGGTTGTGTTATCACAGACATCGTTGTAGGCGGACAGTTTTTTAAAAAACGGCATCACACATGTGAAGCTGGATTCTGTGTGCCTTTTAGAAATCATCTTTTGCTGCTCCTGAAAACAGGAAGACACAAACTAAGGCAGAGCATCTGGCGAAGGGAAGCAGGAGGAGGAAAAATTAAAACAGGCAGGTGGTCTTTGGCTGGTGCCAACCAGGGCAAATAGAGATCCTGGGGAGTATGGCTTTAAACAAAGCAGGGGAAGCAGCCCGGAACCTGGTGGCAGGTGGGATGCTGAATGGCCTCGTGAAATGCCTGGCTCTCGGGCCACACTGCGTCTCCTAGTGGTCACCCCAGAGGGCCAGGGCCCTTTGGCTTCTGCAGTTGACCTCTTTAGACCCATAGTCTCGTCCAGAAAACAAATTAATCATCCCTAGAGGGATACAACCAGGGAGCTGAGCTCACAGCCAGGAATGCATCACAGACTGAGCTAGTTAATCCCATAGTATTAGAAATTGTAGCACTTTTCATTTTTCTTCAATGTCTTGGAAATTTTCAGGGCAGCTGTAGGGGAAAAATTCATTGTTCAGCCTTGGTAATGTTCTTTGCTGTCTCTCGTTGAGGTGAAAGAAGCTCACCTCACGCTAGACATGGCTGCCTTTGGGCTCGGTAATATCTGCTGGTCTGTAGACCTCACTGCTTCCTCTGCCTGTGTGGGCGGGCTCTTTGCAATGCTTGTTTCACAGAATTTGCCACAATACCAAGGTAGGTTGTTGGGCAAGAAAGGGAACTGTGTATTGCGGAAATTGGGGGTAACTCGGTGGTTTGCAGCTGTTCAAGGCAAATGTGCCAGCTGAAGCCAGGATTCAGTTGAGGCAGTTTGAGCCTTGATATAAATTAAGTGGGAAAAAAAAACTAGAGATTTATAGCAATTGTGCATCAGATCCCACTGTGCCCGGTCCTGTGGGAACAAAGGGATATTGGATATTGATAAAGTCAGATGGAGTTCGCTATTGTCGGAGGCCCAGACCATTTCATGCCGTCTCACGCGTATATGCATTTCTCAGTTGTGGAAATCACATCCTCTAATTTTAAACTTCTTTTTTTTTCCAGATTCCAGCTGCATCGGAGACTGGTCATTTTCTAAAATTAAAGGAGAAGCCCAATAAGGGGTGGTGAATTCTCTTCTGAGTTTCCAGTAAGAGAATCTGAGGTAACATGTCATGTCATTGGAGTGTTTTTGCAGTTCTGTTGAGGCTGTCAGCCGCTAGTGAAACAGACAGATGAAGTAAGAGTTCTGGCCGTTTTCTTTCACAGAAAAGTCCATTTCTTAGGCGGCATTCTTGAGTCTATTTTCCCTGCCTGCTCTGTGTGGTGGCTCTGATTTAGAGGGTAGGATTTCCCTACCATCAGTTACAGAAAGACAGAAAGTGGAGAGACTCATTTTTGTCACGTAGAAGTGGAATGAAACTCAACACCCTGTCCTTGGCCCAGTCCACGGAGGCCCCCGGTCAGCAGTGGGCTCTCTGGGGAGACAGGCTCTTCTTTGCCTGGACTGGCCTCCCCTGGCCACCTCAGCCTGGGGCTGGCTGCCTCTGCCGTCCAGAATTCTCTCCATGGACACCCTCAACTCCTCTCTTCCTGGAACTCTCAACCCGAAGCCAGCCACAGTAAACGCCCCCGTCAGGCCTCAGAGGGTTGTCTTTCCAAAACCTTTCTGCAATATTTTGTTCTTCGGGAGAATCATGCTTGCTGCTTGCCCATTCTCCAAGTATCAATCCCTTTTTCGCCTCTTTTTCAAACTGCGCTGCCTAATTATTGAATTTGTAGTTAAAAAGAAACCATATTTAAATTAATATGGATCTATCTTCTGTTCAAATCAGTCCTTCGGCCATTAGGTAGATGATATCAAGAAACGTCTCAATCCAGCATGAGGAGACTTGTGGAAACCTCTGACTGTCTGAGGAGCAGGTGGCCTTGCCTCTGGGGAGATCTTTGGGATGGAGGTGGAAACTTCATGGCTGTCTTTTGAGCCTTCTACAGAAGGGGAGCCGGGCTGAATGGGGAACAGTCAAAATATGTCGCAAGGTCCATTCCAGCTCAAAGGAAGCCTACAGTTTTTCAGGTGTTGACCCGAAGGAGACAAAGTCTTCCTTTTCCAACACATTTTCAAAATTCAGCAAAGATGTTTCACTAGATGATTGTGCTTGTAATTTCTGGGACAACGACCCTGCTTTGGGGGTGACTCTTTAGACTTTCATTCTCAAGCGTATTTCCTGAATGCCTCACTCTCAGTCCCCATGAAATTGGAGGGCTCTCCAGAAAGAGAATGATTCTTCTTTGGTGACTGTGGGTTCACAGGGTCCTTCAGGGCATAGGAGGGACCCCAATGGCAAGTGGCACCCTGGGACAGGCAGAAAAGGTCTTATTGCAGGTGAACCAGGTTCAACGGCAGTTGGGAGCTAGGGGACGAGGGGGTCAAAGGCAGACAGTGGAGTGCGCATGTCCTGCGCACTGTGGGGAGGGGGAAGATGATTGTGAATGTGACTGCATAGCACCTTAGGGCCCCACCTGCCCTGCCCCCCTCTACTCCCTCATGTCTGCATTGCCCTACTAAGCGCCCCATTCGCCATTCTGTGGGCACAGCAGGAGGATGGCCACGAAAGAGGAGATGAAGCACAATACGGTAACCTCCTCCAAAAATTGTCCACACTGTCCCTGTCGATGATACATGCTTGAACCTACAAAGGCCTCCTTGAGTTTTAACAAGATTTTTGTCCTCTTCTCAGAAGTCCTCCCTAATTCCAGGAAGAAGTATTTTCTCCTTCTTCCTTCACTTTCCCTCCCTTATGGCATTGGTTTGGTTCCTTTCCCTAATTATGTGTGGAAAAGGTTATCTCCTTACAGTACTAGAATTAAAGGGATTATTTTTTTTCTCTTTTGTTCACTCATTTTTTGCCCAGAATCTGGAACAGTCTCTAGCAGGTAATATAGTAGGTGCTCAGTGCATATTCATGTAATGAGTTTGAAAATTCCCAGAGGTTGGAACTGACCCCTTCATCTGGGATCTCGCTGTGCCTGCACCGCCCTTTTCACTGACACCCCATCTGTGGGGGATGTGGTAACCCTGTTTGTGGGCGTGTGGTAGCCCCAGCTGGTCTCCTTTCGGAAGGGCAGAGGAGGAGCTCATCGCATCATAACGTCGTAGCTTCCTGGTGCCTTGAGGTTGAGCCACGCCGACCGGTGCAGATTCCTTCCAGGATGTTCACAGAGCAGATGTGGCAGGGAAGCCAAACATCAGAGCAGCCTTGGAAGCAGTAGGGGGCACTCTCACTTGCCGGGCTGACCAGCCCCTAGCAGGAAGTGTCCCCGATGGACCGCAGAGGGGCAGGAAGGGCGTGAGCTGCTCTGTCCCAATAGGGCTTCCCGCCTCGCTCAGTCTGGGGGGAAGTGCGTGGTAAGACACTGGGAGGAAGCAGAGGCTGTCCCAAAGATGATCCAGGTGGCCCTCAGTGGGGCCCTCGTGTGCCTGTCTGAGAAGCCTGGCCTCTGCTCTAATAAATAAATGAGCACAAGTGAGCCCAGGGACAGTGAGTTTGATTGCCATTGTGCATGATTTGATTTGCAGCAGATTAGAAGTCTGGCTCTTGGAAGAGTCAAATCTAATTCTGCTGATCTAATATTATCCTTGACCATGCGCCCTGAGGGTAAGTTTGGTTTTTGGCTTCCCCTCCCAGGGGATGAGAAGGGGGGATGTGAGGGGGCCACCTTCTCTGGAACTTCTGTGTTGAGTTTTTCTGGAAAGGAAATCTGAGGCACAAAGATGTCCACTTTAAGGCATAATAATAGTTGCCTTCTTGTCAGCTGATGGAGACTCTTGAGACGGTCAAGAGGATTTTAATTGAATGAACCCATGAACGTTTTCTCCTCTTCCTTCTCCTCCTCCTTTCTTTCTCTCTGTCTCTCTCTCTCCATGTAGACTTCAGAATTGTCATGCTTTTGCATGTCAGGCTTTATCTGAGGCAGCTGGAGTCCCTCTCTTAATCATCAAGTGTTTATTAAGCTCAAATTCTGTGTCACATAATTGCTAAAACTTCTTTATCCTCCTGCACATACCTTAATGCTCACTTTCTGGGCTATCCTCTTTTATTATTATTACTTTTTGTGTGGTAAAATATAAACATGTAAAACTTCCCATTTAAGCACTTTGAAATATAAGTTCAGTGGTGTTAATTAGACTCACAATGTTGTGCCACCCTCACCACCATCCGTTTCCAAACTTTTCTATCATCCCAGAAACCTTGCACTGTTCCCCACCCCTACTTCCCCCCATCCGTGGTAACCTGCACTCTACTTTCTGTCTCCATGAATTTGCATATTCTACGTATTTCATAGAAGTGGAATCACACAACATCTGACCTGCTGCATTTGACCTATGTCACGCAATGTGATGTCAAGGTACATGCATGTTGTCACGTGTATCAGAACATCATTTCTTTTGTGGGCTGAGCAATATTCCATTGTATGGCTAGACCACATTTGTTGATCCATTCATCTGTTGATAGACATTTGGGTTGCTTCCACCTTTTGGCATTTAGAATGCTGCTGTGATCATTGATGTATAATTATCTGTTGGAGTTCCTCCTTTTCAATTCTTTTGGGTGTATACCAACAAGCAGGATTGCCAGGTCACATGGAATTCTGTTTTACTTTTTTGAGGAACCGCCAAACTGTTTTACACAGCTAGCCTGTCCTCTTTTGCTCGTATTCTTTTATTCCACTAGAATTCCATCTACCCATGCCAGCCCCCCATACAAATAAAAATCCTAATGCCTACAGAGCCAGTTGCACGTGCAGCACTTTTGCAAACTTTTCCTATCCCCACCCTCATAGGAGAGGCACCTCCTTTGTAGCCCTTGGGGTGCTCTGTGCTTCTTTCCTGGCCCTTCCTTCCTTGTGCCTCTTGGGACACCTGTTTGTGAGGCTAGCCTTGATCTCTGAGCCCAGCAGTAATGGCCCATGAATCCCCCCAAAGAGAGAAAAATTATTTTAGTAAACTGGTCTGTTCCTTTGGGTGTGATACCCTTTGATTGTATTAAATTCAGAGCTTTTAAGTTTACTTGATTAGGGCTTTGCTTCTAACACATCAGTAGGGCATGACTCAGTTTGAGATCCCGCCCCCTTGATGGGCTGATATAAATGGACACTCACTCAAGAAGACACATGGGAAGAGAGAAAGCTCAGTAGATGCTGGAGGAAAGAAGGTTCAAACAGCTAAAGCCCGGGGACAGAAGAGCCATTTGCCTGATAGCCTGCAGCTGAGCAGCTGATAAAGCCTGGAAGGAAATGAGCCCCATGCCAGACTGATGTAGGAAGCCCTGAGAGATGAATCCTATGCCAGTCTACAGCTGAGGTCAGAAGAAGCTGGGCCCATGGAACCTTAAGAGAAAGAAAAAAAGGAGAGACCAGGCAGAGATTGCCCGCCGTCTTGCTTCAACACATGGCGACAGACTTTGGTGAGAAAGCAGCCTTGAGTCGGACTCTTTAGGGCCTTGTAACTGTCAGCTTCTACCCCAAATAAATACCCTTTATAAAAGCCAGCAGACTGCTGGTACTCTGCATCAGCACCCCTTTGGCTCACTGATGCACTGACCAAGTTGGCAGCCTCACCTCTGACCAACTTCTACTTGTCTAGCTCTTGAGCGAGCCCTGAACCTGTCACCCTTCCGAAATGGGCAGTGGTCTTTGTACAGCCTCAATCTCTCACTGCAGCCTCTCCGGTAAAGTCCACGCTCCCAGCATGGCCTCCAGGGTCCCTTCTGACCCAGGCTTCTATGCCCGTGTTGTTCCACATTCTAGTTGCCCTTCATTACCATCTGTTTTTAGAAAATACCAGGCTCGCTCTCAACTTCACGGCCTTGTACCTGCTCGTCTTACAGCCTGGAGTGCATTCCCTTTCCTCCTCAACTGGTAATTTGGCCCCAAAAGATGGAATTCAGATGGAATGCACGACACCTGCCAAGGGGGTGCTTCTGGTTGGCATGGGGTTTTTGGGTCTCACCAGACAACGCGTGTCAGGCTGTGTTTTCATCATGCTGATCCAACAGGCTGGGCTCCCCAGTGAAACGGACCCATGTAAAGATGAGGCTGGCTTCATTCTGCAGCATCATGCCTACACATGGGTGGTGAGAAACCCTCTGGTGTTCTGATCTTTTTTCCTTCGACCCCTCATTCTAACCAGTACTCAATGCTTTGTGTTTTAGGTTATTGTTTTGCTAATAAATATTTAATAAGGAAGTTCTAAATGATGCAGAGAGGATTAGGGAATGTTGATCGAGGCTGCCAGTTTTTCTTAAAACATGGCTTTTATGACTTTATTACATGCTTCTCCTTTTCTTACAGTGATAATGCTGTACATATTGCATACCATATTACAGTATTTAGTAAAAGTTAGTGGGGCAAAATAATCCCTCAGTTGCCTACAAACAGCTGTAAACTCAGGTGCTTTTAATTTTATATCTGGGCTGCTACAAGGAAACCAAAGCCAAGAGCTGGCCATGCATTGTGCATATATAAGCTCATGGGACCCCTCATCCATTGTGTGAAAGGAGAAGTGTAGGAGAAGCAGAGAGCAAGGGGGGTGGGGGCACTGGCTTTCCAATATCCAGCAAACTTGTTCATGCTTCTATTTAGTGATTTCTCTTTGGCCAAAAACATGTCCTCTGTACTGAAGGTTGGTTTACTGCCTTGCGCTGAATGTAGCTCCTCCAGGGAACTGTCTCTTAACTCGTGTCTGGCATGTGACAAGCATGTGGCTCCAGCAAGAGTCTGACTCCTCGTCTTTGAGACAGGGCAGACCCTGGCACCTGCTGGGACCTGTTGTCGATGACTTTCTAAGGGCAGCACCCTAAGTGTTTCTGCCCCGGGAGACTGAGGTAGCCCAGGTGGGGTGATGTCTGGGGAGTCTTCTGGCTTGGACATGGGGTTGTCTGGGTTGAAGTCGGAGCATTAAGGTAGGGTGACTGTAGAGGGAAACTCCAACCTGTATGAGCCTCTGTGCTGTGGACACAAGAGGGCAAGGGGCAGCACCGCCCGGGGGAGGGCCCCTCTTTCCCCCGCCCTCATCACAGGGTTTGGGAGAATGACAAGAAGTCGCCTGTGAAACTGTCCCAGAGTTGCCAGTCTGGTCCTAACAACATTTGGGTTTGGGCAAAGCCTGTTTTTTCCTTTGGTTTGGGGATATTGCCAATGTCTGGCAGAACAAAGGAGGCAAAGAAATAAAAATCTCCCAGGGTTCCTCACCTTCTCTTGCCTGGAAGCATTATTTGGGGATTGTAAAGCATCTTAGTGGCATATGGGTTCCCAGGCCAGGCGTAGCAACTGAGCTGAGAGGTGGAGGAAGGGGAGAGGAGAATGTATAGAATAGGACATTGGATGTTTGAGACTCTCTCAAGTGGAAAGAGATTGTTTCTCTTCCCTTAAGAAATTTTAATTTGAAATTTTAAAAATGATCACAATAAAATGGCAGTTATTAAATACCTAATTGATCAAGGTACCTTATAAGACTTTATTTTGAAATGTTCACAGAGGTCAGTGACCACTAGTCTAGTGGACAGATGGGGTTCTGATGACCTGGGAAGAATTCTCATATTACTAGGGGCGACTTCTTAATAGATGCTTCCAGTACCCAAGGGTCATAGCCATGTGCCAGTAGGAAAAGAGCTGGAAAAATCTGCTCCCTACGGCGAATGGGTATTATGTCCAGGCAAATGCCAATTGAAATGTAGCCTGATGTCTGGCCAGAGGCTCTTGTCAAAAACAGAAGAGTTGGCTCTAAGCCCCCCAGACCAACCTTCAGCTGAGGGTTCCAAGAGCCAGCTGCTTCAGTCCCCTAACCTGATATCCCAGGCCAGCCAAACGTTTAGGGTTCTTTCTGTTTACATTTGACAAGAGGAAATCTATGCAAAACTCTGTGCACAGTCACACAGACATGTTTTGTTTTTATCATTGTGGCCAAATACTGCTTAATGAGCTCCCTGGGTTGGGATATTTATTCTTAAGAGTATTTATTAGAGTATCTATGTTTAGCAAGTTAAACAGTCTCAGCTCTCAAGAATTTATATCACGCACATCCATACTATCTGCTCCATGACCTTAAAAACAGAAGAATGAATGAGCACATATATGTTTAGGTAGTCACACAACAACAGGAGATAGATAACTAAATGTTGCTAATTAACAAATCTTTTGTATAACATTTAGATGGTGAGGTGTTTATGTCCCTCTCGAGGAGAAGGATGGAGGAAAGGACATGGTTTTTCCTTCATTTGGCGGATGGGTAGATGGGAGAAAAATCATTAATTTTATTCTTGGAGCAGTCAAGGTTGTGGTAGAGTGTGGTTTGATAGACAGGAAATAGCAAACTTGCTACAAGGGTCCTGGAGAAGAACAAAGCTGGTATGATTCTGTGAGATTGTGGGGACCCCCAGGGAAGAAAACATCCCAGCAGGCCGCAGGATCGCCTCCTTGGCATCAGGCTGTTCTAGGTCTCACACTTGTCCGCTGGGCTCAGTGGCCCAGTGACTACCAAGGTATGTGTCGTAGGCAAAATGATGGGCCCCAAAGCTGCCCATGTCCTAATGCCCAGAACCTGAGAATATATTGGTTACATGGCAATTAGGAATGAAGGTTGCAGATTGAGTTAGGATTGCTGATCAGCTGGCTTTCCGCTGCGGAGATATTCCTGGCTGGGCCTGCCAGTTACCAGGTCCTCTTAGTGAAACAGGGAGGCAAGACAGTCTGTCAGAGGGAGGCCGTGTGATAAAGGCTCCAGCGGAGTCCCTGAGTTGAAGATGGCGGCAGGAATGCTCATGGCTTCTAGAAGCTGGGAAAAGGAAGGGAATAGATTCTCTTCTAAGGCCCCCTGAAAGGAGAGCAGCCCTGCCAACACCTTGATTTTTAGTCCATTGAGGTCTGTTTCAGATGTCTGACCTCCAGAACTGAAAGAGCATAAAGTTGTGTTGTTTGAAGCGACTGAGAAGGTAGTAGTTTGTTACAGCAGCAGTGAAACTACTACAGTGTGGAAACCTGTCAAAGCTCCTCTTAGTTAGGTAATACAAAAAACTCAAGAGTGTTGTCAAAATTAATTCTAAGATCTTTCCAGGCTAATTTACTTTACCAAGGTATCTTTATGCTCCTCTGTTGTGTCTTCATTGCCTACTTCAGTGCTTGATTCCTAGTAGGTTCAAAATAAAGATTTTTGAATGAATGAATCTCTAACTAAATCTGTGAAGCACCAAAAACAACTGTATTTTCAAAGAAATTATTTTATGCTAACGTATATCACCGTTATAAAAAATTTTAAATGGAGGTTTTTGTTATAGATAAAGAATACCATACTTTGAGTTGTCATTCAAAGATGAGAGGCTTGGTTAGAGAATTCTTTTAATGTTGGGTTTAAACAAGAGGCTTATTGCTTATTTTTGGAACTTCTTGGTAGATACTCATGGCTGGAGTGCTAACTGGCTCTTTGCCTGCTCAAAAAAACTTTTATAACATGAAACAGGTTGCGACCTTAAATCAGTGGCAAAAAAAGGAGTGATCATTATTTAACTTAGTTTGGGAAACCTGGTGTCATTTGCTAATATATTATTAATGAACTTTGTGTGGCATCTTTTAGAATGACCATTATTTCTGGTGTTAATTGGTTGTTTCACCATTCACTCATTCTCTGAACAAACCATTGCTAAGACCCTGGGGAAACAAAGATAAAGAAGACATGGCACTTACCTCAGAGAAGTGAACCTTCTAGAGACAAGCGAGGAGAGTGTGAGAACATGAAATAGCGAGGGTTAAAATACCTTAGGGTACCAAGGAGGAGAGGGGGGAAACTTCCTGCTCTGCAGGCAGAACACAGAAGAGAGAACACCTTTGAATTAGTAACAAAGGACCAGACAGAGCTTAGCAAGTAGAAGGGAACATATATTGATTTCCTGCTGAATACTGGGCAACTTTGTGTGTAATTTTTTCATTTAATTTTTCCCCTGAGGAAAATGATATTCTAAATCAGTAACTTTGCAAAGCCACACAAAAGGGGATTTGCAATCATTGTCTTAGAAATCATTGATTTTAAAGTTCTAGAGTAGAAGTTGGCAAACTTTCTCTGTAAAGGACCGGAGAGTAATATGTCAGGTTTGTGGGCCATCTGTCACAACTATTCAACACTGCTCTTGTAGCCTGCAAGCAGCCGTAAAGAGAATATGGAAACAAATGGGCATGGCTGTGTCCCAGTAAAACTTAATTGACAAAAATAGACAGCGAGCCAGATTTGGCCCATGGGCTATGGTTTACTGGCCGCTGTTCTAGAGCATTAATCAGTGGGTACCATTTTTTGGAGGCATTTTTCTGGAGAGGGAGTTCCTAGGTTTCATTAGCTTCTTGAGTGGGTCAATGACTGCAGAGAGTTTGGGTTGGTGACAGTGTTAGAATTTCCTATAGAACCTCACGGAAAGATGATAGCAGAGTGGATTAATAATGGAGATTCACCCATGACCTAATTTTCTAACATTTCATACCATTGTGGTTAATACTAAACAGGCATCTGAGAATACAGATAGGATACATCTTTAGGTCATTATAGATGAATCCAAAGAGAAAGCCCCACTAATTCGGGCTTGGCAAGGGATTTGTTATTGTGTGGGTATGTGTGTGTTTTAACTCTGCGGTTAAAAAATAAATAGGAATAGAGAAGATTTGTCTGGAGCCATTGGGACTGAGCGGATGGCCTAGGAGAAGCCTCGGATCTAATGTCTGGATCCTGCAGTCTTCTGGAAAAAGCCAGAAACAGCTGGTTGGTGTAACGATGACACAGCTGCAAGGGGCTATGCGAAAGGAAGTCCCAAGCCCAGATGTGAAAAGCAGAATGCATCCTGACATCTTCAAGCAACAAGCCAGAAAAATCTGTCTACTGTGGGAAAAGTCACAAAATGCAGAGAGATATGACAAAGGAATCCTTTAAAGCAAAACAATAACTATTTTAAAGAACAGCTCTTTCCAAGAATATATCCTAAGAGATAGAGTGTGGTAGGAAGACATCTGGGACCTTGCTGCAGGCTGCAAAAATGTTACTAAGGGAAGCACCGGGAAGCCATTTAAAAATGTGTCGTGGCCCCACGTGACCTAAAGGGCTTCCCTTTTGTCCAATGATAGACAAATGGGTGAGAAGCAAGGTTACTTTGGGGAGGTAATTTCTTCTGAGTAAAACTTGATTTTAAAAAGCTGAAAGTCAGCTTAAGTTTATGAGTTGGTTTCAAGTGTGGATGGCTTTAACATTTTCTCTGCAACAGGAGTAGATTAAAAATGCCATCTGAACCTTTTGTCCTGGAGAGCCCTGAGCCTGGATTTCCGCAGTATGTTTTGATCTGGTTTTGCATCAGACTCTGAGTTGTTTCTCTTAGGGTTGCAGCGGGGGGAAGAGGGAAGAAAGGATGGAAAATATGGGAGTTGATAACTCCCTGGAAGAAGTTGTGCATATTAACAGGCTACAGCTATTCCAACCAAAACAACTTAAACTCTTCCTTGTGTTTTGAATCCTGGGCATAAAACTTGTCTTGGACGAAGCAGATGTGTTTTGGGGCATGCTCAGTGACCATAATTTAGAAGCTCATTCCTGCTCTTGGGGCCCACTGTGAAATCAGGCATCAAATTGGAGCCCTCTGTGTACCTGTGTGTTGTTTCGTTAGCTACCACCTCATAAAATTCAGAAAGAGCTTCCTCAATATATGTCTTAGGGCGGCTAAAGAAAATAACCGTAAAGCAGATAAATATTTTGATATGGATTATGCTGAACAAACAGTATTTATACAAAAGGCTTTAACATATATATCATTTAAGGTTTCTTATCATTTGACGTCTTTTTCCCATCAGACAAAGCTTTTTGTATAATGTAAACATAGCAAAAAAAAAAAAATAGCCAGAGTGTACAATCTTGCTGCCATTCTTTTGTTTAGCAAGGGTTAAATAAAGGGGATCTTCAAAGCATTGTGGGTTTAATTTATAAAGCTTTGAAGCTTCTATTAGCTTCTCTGGAAGTCCTTTTTTCCTGGAAAGTTCACTAATGGCATATATCCTTTTTTCACAAAAATCCATTTTTTAGCAGAACATACAAATGGCCTAGTCAGTGAGGACGCTTTTGAAGTTTTTTGGTAATAGCTTAACTGGTCTGGAGTGAGCTATTTCCATTGCAAAGCTTTTAAAGTCAGATTGTGTAATATTATTTGGGTCAGTTTAACCTTTTCTTTGTCTTAAACCGTCTCATTAACTCCCTGTTAATGAGGAAAAAATGCATATTAAATTAAAAATGCGACATGCATTTTCTAGTAACTCAAATGGCGGCTGTTGAATATGAAACAAACCTGCTCATCCATCATTTCCCGTTTGTCAGTGGCACGTCATCTTCCCAGTTGTCTTGTCTGGCCATTGCCACTGTCCCCGCACCATCCAGGAGCTACCATCTTTGCTTGGGTGGCTAGGGTGGCCTCTTGTCCACATTCCCACCCCCATCCCTATCTGTTTTCCTCAGAGCAACTGGGATGACTCTTTAGAACGATATCAAAACCATACCCCTCCCTTGCTCACACCTGACAGTAGCTACCAGTGATTCTTAGAATGAAGCTCAAAGTCCTTCCATGACTAGGGGCCTAGGTGACCTGCCCACCTGTCCCCGAGTAGCCTTTCCTGTTGCTTTCCACCTGCTAATTCTTTTACTCTGGCCTCACTAGACCTTTGGACATAGCGGTCCACTCCCATCTCCAGAGCTTTGACCTTGCACTTATTCTCTCTTGTGCCTGGGACATGCGCCTTCCAGGTCCTCACCACCCTTTGTCCCCACTTCTTTTTGTTGTCCACCCAGATGTCACCTCCTCAGAGATAATTTGTCTAAAATATACTGCTTGCCCTGTTCTCTCAACCTGCTTTGCCCTCACAGCACTTATTACATGGCATTCGGTCTAGTAGCGATTGATCAGTTTACCTATTTGCTCATTTGTTTATTTTTAAGTTTGTCTGTCCCACCTGTGAGAATGTGAGCTCCATGAGAGCAGGGGCTCGGGTTCATTGCTGCCCTCCAGTGCCTAAAATGGAGCCCAGCACACACTGGGACTAGACACAGATGCTGCATGGTGAGTGAAGGGAAGACCCAGAACCATTCACATTATTTCGGTCTGTGTAGGTAGACCAAATCATTGGGCAGTTACAATTTTCAATAGTACAGTGATGTTTTTTAATTATTCTATCATGCTAAAGGTTTGTCATGCAACAGAGAAGGTTTACCTTACGTTTACTTCTTGCCTAAAGATTTTAGCCGTATCCTTGGTTTACCTTCAATGCAGACTAATATATGGATTGCAGTACCTGAATGTGTTGGTGGTTTATAGTTTCATATGGGTGTCTGTGTAGACAGAGTGCATGGCCCCTTGCTCACCTTCTCTCCTCTGTGAGTCACTGGCACACATTTAGCACAAGGAGGCGGAGCCATATACCCAAGTCTATTTTTAATACAGGAGAGCTCCCGTAATCGTCTACAACACTCAAGAGGTTACCTTCAGAAATTCTATACAACTAAAGGAGCTTTTGTTCCTACAAATGTGCAGCTAATCATCTTCCTATAAATACTGTGGGAGAAGAAATTGAGAGTGGGCGTTAATGGGGGAAGTTGTATAAATGGTTTGTAGAAACATGTAGAAGATAATAATAGCCCTATTCCATGCAGTAATTTTGTTGGCATAATTTCTCTGAGCTGCTTTTCAAAGTCAAGTTTATTGAGGTATAATTTATGTAGAGCAAATTTTACTCTCTTTTAATGTATATTTGAGACCTGATAAATCCTTATGGTCACATAACCACTACCATCTTCAGGATGTAAATTCCTATCAGCCTAAAGTGTCCTTCCCAAACCTTGGAAGAGGTCTGCAATAACCTCTTCTACTCACTTCCCACTCCAGCAGACCACTGATCTGTGTTCAATCTTTGTAGTTCTGTCTTTTCTAGAATGTCACCTAATTGGAAGTTTTTTGTGTCCATTTGAGACTCCTCCGTGCCATGTGTATCTGTCACTCATGCTTTCTTATTGCCAAGTAGCACTCCCTTGTATGGATATACCACAGTTTGCTTATCCATTCACAAATTGAGGGTCATTTGGGTTGCTTCCAGTTTTGAGAGATTATAAATAAAACCCTTTATAACATAGATATATAGATTTTTGTAGGAACATGAGTGTGATGTTAATTTCATGTGTCAACCTGACTAGGTGATGGTGTCCCGTTGTTTGGTCAAGGAAGCACCAGCCTGACTGTTACTGTGAGGGTTTCCTTGATTTAAACCATTTGTCAATTGGCGGCATCTATGGCTGATTACATCTTCAGTCAACAAACGAGCTTGCCTTCAGCAATGAGAGAAGTCTCATTAAAGTTAAAGTCTTAAAAGGAGAACTGGTGATTCAGTAGTCAGAAGAATTTCTCTCTCTACTTCAGCAAGCCAGCTTCTCCTGTGGAATTCATTAAAACCTTCACTGGAGAGTCCAACAACTTGTGGACTGCCCTACTGAATTCAGGCTTTCCAATCCCCATGGCTGCCTGAGCCCATTCTTATAATAAATCTCATAGTATTTATATATATATATATATATATATTCACATATATATGTATATTTCTTGTTGGTCCTGTTTCTCTGGAGAAGCCTAATGAGTTCTCATGTATTCTTAGGTAAATATCTAGTGAGAAGTAGGAATACTGGGTCATGTAGTAAGTGCATGTTTTTTATAAAAATAAAAACTGTGACCTGTTTTCCATAGTGACTTTACCACTAGCAATGTCTGAGAGCTCCCTGAGCAGCGTTTTAATCTTCAAGTGCTAATGCCAGTGTGGCTTTCCTCCTTAAAGAGAAACCTCGGGATTTCTTTCTCCCTTCTATTCCCCTCAATTTGTGCTCCAATCTCTTCTACTTGAACCTTTAAATTACTTTTATTTAAAAGCCATTTAAACCTGCACCGTTGTCTGAGTATCTTTCTCTCCTTCTGTCTACTTAATGCAGTACCTTGTACCCAGTAAATGCTAAGTTCACATTTGTTTGATTTGATTGTAGTAAACTAAATTAAACTGATCGCAAAAGCAATTAACACCATCATGGGATTTTGATTCAAGTGTATGCGGGCTTGTTTTAGTTTCCCAGTTGCTAAAACAAATACCATGCAAAGGATTGGCTTAAACATGGAAATTCATTGGCTCACAGTTTCCAGGCTAGGAGAAGTGCAAAATCGAGGCATCAACAAGGTGACGTTTTTCTCTGAAGACCATGGAATTCTGGGGCTGGCTGCCGGTGATCCCTGGTCCTGGGCTTTTTACATTACATGGCAATGTGCGCGGCAGCCTGTCCTGGCTTTTCTCTCTGCCTGGCTTTCACTCTGCTTATAAAGGACTCCAGGAATCCCGAGCAAAGCCCAACCTGATTCAGGGGGGCCACACCCTAACTGAAGTAACGTCTTGAAGAGATCTTATTCACACTGGGTCCACACCCACCAGAATGCAGACCAAGACCAAGAACATGTCCCAACTGGGGTATATGATTCAATCCATTACAAGGCAGAAGTACCATCTCCGTGAGGGGGTTGAGCTCTACCCAGCATTTTAGGGAGAGATTCTCATTATTGCTCTCCTGGCACTAAAGCTCCAGCAGGTGTGGGGTATAAAACTGGACTTTCACAGTTTAAGGATCCATTTCATCCCAGGTAGACTCAGAAACAAATCTCTGTGGTTCTTAAAAGGCATACACATTGGGAAGTGGCTGCGCCTCAATCCGTTGGCTCCCGTCTACCATATGGGAGGCCCTGGGTTCGTGTCCCAGGGCCTCCTTGTGAAGGCAGGCTCACCTGCGCAAATGGAGAGCCAGCCCAGCAAGGTGACGCAACAAAATGGGAGACAAACAAAAACACAGAAGAATGCATGGTGAATGGACACAGAGAGCAGACAGCAAGCAAGCTGCAAGGGGGGAGATTAAAAAAAAAAGGCATACACATTTATCTTGGAAACACTGACTGTGAAGTGCATAGAATCTTGTCAAAAGGATTTTATCTCTCTTTAAAGCTTTTGCATTATTATTTTTTAATCAGTGGGGGCAGTACAGCATAGTGGTTTAAGAATGAGAACTCTGGAACCCGACTCCCTGGGTTTGAATCCGAGCCCTGCTATTAACCCACCTGACCTTGGGCATTCGCTCACTGCCTCAATTTCCCCATCTGTAAAATGGAGATAGTAAGATTAATGGTTAATATGTAAATAGTGCTTATCACAGTGCCTGGCAAATATTAACTGCTGTGTGAGCATTAACAGCTGTTGTTATTGTTATTAATGAAACTTTACCCTGAATATTCTGAAAATGTGTCTTTCATGCATTTGTCACATTTTCACAGCTGTCAGGTACTAGATTTCTTTTTTCAGAGAATGGTTAAAATTCAGTTCATGGTGACAACTAGAGTTTCATGACATGGACGAATGTCCAGTTGCTGATTATCCTAGGGTGCATGGGGTTATGCTCACATGTCAATGCAGATTACATAGTTTTAAGTGGCCTCAGTTCTCTGGTCCATGGTATGTGTATTTATTTCTCTTACTTTTGGAGTCTTAGAAGGAAGTTGGGACTTCCAAGGTATACTGTCCTCCTCCCTCAACTCCCTGCTTCCTACCTTCCATCATTTGAAGAGGTGGATCCCCCATGGTTTTGCTACCATGTCAGGATAGAAGTTTTGGCACAGGACTTAAAGTTATCCCTCTCTCTCTTCCTAGCTTCTTTGTTGCTATCTCCATGCAAAAATGCTTTCTTTTAGCACTGCTTAGCAGCTTTTTTTCCTTGACATTCATGGTGATGGTCTCTTCCAAGGCATATACCTGACCTTGGTTTCCCTGTTTTGGGCCTTGGCTGCGGTTTGTGGGCTTCCTCTCAGGTTGGCTGTGTGTTTGGGGGCCACTGCTTCAGGATGAGAGTGTGTGGTCCCCCCACAGCCAAACTTTGGGGCCCTGTCCATGCCTACGCAGGAACAGTGGCTCGAGCCTGCCTGTTTGCGCAACCTACTCCGACTCAGTAGTTTTCCACTGCGTATTTCAGGTTGTCACGAGAGATCAAGGAATTTGTGTTGTTGTGAGCATTGTCTACAGGCCAACCAATGTCTCACAGATGCATAATTGCTTCCCATGCTTTGTGGAATTGTGGCTTATATAAACGTGTGAGGTCCAGTACTGAATGTCTTACTAAGACTTTAACTGCTGACGTGGAGGGGTGGGTTACAAGAATGTGTTGACCTTCAGAAGGGCCTCCTCATACTTAAAGCTCTTGAGACCCACTTCTGCACAATGTGCCCAGAAGACATTCCTTCAGCGATGGGAGAAAGCAGGAAAACGTCACTCCAGACTCCTTATCCCACTGGGGGCTGCTGATAGGCAGAGTTCCTGGAAGAGTGAAAGCAAACCCTCAGTGTATCGGTTTTTTTTTTTTTCCAATCAAATGCAGTTTCCACGTCAGTAGGTTTTGCTCTGGCATTTGCTCTCAACTGAGATAAAAAAAAGAGCAATCTCTAGCCCCTGCCCACCAAAGTTTGACAATATTACTTTTGTGAAAACTTGCACATCTGAAGCCTGTAGAGAGCAACAGAAGGTATTTGCCTTCACCAATTGCTAAAGTGCATGGTTTGGTGGCATCTTGGGAGTTTAAAGAGAGGTCGAAACATGACAATGACTTATGAGCCCACTGCAGCCCACCGTGAAGGCCACCCACTCACCAAGTGAGTGCTCATTTCTTGGTTCTCCTTTTCGCCATGTCTAAACATCTATAGTACCTCCTGGAGCTGCCTAGAAAAATATACTTATGTGGTGGTTTTCAGGTTACAGAGTACCTGAAAGTTAAGGCCTTTTTGTGGCACACAGCAAAATGTTGAAATGTCTGTTCCTCTGTTTTGCAACTTAGTGCATTGCATGCTTTTTCCCCCATTATGTGTACATGTATGTATATATATATATATACACATATACATTTAATTACCAAGTATGATTTTCTGAAGAGTTGGCTTTTACTATTTTTGAATACTCTCAACAATATGAGATCATGATCACAGGCACAGAGACTAATCAAACAGCAAGCTGAGTTTTTCTTCAATGTTTGTTTGCTACTTGTTTATTCATTCAGTGCTAGATGTTAGGCAAGCAGTAGTTTTTCAAAAAATATGTGAGGGTACTTATCACTGAAAATTCTGACTATTTACTTAAATTTTCGATTTGTGGTTTTGGGTAATACCCACATCCTTTGAATTTTGAAGCAAAACACCTCCTGAAAATTGCTAGAGCCCCAAGGGTTTTACAGGAATGTCTTTGAAAATTTATGAGGACCTGATGCTTCCTTTTAAAAACGTACCACTCTAATGGAGTAGATGGGAAGCCCACACAATAGCAGCCAAAAACCCATGAAGTGGGAAACTCAGGATATCCCCAAGGACTGAGGGGGTTGACAGAGCTTCTGGAGCTCGGCAGGGAGGATTTGGGTGCTTATTTTAGCAGCCTGTACCTCGTGTGTCCGCCACGTCAGTTGCTATTCTGACTGTGAACATCTTCCTGCAGCTGGTGGCGTGCTGATTACCAGAAGCCTCCAAAGGAAGGACGAGCTGCCACTTTGCCCATGGGCACTTCTGTCTGTCTTTCAGCATCTGTGTATTAAGCCCTGGACTCCTGCCTATGAAATAGTAAAGAAGTACAAGTGATGAGTCCTTCTTATAAAAACCCACAGTCTAATTTTAGAGAAAAATATATGTGAAATGTAGGTAACAGAGCTAAAGGGCCAAATGATCGCCACAGTCAAATTGTCCTTCAAAATGCATTAAATATATTCATGTTTGGTGAAAACTACTAATTGGTATTTAGTGAAAAATCCAGCATGTAGGAAAATATTCAGTGTTCCAGGGACAAAACCCTGAAGTGTAGAACTATTGTAAGAGTGATAGTTTAGGATGATAAGGTCTCCTATAACTTACTTGACAAATAAACTGGCCTAATGGCTGGTACTCTTAAAATAGTCATCATTTGTTCTTTATCCAAGCACACACACACATCAAACATTAAAATGACACCCAGGCAGCCTTGCGTGTCATTGAAAAGTGCCCTTTCCATTTTCGAAAGGCTTCGTGGTAGGTCTAGTCATCTTTGAAGAGGAGTTCCGCCCACTCCGAGTCCCTCTGCCCTTGCCTCCTAACGGCCCTTCCCACTGTTGTCACTGCTCCCAGCCTCTAACCTTGGCTTCCACGCATGACAGGCCGGTCCCTCACTAATGGTTTTTCCGTACACTTGTTGGCTGCTGGATTTAATGGTATCAGAATGACCAGACTTGGCATCAGGTAGGAAGTGCAGGTCTGGAGGATGATGGAGTGGGGCTCTTCCCACCAATTACAGACCCCTGGGGAGCTCTGGAGGTGATTGTGTTATGGCAGTCAGTAGATGCCGTCTAATAAGTAGGTGGCTTGTTGATTTGGAGGCAATTTATTTATTCATTGCACATTATGTACAGACTTTATCATGTAGGTATTTTATTATTTACTTAAAATTCATGACTAAATATCTAAATTACATTATATATGATTAATGAAGCCTATGTTATATGTTGTTAGTATATATAAATAAGCATTTACTGTTACTTTTGTAGTGACTAAGCCAACCCTGGGGGGTCGGGAAGGAACATCATGTGTGACCAGGTGTTTGGCAGGAATTCAGAAGGAAGGGACGTCCTTAGGGAAGAAAATGGGCAGAGAAGGCCTCGTGGAGACTGGAGGCATCAGTGCTGAATCCTAAAAGACATCTTGAGATCGGTGTGGGCATGAGGCGGTGCTCCAGGAAAGGTGTGCGCTGGGCAGAGGGGCAGGCCTCAGGAATTACAGGCAATGTGGAGTGGAAGACTCGTGAAAAATGCCCATTGGCCTTGACACCTTGGCCCCAGTCTTTTGAGATGTTAACATAGAAGCCTGCGATTCCCTGGCTTATCTCCCCCCATAGGACAGTTTGTCTGGCATTAGCCTGGTCCAAGTTTCTGCCTAGGGATTGGCCATCATTTGAAAGCCAAGTTCAAGTTTATTTTGACCAGGGAGAGATAGCTTCCTGCGGGGACAAGACAAAGACCTCTTGAGCCTGGCGCTTGGGCTTCATGTCTCTTCCTGCTACCTCCACTGCCTTGCGTGTCCTTTCCCCGATGCCCCATTTTCCTCTGGAAGGTTTTCTCCTTTGGAACAAGCTTGGCTTGTTTTCTTAATTGTATTCTTGCTCTTTTCTTTTTCCTAAATTTCTCCTGAAGACGTTGGAGCTGATCCCCTTGCTGTTGGTTTCCTCTCAGTGTTCTACAGCCTGAGGTTGTATCATCGAGTGACTCAGTTTCCCCTTTGACTTTGAGCAAACCACAGTCCTAGAACTGAGGTATTTCAGGTGCACGTCTTTACACTCCCTCCCGCCCTCCCGGCCCTTGGATTCGTGATCTCCACAGAGGCTTCTCTTGTCTCTCGACCCCCAGTTGTAGGACCCAGTGATCCCTCTGCACTCTAGAGGGGCTCCGGGAAGGGGGCACCGGACACCCTCCTGCACCGGGGCAGAGCGAGCGCTCATCACGAAGAGGCCTTGAGGGCCTCCCTTGCCCTTTTCTCCCGGCTGCTTTGGGGCCTCTTGGCCTTCTCTCCTTTAGAATGACTTCATTTGTCTTTTCTCTGTGGCAGGAAGAGGGTCTCCTCTTCCAGAGTCGGCAGATTCCTCACCAGTTGACAGTAGTGGGAGGAGCCCCCAGGGCACTGAGGGGCCTGTGCGCCTCCAGCCCCGGGCACGAGGCCCCGAGCTGCTTCGTGGTAGACTTGTGGCAGAGGAGGGAAAGTGATTTCTGCGGGGTGGTTTTTTGGGGTGTCATGAAAACAGTCTACTTAACCCCAGCAGTTAGTCTGTGTTTACCACAGCCCTCCCTGTGGCTTGAAGTAATGAGTTCTTAGCTGTTTGAATTTTAGCTAGCAGCGGGGATATAAATGGCTTTTTGCCTTGTGAGAACTTCCCATGAGCTGCTCCCCTCTGCCCCCTCGCCCCCCATAAGCTGATTCCCTTATCATTACCTCTGGGTCTGGACTTCTGGGGATGAGCCCCATTTCTCTAAGCTGCTGGCACCCCACCTCCTCCACGTGCATCAAACCCGAGAACGTGAGGGGCACTGTGGTGCTGCCCACTTGAGGGCACTCTAGGTTTGAGTGAACTGTTTCCTGAAATGACTTTTCCAAAATGTGGTACAAGGACGTGCTGCGCAGGCACCGGGAGGGGTGAACAGAAGTGTATCAACAGCCTAAAACCAACCACCCCAAGCCACCCCCAGGGTAAGCACCCATCAGCCTAAGGGGCTGCCCGCTTCAGTCTGGGACCTTAGGGCTGGAGCCATGCTTTTTTGTCAGTGCCGCTCATCCAGGCTGAGCCATCCCATCACCGAGCAGGCAGAGCCATTTCGAGTGGAAGGAATGACGTTCTGAAACGGGCGTCATCGTGGATGTAAATTACACCCGGGTTGGCGAGCTTCTTGGGGACGTGGGCATTTGCCTGAGTTCTTTAGTCTGTTGCCCTTCTGGTACGGGGCAGGGGGAAGGTTTCCCGTTATTCCCCAGCCTTGGAGGAAAGCAAGTGTTCATTCAAGATCGTCTCTGTCTGCAATCAGTGACACTGACCGAGTTCTAGCAAGCCCTTGGCTGGTTACCCCAGGCTCCTCGTTGCCCTACCCAGTATCTTTCCTTGGCTGCAGTATTTTTTTTTTTTAAGATTTATTTATTTATTTAATTCCCCCCCTCCCCTGGAGGTCTGTTCTTGGTGTCTTTTTGCTGCGTCTTGTTTCTTTGTCCGCTTCTGCTGTCGTCAGCGGCACGGGAAGTGTGGGCGGCGCCATTCCTGGGCAGGCTGCTCTTTCTTTTCACGCTGGGCGGCTCTCCTCACGGGCGCACTCCTTGCGCGTGGGGCTCCCCCACGCGGGGGACACCCTTGCGTGGCACGGCACTCCTTGCGCGCATCAGCACTGCGCATGGCCAGCTCCACACGGGTCAAGGAGGCCAGGGTTTGAACCGCGGACCTCCCATATGGTAGACGGACGCCCTAACCACTGGGCCAAAGTCCGTTTCCCTGGCTGCAGTATTGAACCTTTGTCACTCCTTTGTACTCATCCAGCTCCTGCCCCTCGATGGATTCTCCATCTCCTCACCTCCTCGGGTCCTCTTTTGTTATTAGACTCCTCCTCTCAAGTCCCCTGATTTCGGCTACACAAATCTGATTTCGTTTTGCATTTAGAAAATATTAATATTTACCTGAGATAACTCTTGCCTTTAGACCACATATATAAAATCTCAGTCATCACAGAAAAATAAAAGCTTTGGAGACCTCTAAGAGAAATGGTTTTGTGTACTGAGTTTAACTTAAGGACAAAAATGTGTTCTTTTATTGAGTGCTTTTTATAAAAGGTTTCAAAAGAATACTCTAACCACCATTTATAACTTGTAGATGCGGGCATGGATGAATAATTGAAAGAGAATATGTACTTTAGAAGCAGAAAATTCATCACAGCAGAGTATGCTGCTTTGCCCATACAGGCAGTTGTCTTGTGTCATTTATTATTGTATATTGTATTTTCTTTCTTAAATTTCAAATAAAGATTTCTTTCTCCTTTTTTTAGGGAGAGCCCAAGAAGGTCACCTTGAGAGCTGTGATAAGAAAACTTTGAAGTCACTCCACACATGAAGCCATGCTTTAAAAATCAGTATTAGGGTAAGTATTTGAGGCGTTAACACAGTACTGGTATTGTCTACATCCTGAGAATATGTTGAAGTACGTTGTAAAGGGTGATTTTGTTTGAATTTGCATTCAGCAAACCAGTGCTCTCTGAAAACTAAAGCTACCTGTGATGGGACCACAAACATATGGGGGAGAACTGTCATGATATTTGGACATGTATCTTTGTATTTTCTCAATGGTCATGTACCCCACTATCCCCAATATGACATTGGGGTTTTCTTTCTGAGCTTAGCGGTGGCTCTGAGGGAGCTTTTAGGGTCTTTGGAGCTTGAAGGTAAGAGCAGAGTCAGCAATAGAAATTGGGGCCAGGTACATCCTTCTAAGAACCATGCAATCTGACCTAACTACCTCCCTGGGGCAGGGCTTTTCAAAGTGTGTTTCCTGGAACACAGTTCCCTAGTCTGTTTTGTTTTGTTTTTCAATGTTACATTACAAAAATATGAGGTCTCTATATACTCCCCACCCCCTTCATCCCACTCCTCCCATAACAACAACCTCCTCCATCATCATGGGACATTCATTGCACTTGGTGAATACATCTCTGAGCACTGCTGTACCACATGGGTCAGTGGTCCACATTATAGTTCACACTCTCCCCCAGTCCACCCAGTGGGCCATGGGAGGACATACAATGGAATAGGGTTGGAGGTGGGAAAATGGATATGTGAGTTTAGAAGACAATGGGTTAAAGTACAACAGCCTTCTTGACTGAAGGATCTCAGTCAGCTAAACTAATGAGACTTGTGTCTCTCCATGGGCCTGTGTTGTTGGCTGTGCGCTTTCCACAATCCTATGGAATTCTTTTCTTGTGTGCCTCTTGGAACTTGTGTCCATTTGTTCATTAAGTATCTATTGCACATCTCTTTGGGGTTAGCCCTGAATGGTTTTAGATGCTAAGGACACCACAGTAAATGAGATCGGTAGTTCTCCTGTATAGTAAGCAAGGTAACAAGTAAATAAACAAGGTAATTATTGAGAGGCATGATTACAAATGTGTAAGAGAATAGTCTCTCAAGACAGGTGGCCTGGATTTTAATCCTGGCTCTGACCCTTACAAACTGTCTGACCTTGGGCAAGACACTTAACCTTTCTGTGATTGTTTCCTCATCTGTAAAATGGTGGTAATAGTATCTCCCTCATAAGGTTGTTGTGAGGATTAAAGTGATAAATACACGGTGGCACATTCTACAACCTCTGTAAGTCTTTTTGAAATTTGTACTTGTAATAATGAAATTTAGCAAACAATTTTATTGATACAATATTAATATATGATAGCCTGGGGAAGAAGAATTTAGCTTTGGGTCTAGGAGTAGTCCTTGAGAAACAGAATCATAAGGATGAGCTTTCTGAATTTGTCCTGGGGTTGGGGGGATTTGTTCTTTAATCTGATTAGATTCAAAGGCACTAATAACTCTATTTCCAATAATCAAGATGGCACTGGTAGTCCATGACCTGAGTTGGCAATAGAGATATTGATATTATCACCACTGGATACAGCTACTCAAATGCTTCTAAGAAGCAGGGCTCCAGGTGAGAGGGTTTGTGCTACCTTAACAGAGTTTTGTGGAGTTGCAAGTTATAATGATGTTGGCTGGTTGTTCCTAAACATGCTGGATACAGTTGTAAAAGAAATGGATGAGCTCAGGCCTCAAATTCTCAACTTAAGCACTACATGAAGGACATGAAAATTTCTATGTGTGTTCTGAAAGAAAATCTTAAAAATTTCAAGTCTGCAGCTACACAAAATAAAATTTTCTTGAAATTTCTGAAAACCAGACCCAGAGTCTTATTGTACAAGTGGTGGAACTGCAGTGTAATCTAAATTCCCAACCTTGCAGCATTTCTGCTATTAAAGCGAAGACATTGTTTGGAAAGGAATGAGATCTTGAAAATTGAAATGGGGGCATATGGATTGATAATGGTAATGGTTAGGACATTAAAACCCTAGATTTTGCTGAGTCTTTGCCAGATAAACCTTTAATGGTCTGCCCTGGGGAAGCTGCCACCTGACCTCCTGGCTGCCCTGAGGAATCTGCTATCCAGCCTCTACCTGAAAAGATTAACCCTGCTGTTTCTGATAAACCTATACCCATCTCCCCTGGGCAGACAATCCTCATTCCTCTGTCTGAAGAGATTAATCCTCTCTCCAGCTGAAACTGCAATGGAACACCCTGAGGTAGCTGGCTTGTAAGATACTACTGATTCCTCTCGTGACCCACCCCCCCACCCTCTTTTATTCCAGACATAGTTGACTGAAGTCTCAAAAGGACCCAAAAGGCAAGGTACAAATTGTGATCCATGAGGAGGTGCATGACACTCCAAGATAACTACATGATTTTTCTAATCTATATAGACTAAAATCAGGAGACCATCAGTGGGAATGGATATTAAGGGTGTGGGATAATGGTGGAAGGAATATAAAGTTGGATCAGGTCCTCTGAATTATGGATATGGGCCCACTATGCAGCAATTCTGGATTCAGTGTTGTAGCTTGAGGGATTAGAAAGGGCTGTATCAGTTTGTTCAGGTGACTGGCTAAAATGGGGACAAAAAGGTGGCTATTATCTGAGGTTGAAATGTCAGCACTGCCCTGTTATAATGTAGAGATGAGGGGATCCAAAGGGTTAGGGAAACTGGAATGCTAGAGTGGATTTATCATATAAGACCTGCTCATCCACCACAAGAATGTCCAGAGGACACACCTTTCACCATGACTGTGAAGAATAAATGTGTATAATTATCTAATCCCTGAAGAGCTCTGTGATCACTCTTCTCTGTAGGTCAGATATTACTGTGGAAACTGCTGTCCTGATCTGGGATCCTTAAACACAGTGGAGATCATCAGATCCTGGGCTGGCAGAAGTCAGGTGGCAGTACATAACTGTCAAAGACAAAGTGGATGTGGCTACCACAGTAGATAGCAGACTCAAAGCAGCAATCGAAATAGTCTGAGTCGCTGAGACAAACGGTGTTGGCTAGTAGATCATGGTGTACCTAGAAGTAAAATAGATGAATAGTCTACTAAATTTTCACTTGATCTGTATAAGCAAAAGTGTTCTAGGTCAAGCGAAAAAAAGTCTAACTTAAAATACAAAAACAGAGAGTCTGGCCAACCTGGCTACAGCCATTGCTGAGTGCCCAGTTTGCCAGCAGCAGACACCAACACTCAGTCGCCAATGTAGCACCATTCTCTGAGGTGATCAGCCAACTACCTGATGGCAGGTTGATTACATTGGATCACTTCCATCATGGAAGGGACAGCATTTTGTTCTAACTGGAATAAACACATGCTCTGGACATGAGTTTGCCTTCCCTGCATGCAGTGCTTCTGACAAAACAATCATCTGTGTTATGGTATAAGAATTCCTTATCCACTGTCATGGTATTCCATGCAGCATGGTTTCTGGTCAAGGAATCCACTTCACAACAAATGGAGTGCAGGAATAGGCACATCTCATGGAATTCTCTGGTCTTATAGTGTCCCCCGTTATCCTGTAGCAGATGGATTGATAGAATGGTGGAAAGACCTTTTAAAGACTCATCTATGGAGCCAACTAGGTGGCAATACCGGCAATGTCAGAGCTGTGGCTGTGTTCTCCAGGAGGCTGTGTATGCTCTAAATCAGAGTCCACTCTATGATATGGTTTCTCCCATAGCCAGGATTGATGGACCCAAGAGTCAAGGGGTGGAAATGGGAGTGGTACCACTTACTATTGGCTCTAGTGATAAACTAGAAAAAATTTTTACTACCTGTCCC
The DNA here is from genome assembly GCF_030445035.2 of Dasypus novemcinctus. Taxonomy (NCBI): domain Eukaryota; kingdom Metazoa; phylum Chordata; class Mammalia; order Cingulata; family Dasypodidae; genus Dasypus; species Dasypus novemcinctus. Next base: position 155,173,329 of record NC_080677.1, on the reverse strand, counting down.
TGCAGACTTAAGCTCTTCTGATCCACAGGTCTTAGTTCCAAAAGGAGGAGTGCTGTGCTCACTTCAGCAGCACATATACAAAAGGAGGAGTACTTCTACCAAGAAACACAACAGTAATTTCATTGAACTGAAAATTAAGACTGCTATCAGCCACTCTGGGTTCCTCATGCCTCTGAATCAGCAGGCAAGAAAAGAATTACTGTACTGGTTGGGTTGACTGATCCTGGCTATCAAAGGGAAATAAGACTGCTCCTATACAATGGAGGTAAAGAAGAGTTTGCCTGGAATACAGGAGATCTCCTACAGTGTATCTTAGTACTACCATGCCCTGTGAGTAAAGTCAGTGGAAACCAGCAATAACCCAATCTAGGCAGGTCTAACAATGGCCCAGAAACTTCAGGAATGAAGGTTTGGGTTACCCCACCAGGCAAAGAACCACTGCCGCTGAGGCCCTTGCTGAGGTTAAAGGAAATATGGAGTGGGTAGTGGAAGAAGATTATTATAAAAAAGAACTACGACCATGTAACCAGTTACAGAAACAAAGGCTATGAATATTTCTTTATTTGTTATGAGTATGTACGTATACGTACATAATGCAGATATCTTTGTTTTCTTCCCTATCTTATCCTCTTATCATATGACATAAGTTGTATTAGCTTCACGTAGTAGTATCTAAGCTATTGGATATTAAGTTTAAGACTATTACCCAAGGACTTGCCCCCTATTCTGGAGTGTGCCTTTCCAATTCTATGTAGGACAGTTGAGTATTGGGAGGCAAAATATGGCTGTTACTGTTTTTACTTAGAGATTGAATAGGTATAAGGACCTGTGTATAGCTGCCAAGTTGACAAGGGGTGGACTGTGATAGTTAAGTTCATGTGTCAACTTGGCCAGATTGTGTTGCCCAGTTGTTTGGACAAGCAAGAACTGGCCTGTCTACTACCGTGAGGATATTTTGTGGACTTAAATCATGAGTAAGTTGGGTACATCTATGACTGATGACATATGCAATCAACTGAGGAGATTGTCTTCAACAATGAGAGAAGTCTCATCTAAACAGTTGAGGGCCTTAAAAGGAGAAGTGATGATTTCAGCAGTCAGAAGGGAGAATTTCCATCTCTAGTTCAGCCAGATAGCTTCTCCTGGGCAATTCACTGAAAATCTTCATCAGAGTTCCCAGCTTGCAGCCTGCCCTATGGAATTTGGACTTGCCCATCCCCACAGTCACATGAAACAATTCTTATAAAAATCTCATAATATTTAGATATTTCCTATTGGTTCTGTTTCCCTTGAGACCCCTAGCCAGTACAAGTATCTGCCTCCTAAGGTTGTTGTGAGTATTAAAGTGATGAATGCATGGTGGCACATACTAAACCCTATATAGGCATTTTTTCAAACTTTTTACTTATAATAATGATAGCTAGTGCTTTGAAAGTTATACAGTTGATTGGGGAAGAAGTAGCAATGGAAGGGACTTTTGGTAAGAATGGTGTGGGACTGCCTTGGCATAGACACCTGCAACAATGAGAAGTAGTGAGCTATGCAAAGAGTATAGAGAGAGCTTCCAGAATAGAGGGAACAGCAAGTACAAAAGTTTACCCTTAGACAGAACAAGCCTTTGACAGACTCCAATAACCTTTCCTGATAAAAACACTCAACAAACTAGGAAGAGAAAGGAACTTCCCCCAACCTATGAAAAATCTCCAGCCAATGTCGTACTTAGTGGTGAAAGACTGAATATTTTTTCCTTAAGATCAGGAACAGACGGGATGTCTGTTTTCACCGCTTTTATTCAGTATCGAACTGGAAGTTCTAACGTGGACATTTAGGCAAGAAAACAAAGTGAAAGGCCTCCAGATTTGGAAGAAAGAAAATCTTCTCTATTTGTAAATGCTATGATCTTGAATGTAGAAAAATCCCAAGAAATCCATTAAAAACTATTAGAACTAATAAACAGATTGGGCAGGGTTGCAGGATACAAGACCAATATGCAAAAATCAATTATATTTCTATAGACTTGCAATGAGCAGTCTGAAAATGAAATTAAGAAAGCAATTTTGTTTACAGTAGCATATAAAAGAATAAAGTAGTACATTTAACGAAAGAAGTGTGGAAGTTTTTTGAAAACAATGAAACGTTTTTGAAACAAATTAGAGAAGACCTAAATAAATGGAAAGACATCCCATGTTCATAAATTGAGAGGCTTCCTATTGTTATAATGGCATCACTCCAAATTGATCTATAGAGTCAGTGCAGTCTTCCTCAGTATCTCAGGTAGCTTCTTTGCAGAAATTGACAAGCTGATCCTAAAATTCACATGGAAATTCAAGGGACCCAGACTAGCCAAAACAAAATGGGAAGACTCATATTTCCTGATTTCAAAACTTACTATAAAGCTACCGTAATCAAGGAAGTGTAGCACTCATATTAGAGTAGATGTATAGATAAGTGGAATGAATTGAGAGCCCAGAAGGAACCCCATACATTTATGGTCAATTGATTATTGACAAGGATGACAAGGCAACTCAATGGAGATAAAAAGAGTATTTTCAATAAATGGTGCTGGGACAACTGGATAGCTACATACAATAACGTTAGATTCCTACTTCACACCATACACAAAGATTAATGTAAAATGGATCAAAGTCCTAAAGGTAAGAATTAAAATTATAAGAGTTTGAGAAGGAAACCTATTTGTAAATCTTTTTGACTTTAGATTAGGCAATGGTTTCTTTTTTTTTATAATTTCAGTTTAATTTAATCATTTGAAGTCAATGTGCGTTCTTTCATTTTTCACCCTACTTACAGAATTCCTGATTCTCTTGGGCAATCTAAAGCCATAATATATTGTGTCTGAAAAGAGTAAAACTGATCATTCATAATATAAAGAAGAAAGCAAAGGAGATTCATTTGAGTTGTGATTCAAAATAGAGGAAGGGAAACAGTAAGCTTACACAAAAAATTACACAGATTTCCTGTCTGAGATATAAAATTCACAATTTTCCTATGTAAATTATACTTGTTTATATTCAAATGATTCCAAACTTAAGCAAATTTAAGAAATATAAATGAAGAGAACCAATGATTAATTTTATGAGGTACCTAATTTCCATACAACTGGAAATGCACAAGTTTTATATATTGTCAAGCACCAATGGTATGAAAATGCACACTACACTATTAGGTAGGCAATGGTTTCTTAGCTGTGACACCAAAAACACAAGGAACAAAAGAAAAAAATAGAAATATTGCACTAAATTTAAAACTTTTACACTTCTAAGGATATACGTTAAAGAAAATGAAAAGACAATATGCAGAATGGGAGAAAATATGTGCAAATCATATATGTATGAAGGGACTTATACGTAGAATATATAAAGAACTATTATAACACAATAATAGAAAGACAAATAACCTAGTTAAAAAATGGACAAAGGATCTGAGTAGACATTTCTTCGAAGAAGATATGCAAATGACCAATAAACACCTGAAAAGATCTTCAACATCATTATCCATCAGGGAAATGCAAATCAAAAAACCACAGTGAGATACCACATCAGATACCCACTGGGATGGCTGTAATCAAAGGCAAAATTTACTTATAATCAAATAAAAAGTATTGGCAAGAATGCTGAGAAATTGGAATCCTCATACACTGCTGGTAGGAATGCAAACCGTGCAGCTGCTTTGGAAAGCAGTCTTGCAGTTCCTCAGTTAAACACAGACTTATTGTATGAGCCAGCAATTACCTAGGTATATACCCAAGAGAAAGGGAAACATATGTCCATGCAAAAACTTGTGTATGAATGTTCATAGCAACAGTTATTTGTAATGGCTCCAAAGAATGGAAACAATGCACATGTCTGTTACCTGAAGAACAGATAAATAAAATTTGTTATACCCATATGTCTTAATTTCCCATCTGCTAAAACAAATACCATACAGTGGCTTGGCTTTGAATAAAGAAATTTAATGGCTCATGGTTTTGAGGCTAGGAGAATTTCAAAATTGAGATGTCAGCAAGGTAAGACTTTTTCCTAAAGATTGTGGCCTTCTGGGGCTGGCTGCTGGCAATCCTTGGGTCCCTGGCTTTTCTGTCACATGGTGATAGCTTTCCTGCTGTCTTTTGGATGCTGTTCTCTTTCAGGTGGTTTTCTTCATAAAGCTGCCAGTGTTGGGATTAAGACCCAGTCACATTCAGTTGGGTCACACCTTAACTGAAAATAGCGTTTTCCAAAAGTTCTATCTACAGTGGGTCCACAGCCACAGGAATGGTCTAAGCTTAAGAACATGATATTGTCATTCCCCACACACACACACACACGCCTGGGGTACATAATTCAACTTGCCATACTGTGCAGTGAAGTATTATTTAGCCTTAAAAAGGAATGAATTACTTAAATGTGCTATATAGCATGGAAGAACCTTTTATGCTAAGTGAAATAAACCAGACACAAAAGGCCATGTATTGTATGATTCCATATACATTTCCAAGTAAACAAGCCTATAGAGGTAGAAAGTGGTTGCCTAGCGCTGGAGTGGTTACAGGGAAGTGGGAATGACTACTAATCAGTATGTGATTTCTTTTGGGGGATGGTTAAATTGTTCTAAATTTGATCTTGGTGATGGCCATACAATTCCATGACTATACTAATTACTGTTGAGTTGTGTACTTTAAATGGGTGAATTGTATGGTATCAATAAAGATAATTAGATGGATGGATGGGTTGGTGACTGGCTGGCTGGATAGATAGAGATATAACTGTCAGCACTTGGTGATGGATGAGGTATAGGGAGTTGAAGACAAGGTAGCACTTAAGAATGACTCCTAAATTTGGGGCTTGAGCAACTTCTGAGATGGAGTGGGGAGACTGGGGGAGAAATATATATATATTTTTTTTCAATGGGAAGGGCCAGCTTTGAGAATCAAGATTCTTTGTGGACATATGAAGTTTGAGGTGCCTGTTAAATATACCAGTAGCCAAACCAGACTTATTAGGTAGGCAGTTGAATGTGCATCTGAAACTCAGGAGTGACCCAGACTGGAGACATAATTTAGGAAAAGATGAAAACACATGCAGAGAGAGAGAAAGAAGAGCCATAAGGCAAAGCGGAGAAGAGCAGCCAGCAGGACAGGAAGGAAAAGCAGAAGCACACGGGCTCACGGAACTAAGTATTTTCAGGAGAAAGCCGTGGAAGGGGTGGGGTGAGCACTACTGAGAACTCAATGAGAAGAGCCCGGAAGTATCCGCTGGAATTGCCGAGATTTTGTACCTCAGTAGTGGGGACTCCAGGTCAGACTGGGCTGAAGAGGATCAGAAGTGATCTACTGGAGAGTTAGGCATCTGTTTCCAGATGTTTTGGTGAAGCATCACTCTGGGTTCATTCCTGCTCTGCTGAAAAACATACAAGTCCTGGAAGGGTGAAAGACGAGCATCTCTTCCTTTGGAAGCAGCTCTTCTAAGTAAGAGCCTGTGTCTCAGGAGCTGCCTCCTTCTCAGCAACGATGGGGCAGGAGGGAAATGTAGGTGGGATTCAAAGAAGAGTGCCATTCTTAGTTTTGGTCCCTGCTGGTTTTGATTTTGTTTTGCTGTTTTGATTGGGAGGAAACTAAGAGAAGGATTTTATGAATGTGATTTTGAAGTCTTGATAGAATGTTTGAACATCTTCATTTGGATTAGATGAAAAGGAAAACTCCTTCTGTGCTTTCAGATGCAAGGAAGGTCTTTGCAGAACAAAAGCCGGACTGTGCTTGCATAGAACAGCGTCTCCTCGGGCATTGGGAGAACCCAGTGTTTGGGCAGCCGAGGTTAGAACAGTTCCTGAAGCAGTGTAGGAAAAATGGTTACTTGTCCAAAAAGGAACACACAAATGCTTGCAGTATTTCATCAGCCTCAAAGTACCTTGACTATGGATCTTACCCATTTGCATTAATACATTCTTATTTTATTTTACTATTTTGATTATTTGAAAACAACTTTTTAAGGTAAATGTTCCTTCAAGAAACAACCCTGGCTTTCACTTCCCTTGAGAAAATGTTGGATGGAAATCGACTGTTGTTTACACTGTTAAAGTCCACTTGATTTTTGTGCAAACCTCGTGTTTGGAGTGCATGAATAAACACTACTCATTTTGGATGCATTCAAGCAGGGTTTGTTTTTTCTTTTAAAAGTGTGTGTGTGTGTGTGTTGGTGAGTCAGATTCTGTATATCTGAGTGCTTTTAGCTAAAATTTCTGCCTTTTCTTATATATAATATAAGCAGTCCATCATAAAACAATATTTTTAAAAATCCAATATTTCAACTGGCTTGGCATAAAATTAGAAAATGTTGTTGTCTTCCAAGATCCAGTTAAAGATTCCTTGTAAGGCTTTTTCATGTATGTGTGTATATATTAATTTTTTTATGTGGTTGTTGTGTGGTTGTATTTTATTGTTCATGTGGGGACCAGGTATTATGTATTTTCTGGGGAGAATTTTTTAGTATTAACTTCCATTAAAACATTCTCATTCTAAAAGAAACATCTTAGATTTTTTGGAGCACAGATCCATAGGATTTTTACGTTTATTATTATGTGAACATGATATTAGAGGCAGAATGTTCAGCTCTATTAGAAGCTGGTCTGTCATTTGTGAGGAAATATCTGGCTTAAAAGAAGCCCTCATCTTGGGACCCTCTCTTTAGGCTGCCCTGTGCCCTAGGTTCAGGGCATTTCGCTAACTTCTGGCAACTTCCTACCACAGGAGAATTGGAAGTGATCGGGAGGAGCCCTTTGAACCGCCGCCTGTTATCTTGGCCAGATGGCCTTGCCGAAGGTGCTTTTGCTTTCTCGGTTCTGCAAGGGCAAGCGCAGGGGCCGCACACAGGCCTTTGGTCTGCTCCACCTGCGGAGGCCTCTGAGGGACGCCGTCCTCAGACTGGGGTCAGGCAAAGGCAGGTGTGGCGCCTTCTTGTTTTCAGGGAACTGGGCTAAATAAGCAGGTGCCGCAAACAGCGTTTCAGATCGCGTTATGGAGGAGAATTGGTTCCTATTTCCTGCCCAGGGTAGATCTGTGCAAATTCCTTTGTTTCTCAGAAGCCTCTTGTTTGCCTTGGGAGGCAGCCAGGCCCCTGGTGTGGGTGGTGTGTGCCCAGAGCCTCGGCTTGGCTTCGTCTGTCCGCTCCAAGGAGCCTGTGAAACCCAGGCGGCAATGTTCCCCAGGACTTCAGGGGCAAGTGTCAAGTAATGTTGGTGCCCTGTGGAGGCAGGGCCTTTGGGCACCTTTCCTTGAGATGTGGGCATTTAGGGCATGAGGAAAGAGGAAGAGCGGAGGAGGCCACGTAAGGCCCCGGTGGGTTTTCTAGTTAACTCCGTTTAGAAAGGGGCCAGCATTTCATGGCTCGGTGGTGGGGGGCCTCAGCTCCTCTCTTTGTTTTTAGTGATATTTGGATATTGAGAACGTTAGAGCATTTCAACAAAAAAATACCGTAAATTTGACTTTTAAGTAAAAATGTAGGGCCTTTTACATCTGCCCTACTGTCAAAACTTAGACGTCCAGCTCTCTAATAGGAAAAACAGGCGCACAAAAATCACAGCGCAATCACTTTCTTTGTGAATCTTTTTATTAGATCCAATTTAAGACGTAGGCCCTTTGTAAAATGGAATTTACCATAGAATGAGACACAGGAACCATGCAAAAATATAAATACACCTTTGTACTTAACCGCTCTTCACCTCTGTCCCGCCCTACCCCCACTCCTATATTTGTATGAAAAGTAGGCAAAAATAAAAGTCTTGAGGGACAAGCAGAAGATACAAAACAATCGAGGAAGAGGTTGACTAGATATTGGAACAGATCTTAATTTTTTATTTCTCTTTTATTTGGAGACTTTTGTTAATTTTCTTTGCTGGGTTGAAGGCTTTTCAAACATTCTTTGGCTCTGGGAGGGAGTTGTATAACCATAAAACTTGAGAATCCTGGCCCTAGAAAAAAATGTTCCTTTAAAAAAAAAAACCGAGGACAGAAAATTGAATACAGCTGTGCAAAAAAAAAAGAAAAAGAAGGAAAAAAAAAAACACACAAAACAAAACCAAGTGATGGTTCAGGATGGCTGCGGACACTGACCAACTTTCCCAGAGCACTTTCTTGTAGCTGGGAGCTTCAGGGCTCTTCTGAAGGTCTCAGGGAAAGGCCAATTTCTTCCTTCAAAACTGTATGTTTCGTGATGTGGCTAAGAGAAATTGTCATCCATCGTTGGCTTGTCCTATGAATATTTTTTTTTTTTTCTCTGCAGAAGGTTGGGGCTTATAGGTCATTTTCTGAGGCTCCATGATTCTGCAAAGTTGGCAATTCCCACTTATAAATAAATTAGCTTCAGAGCACAAGCAGTTGATGCCAGCCAGATTCAGAAGACAGAGCAGACGAGATTTTGAACCCCAGATCCCCACATCCCTGCTTCTGTAACAGAATTGGTCTCAGCATACAAAAACTTTAAAAATGCTGTCCTGAGAATATGGCTTGGTTGTTCCTTTATCTCCTCCCCTGGGACAAAAGTCAAGGCACAGCCTCTCTTCTGCTGTGCTGGTCGGTTGTCTTGGCTTGGTTTGTGACCCACGCGAGTTCTCACAGCGTACCCTAACCTCTGCGCAGCCTGGTATTAATCACTTTCCTCTTTGTCAGCCCGTGTAATGATGATTCATACTTCTTCCTCTGCAAGATTAGATTACTGTCATTTTCATATCCTGGCCTGCCCTCTGGGGATTTGAATTAATACTTGTTGGTGTAGAAAGCGGTATCGTGTTACTGGGGAGAAAGGACTGATCTTGCCCATTTGGCCATCATCAGAAAACTTTTAGGGGGGCCCTCCATGAGCCTGACCCCAAAAAGTAGTTCTGCCCTTGGGGCCTGTCATGTAAATAAGTTTAGTGACAGGCCAGTCCAGAGGGTCTCTGTGCCCTGGGCCCAGGTCTTGATGCCAAGCTCCAAAGATCAAGATGCATGGAGAGTTTTGTGAGAGAATCCTCTCCTGAAATCTAGCACTGTTGAAGGAAGAAAATCCCCCCCAAAGAGGTGGTTGGGGAAGGAGGTAATGTGGAAAAGTCTACACACAAGCCAGCAGGGGGGAGTGAATGAAGGGTAAAGCTGCCTTTGGGGGGAAAAAAATCTATGTTTTGGCACTTTCCCTCCAAAAATATGTATTATTCATTCTGTTCATTCAACAAATATTTATTGAGCACGTCCTGTGTGCCAGGCACTGTTCTAGGCACTGGAGAGAACATCAGTCAACAAAACACAAAAGCCTCTGCCCTGGTGAACTCAGGGTCCAGGGGCCCGTGCCACCAGGGTAGGATGTGGGCTGAGAAGGCCACAGTGAGGAGAGAGGAGGACCTGGAAGAGCGCCTAAGTAGGGACAGTGTTTTGAAAATATATTTGCGTACACATTTCCTCTCTTCCTTCTGACAGTGCACACCTTGTCCCACATCCAGGCTTACCAGGGTTTCTTCAGTAGATCTTCTGAAGGCAGGTGTTCCTGCATGCTGACGAATAATCCTCCGGTGTAACCAATTTGACAGATAAAATAACTTCACGGTCTTTGACATGATTATCTGGTAGAGCTTGGGTCTCTATCGGAGGAAGTCCAGGTGTGCTCAAGTGTTTCCACCTTTGCTGACTGCCCCTTGCCCGGCCATTCTCCTTCAGAATGCCTTACCTGGATGTAGTTTCTCACCATCTTTTTTTTTTTTTTGAGGGATTTCCAGGGATTGAACCCTAGACCTTGTATGTGGGAAGCAGGTGCTCAGCCACTGAGATGCATCCACTCCCCACCTTCCTTTCTTTATTCCCTCTTCTCTTATTTGTTTTTCTTAGTGGAAGAGAAGATGGCTCTTTGCCTTAGGATTGGAGTCTCAGTTTTTTGGAACTGGATGGAACTGTCAGAGTCTTAATCAAGACCAATAACCTTCAATGGCCCAGATTGAAGCCAAGTATTTCCCCGATGGTAGTGAAATGGGAAATTTAAGACAATGAAGAAATGTTTCTTAAAGCTAAACTTATTCAATTGATCGTCCTATTGTAATTTCTATATTTTTCTATTATTTTCTTTTCTTGAACTTTGCAGTTTTTTAGCATCTTCCCTCTACCCTAGAAATGACACATTCTCCTCACCTCATTCCCACCCTGCAACAGCCTATCCCCAAAGTTGACGAATGCTCCCCCTCCTTCCACCCTCCAATTTCCAGATCATGCGACCTCCTCACTTTTGTAGTCCTTGCCCCCTGTGACAGTTTGAATTTTGTGAATTCCAGAAAAAGATTATGTTGTTAAATGAATCCATTCCTGTGTGTGTTGAGGCCCTTTGCTTGCATTAAATTCAGTTAAGGGACCTTTGATTAGATTACTTGATAAGATCGATTTTGGGCTTTTGATGGGACTAGGTCAATGAGGCCGGAGGTAGCTTGGGTCTCCGCCCTCTTGCTGGGTCTGATATAAATGGAGACACAGAGGGAGAGACAGAGAAAGGAAGCTGCCATTTTTGACCCTGCCATGTGAGAGAGGACGTGAGGATCGCTAGCAGCCAAAGCTTAAGCACAAAACCTCCAAGAGGCTGGGCCCGTGGAGCAGCTCAAGGCTGAGGAGACAAGCCCTGTGATCGCCACATGCAGGATGCCAGGATCCCCAATAGCTTTGGGGGGATTTGGTGGGAAAGCATCTCTGATGATCCCTTGATTTGGACATTTCACAGCCTCGGAACTGTGTAAGCTTTCACTCTAAATAAAATCCCCATTATCGCATCGGCAACCCTGTTTCAAACTAAGACACCCCCAGTATTAGTCAGCCAAAGGGGTGCTGATGCAAAATATCAGAAATTGGTTGGTTTTTATAAAGGGTATTTATTTGGGGTAGGAGCTCACAGATACCAGGCCACAAGCATAAGTTCCTTCCCTCACCAAAGTCCATTTGGAGCAAGATGGCTGCTAACATCTGTGAGGGTTCAGGCTTCCTGGGTTCCTACGTTCCTGGGCTTGCTTTTCTCTGGGTTCAAGGTTCCTTTCTTCCTGGGGCTGGCTTCTCTTTCCTCTGGGAGCTGACTTCCCAGGGCTCCAGCTTAAGTCTTCAGCATCAAACCCCAACATCAAAACTCCAACATTAGAAACCCCCAGCTCGGTTCTTTGCCATGCCTTTTATCTTAGTGGGTGGGGACTCAATGCCCTAATCATACCTCAATCATGCGCAGGTACAGATCAGATTACAAGCATAATCCAATATTTCTTTTGGGAATTCATCAATAATATTAAACTGCTACACCCCCAATACAGGGGTCCTGTCCAAACCTTGGGGTAAAAAGTCCCCTCTCTCGCCATCAGGGAGATGTGTCCAGGTTATCCAGTTGGAGCCACAGGTGCATTGTAAGATACCACATGTAGTGGTTTAGTTTGGCCAAATTATCAGTCCTGTGGCTCTACTTTATTATGGGTTGATCAGGCTTTTGTGGGCTCACCCCAGTGTCCAAGCACCACTTCTAACTGTGTTTCTTTAGGAAAATTAGAAAGGACCTTTGACAAGGGAAGACCTATGGAGCACATGCCCCGTGTGTCCAGCGCCCGGCAGCAGGAGGGGTCTCTGGGCTTAAGTGCTGCCCCTGGCTTTCCTTTGTGACACAGCACAGATGTCTGCCTTTTCACCCCTTACCAGAACTGCTTAGTGTTTTCCATTCAGGAACAAGAAGTGCCCATTCCCTCTTGGGATGTGGGATCAGCCGAGCAAACCCCTGACGCTGTAAGCTCTGTCGTGTCAGCAGCAGCACGAGAAGCAACGGGGCTCTCTGGTTCTTCCCGAGTGTGTGGAATGAATCCTGACCCCTCTAGCTGAATTGCTTCTGCCGTGCGATGACTTGCTGCCTGAGAGAAGGCAGAAATCCCATATTTTTAGCTATATAGCTGCCCAAATGGAGCGTGTTACGCCTTGCACATCTCCGATTACCCTCGAGCCTCTGAGCCTGGTGTCCAGGAATGTGAAGTCGGTCCAGCCGTGTGAGAGCTGTGTCCCTGCCACCAGGGCTCGTGGAGCCCCGCCCAGGCTCAGCCCTGGCACGCTCACATTTCGTGTTGATCGTTGTGCCAGCGGTTGCGCTCACGCAGAGCCTTGCTACACACCCATTGCTCTGAAGCGGCAGCCTGGGAGAGGAGAGTTGGCTTGCTGATCCGTTGTTTGAGCCAGTGACATACAGATGACCTTGGAGCTTGAAAGATTTCCATCTAAAGGCAATAAAGCTTTCTGTGAGCACTGAGAGAGACAGACTCTCATCAACTCATTGATTTTGATCATCTGGGAAAGGGCCATTTGTTGGTTAAAGTGTAGTAACTGAAAATAATATTCCTTCCCCACCTTTTTTTTTCCTTATTCCCCTCCCCCCTTTTTAAAATCTCACCACAAGTCAAATTATATTTCTACAGTTCAGAAAGCTAAATGTCAGATCCCTGCGGTGTAGATGTTAGGAAACTAAGGCATGCCCCTGTCTTCCCTCACAGTTGATAAAACACAAACTTTTTGAGAAAAAGAGAAGATGAAATGGCTCTAAATTCTGTCCTGTCATAGCAGAAATTAGGACAGAAGGCAGTTACTGATTGCCTAAGTCTTTTCACCTCCTGGAAATGAACAGCTTAAAAAATAGTTCCACTGAGAGCTCAAGTCCATTGCCATTTAGAAAGCAGAACGTTTCAGGAGGCAGAAGCAGTTAGGCTGAAAGCTTTGCCATCTTCCTTTCCCTGCACGGTGATTTGGGCCAGTGTTTTGGCATTCCTGGTCCTTCAGAAATGGAGGAATGGAAAGTGAGGCTGTCAGACAGAAAACCCCGAGCTGGCAAGGTATATTTTGTTTTCTGCCTATAAAACAAGGAGTCAACTTTGTCACTCTCTCCCAACTACAGAGGGTGCTAAGTATTGATTAATCAACTGATTAAAAGAAGGGGCATGCTATAGTTGAGCTAAAATGAGGAAAGGTAAACCAATGGTGGGCTACTTTGCTTCTAGTTTTGAGTCCTCATATCACATGCATTAATGTCATTTATGGAGTGGTGGATCTTCCTAGGTCCTGGGGAAGCAGTGGTCAGATGGAGTTCCGCCCTCCAAAAGCTTTTGGTCTAAAAGTTAGTAACAGTTGCCACTGCCGGGAAGGGTTGTAGGAGAAATAAAGTAAACTGAGTCTAGCAGCACTGGGCACAGCAGCATGGTGATTCAGGGCACAGGTCACCTGAGAGGCAGGGGTAGTGGGACAGGCAGTCGGGGGAGACTGGGGACTTTGGAATTTATCCAACAGGACACAACCTTCCATTTTCCACCAACATGTGTTTGCTGTGTAATGCATCTATCTCACACCTCGTGAGGGTTTCCAGAATGGTGATGTCTGTAATAAAACAAGACATTAGCATTATCTGTCATCTCCACAACTATCCATAAAAGTGAGTCCCTACAGATCTTGGCCTATCTGAGATAATTTCTGGTTTCTGAGTATAGTTTCCAAGGTATTCCTTTGTAAATCAGCTCCTTTTCCCTCCTCCTGAAGGATATCTATGTGCAAGAGGGTGAAAGCTCTTCCTTTGTAAGGATATTCTTGCACTGACTCTTTGAAAACTTTTTTTTCCAAAGAGTTTGCCGTGTGTGCTTGCATCCGTGAGGTGCTGCCCCCTGCCCCCAGAGCAGCCCCTGCTGGCGCCCTCTGCAGCTCTGCTGGAGCTACTGGGGGCTGTTTTAGTGGGGATGCTGTGGCTGTGTATGGCTGTGGAAAGGCCGTTCTGGAAGTGGGGAGGTGGCAGGAGGAGCAGTTTGGAGGCTCTCGCCATAGAGCTGGCAAGATGAGCAGAGGCAGGCGCCGCTGTGGCGCAGACGTTCAGGCAGCGAGACCTGGTGGTGGCTGAGACTGGGGGGATGAGCCAAGCGAGCCATGGCCTGGTTTCTGTCTTGGGTGGCCAGGTGGATGGGAGGTGATGAGTCCAGCATTATTTGTCATGGTCCTTTGAGCTATCTTGACATTCTGAACTCCAAGGAATCTCCAGCCCCCTGACTCCTGCCTCAGGAGTGGCTGAACTCACCTTGAGATAGGCAGAGTGAGGAGACCACTAAAACAAGAATCCAGAACTCTCTGGGAGCAGCGAGGGGCTGAGAGCAAAGGGGCAGTGCAGTGAGTGAAAAGGGGAGAGGCCAGGGAAAGGGGTGTCCAAGAGACTTAAAAAGGAGATGCAAGATGCCAGACCCCAAAGAGACGCCAAGTCCAGATGAGGCACTGGAAGCGTCCATGGTTGGGAAGCTCGTGGGCATGGGAGGAGCAGAAGGCAAGTTGCAAAGCTGATGGGAAGGAATGGAAATGAAGGAGGGGGAGACGGCAATTGTGGAAGATTCATGGTGAGAAAAGAGAACCAAGGTGAGCCAGAGGTGGGCAAGAACCTGCAGGGGGACGTGGGGTGAAGGGTACTTGGGTGGAGGGGTGATGCGAGAAGCTAGAGCGTGTGTTTGCTGTCCTGTCTCTTTTCAGTGGGCTGAAAACAAGCCTTGTCTCAGCTGTTGTATTCAGTGAGAATACACTGAAAAGAGCCAGAGCTTACCTCTTCTGAAAAAAACAAAAGCCCAGTGTAAATTAGTTTGGTCCTCAGAAGGGCCAGTTCAAGGTATTTGATCTAGGTTTTATGTTCTAGAATCTGAGAGAATAAAAGACACTGCAGCATTCTTCATCTCCCATTCCATAACTTGGAAGGCTGGATATTTATATTATCTTTTTTTTTTTAAGGTTTATTTATTTATTCCCCCTCCCCCATTGTTTTGAGCTTGCTGTCTGCTTTCGGTATCCATTCGCTGTGTGTTCTTCTGTGTCTGCTTGTCTTCTCTTTAGGCAGCACTGGGAACCAATCCTGGGACCTTCTGGAGTGGGAGAGAGGCACACATTCTCTTGAACCACCTCAGCTCCCTGGTCTGCTGCATCTTATTTTCTCTCCTCTGTGTCTCTCTTTGTTGCGTCATCTCTGCTGCACCAGCTCTCCTTTTGGACCAACTCTCTCCTCAGGCCAGCACTCTGCATGGGCCAGCTCTCCACTCGGACCAGCTCACCATGTGGGCCAGCTTGCCTGCACCAGGAGGCCCGAGGAATCGAACCCTGGACCACCTGTGGGGTAGATGGGAGCCCATTCGCTTGAGCTGCATCCACTTCCCTGTATTATCTTTTCATTGTCAACTATCGACTTCTGAGACTACAAAATCATGGAGTTCAAAAACGTGTTTTCTATGATATTTAGAGTAGCATTGAAATTTAAGATGACCCTTTTTGAACGTGGTGTTTTCTTACTGTCTTCTAAAGTGTAGGTCAGATTTTGAAAATCTTAATTTTGGACTATGGATTCAATTTCTCCTGAAAATTATGTGAAGTTATCCTGTTATTGGATAGGCCCTGGGTATTAGAGGTACCCTTTTTCATATCCTTAGAACCTACAAAATAAACTCATTTAATTGAAAAGCTATGCTTTCTATTTTTTATTTTATATCAAATATTTTACCTTGGATCAGTAATTTCTACTTTTGTAGGGAAAAAACAGTATTTCTGCTTTGAAGTTCTTAAGATTGCACTGATGACTGACAAATCCATATAGATTTATTTAAAAATACAGTCACACTTAGTAGCCCATCTACGGATGGGTCACATTTGGAAGTATTATTTTGAAATAATTTTTTTAAAAAACAATTTAAACTTTTAATGTCAAAGCAATTGTAGATTTCCATGTAGTTGTAAGAAATAATAGAGAGAGATATACCTTTTACCCAGTTTCCTCCATTGGTAACATCTTGCAAAACTATAGGGTGATATCAAAACAAGCATCCTGATGCTGATATGGTCAGTAGGTCCTTGGCACAATCCTATCACAAGGATTCCTCGTGTTGCCCTTTTATAGCTACCCGCCCCCCTCCCTGACCCCAGGCAATTGCTAATCTGTTCTCCATATCTATAATTTTGTCAGTTCAAGAATGTGATATAAATGGAATCATAGAGCATGTCACCCTTTGAGATTGGCTTTTTTTCACTCAGTCTTATTCCCTGGAGATTCACGCAAGCTGTTACATCTGTTCATTCCTTCTTGTTGCTGAATAGTATTGCATGGCTTGGTGTACCACAATTTATTTAACCACTCATCCACTGAAGGATATCCAGGTTATTTCCAGTTTGGGGATATTATGAATAAAACTATTACGAATATTTGTGTACAAGTTTTTGTATGAAAATAAGTTTTCACTAGGATAAATGCCCAAGACTGAAATTACTGGGTGATAATGATAAATGAATGGATAGTTTTATAAGAAACCCCAAACTATTTTCTAGAGTGACTGTATTAGTTAGCCAAAGGGGTGCTGATACAAAACACCAGAAATTGGTTGGTTTTTATAAAGGGTATTTATTTGGGGTAGGAGCTTCATTTACCAGGCCATAAAGCATAAGTTACTTCCCTCACCAAAGTCTATTTTCACGTGTTGGAGCAAGATGGCTGCTGACATCTGCGAGGGTTCAGGCTTCCTGGGTTCCTCCCTTCCAGGGTTTTGCTTCTCTCTGGTTCAAGGTTCCTTTCTTCCCAGGGCTGGCTTCTTCCTGGGCTCAGGTTTTCTCTCTTCCTAGGACTGGTTTCTCTTTCCTCTGCGAGCTTACTTCCCAGGGCTTCAGCTTAAGGCTTCAGCATCAAACTCCAACATCAAAACTCCAACATCAAAACCCCCAACTCTGTCCTTTGCCATACCCTAAAGACATGGCCCAACCAAAGCCCTAATCATAACTGAATCACGCCCAGGTACAGACCAGATTACAAGCATAATCCAAGATCTATTTTTGGAATTCATAACCGTATCAAACTGCTACAGTGACTGTGCCATTTTTCACTCCTGTCAGCCGTGTATGAGTGATCTGGTTTTCTCTGCATCCATCCAAAATTTGGTACTGTCACTAGTATTTTTGTCATTTAACAGTTCTGATGATGTGTAGTGATATCTCATTGTGGTTTTAATTTGCATTTCCCTAATGTCTAATGATATAGAATATCTTTTCATGTGCTTATTTACTATCTCTATATCTGATTCAGTGAAAGGTCTTTTCAAATCTTTTGCCCATTTTCTAATTGTATTGCTTGTTGAGTTTTGAGAGTTCTATGTTTATTCTAGGTTATTACCCTTTGTCTGGTATGTGGTGTGACAGTTGGAAGTTCTTTTATGAGTCGAAAAAAGGAAAAAGTTATGTTTTTAAACTTAATCCATTCCTATGGGTGTGGGGCCCTTTTGATTGGACTACGTCAGTGAGACATGGCACAGGTTGGGCTTCTGCCCTCTTGCTAGGCCTTACATGAATGGAGATGCAAAGGAAGAGACACACAGGAAAAGGGAACTCTGCCATTTCACCCAGTCATGTGAGAGAGGGGACTCGAGGTTTGCCTACGTGTGCTGAGAGGCTGAGAGAGGCCTCAGAGGCTGGAATCAGCAGAACACAGAGGCACGGGAAGACCCCCCCAAGGGGCTGGGCTCACAGCACAGCTCAAGGATGAAGAGATGAGCCTGGCCAAAAGCCTGATGGCTACTTGGCAGGAGGCCAGCATCACCAGTAGCTGACTTTGGCGAAAAAGCTTCTCTGCTGATGCCTTGATTTGGACATTTCTTTGCCTCAGAACTCTTTACGATTTTTCCCTAATAAAATTCCTTCCCATTATGAAAGCCAACCCATTTCTGGTACTTTGCATCAGCAGTCCTGTGGCAAACTAAGACATGTGTTTTGCAAATTATTTCTCCTCAGTCTTTAGCGTCTCTCTTCATCGTCTTAACAGCGTCTTCCTCAGAGCAAATGCTTTATGTTTCAATGAGGTCTACTTTGTCAATTTTCCCTTTTATGGATTGTGCTTTTGGTGTCAAGTCTAAGAAATTTTTGCCTAGCTCTAGGTCCCCAAGATTTTTTCTTATGTTTTTTTTTTCTAAAAGGTTTATAGATTTATGTTTTATATTTAAGTTCATGACCCATTTTAGTTAGTTTTTGTGTAAGATTTTGGTTGATGTTCATTTTTTGGCCTCTGGATGTCTAATTGCTCTTACACTATTTGTTTAGAAGGCACCTCTTGTTGGTGAAGTGGACATCACCATCCTAGAATCCTCAGGATTGGGGAATGAACTATGGACTAAAGTAGACTTACTGGTATTCTACTATAGACTTATTGTGATTGCAGCAATGGAAGAAATTATATCATTGATATGGAGGCAGTGGCCACTGGAGGCTCTGAGAGCAGGGAGAGAGGTATAATGTGGGGGCATTTTTGGGACTTGGGAATTGTCCTGAATGACAGTTACAGGCCATTATATATCTTGCCATACCTACAGAATTGGGTCAGAGAGATTGTAAACTACAGTGTAAACTTTAATCCATACTTAGTGGCAATGCTCCAAAATATGTTCACCAATTGCAATGAATGTGCACTAGTGCAGGATGTTGTCAATGTGGGAAAGTGCGGGAGGGGTAGGGAATGGGGCAAAAGGGAATCCCCTACATTTTTTATGTAGCATTTATGTTATCTAAGTATCTTTTTTAAAAAAATCAATTGGGAATATCTGTGCATGTCTACTTCTGGGTTCTCTATTCTATTCATCGATCTGTGTGGCTGTCCCTCTACAGTGCCTCACTGTCTGGATTACTGTAGCTATAGAGTGAGCCTTAATGCTAGGTAGACTGATTCCTCTCACTTTATTCTTTTTCAGGATTGTCTTAGCTATTCTAGTTCCTGAGTATCTCCTTATAAATTTTATAGTAAGCATGTCTATGTCCACAAAAAATCCTAGATTTTGATAGGAGTTGCATTGATTATGGATCAGTTTGGGAGAGGGTTGGCATCTTTTGTATATTGAGTCTTTCAGACTATGAACGTGGTATGTCTCTCCGGTTATTTAGATCTTTGATTTCTCTCAACAGCATTTTGTAATTTTTGACATACAATTCCTATATATGTTTTTGTTAAATTTATGTCTCATATCTAAGTATTTCATTTTCTGCTTAGTGGTTGTAAGCTATATTGAGTTTTAATTTTTATTTCTACATCTTCATTGTTTTAATAAGTAGGATGTTACAGAAATATGAATGTGGTTTCTCTTAGAAAAATATAAATAGTTGTGGGTTCTAGATTAACCAACAATGCCAGATTAAAACTCATAAGTAATACTAATACCATGAACAATTACTAAGAAGAATAGTAGACTACTATGGTTTTATAATTCTAGTTTGAAATGATAGTAAATGAGAAATAGTTACTTATATAATATACTAGTATTTGAGGGGCAAAATAATAAACAATGAGAAGGGACATCGTGACTTTATAGAGTATCTTGGAGAGATATAATTCTAGTATATGTCTAGATGTAACTTAGAACGTTAATTCATAATATATGATTTTCCATTTTCTTTATGGGTGTATCATGACATCTACTTTCAAACGTCAGTTCTGATTACTGTCATTTTTTGGAAAGATATGTGACAAGAGGGTTTTCTGAGTCAGGCAGATAGTGAAAATATTTAAGAACATGCATGTTTAAAGGGATTGCACAGGTAGAATTAATGGGGATGCAAACAAAGACAAAGAGGGCTGGGAAGAATTATTCTATTAGACTCCAGGGTCTGGCAGTGCCACTCATCTAGGACAATTTGGGTTGTTACAGGGAAGCAGCGAACAATGACTTAAGAGGCGTACAAAGAAAAAAAGAAATTATGGCCTCATCCAAATATGGAGTTGCAAAGGGAAGAAAATTTTAGTAGCATTTTCAGATAATTGTAAATTTTCTTCTTTAATATTACACCTAATTCGACAAATTGTCCTTTCTTACAGTTTAATTGCAATGTGATATCTGAAATCATATCAAGATACTTTGTGTACTCTGTTACATTAAAATGCATTGACCTGTCTTCCACTTTGGGAAAAAAAAGAGAGGCATACAAAAGTTAGATGTTTATTTTGTCAAAGTAAATCTTTTGTAGGAGAAAAGCCCACATTGTCTTAGTAACAATGATTCATTTTCTCCTCCTGCCTTTTCTTAAAAGTCAACTGTTTTACATTAGTTTTTATTTTTACCTAGCTTTACTCTAGGAGGACTTTGGAGCTGCTTAACCTAAATACAGAAAACAAGATAAAATAAAAAGGAGGAAAATCAAAACGGGTGAAAGGGAAAATAAAATGAGGGCCACAACTGCAATTAGGATGCAAAAGCCCTGCCACTAGGTTGTGTCCCTTTTCTTGAGTCGGGTCCAAAAGTTGGCTTGCCTAAAGGGTTTTGAACCCTTACACAGAGCCGCCCTGAGGCTGGCGCAGAGCCTGCCAGCCCTTCACCTGGCGAGGGGCTGTCTGGTTAGGTGGAGCCGTTGTCCCACATGGTTAATTAGTAGCCAGAACGCAGGGCCTGCTTTGTGAGGCCTTGCTGAGAGCTGCAGCTGGCGGTGGGAGAAAGCTCACACGCGGAGCCAGACCTCTGCTCCAGCGCGGGTGTCAGGGAGCTCCTGGCGTACACGGATGTCCAGGCGAGAAGTGAAGGCTTTCCGTTATCCATGGTAACCAGGGCACCTGTAATTGTAAGTGTTTTATAAGCATGGTTTTAATCCTTAAGTTTCATGCTTAAAAAGTACAAATGGCCTTTTAAGAAACGGCTGTGCTTAATCGTTCATTGCTTCATTAGTTAAACTCCATCTGGTTTTCAAGGGAGGGATTGACCTGAAATCCTTCTGAAGGTAGAGCCTGCCAGTTCACAGCCTTGTCTTTGGTTTTAAGACAAACTCTTTGTGTTGTTTTAGAGAAACTTGCAGCACGATTCTTCTGACGAATTTTCTACAATTGTTGGAAGTGATAGGAAATCCACAGATGTCTACACAATTTGCGAGCTTGTAAATAGACACATGCTCTTTAATACAAACATGCGCACATACACATACATGTGTGTGTGTTATTTACTCTCTGAGCTTTATTGAGGATTGTTCTTTTTGTAAACTAAATACTAGAGTTCGGGTTCTATACTGCTGTCTCCTGTTTCGGACCCTGCTGTTGCACCTTTAATTTCACTATAAAATAAACTGAGTGGCGGCGTTGACAATCTAATTGCAGCTGAAGGAGCTGCAGGCTGGTGGTAACAGCTGATGGGCTCCTCTGAGTTTCAGGAGCTATTTCTGGCAGATTAGCCGGTACCCAGGCTCTCCAGTTCAGGCCATAAAAGGCCCGTCCCGGGTAGAGCTGTCACACTCCTTTTGCCTGGCGAGGCTGAAGCTCCTCAGGTTTCATGTGGATTTACCCAGTAATGGATGGTCACACAAAGGCCAGCTTGGGGAAGCTCAGCGTCGAGGACTCGACAACCTGGAAAAGAAGGCTTTTTTCCATAATATTTTGGCATTCTTTTTTCAGAGAAACTTTGGGGATGTAGCCTTTACCTATTTGCTGAATTTGGAGTCCAGATGCCCTTTGGAAAGCACCGTTCTAAATTTATCCTGTCCTGAATCACCGCCTCTGATAGATGCCATTGCCTTGTTTTTTGCATTGTGATCTTTGGTTTTATACAGCGTTACTTGGGGTAACTTTTGAGTTTGGAATTTTTGTTTAGAGTTTGAAAGTAGTAGTTACTGAGAGGAGACTCAAAGAAAATACCTGGACAAACAAAGCCAGATTAAAGGATATAACTGGTTTTTTTTTTTTCATTAGAAAAATAATTGCCGTGTGATACTTTCCCCCCTTAATTTAGAGGAACAAGGATTATACAGAAATTTAAAGTAAGTGAAAAATCTTGCTCTAAATCTAAATACATCTGTCTGAGCATGCTTCCTAAAGATTTGTTGACTTCAAGGATTGAAACGTTCCTGCTGGTATTTGCTAATTATTGCAGTGAATCTTCTAGATATCCTTGGGCATATTTTTTGGTTTGGGAAGAACTGGAATTCTTTTCCCTTAAAAACTATCAGGTCTTACTTTGATGGTCTAGAGAAGTTTATTACTAACAATTTTATTAATGTAACTTAGTAAATTTATTCTGTCTAAATGTTTGCACTTAAATCTTGGAATTAAAAGCTTGTTCACAATAGAAAGTGTTAATAAATTAACCTTAAACGTATGGGGTGGAGTTGAGAAGGGCAAGTTTTTTTTCTCTAATATTATTAATACACATGGAAATATGAACCATCAATGATGCTTTTGCACAGTCTTTGCTTTGAGAGTTCTCTGAAGTTCCAGAACATATGAGAAAAATCTTCCTTTAATTGGACTGTTTCATTTTAAAAGTCACCAAGAAAAAAAAATCTCGTCAGCTGTTTAAAACCCTATGGATAGCTGTAGTCCCTTTGTAATTTAACTTGGCAGTTTGCTTCTACTGCAAAATAGCAATGAGCTGTAGAGTGTTTATGTTATACTTGACATAGTGCTCCTTTTTGAGAAAAAGGATTTTTCAATAAAAGGAGCATCGGATGGACCAGTATGAAAATAATTATTTTTATCTTAGAAAACCAAGAGAACGTACGGAGCAGGGCTTCACAGGTGAGCGCTCTGGGCCTTCCTCAGCCTGAGGGCGTGCCACACGCTAGGGGGCCTTTGGTATTTGGGGGGGGTTTCTGATTTTCACAATAACTGGCATTTGGGAGGAGTGTGGTTAAGAATTGTAAACGTCCTGAATGTGAGGCTCCCCAAACAGCAGAGAATTGCCCTGGCCAAAGTGCTGGGAAGGGCCCTGTTGAGGAAAGGGCAAGACAGAAATGACGCCCTCGGACTCGGAGAGAGCCAGGGCCTGAGCTTCAGCGGCGCTGCCTCTTCTCCAAGCTGGGAGCTGGGAGCTGGGTGGCCTGCCAGGCGGGACCGCCCGTGTCACATCTGTGGAGAGAAGAGGCGACACCAGTGGGCAGAGAGAGGGCACCCGAGGCTCCTTCTCCAGGCCTCCTTCCGTCAAGGGCGGACGGTGCTTGCTAGCCTCCAGAGAAACGAGGCGTCTTGGTGACCAGACTTCTGGAGGATTCCGAATTTCAATTCGGAATCAGCACCTTTGGCCACACCAGGGGCTGTTTAAAATTCTACACTTGAAGAATTGTACCAAAGAAAAAGGCCATTTGGCTTTTCGAGAAGTCCAGGGTCGCAGGCTGCACGGAAAGCTGCGGAATGCGAACCACTGGTGGCCTCTTACTGTCGTTAGCATACGGGCTGCCTTATCCCTTGTTAATCCCAGATTAACAGGGAGAGCCAGCTCCCTCTAGGGCCACCGAGGTTTTGCAAGCACCCAGTGCAGTTTTACCTGAAGAGGTTGGTCTCAGGAGGCGCCTCCCTCTGACCAGAAGCACCGCCAACCTGGAGTGTTCCTGGTCCCAGAGAGGTGATATCTGCTGGAAGCTTCTTCTGGCCAGAGCCTCAACGCCAGCCTGTCCTGCCCTATGTGTCCTGCAGGTCCCTTCTCCCCTAGGCCGAGTGTCCAGTGGCTTGACTGAAAGGACCTGGTGATAATGACTTGTGGGTTCATGGTATCAAAATTTAGCTCCATTTCATAAAACAATTTGCCATCTTCACATGTGAGCCGCTGTTGAAGTGAGTGTTCTGGATTAGAAATGCTGTTTTTTCCCTCATATCTAATAATGCAAGCAGAAAGATTTGTCTTACTGTAACGAGCCTGATGAGGTTTCTGTAATCAAGCTCTTGCCAGCGCAGGAAATTAAGGTGCATTCAGTGAAGCCAGGCACTTCATTATTGGAACCTTGCCTAAGATGAGGAAACTCATCTGGGTGTGGGACTGGATTTACGTGCTTTTTCCAGCCATTAGACTTCATCTTCTTAGGGTAAAAGATCTCCAGCTTGCTTTGCACTTTTGACCTGCAGGAGGGAGCAGAGCACCTTGACAGGGACTCGAAGAGGCACTCCCTGTTGAGGAGGTATTTGAAAGAAGAAGATATTTTGCTTTGTAACTTGTTTATTCTGTTCTGAAAGCCGATCCTTTAATCCTAAACAACTTCATAGCCTATTTATAACCGGCTTTTGTGTAGACACAAGAAAAGGCATAGCTTTAATTCTTACTGTGGGATCATTGATTCACCCGTGTTAGAGCGGGGATTTAGTGAGCGCTTCTGCTGTGGGCAGAGCTGTGTGTTGGACGCTATGAGACCAAGATAACTGAAGAGGGTACCCTGTCCTTGGTGAACTC
This sequence comes from Dasypus novemcinctus, assembly GCF_030445035.2. Taxonomy (NCBI): domain Eukaryota; kingdom Metazoa; phylum Chordata; class Mammalia; order Cingulata; family Dasypodidae; genus Dasypus; species Dasypus novemcinctus. The sequence continues at coordinate 155,149,158 of NC_080677.1, read as the reverse complement.
ATATTCTAAGAGGTTTCAGACATGCAAGCGAAGTTACTAATACAGGTCAGGGGAGCGTTGGACAACGACATGGCATTCATATTATCACTATGTGCCAAGCTCAATGCCAAGTCCTTTGCCTATATTATCTCATTTAACTTTCAGATAGCCCCAGAAAAATAGTGGACCTATGATCGTCATTTTACAGAGGAAAAAAACTGAGGCTTCAGGCTATGGAACTTGCCCAAGGGCACAGACTGCTCAAAAAGGTAGTCTGCGTTTGAACCCAGATCTGGCTTGTTTTCATGGCCAGGGCTTTAAATCGGCACTTGTGACTTTAATGGGCTCTGGAACTGCCTGCGATCTTGTTAACGGTGCAGATTCCGATTTTGGAGGTCGAGGGTGGCCCAGAGTTTTGGCAAACAAGATCCCAGGTGAGGCCTTAGGGCCAGCTCTGGTCTCCTCCAGAGCAACCAGGTGGGACGAGGGTCTTGAAGCAGGCTTCTCAGCGGTAGAGAGGGTCTTTCAAGGCCGGCCCCTTCCTCTGCACTTCTCATTCCAGCACTTTCCACTCCGAGCCTGCACACTTATTTCCTCTTATTTTCCATTTTTGCCTTTCTTCTGACTCCTCCTTCCCATGTGGAAAGCATGCTCGCGTTTCCTCCGTCCTAAAGAAAGCTTCTCTTGACCTGCAGCTGTCCCGTGCTCCTTTCACCACCATCCACTCCTCGCACCCACAGCCCGTGGGACTGTTCTTTCCACGCCGTGTCTCAGTTCCCCCTGCAGTTTATCCCTCGCACCCCTCTGTGTGGAATCCCGTCCCAGGGTCTGCCGGGGTGGGCGGAGCTCTGATCTCTGCGCGGCACGCCCACAGACTGCTGTGACAGGGGGCAGTCTGCTTAATTGTTAAAAAGCAGTCCCTGTCTCTCTGCTCGCTCAGCTCTCCCTTCTTAGGCTCCAGGTGAAGGCAAACATTCTTGGGCTGCTCTTCTATAGGTTGAATTACATGACCTGTCCATTTCAGATGAAATGTGTTATTTGGATCTTGTTATTTTCTACCAACTTTAAGGAACTTTTAAGCAGCAAACAAATCTCATAGCAGCCCTTCTTCCCTTAATAAATTAACTTCTGATTAGCGGTGTTAGACTCATATGCTAGATAACCAGGACCGATAGAATTATGCCTAAAGAACATTTAGGTTCTGATGAAGGCCCAAAAGGTTTCTACAGATAATGCACCTGCAATTTGAAAATGATATTTTTGTTAATCAGAGGTCTCTTTCCTCTTTTCCTGGATTTTCAGTTATATTTGAAGTAGGGGAAGTGGATATTTACTCTAAGCCCAGATACATGTGATCATTGAATGGAAAAATCAAACTGATGTTTTTAGATTTTTAAGATCTTAAATAGTTTAAATATTTATAAGATTTTAAGTGAACACTTTTTCATACATTCTAAAATATTATACCTGACTTTATCCCATTAAACCAAAAATTTAAATTATATACACATTATACTGGTGTGCACTTGCACACCTGTTGCACACTCACCAAAGACAAACAACTCCAGCCAAACCCAAAAAAGAAGAGTAGTTGATTTTTTAGAACCTAAAAATATAGTGAATTAAGAGGTAGGCTGTTAAAGCTCAAATAACCTTTAGAGTTGTAATACTGTTTTGGTGAACAAATTTCCTTAGAAAAGGTGTTTTTTTTTTAAATTTAAACTGATGTTTTAGTATACCATGTACTAGGATGGTTACAAAATTCAGCTACATCAGCTTGTTTTGCAGTTAATTCATTGCTTCAATAGTTGCAAGTATGAAATACAAAGACAAGTGATATTTTGAGGCCCATTATTTGTTTGCAAATCCTGTTGCAGATGCCTAAGGCAGCTAAGCACCAGATAGGTTTCGTCCAGGTTAGGGGGAAAGCTTGGGCATGCCGATAAGAGGTTGGTGGCCTGCAAATTATGCTTATGGTTTTAATTTCCACCAGATGTTCATTTTAGCCACACACACATAATCACTTGGCTTTATTAGTTCATACATTTTTATTGGACATGTCTAATATTTAAAAATTCAGGGAACAGGTAAAAATTTGTGTGATGCTTTCAGCTTGAATGACTAACTTCATGAAATGCATTATACCCTAACAAAGGACCCTCCCATTTGAGATGGAATTTATTTATTTGGATTTGTATCAGTTCTTCTCTCCAGAGGCTTCCAGGAGCTGTTAGGCAGCTCGCATTCTTAAATATTTCAAAAGGAAGTTGCAGTAAGAAGGTGGAGTAGGGGCTAGATGGAAAGAAAGTAGTATGAAAGCAATGAGAGCAAACAATTCATCTAAGCGGCTGCTCTATTCACCTTGGCAAAAAAAAAAAAAAAAAAAGCCCTGTGAAGCATTCCCCCAGCTTTCAGGGAGGAAAAAAATTACTTTTGGAGTTTGAAGGTGTTTGACACTGAAGAATGCTCTGGGCTATGATAGAGTAAGTGGGTGCAGCTCTGGTCTAGTTAATAACCAGCTGTGTGGCCTGGGGTAGGTTACGTAACCTCTCTGAGCCTTCTTGTCCTAGTTTGTTAAAATGAGGGTTGGACTGGAGGATTTCTAAGTCCTTCTGCCTCTTTGGATTCTGTAATCCGAAGATTTCAGGGCTTGTAAATAGTTTGTCATGCCCTGGAAAGACTCAGGGAGTCAACGCAAGAACACATTAGAAGTATCTTGAACAAAAGCATTTTTTTTTCCTTGACGTCATCTCACTGTACTTGATTCTCTTGAAGTAGACAGCCTGTTTCTTCTCTCTCCTTAATTGGCTTGCTTGCCATTCTTTGTCTTCAATCCATTATTTTTGGAAGTTTCTGCCATCTCTTCAGATCAAGCTCTCATAGTTTGTTTTACCTTCATTTAAGTACCTAAATATCCATTGCTCTAACCTGATTTATTCTTGTTGAATTTTGAACTTTTCCTTTTCTCCTGGTGAGAAACCCCAAAGTGGCCACAGCATTCTCAGTAGGGGTGCCTGAGTATCCTGCCCTTAGGAGAAATACGGTTTCTGAGCTTCTCCCCCTCTTTCTGTTTATTAGCTGTCCACTGGCATACATGGCCACTGTGCACAGTTATTTTCTGAATATCTACTGTGTGCTGGGTCTGGGATAAGTGTTGAGGACAGAGCAGTGAAAAGCAAAACCCCTGCCCTCATGGAGCTTATGTTCTAATGGACCGAATACTCCTGTGACCTGTGTTGTTTTCTTGAGCTTCAACCCTGAATGTGTCTTTAAAATGTAATTAAATGACAGAACATAAAATGCCTGCCATAGATCCTAACCCATAGAAGGTACTTGATAAGGGTTGGCATCTAACTACTCTTTGCTTTTTCTATCTTCTAAAAATCCCCTATAATTTATACTGATAAAGTTCATAAGATTTTTTTAAAAAATCTGTTTGATTTAGGCAAGTTCAGATCCGATCGCCGTCTCTTTCTCTATTTTTTCATGTGTTCCTCTCGGCCACCATGAATTACTATCTATAAAGTATTGCTTCACTGCTGAGGCAAAGGTTGATGTTTATTATTCAACCAGGATGTTCCAGAAATAAATAATGGAATCAACTTGACATCTTTCTTGCCTTCAGACTTTGTCTGTTTTGAAACTTTTATTTAACTTAGCAAAAAATAGAACTTTTTAAAAAAAATTAAACTTAAGGGAAAAAATAATGATTTTACCTGGAGACTTTGAAGTGAGTTTGGCAAGAGCTTGGTTACCATAGATAAACTACTGTGTAGCACTAGCACTGTCAAGGGCTCACAGCTGAAACTCTGGAGTCTGTAACCTCTCACTCAGTGTCCTCTTCTTTTTAAGATAATTCATGTGTCACCTCTACTGCTGATGAAGTTGATTTCACACACACAAGAAAATAAGCTCCTTCCTGCCTACATTGTATTTTAATGCTCTTCTTAACATTTAATTTTGCACAAGATGCAGAGAGCTTTTTTGACTCAAGGTGATAAACATTTCAACATTTGTCCTTCACAAGGTAATTATTTCATTAAAAGTTAATTGCAGCATATTCAGTAGCTCCAGATGAAAATAGTAATCAATGGTAAATGGATACAGGAAGATTTGAGAACAAATTGCCTCGGTATTGTAACGGGGAGAGTTTTCCTAGCTCATTTTCATGCATGCGGCCTTTCCCTGGCTTATGTGGGAGTGGCTGATGATTTTTACTATGAACGAGCTCACATTTTTTAAAATTTAAGAAGTCTGATGGATAGCTTACAGTCAGCTCTGTTGCAATCACTGTAAAAGATGACCGTTGAACAGATGTTTTTAAACTTAGGTCTATGAACAGGTTCCCGAAGTTTAGGAGGTCTCTGGAGAATTATTTGAAAAATGATAGCTTTTGAAGGTCCATTTTAAAGAGAAGAAGGTCCACTGTTTTCATCATTCTTCTTAAAGGGGCTGGCTGTGACTTCCAAAATGCACGAGAGGCTAAAGTCGCATTTGATTATTTCTTAGAAGCGAGGCTCTTAGAAGAACCTCGAGGTCTCTAGGTAACGGCCACCTTGAGGATGGACCTGAACTTCGCAGCTGCTTTGACGGCTACCATAGCTGCAGAAACAAGGGTGGACGTGTTCTCTAATTCGTGGTCACCGCAGGGTAGCCACTAGCCACAGGCGCTGTTGGGGACTTGAAATGTGGCTGGTGCAACTGAGGAACTAAACTTTTAACTTTTTTAGTAAGTTAAAACTGAGAAAGCCATACGTAGTGGATAATGCAGGTCCAGAGGACGTGGACTTGACAATGTGTTCTGTTACAAGTTGGAGAACTTCACAGTCACCTGTTGGCCTAGCCGTGTAATTTGTGATGCTTGGATTACAGGAGAAAATGTGTAAAATACTGCGTTCTTCAAAGGAAAGCATTCTTTTTTTTTTTTAACAAGATTCTGTTTTATTTGCACATTTTTAATTATGTATCCAGAGATGCAGGTTTCACTGCTTCTGCATCACAATGGCCTTAGGGTTGAGTCATTTACACTACCCAGCATCACAGGACAGCACTTAAAGACCTTTGTAAAGGGAAAGGGCTGAGAATCAGGGATAACGTGGTTTCCACGGGCTTGTGGTCTCTACTATTTTGGCAAAGTGTCCTTCGGAGCGCCTGTGTTGCTATTTTCTAAGTTTGGGTTTTGGCTTAAGGTCACGGGCATTCAGGTTTTGCTTTCCCCTGTTTAAAATCCTGTGCTTTGGGGCCCGGGGCAGGGCCGTATGTGGTTAGTGCACCCTCCCAGGTGATGGCTGAGTGAGGCCTGGAACCTGGAACGCCACCTGTGCTAGATGCGCGGCGCTGCTTCCTTTGCCCCCGTTATTTCTGAGTACCTACCATGATGGCCACGAGAGATGCCGTGTGTTTCCCCAAGTAGTTTCAGCTCATAAACCTCAGATGATTTAGAACGTGGAGCTGGGAAGAGCAGTGGGGGGCACGGGGTGGTCCCTGTGACCCTGGACCCCTCCAGTCACCTCTACGGGGGCTTCTCATCTAGAAGGGAGAGGTTGACCACACATCTCCAGGGTCTTCTCTGCCCTCAAGTTTCTGACTTGTGCGGTCTTCTAGCTCTTTCTCATAAACCTTCTATTCAAATGTGTCAACAGCAACGTGGGGTGAGAGCACTTGGGCTCCAGGGGAGGGAATGTGGAGCTGGGGTATGTGTGAGGGCGGAAGGGCCCCACCTCTAAGGCTGTGGACCCCATCCTAGCCTGCAGGCCAAGGGATTGCTCCCGCATGGCGACCGCCTGGAGGTCCCGTTCCGGCAGCCCGGGGGTCTCCCCTGCTCCACCCCCTCATCATCTGGAAGGCTGCTCCCCACCAGCCCACTCAGCTTTCCAGCCCAGGGAATCTGCTGCCTTCTCTGCTCAACAACCTTTGGGGGACTCACGGCTCCTCCTCTGAGGCTCTCCCAGCACGAGGCCGGTGGTGGTCTGCTCGTTGTGAGGGCTTCATAAAAACTACCAAAGTCCTTATGCGTTTCTTACACAAAAAGGTAAGATAACTGTCCACTGCTTTGCTTTTCAACCAAAAGTATAATAGGCCAGAATGATTTTTCAGAAGTACCACATGACCTACCTGCTTCTTGAAAGAAGGTAGTAGTCTGCCATGAAATACACTGAATAAGAAGGCAAGGGTAATTCCTCACGTCCCCTCTTTAACCCTTGTAGCAGGAGTGGATAAGTAAGCAGGTTTAATTGGATTAGGTGACTATATATCAAAAACAGTTCAGCCCGGCTTGAATGATGTTTTTAAAATAACCAACACTGTCGACTATGAGTTACCAGCTAGCCTTATTTGGTTTGTAGAGAAGTGGGTGAATATTTAGGAACAATATAAGGAGAGTACCTCTCACGTCCTCTCTCTCCTCTTTCCTGTTACCCTCTTCTCCCCTTTTCCTTTCCTTTTTCCTTTCCTTCTTTTCCTTACCTTCTTTTTCTTTCTTCTCCACTTTCTTTCTCTTTTTTTCTTTTTTTCTTCCTCTTTCCTTATCTCTCTTAAATCCTCTTTTTCTTCAATTCTCTCTTCACTGCCATCTGACCTTTTTCATCTTCAGTTAAGTCAAGATATAGCCAACGCAACCATGAATATCTGTAAGTTTTACTGATCCTAATGCGCTATGATAGTTTTTAAACATATATAATAATGCTTTATGGCTCTGATTGCTTTTGTGATAACTCTTAATCCTACAAATGATCTTTTAAAAATTATTAAATTCTAAAACATGGATTCTGCCCTTAGGCATCATTATATTTTGTGGACAGAGACTCTTCATTTCTTGTTAGAGTAAATTAGTAGTGTTTCTTCTCTGTTATCTTTGTTTATATAGGTTTTGTGCCTATATGTGTGAATATATATGAATAACAACCAAAAATGTGTACTTATACTTTAAGAAATAGAGTTTGTCACTGGGAATATAGAGAAAATGAGTAGAGGACATTCTAGTTTAATTTTAGTAGAGTAAAAATTAAAATCAAACCTCAGCTCCTGCCCTGGTGTTTATTAACTCAAATTTAAAATTAGAATATGTGGTAATTATTTGGCAGTTCTGCCTTTCTAAGGGAAACCATTTCATATTATGTGTGTGTATGTGTGTGTGCTGGCTTGTAAAAATAGATATTGCCATGAAAAGATGACCTTCGTCTCAGTTCATGGTAGATGCATGTGAACCAATGGGCTTGGGATATGGTGCCTCTAAGTGTGTGACTCTTCAAAGCAGTATTAAATGCCAGCCTTAGCTATGTTTAGTTCCTATTAGGCCAAAGTTCTTTTGCTTTAAAAGTGAACTGCTGGTATAAGCACTCTTGACCTTGACTGCAATTATTTGTCATACATCTGATGAGATTTCGTTTGAACTGGCCAAAATCATTTGGGCAGAAGAATCAAAGTTTGAGGCCAGCAAATTACAATAGAATCCTGAACTTTGCATTTCTTATTTCTCTCAAGTGCCCATCCACTGTACCCTATGATGCATTTGAAAACATTTCTTCACTGGTGATAAAAAACATACTTAAATATATTTTTTATATTTAAATATTTATATAAATAAGCAAATGATGATTATAACATGGAAGACTAAACAAAAGCATTTTATGAGTATATCACGCCTTCTGTCAGTCTTCTAAGGAATTCAAAGAGGATAATTAATTTTAAGAGTTTCCATTGTAAATTCTAGAACCTCAGGCCAGTCTTAATGACGTGATCAGTGATACATCACGTTTGATTATCTTTCCCCTGCGGATTTGGTTGTTGTCATTCTGGGCTGCGGAGGGGGTGGCAGAGCCACTTGGATCTTGAGTTCAAACTCCCGCCCCCCCCCAATATGGGTAAGGGTCAGCAGGGCACTCGGTGGCCAGCCTCTGTCTCCAGGGTACTTGGTGACCGTTGAAAGAGTATACCAGCAGCGTGGAAGGGAAGGGTTGGCAGAGAATTTGGGGCAGAGCCTAGTGACTCTAAAAAGACCCACCATTTCCCTGGCCTGTCTGGCTCATTATACCAAGTTATTCACCCACGAATAGCACGAAGGCACTTGGGCTTTGTCAGTTCTGTTCGACTCGACGCTGGTTGCAAGGGTTCTGGCTGTGCCAGGCATTGTGGGTCTATGGGAGATGTAGAGCTGAGGAAGGCTTAGTCTGACCCTTCTTTGACTTTGGCTTTGTGTAGCCACTAATCCAGAAATATTCCGCCGGAGGGCCCAGGGGCTGTGCCTCTTCTCTTAACAGGGTCCTGCTTTGTGAGGAGCGACAGACAGCCTGTTGCAGTCCGGAAAGACGGCGCTGCCCTTTCCACTGCTTCTGGGCATCAAGAAGAACTTGAACTTGACAGCCTCTACTGTTAGTCCCCCTGCCCCTCCCAGAACTATGACTTGAGGTCTTGATTCTTCATCTCTACTGTCTGCAGCTGTTGGTTTTTGGCTCCGTATAGAACTTGCTCTAAAATCTAATTTATTAAACATTCTCCTGTCCTGTGGAGGACTGGATTAACCAGCTTCCTCATGAGAACATTCCTCTCCCTTAGTTTGTCAGTCAGCCCCTTGGACGCAATTTTCTGTCTACATACGCCGTTCCCAGGCATCGCCCCCGCTCATTTAGTCACGTGATTAGAGGTTCCTCGGCATTTTTATATGACCCTAATGTTGAGAATGTTTTCAGAACTTGGAAACTTCTTAACACCTCAACCAGAGCTTGGAATCTTCCAGTAAGCACCAGTCTTCTAAATCAATCAATAGCCCCATTTCCTGTCAAATTTGGCATGTGCAGGCCAGCTTTTCTCTTCTCTCTCTTTTTTGTTTTGTTTTGTTCCATAGAGACCCACAAAGAAATCTAATTTGGGAAAAGCCTAATCCCTGTTGACAACCTGGAGCCCACCAGCAACAAGGTCGCTGTGTGCCTTGGAGGGGACCCAAAAGCATCAGTCACGGACCTCCCGGGGGCGCTCTGAGGAGCCTCCAAGGGCGGTTTACTTCCACACGTTTTATGAGGATTTTCTCGTTGTGCAGACAGAATTTCCTAGTGTGCATTTGCTTGTCCTCTAGTTGATGAGCATTTTAAGAGTCAGAAAGCATCCTTCAGAACATCCGTTCACCTACATGCCGGTTGACAATCTATATGATCCTCTCTTAGGTCTTGCCATGTGAGAGAATGTTCTAGAACCAGTCGGCAGCTTGGCCTCTGTGTGGACCTGGCCCCAGGCAGAAATATGGCCTTGCTTGGGTGTGCTCTGGCTAACTCTGTCCTTTTAAGGTCAGGCAAAAGAATTGAGTAATATATTATTTGAAATTTAAAGTAAAAACTCATGAGGGGAATACATGACCTGCTGTGCTCTTTACATAAAAACTTTCAACACAGTACAGTAAGTCCTCATGTCAGATCACCAGGTTCTCTATATGAGGTTTTATTTGTCTGAAATCTGTCTTATAAGTTAATTTATTGTGGATTTTATTTAATTTTGGAAAAGCTTACACATATAGATCATAATTGCCTGAGCCAATGTTATAGAACAGGTTTAAGCTCTTCTGTCTTAAAGATGGAAATAAAAATAACTTCAAATAGTAAAGATTTACCAAGTCAAAGTCACCCACCTATATGTTGAAGTAACCTTCTGGTGATAAGATTTGAACAAAAAATAAATTGGATCTTCTTTAGAAGCATATTATTTAAATGAGATATTGTATAATGTCATTGTAAATTGTAGACGAAAAACGTCAACTTAAGTTTAAACTTTCTAGTCTGAAATAAGTATGAGGATATATCAGTGGGGGAGTTTGAAGTATGGAAAATGCTTGATTATTCTGAAAAAATTGTCTATTTCAAAGTGACAGATTTTCTTGAACCTATCTAAATAGGATTTGAAACATGTTTTTGTATTTGTATTTGATATTAGTATGTCGTACCTAGGACTTCTAACTATTACTGGCCTCAGTGCTTGAGATCTAGCAGGTGCTCAGTAAATATTTGTGAAGTGAGGAAATTAATGAATGGAGTACACACACAGTTGAAAGAGCCTATTTGATTTCTTCAGCCCTCAAACTCCCTCTTGAAAATTTGCTTTGTAGCACTTGTGATTCATTTAGGCCTTCACCAGAGAGAAAATAAATAAGCATGTTTGTTTCAAACAGTTCCATTTTTATACTGCAGGTGACAAGCGAGGCATAACCAATTTTAGCTTTTAGCAAAATGAGTAATTAAACAGGGAAGGTACTGCCAGTAAAATTAAAATTAAGAGCTGTCATTTTAATCCAGTGTTGTGATGAATTTGCTTTGTGGATTGGTGGAGAAAATTCACTAAAGAAAATACTATTGAATGTTTAAAAATAGCTGGGATATATTAATTAGGACACCTTTTCCAAGTTTTAAAAACAACGTGACAAATGTCTAGAAAATTGTTTGGTTAAAGCAAAAGCACATGAGATAAGGTCAATCCTTAGATTGTGACAGGAAAATTTTTTTTAAATAGACTCTGCCTTTAAGCCTTCAATAACATATTACACTTATTTGAAAGTTCAAGCCTCATATCTGACTGCAGGCTTTCTCTGCAGCCCCTGGAGCCAGATTATGGGCTCACAGTCCACACTGATTTTAGTTATGAGTGTTATCATGGGCAGGTGACTTAGCCTCTCCGTCTCAATTTCCTCATCTGTAAAATGGGAATAATTCTAGTACATGCCACATCAGGTTGTTCCAAGGATGCACTGAGTTGACACACAGAAAACACTTTCCACATGGTCATCTTTATTGAGTGATTATTATTATTGATCCTCATCATGGCAAATATGATTTGTTCATTTCATTTTTAGCCCTGAACTCTGAGGAATTTTTTTAAACATATATTTTATTGAAATTTTTTTAAACTTTGATATTAAAGGTAAATGATTTGAGCCTATGATGTCCATGAAATCTAGGGAAATGATTTAATATCCTATAATTTTAAAAAATAGTTTAAAAAAAATATGATCTCAGTATTGGTAAGAATAATAGTGATATAAGTGCCTACTTCGGTAGCCTGAGTTATCATTCAGGACAGTTTCCAGGGCAGTGAGCTCAGCACCTTGGATTCAACTGCAGCTGTTTCTCACCCCAGAAGCCTTGACCAATGTTCTTAGATGTCCCTTCCACAGGGGGAAAAGGGAGACCTTCTTATTGACGTGGAGTTAGCTGGGTTTCTGGAACTCATATATAAGATGCTTTAACTGGATTTTAGTATTCTTAGGTGGGTTCTTAAAAAGATACGTACAAGAAGAGAATCAGCTTTGGGTTCAAATGTCAAATTACAGATGCATATTTGCATATTTATCCACCAAGGGGAAATTCTGGATTACTTGTAGTAAATTATTTCGTCATGGGTTCGGAATGGAATATAGGTCATCAAAGGCATTTTCTTCAAAATTGAGTGATCACATGGTGAAGCTCTTGAAAGAGTTTGCCGGGCCCCATGTAGACCTCTTTAACCCATCAATAGAGGGGAGGACCTGTAACTGTTTTGTTTTTCTTCTGCTTTATTCTCAAAAACCTCCCTGACGTCACTATGATGCACACCAGGATCTGGGACATCCCATCCCACAGAATCTTGAATTCCCCCTGCAGCTTCTCAATCCCCTGTCTGCGAAAGAGCCAGCCAGCAGTGGGACTTGTGGACGCTGCTCCCCTCATCATAGGCAGCACATGTACCAAGGATCCAAGTCTATTTAAGACTTCAAATTTTCTTTCTCTGAGTTTTTTAGACTATGTCACGTGAATCTCTTAGAACTCATATTATTTTAAACCGGAGAAGGCGCCCAATCCCATCGCTGCTATCATCTGTGCTGTAAAGAATGTTCTAGTACCTGATGACATTCCTGACACATGAGAAGCTAGAAGGGGAATAAGAGGATACCAGAAAACTCCAACAGTTTTTCTCTGAGTATGATGGAAACCACAGAGATTAAACTTCTGTTGGCCGTTGAAGAATCCTAGCCATTTGGTAGTGTCTTTGCATCTCCAGGTTCCCCAGGAGCCTTCTTTGGTTGCTTCTCTGCCTTCTGGGGCACAACCCGAGGTCGAAGCTCATTCTCTTCTTACTTGCAGTGGAAAGAAGAGCTGAGAATTGATTTTTCTGAGAAAGCAGATGAGAAGGGTCCTGCCAACCTCTCGGCTATCCCCTGGGGCAGGAAGACTATTTCTTGCGAAAAATGAGCCCCCATTTTGCTGGCAGATTTCATGCCCTTCCAGACCCACACCCCATCTGGGAGCTCTGGAACCTTCTGGAGCTTAATGGCCTCAGAATGATAGATCGTCCCCTTTTGCTGCTCTGGTCCCTTTGTCTGATAGTATACGAAAGTAACCTTGAGTCTCTAGACTGCCCAAGTATGGGGGGTGAGTCCCAGGGCACGGAGTGGTCCAGTCAGCTGGAAGCAGCCCTGAGCAGTTAGGACCAGAGGTTCCCAAGTAGCTGCTTTGCTTGGAGACATTCTTTACTTTGTCTGCAAGATACCACAGAGCTGAGGCTCCACCAGCCTTCTCCGGAGTCCTGCAGTAGCCAGCCCTAAGTTTTGGGTTTACCCCCTGAAATCAAGGACGTCGCACTTGCATTGGTTTGCCCCTCATTGCTCTCCGGAAGGTTCTGGGGTGTTATAAAATGGCAGTGATTTTTATCTTAAACAGGGGATGGCATTTGAACCATCATATGTCATTTGGACATGCCTGCCAGGGCTAAAAAGAGACTCTTATCACATCCTGTCCTGGCTTGGGCACAGTTGGGGATGAGTAACCATTTGACGCTGGCCAGAGGTTCTGCCTCCTCGGTCTCCATCCCAGAGAACCTGGGCTTGCGGCTGCACCGTGTCCAGACCTCATGTTTGAAGCAAGTTAAAAAGAGGGGCTTTCAAGTGCCTTTAGACGTTAAAAAAAAAAAAAGGACCAGTGTTCTGAAGATAAGTGAACAAGCTTCCTTCCCACTGAACAAGAGAAGACTTAAAGTGAGAGGGATTTAGGCAAGGTCTGAGGAGACTGGACTGTAGAGATTGTTCAGGGCTGAGAACGCTCAGCCGAGGAAGGGGGCTGCAGCATTCCTCTCAGGCACTTAGTAAGCGTGGGATAAGTGCTTCCTGTTATTGCCCAAAAAGGCAAAAATGAATCAAGGTGATACAGACTGAAAGTCAGAATGAGGTGGAAAGCTCTGATGTCCACGGCAAATAGGAAATACTGCTGAGTCGGTGCCCAGGTGTCAACTGAAAACGCCTGTGAGCGGGCAGTGCCGTGGGCACCACAGCGCCCCCGAGGAGGCCGGGGGCTCAGGCGAGCGGGCGCACGCGCCAGGCAGCTCCGCGGGCTCCAGGAGGGATGAGTTACCGGAGTTGAGGAGCAAGGGGCGAGGGAGGCAAGGACGGTGGGATTTTGGTGGGTGGCCAGGTGGGGTCGGCATTCAGGGGAAGGGCCCAGGGGACAGATGGATGGACTCAAGGCAACGGAGAGCCTTGAGTCAGGAGAGCGGCAGCGCGTGTTTCTTGGCAGCGGGAAACCTCGGTGCTGAGGAGGGAAGTGTCGCAGTGCCAAGATGGGGACCAGGCAGGAGGGATTTGGGAAGAGCTTCCCAGGTTCTGGGGGTGGTTGGCTCTAGAGACCTGAAAGAATTGGAGGTGCAGTGGGACAGGTCCCGCAAAATCCACAGGGGCCCCAGGATCTGCATTCAGAGGGCAGTCACTGAGTTGGTTCTCGCCTCGCGCTGCGCCCTGACACAGCGGGGCCAGTCGGCAGGGAAGCAGGCAGAGCGCCCTGGGAGCTGGCCTCTGCGGCAGGGGCACCCACCAGCCCTGGCCTCGGCTGCCTCAGGGCAGCAGGAAGCCTGTGCAGCCTGGGGGTGGCACTCAGTGGGCACTCGTGGAGGATGAGAGCGTGGGTGCCAGGCAGGTGGGAGGGCGGGGCAGCAGAGGGGCTCACTCCCCAAGGATGGCCAAGTCCAGAGCTGTGCGGACCGCCAAGGGCCTTTCATCACCTTTCTTAGGAACAGAAAGGAGCTAGCAGGTGGGCGCCTATCTTGGAGCACAGTTAAGCACATAGCAAATTATTTATTGCCTATTAGGGAAAAGCCTGAAGAGAGGGATTTTCCTAGCTCCCAAGGAGTTGGCTTTTTCACAGCTTGCCTCATGGCTCCATTTACTGCAGATTCCCAGCTCTTGAGCCAAGCGCTTGAGTTGGAGTGGGATGGCTTTGACCCACGTGTGGTGCTGTTTTGGGGAGTGCCTGATGGTCACCAGAGCCGGTCCCAGCACAGGGCAGCCCGGGCCTCTGGGTGTCTTTTTTTTTTACATTTATTTTTTATTTAATTTTCTCCCCCGCCCCCCCCCCCCAGTTGTCTGCTCTCTGTGTCCATTTGCTGTGTGTTCTTCTGTGTCTACTTGTATTCTTGTCGGCGCCACCAGGAATCTGTGTCTCTTTTTGTTGCGTTATCTTGCTGCATCAGCTCTCTGAGTGTGTGGCACCACTCCTGGGTGGGCTACACTTTTTTTCCCACAGGCCATCTCTCCTTACAGTGTGCACTCCTTGCGCATGGGGCTTCCCTACGCAGGGGACACCCCTGCCTGGCATGGCACTCCTTGGGCACATCAGCACTGTGTGTGGGCCAGCTCACCACATGAGTCAGGAGGCCCTGGGTTTGAACCTTGGACCTCCCATGTGGTAGGCAGACGCTCTATCCATTAAGCCAAATCTGCTTCTCTCTGGGTGTCTTTTAAGGCAGAGAACCTGGCACTGTTATAACCTGGGTGTCCCAACAACCACCCCCTAAAGGACATAAATGGAAAAAAAAGGCTGCATTTATAAATGGAGCAAAAAGATTACAAGCCAATGCATAAGCTTAACATGAAATATGTAAAATATATGTGTAGAAAGCTATAAAACACTTGCAGAATACAAAAGAAAATTTAAAATACAAATGGAAAAGGCACACAGTGTGTCCCAGAATAGGGAAATTTAAGACCACAAATCAATTCTCCTAGGTTAATTTAGTAAATTTAATACATTCCCAATAAAATACCAACAATTTTTTAAACTAGATAAGTGGATTCTAAAATGTGCATGGATAAACAAGAACTGCCAGTTTTAAAGTACATTATAAAGCTTCAATAATTAAAATAATGTGGGGAAGCGGACTTGGCCCAGTGGTTAGGGCGTCCGTCTACCACATGGGAGGTCCAAGGTTCAAACCCCAGACCTCCTTGACCCATGTGGAGCTGGCCTACGTGCAGTGCTGATACGCGCAAGGAGTGCCCTGCCATGCAGGGGTGTCCCCTGTGTAGGGGAGCCCCACATGCAAGGAGTGCACCCCGTAAGGAGAGCCACCCAGTGCGAAAGATAGTGCAGCCTGCCCAGGAATGGCGCCACACACACAGAGAGCTGACACAGCAAGATGACGCAACAAAAAGAAACTCAGATTCCCGCTACTGCTGATGAGGATAGAAGCAGTCACAGAAGAACAGAGAGCAGACAACTGGAGGGGGCAGAGGGGAGAGAAATAAATTAAAAAATCTTAAAAAAAAAATGTGGTACTGGTGAGTGAATAGACAGAGCAGTAGGAGAGATTGGAAAGGCAGGCATAGTCCCCAGTATATGTGGAAGTGAATAAAAGAAATGAAAAAAGCAGTTTAAAATCAACGGGGAACAACAGAAAAGTCAATAAATGTTGGGGCCCCTGGGTAACCATACTGGAAGGACAAACCAGATGATGGACCATGGCAGGTTTCTAAAAGAGCAAATATTTAAATGATTTTTAAAAAGCTGAAGCCATAAAGGTTTGAACTGCATCGTAATTTGAACAAGCCAGCTGCTCAAAAGATATTTTCAAGGTAATTGGAGAAAATGGAATATAGTGTGAGTATGAAATGATACTAAGTACCTATTGTTAGTTTTGTTACATATGCCAACAAAATGTCCATAATTTTTAAGTGTATTGGTAAAATGACCTGATAGCTCAGGTTTTCTTTTTTTTTTTTTTTTTTTTAAAGATTTATTTATTTATTTAATTCCCCCCCTCCTCCCCTGGTTGTCTGTTCTTGGTGTCTGTTTGCTGCGTCTTGTTTCTTTGTCCGCTTCTGTTGTCGTCAGCGGCATGGGAAGTGTGGGCGGCGCCATTCCTGGGCAGGCTGCTCTTTCTTTTCACGCTGGGCGGCTTTCCTCACGGGCGCACTCCTTGCGCGTGGGGCTTCCCCACGCGGGGGATACCCCTGTGTAGCAGGGCACTCCTTGCGCGCATCAGCGCTGCGCATGGCCAGCTCCACACGGGTCAAGGAGGCCCGGGGTTTGAACCGCGGACCTCCCATATGGTAGACGGACGCCCTAACCACTGGGCCAAAGTCTGTTTCCCTCTTTTTTTTTTTTTTTTAAGATTTATTTTATTTCTCCCCCCTCCCCATTGTTTGCTTTCACTGTCTGCTCTGTCTGTTCATTGTGTGCTCATCTTCTTTTCTACTTTTTTTAGGAGGCACCAGGAACCACACCTGAGACCTCCCATGTGAAAGGGAGGCAGCCAGTGGCTTGAGCCACCTCTGCTCCCTGCTTGTTTTGTCTCCTATGGTGTGTTTTCTTTGTTGTGTCTCTTCATTGTGTCATCTTGTTGCGTCAGCTTGTTACACCAGGCTGTTGCATCAGCTCACTGTCTTGCTCATCTTCTTTGGAGTCACTGGGAACCAAACCCAGGACCTCCCAGTTGGTAAGCCGGCACCCAACTGCTTAAGCCATGTCCACTTCCCCTCAGGCTTGCTTTTTTTTTTTTTAGATTTTATTTTTATTTATTTCTCTCCCCTTCCCGCCCCGCCCCCAGCTCCAGTTGTCTGTTCTCTGTGTCCGTTTGCTACATGTTCTTCTTTTTGTCTGCTTTTGTTGTTGTCAGTGGCACAGGAATCTGTTTTTCTTTTTGTTGCATCATCTTGCTGATGCAACTTCAACTCTCCGTGTGTGCAACACCATTCCTGGGCAGGCTGCACTTTTTTTTGCGCTGGGCAGCTTTCCTTACAGGGCGCACTCCTTGCGCGTGGGGCTCCCCTACTCAGGGACACCCCTGCGTGGCACGGCACTCCTTGCGCGCATCAGTACTGCACGTGGGCCAGCTCCACACGGGTCAAGGAGGCCCTGGGTTTGAACCACAGACCTCCCATGTGATAGACGGACACCCTATCCACTGGGCCAAGTCTGCTTCCCTCAGGTTTGCTTTTAAAATAATTCCATAGAGAGAGGGAATGTGGCAGAGAGTGTGGCAAAATACCAATAGTTGTTGAATACTGGTAAATGAGTGTGTGGGCCTTCATTATTGCATCTTTTCATTTTATGTAGGTTTATGTCTTTTCAAAATTTAAAAAGTAAGTACCAGAATGAAACACAGGAGAATTTCTTTGTAGCTATAGGTTTGACTTTGCTTTCTTATTTAGCTAGAATCCAGAAGCCATGAAAGAAAAGAGTATTAAAATCAGTTATTCTTAAAAACAAAAAACAAAAACACCCATCTTTTGTGCAGGGAGTAAAAGCCACCAAAGAGAAGGGAGAAAACTAGGAAAACCCTTCACAACTCACGTAACAGCTAAATGGCTAATACATAAAGCTTCTAGAAATCCTTAAAAAAATTAAGTGTTTTAGAAAAATTGGCAAAGGATCTGAACAGACCCCTCACAAAAGAAATTTAAATGGCTCTAAAACATGGAAAGATGTTTAGCCTCTTTCATCGTAAGACAAATCAAAATATGCTCTTCTGAAAAACCACATAATAGCATCTAGAACTCAGTAATGATACACGCTACTGGGGAGACTGTGGGAAACAAGAAGCATTGCTGATGGAAATGTAAAATGGTTCAGGGCCTGTGAATTTGACAGGTTCTGTCAAAATAACTCAGGCGTGTGTTCTTCTACCTGGCATACTTATATTCAGGGTTGTACATTGCAGCTTTGTTTGAAAAAGTAAAAGATTAGAAACCTTCAGTAGGGACTGGTTAAATTATGGAACATCTATACATTGGAATACTGCACACCTGTAAGAAAATGAGAATACCATCTGTGTGCCCATAAAGACCTCCAGAGTACATTGGTAAGTGTACTTTGCACCCTAGTATTTGTGCCTAAAAGGAAAAATAAGTATTTATTTGGTTTTGTTTGCATAAAGAAACTCTGGAAGGGCAAACAAGAAATTAGTAACTAATAACCAGCAAATGGAGGAGAGATATTTCACTGTGAACCTTCTCATACTTCTTTCGATCTATTTAATTCTGTGCGTGTATTACCTATTAAAGAAATTGCATAAATAGATTGGGTTTTTAAGACTGTACTGTAGGCTCAGTTTTATGTAGTCACCTTTGCAGATCAAGCCCTGGCTTTAGGTATTACATCTCTTGGCTGTTCAATTTTGTATGAGTGAAAATCCAAAAATAACAGTTAGGTCATTCGAAAACATATGCCATGGGTCCCTTATTAAATTTTCTTTTCAATATATGTTTTTGTTGAGAATGTGGTCTGACCAGCCCTGGGTGAATATTTCGATTAAGTAAGATATTTTGACCGTTTAGAGAAGGAAGGCTCCCTCTGCTCATTCCTGCGCCATGCCATCACCTCCCTCGGCTCCAGCCCGCTGCTGTGGTAATGGGAATATTAGGTTAGAAAACTGCAGGTGAAGAAAGTCGATGAACTGGCTGGCCGTCACTGCATCGCCGTTCTTGGAAGGGGTTTGAGCCTGGAGCCAGAGCTATTTTACCACGCTGGTGTGTGTGCTTGCCAGTGCTTTCCCACGTTTGTTTTAAAGCTGCATATTTGCACCTATTTTACTTACTTCGCATCATGCCCCGGCAGAACTCCTTCTTTGAACACTAAGATCCCTGCTTTTAGTCTTTCAGGGAAACAAAATCACTTTCTTACCCTTCCCTTCCCCCGTTTTTATTCTTTATAAAGAAGACAGGGTTAAAAATACTCTTTACATTTCTGTTCCGTGTCTCCGGGAAGAAGGTGAGAGAGGACAGGGTTTGTGGGGCTAGCCTTCCCGTGGGACTAAATGCCATTCATGTGGACACTTGTATCCCGCTCAGCATGGCTTGTACTTTAACTCCAAATAAAGGCACGTCTTCTGAAGGAGGAGGCGGCCTTCCAGACTTGTGGGAGTCACACCAGCTGTTCACAACTCCTGCCTTATAATCTCAGCGGGAGTGAAAAGGTGTTAAGTCATTTTTTTTTTTGTACCGCTCCCCTCTTTCTTTTTAAGATTAGATTCAGTAGTCTTTCAAATTTGAGAGTTTGCATCTTTAAACAGTCTCTCGCCAAGCCGCTGAAAACTGCACTTCACAAATTGATAGGATTTGCAGGTTTTTACTGAGAAGCCATGACCCACAAGCGTTTCTACGCAGGAATGGAAATGTTTGCACTTTCTCCTTCCAAATCATTCTGGTGGTGAACACTTGAACCTGCCCCGGCCCTTTCATGGAGCAGCTGGTGCAGGGCAATCCCTTTGGGCTTTGGGGGCTGCGGGAGGCCAAAGGTGCCTGCCCCGCGGTACAGAATGGAAGGTGGTGCAGGCCTGAGCAGGGGCGTTGTGCAGGTGTCTTGTACTATGTCCCAGCACTTCATGAAACCTCCAAAAGTGTTCTTATTATTAGTTGATTGATAAATAATCAAAACTTCTGGAGTGGATGGAGTTCAGTGATTGAGCACCTGTTTCCCATGTATGAAGTCACTGGTTCATTCCCTGGTACCTCCTTTGAAAAAACACACACCAAAAACTCTACTGAGAAGGACAGCATTTCTTTTGTTGGTATTTAGAATTGCTAATAGCCCCGTAAATTGTGAGAAGAATAAAAGACTGAAATATAGCCTAGTAATCCTGGCACAATGCTTTGAAAGAAAACCACCAAATGACAGAGTTTGGCTAAGTTGAATTTATACTGATCCCACAGGCAATGACTGGTCAAAAGAGAAACAAATTAGCAGTCGATGAACTGGATAAATATCTGAGTGATCATTTCCACGTACAGATGATAAATTAAAAAGGAATCCGTGTATTTGTGTGCCTGGGACAGAGCAGGATGGTGCAGAGAAGGAGTGGACAGAGAGAGCAAGGAAAGGGTTAAACATGATGGAGAGCAGTGGACGATGAGACCACCTGCTACCTGGTAACAAAAGTGATGCAAGCCTGGCATTGTGCCACCTGCTCCATTATATGTGAGTGGTTGATGCTCGGAGCAATTTATGATCTTCACCAATCTAGGAAAAAACGGGTCTAAAAGTCACAGAGCTGGCACTGGGGTTTGAGCCCATGTCTATCTTAAGAGCCCAGGCCTGGCACCTTGGGGCTGTAACAGTTATCTTCACCTTAAGGATCACGCATGACCTGTCGTTACTCACCTGTCCCTACAGCCGAGCTAAAAGTCAGGGGTTCCATCTGTGACAGGAAACTCATTAGGCTGTCACAGATTGTAACTCAAGCTAAACCACCTCCCAAAACTGGGGCCCCAATCGGCCAGGTGTGAGGATGAAAGAATGTGTGTTGCTTGGCTTAAACACATTTCCACTTCTGGAGAATGAATTGAGAAAGCAGCTCTCACTAATGAGGGTTTAGAAGCCTCCTTTTCACAGATAATTGAGAGCACATTTTGATCTTTGTAATTACTTTCGGCTCCGACTTGGGGGTTTGGTAAATCTGACGTGTGCATTGGTTTTAGATTAAAACAAGGCGTGTAACATTTTGGAAAACCAAGTGAACAAACGAAGCTCTGGCGGAGGGGGGCAGTTTTTCTCGTCTGCCTTTGCTCTGGGACCTTATGTATGCTGGTATAGTTAGGTGCTTTCTTTGGATGACTAACTTGTCTGATTGCAGTAACGCTTTTCTAAGATATAGAGGGTGAAACCACAACAAAATCGAAGCGCTCCAAGTCAGCACATGAGGACTGTGTGCTAGTGACAGGGGGAAGTGGAGCCAGGAGAACATAGCAGAACGTCGGGTGGGGTATCTGATTTCTAGAAGTGTTTGCTCACCATCTGGGGCAACTTTGTTAGGTTCTCCATTGGGTGGCTTTGGGGTCAGTCAAGCCCTTCTCAATACATCTTCAACAAAAGTGGCCCCAGAGCATGGAGCCATGGGATGGGCTTATGTTGATGTGACAGTGAGAGTGTAGGATGGTGGTCTCTCACTGCCTTGGCTCCCCCTTCCCCTGGCTCACCCGGAATTTGGTTGTGATCTTATCAGAGTTCCACTCCTTAACTTTTTTTTTTTTAATGATTTATTTTTTATTTATCTCTCCCCCCCCCCCCCCCCGCCCCAGTTGTCTGCTCTCTGTGTCCATTCGCTGTGTGTTCTTCTGTGACCACTTCTATCCTTATCAGCAGCACCGGGAATCTGTGTCTCTTTTTGTTGCATCATCTTCTTGTGTCAGCTCTCTGTGTGTGTGGCGCCATTCTTGGGCAGGCTGCACTTTCTTTCACACTGGGCGGCTCTCCTTATGGGGCGCACTCCTTGCGCGTGGGGCTCCCCTACGCAGGGGACACCCCTGCCTGGCACTGCACTCCTTGCGCGCAACAGCACTGCGCATGGCCAGCTCCACATGGGTCAAGGAGGCCTGGGGTTTGAACCGTGGACCTTCCATGTGGTAGGTGGACGCCCTATCCATTGGGCCAAATTTGCTTCCCCGACTCCTTAACTTTAGAGTGTGGTCCTTTCCCCTCAACATTTCAGGTCTGGGATGGATAAAATTGTAATTGTGTATTCATAATGATAATTGTTTAAAGGCAACCCCGTGTGGCAGCTTTTATTCTGCAGGTGATGGTGGTGGTTAACAAAGAAAACCATGCATTCTTAGAGTCCCAGCTTTGCTGCTGACACCCCCTTAGCCAGCTCTTCCATCAAATGGGAGCTTCAAAAGCTTCTGCCCAGGGTGAGCCCCTGCAGTCAGCTGGGGAGCTGTTTGCTTTCACCCTAGAGATTTTGGTCCTCTGGGAATGCGGCTGGGGCCTGGAGAGTTTTTAAAGCTACTCGGGAAAGTCTAGCGATCAGCCACAGTTGAGAACTACCCAACCAGGGATTTTTTTTTTTCTTTTCTAAATTTAATTTTACCACAATATGCCAAATAAATGTGACATCCCCTTTTCTAGTTTGCAGTCAGGTCAGCTGTAACTAATGATCAAAATTCAGAGTGAGAACTGGAGGGGTAGCCCACTTATCAGTTCATTCTTGGGCTTCATGTAAGTGGCTCGCCCTCCCCTACCTCCACATCCCACACTGTGATGCAAAACAGCAAACCAAACATCTACTCACTCATATCCAACTTTCAACATACTTCATGAACTTCTTTCACTGGTAGCTGTGAATTACGTTTGCCCCACGAGCCACTGTTCTTGCATCGCATGAGAAACCCAAACCATGGCTGTCTGACCTTTTAGGATGGGGTTTTGTTATTTTTGCTTCCCCCTGGGGGACTATGAAAACTTTTAAACAAAAAAGGAAGACTGAGCAAGCAAACAAAATTGGAGAGAAAATAAAAGAAAAATTCTCTCATGCTTCAGAACTTGTTCTAAAGGTTCCTGAGAAGAGAAAAAAAAAAGCACCTGTTTTCCTGTCTGTTTACCTGAAGGGTAAGGTCAGGCTGTAGGAGCTGAGTGTGCCCTCCGGGTGAGGCAGAAACCCCAGTCGGAGGCCCGTGAAGTGCCTGCACCTCCTCTCTCACCTGCCCCAACTAGTTATTGCAGAGAAGAAAGATTCCTGCTACCGAAAACTTGTTTTGCCCCCAATCAGCATGATCAAAATATTTCCAAAGCTAAACAGAAAGCCACACTGGCTTGCAAGAATTGTCCACGCCCCCCATCAATGACAAGCAGAGCTGTGCAGGGAGGGACCAGGAGAGGTTGTTTTGTGCTCTGGAAGATGCCCCAAGGCAGCTGTAGATAGCATTGTTTCCTTCTGCTCTGGCTGCACTGGTGTGTGCGTTAGCTCAGCTTTCACATCCATCACCAGAAATCTGCAGTGCGAACCTTATTTCAATCTTATTTTCTTTCTCACTTCGCCCCATCCTCAGCCGAAGTCCCGCATCCACACAGCCTCCCTGGCCAGGGCTGGAGGACAGCAGTTTTGTAAAAGCCTAACAGGCTTTTCACATTACTCCTAAGAAACTGCCAGACCCTGGCCCAGGCTTCCAAGCCCTGTCCGCACCCATCCCAGAGGCCGTAGCTGCTGCGCAGGAGAACAAACAGGGTAGTCCTGCCCCTAGTCCAGGCTTCTCCACGGAACTGGGGACAGCAGAGAGAGAGTAGGGCAGCTGGGACGCCAGACGAGCGTTTGATCTTAGGCTGATCAAGGCACCTGCAGGAAGCCAGGGCACTGGGCAGCCTTCCGGGGGCTGCCCAGGGCCCACCTGTTACCTGGGCCATGCTCACCTGTCTCGCTGGCCAGGTTTTTCCCTTTTTAATCTTCCTGGAGGCCGGTTTCCTTATCTGTGATGGGGAAATCTCCCTGCCTGTAGGATCCTTTGAAGTCCCCCGGACTAAAGCACTTTGAACATAGTAAAACACTCTGCAGTATCCACTTGGCATGTAGGCCTGTACAAATATCAAGTGATAGTGGTATTAATTGATGCCTCCCGGGTGGAGAATTCTGAACTTGGCCCTGGGTGAAAAGTTCATTTCTACAGGTGGGAAGGTAGGAGAGGGGGTGGGAAAGAGGTGCCTTCTCTAGAGGATGCTGGGTGGGTGGCACCTGCACCCAGACGAACCTACAGAAGATCCTTTTGCCTGGAAGAATTAGTGAATGTCTTGAAGAGTAATACAGAGAGAAGACCAAACTCTTGTGAGACAAGTGGGGATCAGGTTAGGCTGAAACAAGCGGTAGTTGCCAAGGACCAACTCACTCTACTTCGTATTAGATTCCTGGGCAACCCTGCTTACCCTGGAGATGTTCGTTTGAAACATTAAATGGATTGTTCTATTAAAAGCAAAGCTCTTCCTTAAAAAATGATTTAAGAGGTCAGAAGGTACTTTTGTTAGTTTCATTTAACAGACTTGGACCATGAAGCCCAGAGATGTTAGGTAGCTTGCCCAAGGTCATACAGCTAGTAAATGTTGGAGCAAGGATTTGAACCCAGGCATCCAGGAACAGATCCACAGAGGCCTCCTAGAGCCTGCACTGATTTTTTTTTCCAGTGGAGGGGGTTGGGATCCTCTGAGAGAGATTAATTGCCTCTATACAAATATTTTTATTTTTTATTTTTATTTATTCCCCCCCTTTGCAGCTTGCTTACTGTCTGTTCTCTGTGTCCTTGTGCTGCACGTTCTTCTGTGTCTGCATGTCTCCCTTTGTTGCATCATCTTGCTGCACTAGCTCCCTGCGGGTACGGGCCGTCGGCTCTCTGCGGGTACGGGCGAGCCCGCCTTCACAAGGAGGCTTCTGGACGTGAACCCAGGGCTTCCCATATGGTAGACGGGAGCCCAATCGATTGAGCCACAGCCGCTTCCCCAGCTCTATACAAATATTGCCACTGTTGATAGTAAAGTTTTAAACACAGTAGAGAGATTGGGGTCATAGTCTTTACGGTGGTGTTTAAACTGGGTCACTGTATCTGATAATGTTTCATCCGACCTTGAATATCCAAAGCCTTACTTTTGCTTAAAACTGCACTTCCATTAAAATTTAATTAAAAAGTTTTGCCAGCCATACTGGTCCATTCTGCAGCACCCAACACGCTCTGAGGACTTAGGTACTTGAAATGATTAGTTTTGATACTACTGCCAATTTTGAAAAAGGAGGGGGAGGGGGCCAGCAAAGGAGGAGAGAGTGAAATCACAGTGTTCACAGCTTTGGAACTCATGACTTGTTTTGTTTGACGTGAGATCCTGAATAAAGCGTCCACGCAGTCGTGGAGTTTGTATACAAAAGAGAGAGATGTATCACTCTGGCACCTTATTGCATCAGGTGTTTTACATGTAGACCTATTACTCTTTTATGGGATTGCCTCACCTTTATGTTTATAACTCTCAATATTTTAGTTTATAGTAAGGATGTTTACTTTATAGTAAGGTGCCTTTGCTCTTTGAAAAGATCAAAGGTGCTTCTCTTTGATGATAAAGCCTCGATAGTTTGGATGCCAAGGGTACTTGCCACCCACAGTCATTTTCTTCAGCAGATACCCACGGGGGCCCAAAGGGCGCTGAGCTCGGGGCCTGGCGGGGGCAAAGGCAAGTGGCAAACAGGAGAGAAGGCGGCTCTTCCCTCGAGGAGGTGAAGAGAGATGCAAGCAACACAAAATCATCAGCATGTACAATATCTGATGTTCCAGAAAGCCCTTTCAAATACAATGAAACAGGAGGCCGCTGGGTGCGGGGGCCTCTATCGGACCTTCATTCGAGTTGTTTCTCGTAGAACGCAAGCTCCAGGCGGGCAGGGAGCTGGTCCCATTCACGTCAGCACCGGAAAGAGATTTGACCTCCAAGGCGCTCAATAAATACTTGCCGGATAAATGGATGAAATCATTTGCCAACCTTTAAGCCTTACATATCTCAGGGCTACTAAAATGGCTTTAAACAAAAATGCCCGAGCTTCAGGCTCTCCCTTAGGAGTGGCGGTGGGGAGATTCACTTCGGGAGGCGCACCCCTCTCTCTCTGACACTAGGGGACCACAGAGTGCAGGTAAAGAATCAAATTTTTAATGAGTCCTTTTCAAAGGAAGTTTAGTACCTGTGGCTAATTGTGACTCAGTGAAATCCTACTGCAGGAAGAGGCTTTCAGCTGTATCAGCAGATTTTAAGCCTAACGTAGGCTTCCCAGTTAAAAACATATTCGTAAAAATAGCTTGGTCATGTCCTTAAATATAAAATATTATTTAAATAGTTGCCAAATGAAGAGTTAGTGTTTAATCCATTTTAAATCACCTTCTGCCACCCAGTCAAATACCATCTGTGATACAGTGGCCAGAAGGTGAATGTGCATATTCAAGCGAACACACTGTCCTCTTCAGGGCAGGAAAAGATCTGAAAAGCCTCTGTCATTCTGCCTGTGTAGTTGTAATTGGCACAACCCTAATTCCAGCGGGGAAATGCAGTGGTTCTGGTTCTGCAAGATTAAGTATATACCTTCAAAACGGAATATCAGTTGTTAGTTTAACATAATCAAGTGAGTGAATAGTTCTCTTTGTTGGGAACCTGTTGGACAACCTCGATTAAGATATAAAAATGACAGCGGGAGAGCAAGTCCGATAATATCCTTTAATGTCAAGGAAGGAGTCACAGGGGCTGGAAGAGCTTTGACAACATTAATTTAATTAGAAGAAAACTTGCTACTTCAGTAGACACTGGTGATTGAGGAATCAATTTATTCTTATTTATTTTTTATTAATAAAGCATACGATTCATCCGAAGTGTACGATCGATGTAATTTATTTTTTATTACTCTCTTCAATTTACGGTTCTGAGTTCCCAAGGGATGGCCCCACAGGCACTGCCAGGTCACCAAACAGCCCCTCCCCCAGCAGCTTCCTCCTCCTCTTTGGTTAGACAGAGCATCCTGGCAAGAGTTGATAGCCAGCAGCTCAGTTGTTCCACTGCCTTTTCTGTTGCATTCTGAGTCTCTGGAGGAAGCACTAATTAGGGATCAAAGACCCACCAAAGGGGGCAGGCTGCAGGAGGAAAGGAAGGGGGAGCACAGTGCTGCATCGCTAGCTAACAGCCTTAAATAATGGGGAATTAACACAAAGCCAGCCAGTTCAGAGGTTGCACGCTGCAGTGGGCACGTGACTTCCTTCTAAGTTCTGGGGGTGGCAGTGGACAGAGGGCAGCACCACAGCCTGCCAGGTGCTTGCTACACCTGCTGGCCACCTGTCGTTCCTCTCCCACTTTGCCTAACTCAGGAAAATGCAAGCTGAGCCCTTTGGAGCTGGGATCCTGGGAGCAAAGGTATATTGGAACCTATGTCCAGGGGCGTCCCACACCTCTTACTGTGAATTTCTAGACGTCAATTTCAGATACCTGTATCAGAGAATCCCTTAAGAACTGAATCAGGAAGCCCTCAGATTGATCTGATATCTAGGGCCCCAGTATATTTGCATTTCCTAGGCATCTGCTTTTCCTAACATTTGTTTCAAACACTCCACACACCATTCCTCAGGGAGGCCGAGAATGAGTGTTAGACATTAAGGAGCCGTGTCACCGCGGAAGGGTTAAGTGGCAGGCTGTCAGGTGAGTTCTGCTGGCCACGGCCGCGCACATGGGCGGCATGTTGGGCTTCCGTGGGACTCTGAACCAGGAGTTTGGTGGCCCCTGTCCTTGGGTGTTTCCTGACCCATCCTGATTTTGCTTAAGGCAGCATCGCCAGTCCAGGGTAGGCACTTGACGTGCCGCAGTGCTGGCAGCTCTGCTGGGACCTGGGGGATCCTGGTGAGCCCGTATGGAGGTATGCCTCCTTGTGACAAAGGGGCCCCTGGCTAAAGCTAAAGGACAGCTGTGCCATGATGAGCGCTCGGTAATCAATCACCTCCAATCTGTTTTCCTTCTGTGTATTGAAGTGCAGGGGCCTAAGCGCAGTTTGGCCAACAATTCAGCCTCCTTAGTTGCAAATCCAGACCTTTGTTTTCCATTTGAACATGCTTATTTTTCTGGAATGCTGAGGAATTGTTTGCTGCACCTGATCCAGTGAACATCCAGGGCACGCGCTCTATTTGGGGGCAGTAGGTTGCTATTTTGCAGTTAAGGAGCCTCAGAAATCACGGTGCAGGCTGAGTTATTCCAAAGATGGGCTTTCTGTGAGTTCACTGACAGGCCGGGGAAGATGGTAGGGGAGAGCGAAGAGGAAAACAAGTTTAACTTTAGTAACCTGACATGATGCAGGCCACGGCTGAAGCGAAGCTTTTTTAACCCTGTGAACCAGACCCTGTGCCTGGAGTCTGGCTGGCTCTTCTGGAAAGTTTCTATTATTATGCATTATGTAAATGCAACTAACACTGCAGCCAAAGTTTTTGGCAAAGGGTAACCCTTTGTCTGCCAAAAGGTAGGCCCTGGCTTTGCTTGCAAGCGTGGAGTTTGCACAGTAAACAGTGGGTGACCTCTACGCCAGCCAGCCAGTCAGCATGCACGTTGCCTTATTAGGCAGGCGGCTAAGGCTGCTGTCAGGGGACTGGCAGCAGAGCTGGTGGCAGCGGGCTTGCATCCTGCAAGGAGCCGGAGAGCCCCCTCCCTGGAGACGTGGCCTAGTACTGTTCAATTAATTATAGCGCACTGTGATGACAGCGATAGGCACTCTCCTTGGCAGGTGGCGTGCTTTATGGTATGGTTCGTAGGAGGCGGCAACGTCCAATGGACGGAAGAGCGTATGTCACTTTGCAAGGGCTCTGTGCACTGCGTGGCCTGGCCTGTCAATCCTGTGTCAGGCCTGTTCTGAAGCACTAGCTAGAAATCAGGAAAGATGGCCCTTTTCTAGTGTGAAGTTTTTGTGACAACTTAGAAGTTCTGGAAATTAAGTTCTTGAACGTGTGGGGCAGCTGAAGGAGGGGCCAGTGTTAATGGCATGACAGTGACCACGCACAGGACGGTGGGGCTTCTGGCCCTTTTGCCCTGAGTGGAGCTCTCCTGGACCTGATGCAGGAGTGGGCAAGCCTACAGGCAGGACGTCCGAGCTGCCCTTCACCCTGCTTCGGTTTCCTCTCCCTCCAGATTCCTCTAAGAGCAGAGCTTGCTGGTTATTTCCTGAGAGCAGGGACACTTCCTGCTGCTGGAGTTGGACTAAATATATTCCTATGGACTTTCACCCCAATTGGGAGATGGCATCTGAGGAGCCACTGGCTTGTGTCTGCTTAGAGCACAAATACTTTCCCTTTTGAATCTTTTCATTGACTGGCTGTCTGCTTGTCATTCAGAGGAAAGAGTAAATCCACTTTTCCCTCCCGTATAAGAAACACAAAAACAACATTGTTTTGTTTGGTTTTGCTGCTTTAAATGTCTGCTTCCATCTCTCTCCGTAATTGAGCCGACCAACTCCCAAAGACATAGACTGTGAATTTATGAATTTTGTGTTAATATATGAGACTGTGGCCTGTACGAAAGGGGACCTGTTAGCCTAGTGCTGAGCTCCAGTAGGGCTTTATGTGACCCCTAGCCTTCCAGGCAAAGGCTTTTGGCCCCAGGGGAAAACTGTTGGACTTCAAAGTTTAAGGAGAAAACATCAAAGCTGTCCAGGCCAAAATGGAGCAGAGAGGGCTCTGCCATGGGCATATTTTCTGCATCACTAAGACGTCAGAAGATGGGAAGTAGCTTCCTACTGGAACCTACACTTGGACTCCCTGTAAAATATGCCACAAAAGCCTACTGCATCATAAATTCCAAGGCTTTTGCTTGAAATGCTCTCATCCCAGGTATCTCAAATGAGGATGGTAGAATTCTAGCAGGTGGGCTACTGAGTTTTCTGATTGGGTTTTTAAATACATGTGTATTCACAGGTTTAAGAGGGATTTGGTATGATTTCATTGATACCACATTCTCATAATGACGGAATTCAGCCTCCAGGTGACATCCTGCTCTCCACGCTGGAGCACCTGGACTTGCATCCTGGGCATTCCCTGTTTTTTGCTGGCTTTAAGCGGCCAGTGGTGCGAGGGCTGGCTTGTCATGTCTGATAACAGAGACCGAGCCCAGACCATGGGCCTAGTTTTGACCCATGGAGGGACTTTCAGAACAGAATTGGCTTCTATAAGCAATTTTCATTTCACAGTCGAGGGTCCCAGTTCAGAGCTTGCAAAGGTAAGAGGCAGAGGAGCAGATATTAAGAAATCCGCGGGGCAGTCCAGCTGTGTTCCTAACACGGGCACGTTCTCCACGCCTGAAGGCCACGCAGCAGGGTGCAGTTCACCTTGGAGTCAGGGTGTGAAGAGAACGTAGAATTTCTTTTTCCCCTTCAGTTTCCCTGAAGGTCCTCGTTTTTCTTTCACGTCAGGTCCTGTCTCCTTCTGGAGGCTCTCCATTCACCTCACTTGCCCACCTGTGAGTAGCTTGGTCCAATCCCATCTCATTCCTTTAAGCAGGCTTCTCCTTCCAGCCTCCACGCTTACGTCCCCTCCTCTTCCTGGCACCTCCACCGCTCTCATCTCCATCCACTTGTTGGCGTGACTTCTTCTTAGCCAAGCTCATCAGTCACCTTCTCCACAAAGCCTTCCTTCATCAAACTCACCTCATTTGATGGTTCTGTTTTTCTGCTTTCTCCTAGATTTAATATCGCAAAGGGCTAGGCTTTGTGGTTTTCAACTATGGGGTGTAGCAGAATCATCTGGGCTGGGGTTCTTCTTTTTAACATGATTCTGAGGTGCACCAAAGTTTGGCATTATTTGCCTCATGCGAGATGTTAAGCCTACTCATAAGTGTAAGCATAATTTTAGTCATTTCAGCAGGCAGAGCAAAATACGTTGTCTATTTCCTTGTCATAACCCTTTTAATCA
Organism: Dasypus novemcinctus; assembly: GCF_030445035.2. Taxonomy (NCBI): domain Eukaryota; kingdom Metazoa; phylum Chordata; class Mammalia; order Cingulata; family Dasypodidae; genus Dasypus; species Dasypus novemcinctus. The sequence continues at coordinate 155,118,746 of NC_080677.1, read as the reverse complement.
ATTCTGTGAGCTCGGAATCTGCTTTCCTGGTGCTCACTGCAGGGATGAATTAAGAGAATTACCCATTTTATGTGGAAAAAGTCATCGTGATCGGGTTATATTCCCCCGGCACTCCCCTCCCTCCGTCCCCCTTCTATCAGTTAATGTCTTGGGAACCTCTTCTGATAGGGTTAGGTCTTGGATACCAGTTTATTGTAACATTATGGAAAACATTTGGAGAATGTGGTGGAGCTTTTCTTAGATCTTCTTGCCGATGATTGTTGCTGAAGTTGCCGTTGTTGTTTTTATTATTAAGATGCTCTTAAATTCATGCTCTTTCCTTCGAATCGTTCAAGTGTAGCTCTAAAACAGCTATGCCCTACCAGGTATCAACAGTCATTTTCTATATTTGCTTGTCTCCCATCTGGATTTTTAGACTCTTAAATTCTCCTATCTGATGATTCAGTGTTTCCTTGCTTTCGGTTCATGTGAATACCATCAGCTTGCAAGTAATGAATTCCTGGTGTTGGCAGCCGCCGCCTCCGACCTCCCTGGGTAATTGTTAGGGTGTCAGCCGTCTTCCCCCTCCTTGCACAGGATTGCCCTCTCAGGGAAAGGAGGGGCGCGGACCAGGTGCTTTCTGGAGCCCCTGCAGCTCAGAGCTCCAGCCTTCCGCAGCTTGTAAGTTTCTCGGGTACAGCTGCAGATTTTATACAGGAAAAGCCTAAGCGTCCCTTTACCCATCAAGCCATTGTTTAAGAATCTTTTGATGCTGGGCACTTTGAATAGGTCAAAAACTTCACTTTGAATAGGTCAAAAACTTCTTGGTAGTTCAGGACTTCACAGGCTCGGAGGCACGTGCCAGGGAGTTCGGCTCTTGGGTCCAGCGCCCCCACCAGCTGTGTACATGCATTTTGTGACAGTTTTGTGTTTAACCTTCAGTGTGCGCTTTAAACATTAAGTGAAACTCACCTTTGTCCTCTTCTCACTCTGAGAAAACCTTGACCATCCTCTCTTCCTCTTAGGTACCTGGATTTTCCCCCCTAAGAATCAGGAAAGATTCAAAATAGGTCAGAACTTCAATGATTAGATATGAGATAATTTTCATTCTCAACGTTAACCTCACTCCTTTGGATAGTCATTTTAAAGACATTGATAAGTCTTTGAAGGGGTTGCAAGAAGCCTTTCCTTTAAAAAAGAATCTTTAAATAAAGCAAGACTGGTACGGTTCTTTCAGCACATCTGATTAAGAAATAGCTGTGGGTTGTAATGTTTCTGATTGTTGACAAGTCCTTTGCCTTTTCATCTCTGCGTACTTGGCCTGTTTTAAATGGCATTATCTAGCGATGCCATGTAAAATGTTATATGCAGACTTGTCCAAGATATTACCACCAACCAAAATCTGCAGAGCACGTAACAGTCTGCCCAGGAGAAATGCACCAAAGTAAGGAAGCTGGAGTCCATGGATAACCAGCGTGTGATAAAGGCAAGGAAAAGAAAGGCCCCAGGGCTTTCCCACTGGTACCATTACTTCAGGTCAGGCAGGTTTGCCCCTCTAAGAGTGGGCCTACGGAAATAAAATCCACCAAAGAAAATGAGACCACCATTTATGGCTGTTTCTAGCATACAAAATACACTTTTATTGGGCTATAAAAATATATCCTTCAACTTTGGAATTTCAGTCCAGCCGTCATCTTTAGTGGCCCATAGTAGATTTCATTAAAATCATTTCTGGGCCACTTTTTCATTTGAGAACTGTATCGATAACTCGCAAACAGTCTGCATTCAGACCCTTGTAAACGTTGTCATCATTTCCCTGCCATTTGGATTGAGCTGCTTTTCCCACAGGCTGGGAAGGCTTCCGTGCTCTCAGCTTTAACAGGGATGTGCTCCCCACGGAATGGGCCAGCTCCCTGCAGCTCCTTCCAGCATGTCGTTCCATGCAGGGATTCCACGGTGCGCTCCACGTCTTCGCGCGCTCCCACGTGCATCCTCGTTTAACCACGGCCTCACCTTCAGATCCACTTGGGTTTATTTTAGCTGACGGGTGGGCAGTGCTTCTGTCAGCGTGCACAGATACCCTGTGCCCTTAAAGATGTGTTTTAAATAGTCCAGGCCTGAGTGTTTACCTAGGTCGCACCGCATCTGTTTTCTCCTCTGCACGTGGGGATAGTAATGGGATCTCGCCCTCGGGTTTTCGCGAGAAGTACGTGAATCCAGGCACACAGACCGCAGGGCCTCGTGGTGATCGTTCTGTGACGATAGGAAGAAGGTCTTATCCTTGTTCCTTACACGTCTCATCAGGCGTGGGAGAAGGTGGCCATTTGGGGTCCCGGACTCCCTTTCATCTGCTTTGCTTCCATTTGGCTCTCCATGGGGCTCCCACAGCACAGCGGCTGCTCGAGCTTCAGGGGCAGGTGAGAACTGCGGGAAGACAGGCTGCTCAAGTCAGCCTCCACGTCGTCCTGAGCCACAGCTGTGAGCACGCTCCCCAGCCCCTGGGGATTTAATGACAGCGCCCTTTGTGACCTAACGCCTTGTTGTTTGCTGCCCAGGATTTAGGAGCTGACCCTGTTGACTCACTGACATTGTCCGCCTTTGGGCTACAGGAATCATCTTCCCTGACTTTACTGTCACACAACGGCCCCAGCAAATCTTGAACATTTGTGTCCCACATCATCTCTTCACATTTTAAGAATGACAGGAGGCTTGAGTGGGAATTTCAAATTGAGTGGCAGTAATTTCCCTTCATAGCACCTACTTTATAATAGAGCTGGCTCCCTATCAAAGAATGAGAAATAATAGAAGTGATTTCATCGCTTGCCTGCTTGTCTGCTTGATTCATTCATTCAACCAATGTTTGTAGTCCACTTGCTCTGAGCAAGCACTGCACTGAAGAGTCTGCGGGTTGAACACAGAAGTAGGTCACGGGTGCTGCCCCTGGAGTTTTTATAACCCTTTAGCTGAGGGACAGTGGACGTTTTTGACCAGGAAAAGTATGGTAATAAAGAAGTGCTGGGAAGCAGATTTGGCCCAATGGATGGGTGTCCGCCTACCACACGGGAGGTCCAGGGTTCAAACCCAGGGCCTCCTGACCCGTGTGATGAGCTGGCCCACGCGCAGTGCTGATGCGCGCAAGGAGTGCTGTGCCGCTCGGGTGTCCCGTGCGTAAGGGAGCCCCATGCACAAGGAGTGTACCCCATAAGGAGAGCTGCCCAGCATGAAAAAAGTACAGCCAGCCCAGGGGTGGTGCCGCTTACACGGAGAGCTGACACAGCAAGATGACGCTACAAAAAGAGACACGGATTCCAGGTGCCGCTGACAAGAATACAGGCAGACACAGAAGAACATACAGCGAATGGACACAGAGCAGACAACTGGGGGGGGGCAGGGGGGAAGGGGAGAGAAATAAATAAAAATAAACCTGAAAAAAAAAAAAGAAGTACTGACAGAGAAGAAGGTGTATAAAGGGGCTCTCACAAGTGAAGTCAGTGTTAATAGGCAGGAGAAGGTGATCCAGAAGCTTCCATGAGAACATGTCCCACCTGTTACACAGTTTGAGAAGCCTGGGTTAACTCCTAAATTTTATAGCCAAGAAAAATGCCTATCTTTAGAGGGCCAAGTTGCTGTCCTATCATGAACCCACACATACAACTCCATTCCCAACCATCTTTTTCTTGTGGATCTTTAGCCCACGTCTACGTCTTGGGGATTTCAAGAGGTCTGATTGCCTTCATCTTCATTTGTACTTAATCGTTTTGTTAATCATAGAAGTAATACTCAGTGGAGACTTTGGAAAATAGAGGAGAGAAGACATGACCAGAGTTTCTGAGCTGTGAGGTGGTTGGTGTTTGGTCATTGACCGTCTTTCTGGTTGGGTATATGTATGAAAACTCTAATCGAGCACATCATGAAAAATTTTCCAAATCACTCATTGAGTTTCAAAACATGATTTTTTATTGTCTTAATTTATTTGCCAGTTCTCTATTATGTGCCCCTTTCTAGACTGGTTCCAGTTTGATGGCATCTTTGTACTCATAGTAATTTCCTGGGGAACATTTCTAGAAGTGGAATTACTGAGTCGTCTCACATAGTCTTCAGAATTGCAAAGGAACATTCATATATCCTGTCCTTCTCCGATGAGGCGGGAACTTTGGGAAGGAAAGATCTTTGTCAGCCATGTGCCATTTTCACCACCCCATCCCCTTACCAGACCTTTCTGAAGGCCTTAAATGTGTTCTCATCACTCATGTCTGATCCAGTCCTGATTTTGAGGACCATCTTTGGGACCAAAACTAGACCCAGGAATCCTATGAGGTTTGTGGGAAGCAAGCAGCGCTGGCTTGATCTCTTGTCCTGGGCCCGACTGGCCTATGATTTGGCCTTTCCCAATAAGTCAACGGGAGCCATAGGCCAGGGAGACCCTGTGACCTCAGTCCAGACAAGTTTACAGCAGTGGGCCCTGTGACCAGGCCAGGAATACGGAAATTGTCCTGAGGGAGTCACCATAGCTATGTGACCTTGGGGGAGTCATCCAACCTGCTGTGAAATGAAGACGCTGGACCAACTGGCCAGAGGCCCCTTCATTTCCACACTTCCCAAGGCCAAGGTTCTGGATTTACCAAGGCCTGACCCAGTTCTCATAATGGTCCCACTTTGGGCTGTCGGCATCACTATGACCCATTTGTTACTAGGTCCCTCTTGGTCATCTGGGTCCTCTCCAACTACCACCCCATGCTCCTGAACATTCCAGACTATATAGTGCTGTGCAAGTGGACAAGATATGCAAATCCAAGTGGACAGAGAGGCAGAGAATTTTGTGCATCTCCTTCCTTTGTGCAGAGGCTGGTGGCTAGATGAGGTTGTGGCAGAAGGAAGAGGGTACCATTACAGTTTTAAAATAAGATCTCTTCTCCCTGAAATTTAAGGGAATCATAACCACAACTTAGAATTTCCTCTGCAGATAAATAAAGTATGTTAGCTCATAGAATCCTGTGAAGAAATATTTCCCTATTTATTTTGTAGCTTCCCTGTTTGAATAAGCCAGCCTAAAATAACAATAACAATGATGTATTATAAATATTGGAGAGCAAATGAAAAACGCTATGGATACTTCCTACTACTAATATAAAATGTAGATTTCTTCACAGTATTATTTGGTTTCCTCTGGATGGGATACGGAAATTAAATTTTGTATGCAGTGTATCCATAGAGAATGATGTGCTTTCTCTTTTCAGCAATATGCCATGTTTAAAAGTTAATCTTGTATCATAACTGATGGGTGAGACAAGCAATTCTAGTAAGATCTCTTTACTAACTGAAAGGGAATACCCAAATTCTTTTTATTCTGTGCAAGAATTTGATTTTTAAAATTTGAATTAGGCTTATTTCTTAATAATTGTTCAAAAGAAACAGATTCTTTTAGGATAATTATAATTGGGAATTCTAGAGGAAGAGTAAGTTTCAGGAATGCAAATGGTGGTAAGCAAGTGATACTGGTGTTTTATAAATTGTTGAGTCCTGTATAAAGGATTATTTATAAACATTAATACTATTTCATCACATCTAAGTATTGCTTTTTAGACTCAGTCGCTTCCACTATTTCCTTCTTCTTCCAACCATCACCTCTTTTCTCCCTTTTCGTTCCTCATGAGCCTTTACCTTACTTGAAAGTACCCGCTGTGGATATCCACAGCGTTGTCCTTAGGTTGTTCCTTGCTGGGCCTTTTTTTTTTTTGAAGAATTATTTATTTATTTAATTTCTCTCCCCTTCCCGCTCCCCCCTCCCCCCAGTTGTCTGCTCTCTGTGTCCATTCACTGTGTGTTCTTCTGTGTCCTCTTGTATTCTTGTCAGCGGCACCAGGAATCCGTGTCTCTTTTTGTTGCATCATCTTGGTGCGTCAGCACTCTGTGTATACGGCACCATTCCTGGGCAGGCTGCACATTTTTCACGCTGGGCAGCTCTCCTTATGGGGCACACTCCTTGTGCGAGGAGCTCCCCTACACGGGGGATACCCCTGCGTGGACCACACTCCTTACGCGCATCAGCACTGCGCATGGGCCAGCTCAAAACAGGTCAGGTGGCCCAGGGTTTGAACCCTGGACCTCCCATGTGGTAGGCAGACGCTCTACCCGTTGAGCCAAATCCGCTTCCCTGCTGGGCCTTTTTAACTTCCATTTTTTTGGCCATATTTCTCCCAGGTTTGTAGATACTGAAGCAATCAGCAGTGTAGGGAAAATGCCCAAAGCTCACTTGGGGAGTAGCCAAAGTTGGGGTATCCCTTAGGTTTATGTGTCTTAATTAATTTAGCATAAAATATAACTTTATTTTCAACTTAAGTCTGTATTTTAAAATCAGTTACCATTGATGTGATTTGAAAGCATGACATCATATCAATGCAATCATTTTTGGATGCCGCCTCTAGCTTTTAGAAAACATGATTCCATTATTTCGTAGAGTCAGTCAGCAAACATTCACTGAGGACCTACTGGGACCCAGGCTCAGTGTCCAGTACCAAAGATACAAAGATGGGCAAACTCGTGGCCCCTGCCCCCAGTGGGGTGAGGTCTCCATCCCACCTCCCCAGGAAGGTGAGCCCCACCGCTAATCAGTTCTGCATCCTGGAGCCAGTTCGCTCTCTCACCCTCTGTTTCCCGGTCTCGCAAATGAGACCATTTCCCTAGGTTTGTCCCTTTTAGCTGCCAAATGGTCAGTCTGCGATGATTGCAAATTATTCTTGGTACTCTATTATCACTGCTTGGGCTCAGTTGAAAAGAAACAGGGGGCGGACTAATTGGATGTGCTTAACCCACCCCTTCTGTCTCAAGTTGACATTGCTGGGCCTCCAGTGATAGCTGCCTTGCCTTTTCCCACAGTTTCACTCATCTGTTGTCCATAACTCTTAAGCCTGGGTTTTTGGCTCCCTGTTAGGCGAAAGACTTAGTGCTTTTAGCCTAAACCAGTTTTGAGCAGCCTGGGACTAGTTAGGCAGGCAACTTCTCTTCTCTCCCAGACCCCCGGGACTCTGTGCATCTTGTTTGTTTGTAGGGAAAGGAGGAGTAGTTTTGACCCTTCTGGCGATGCCTGGACCTTTAGCGGAAACATGCCTGGATTTGTAAACGCCCGAGCCCCAGAACCCAGGCCGTTCCAGCAACCCAGGCCTCCTTTCTCCTGGTAATCTGATTTCGGGTTTGAGCTGTTCCAGCCTGCAGCCTTTTGCCTTGCGCGGACTGTACTCTCAAGACACACATGCTCAGCCCTGCGCTGTGAGAACCCTCAGCCCAGTTTCACTTGACAGGCCTGAGGCCGGCTGCCGGGTGCGAATTAGCCTAGCCGGGCCCTGGCCCTGCACCTTTCTGGGTGCAGCCATGCTCAGAAGCCCCGGGACCTCCGGCTACCTGGGGGCTTTCAGGTTCTCTGAGAAGCAAGGTAAGGCAAGAGAGAGAGGTAAAAGGCACTTTGGCATTTATTTTCTAGTCTCGGGAATGTCATGCATATTGCATTTGACCTGGAATTTTCTTATAGAATCAGATGAAGAAAATATTTTTTTCTCGGTTCCTCAGAGGACACTTTAAATATGTAACTCAGTTTATAAATGACCTTACCTAGTGATTGCTGAGACTATGAACTTTGTTTTTCCTCTTGTGAGTTAAAGATATTGCTAAACCACTGCAGCCTTTATATAGGAAAAATTGTAAATTAAGTTAGAATGCCCAGACTTTGTATCAAATTCTGAGTGTGCTGCACTCTAGTTCAAATATTTTTCTAAACCAAATGCATGCATGTATATATCTATATATACTAAATCATTGCCAGTAGGCAGTGTTGAGTGTTTTGTCTTTTTATTAAATCTTCATGTAGGACATTTTGGAACAAATTACTATCTTTTTTAGTAGCTTCCTTTTGAGCACAGAGGAAAATGTATGCTTTCAATTTAACTGCAGAAGTGGTACACCATATTCAGTTCACCCACTGAACAAAGAAAATGAAGTGCTGAGTTATTTTGAATGTCAGGTCTAAAAATCAGCCATTATCTATCAAAAGTAGTGCCTATCACAAATGCACTATTTGGAAGCAATATGAATAATCCAGGCCTCAGATTCAGGAATTTCTTCTATAATACTTGATAGCTTTTTGAACTGTGAGTTCTCTTTCTTTAAAGATATAACAAGAAATTGCATAACTAGGAGAAAAGACTAGCTGTTTAAATTGCGTTGTACCTTTCATTTCATTGCAAGTCGCCTAGTTGCCAGGATTTCCAAATACTGGGATTAAGGATGCATTTTGATGGATAATGAAGTGTCAGGCATCTGGTGTATTTTGAACATCTTTTCCTACAGGCTTCTGACCTCAAATATGAAATAGTAAAAGACACTTCCTTAGGGGAAGAAGTTTCTGTAAATGGTCTACTTGTGGCTTTCTTGGTGGACAAACCATTACTGTGCCAAAAGCTGTAAAACATATTAATTGCCATTAGACTCCTTGTAAATTTTGCCGGTGCCTGGTTTTGATTAACCCATTCACCCAGGATGTGTTTTTCCTGTATGGAATTGTTACCAGCTGTCCTTACATAATATATATCTCATCTTCAAAATTAAACAAGTAATTAATTTCATGTGCTATTATTGTTTGGATTTTAATGCACTCTCCATCCACCCTACCCACATTTCAAAAGGCATCTCAAGGGTATCAGACAATGATTATTTTCAACATTTCTGGTTACCTTGACCAAAATTATTTCATTAATTTCTCCAGTTTTTTTTTCTGTTCCTATAGATATGCTATCCAGTATTTAATTGCTTTTATTCTCGTCTGCATAATGGATTTAAATAATGTTGAACTACGTCAGAGTTGTTTTTTACCCATGGAGTATATTCGTTTCTCTTCTGTAGTAAACAAAAAGCTTTGCCTATGTAAAGTTTATGTGGAATTTTATTCTTAGAAGGTATCATTTTTGTATTCTTCTTCTTATTTGTTCAATGAGACTTTGAAGAATTTTTCCCCCATTGGAGTTTGTTTGTTTGGTTTAACTTATTGTGTAGCTAAATTAATGTTAATTTTTTTTCCCTTAGATTTCAACAAGAGAAACTTAAGCTGCATTGGATTCCCACCTCAAAGAAAAGTCCCAAGGTAAAATGGCCTTTGCTTAAGGAATCTTAAGTTTTGAGGATTTGTAATTGCTTCTTCAATTATTTTCTTAAATTGCTAATTCATGAGTTTAAGTGTTTGACAATATGTTTCCCCAAGTTTGAGTTATTAAAATATCTGAAATTAGCTGACTTAACAGTACATTCAGCCAGCAAAGATTCTTTTTACAATTAATGCAGTTCATGGGGACTCTTTGGAGAACAAGATGTTGATGGCTCTTGTACTTGCAAACTGATAAAGGGCTATCATCTTTTCTTTCTCACACCCCCTCTAAGCCTAGGATGCCCTTTTGTAACATCCATCAACTAAGGGAGCTTTTGATTGTTTTAGAAAGGGTTTGGCCTTGGCCTTGGACTTGTCCTTCCTCCCTCCCTCCCTGCCTCCCTTCGTCCATTCCTCTGTCTGTCCGTGTAAGTTTTTGATGTCTGGGCTTGCCATCTCTCTCTCTGCCTTCTTGCACTTCTAATTCCCTTTGCTGATTTGATTCACCCCGTATGCTAAAGCTCTGTGGTCCATCATTATTGATGCAAGACAACATAAAAATTAAAAACTCTGCCAAACAAACTAGCTATACCTCAGTATTTCTTATTAGATATATCTAACAGCTGTCCCCAATGGAGTTTGGGGTTTTCAAATGGAAGCACAGACTTACCACCCCCTGGACTTGGGCACGGATGCCAGCCTGAGTGCTATTATGTTGCCAGGCCCTGAGCCCTGCTCAAGCCTTCACGGCACCCAGGTGTCCCTGTTCCTCAGGCATTATGACATTGCTTCTCTACTAAATAAGGGTTTTGCATTTCAAAGGCATTGGAATGATGTTGTCTAACCACTGTCCTCTCAGGCCACGCCTGGCTTTGCATTAGGAGATGGCACATTGGGTAGGATAAAGACGTAGCTTCTCCATCCTTGTGTGGAGCAGCAGTCACCAGGGTCATCATGATGTCTTCTGTGACTCGTGAAATTGGACTTTTCTCCTGCATCTCCCACATTTCTCCTTTCTGCCACATTTTTAAATTGAATCTGAGACTCCTAATAAGGTCCCAGCAGGTTGGCTGTGTGTAAGAAGGAAGGAGAGGAGAGAGTGGGAGGAATGTCGAGCAGAGCATGGCCTCTGAAGGGCAGCCCCCTCGGCGGGGAGGCGCAGGGGGACAAGAGCTATTCCGAAGTCCCAGGTGTGTTACTCCTTATGTGCCTCTTAAAGTCATGGCCTGCTTGCCGCGGTGCTGAGTGAAAAACTGGCTGGCGAGACAATGACCTGCTGCCTTAAACGAAGCAGAGTCGATGCAAGAAAATGGGTTTTCATCTCCTGTGTCTTGTAATTTAAACTTCAGTGGAAAAGCCACCAGATTGTGGGGGAGCCTCACTCACAGTGGGGACTGAATAGCTATTGTAATTGCATATCTCACATTTTATGAAAGAGAAGAGATAAGAAGAGCAGTATGGTCTGCACACACTTTAATAAAATTTCCCCTTGTTGTACACTTCTGGGCATTTAAGTAGGTTAATAGGACATGTTTTAAAAAATCATTACGGAGGTGAGGAGCAATCTCTTCGAATACTGGAGCAAAAGGGAAGCAGAAGTATGGAAAGATTAGACATAAAGAGGGAGCCTTATTTCAGAGGAGATAACAATGGTTGGATAAGAATGTAGATGATACTTAGAAAGTTTTAAAGTTATTTTTTAAAAATGAAGTCTGTAATGCTTACTTTAGTTCTGTATGGAGAGACTATTTCATACTGAAATAAAGGCTCATAACTTGTGGGGTGAGCTGCGGCAATACCCCAAGGTCTGCGGAAGTTGTCCCAGCAGGATGGGACCACCTGCTGACCCCTGGTCACAGAGAGGATAGCTGATGAGGAAGAGCAGGGTCCCACTCCAGCATCCGGAGGGGTATGAGCTGGGAGCAGTGCAGATTAGGGGTGGTGTGAGCTAGAAGCAGTGTGAGCTGGGAGTGGTGTGAGATGGGAATGCTATGACCTGAAAGCACTGGGAGCTGGAAGTACTAGGAGCTAGGAGCAGTGTGAGCTGGGAGTGGTGTGAGCTGGGAGTGGTGTGAGCCGGGAGTGGTGTGAGCCAGGAGTGGTGTGAGCCGGGAGTGGTGTGAGCCAGGAGCGGTGTGAGCTGGGAAGGCTATGACCCGGAAGCACTGGGAGCTGGAAGTACTGGGAGCTAGGAGTGGTGTGAGCTGGGAGCGGTATGAGCTGGAAGTGGTGTGCGCTGGCAGCAGTATGAGCTGGAAGTGGTGTGAGCTGGGAGCGGTGTGAGCTGGGAGCGGTGTGAGCTGGAAGTGGTGTGAGCTGGGAGCGGTGTGAGCTGGAAGTGGTGTGAACTGGGAGTGGTGTGAGCTGGGAGTGGTGTGAGCTGGGAACAGTATGAGCCAGGAGTAGCCTCTCCTAGCCACACTGCTCTGGAGCCTCTGACTCAGCACAAGCAAAGGAAGGGTGCTGTCAGGCTCTTTGGGGTATTGCTTAGGTGCTTGATCAGCTGGTGGACAACCAGCAATCCCTCATTCACAGAGGGCCCGGAACGCCTTCCCAGCTCCCCTTGCCTGTGCGTTCCCGCTGGGTAGTGCCCGTGTGTAGAGAGGCCACAGAAGATGAGAAGAGGCGTGTTTCTTTAAACTGGGTTTCTCGTATGACTGGAAGACTCTTGCATCAGCACAGCTTTTGTGGCCCTCTTGAGCCAGCGCCACACCTTCCGGCCCAGCCTCCTTGTTCTTTTCTTCTGCATATTCTGATTCCTCACAACCTTGTCATCTGGCTAGAGAGGTTCTCAGTCATTTAGTGTGTACAAGGGAGAGACGGGGGAGAAACAGGGACACGGTGTAGACAGCATGCGGATTGCCATACTTAAACTTTACCTTGAAAGATGTCGGTGTCAAAGACAGCGTCTTATAAACACATGCACATATACAAATGCTTCATACATGTACATGTATGTAAGGTGAGCAAATGTAATGAGGAAATTTGCTTTCCTACCGATACACTGTTCTAAAGATGAAAGAAAGAACAGATGCTTATAACTGATCGTGATCGAATATAGGCCCTTCTAATTATTCTCAATCTTTGCAATGATATTTGTTCCTGGGCATGGCAGCAACATTGTATAAGGCATATATATATAAATACTTTAGAATGAAATGTAGTATACATTGAGGTATTTTGTAGAACTCATATGTGTGATCACTCATTCAACACGCAGTTATTGAATAGTAGGCGGTAAATAAATATGCAAGGATGACAGTGGCATAGGGTGAGGACCAAACAGACCTGGTCCCACCCTTAAAAATCTCTAGCAGACTTTTAAAAAAACGCATTCAGAATAACTCTGTAATGTCACTTGTAAGACATGCGACAGAGAGAACGGCGTGGGCTGGCATGAGAGAGAGTGGCACGGGGGCATAATGCAGCGTGGGGCTGGCCATGGTGGGCAGAGGGGCAGGAGTCTTCCCTGAGGAGGTGCCCCAGGCAGGGAGCAAGCCTGAGCCAGGAGAGGAGCTGGAGAGGGAAAATTCACGTAGGGGACAGCGGTCACCACACACCGCGTTCAGAAGCGCGCGAGGTTTCCCGAGGAGGGTGTGGTGTGTGTGGGCTTCTGACCAGCTGAGGAAGGGCTTGAGTTGATCCTGGTACTGATGCTATTTGTGACATTTTCAAAGAAAGTAAATTCTTAAGGAGCCGGGGGCTGTCGGGATGATGACTCGTCTCAGCAGGTGGATAATTTCTTAGTCTTCAAGGTTTGTAAAGTGGTTGATAAGGACTGATTCTTTTCAAGATATTTTCTTCTACATCATGGGAACACCTGGCACTCATAGTTATTAATATGAGCTTTACCGTATTTCTAAGCAATACTTAAGTTTCTGGCGTAGCCTGGTTCTGGGAAGGCGGGAGGGTGTCCCGTTTGGAAGAGCGTGGGAGTTTCTGGTGGTTGCGTTTGTACCAGGGCGTAGATTTTCCGTGTGCACAGCTCAGCGTGGCTGCTTCTGACTCTGTGGACGCTCCTTAGAGGACCCGGTACACACAGGCCAGCTTCATGCGACAGGATTTTCCACCTGTCTGTCACCTGTCTGAAGCAATAGCGTCATTGGAGAGTATCTAGTTCCTGTTTCCTAGGTTTTGTTTTCTTTCTGTGAGGCAGGCAGAGTGGAGCAGGCCCTGTTTCCCTAGAAGACTGTGGGTTGTGCAGACAGCATTCAGGGGGCCTCTGAGCCCAGGGTAGAGTCGGGCTGGACTGGAATCATCTCCTCTTCCTAATCTGTAGGTGGAGGGCAGCGAGACCCGATAGGGAGCTGGGGTGGGCTCCCCTGTTACCTGCTCATGAGTGCCTGTGTGTGCCTCTCCCCCAGCCTGGAGTTGGGGACCTCTCAGGGGTATGAGCCAGTGCAGGAGTATATAGACCACCCTCAAGTGCTGCAAAGCCAGGCTATCTGATGGGGTGGGATTGGGGGGAAGCCAGTGGTTGAACATTCCCCAGTACACTACTGAAGAGTCTCTATGTCACAAGGCTCTCCCGAAGGTAATTAAGATCATGCCTGGCTATGCTTGGTACTGGGAACAAGTACATAGTAAACACTCAACAACTTCTTTTCTCCCTTGTTGTTTGCTCCTGTTTTCCCAGACAAGTTTACCTGAGACTTTCAGGCCTCTGCACTGTGCCTTGATATATTGGTTGTTTGAATATACTTTGATATAATTTTTTATAGAATTTTAACCCTTAAGCTTGTAGGTACTGTTTTTCCTGGTAAAGAAGTCGTATCACAGAGAGGTTACGTGATTAATACAGGCTCACACTGAAATTGGTGGGTCCAGAATAGATTGTCAGTCTAAACTGAGAAGTATGGTTCCCAGTTTGGTATTTGATCCCCTATCCACGCCACCTTCTTATCCTGATTTAATTATTTAATGAAATAGCATGACTAACTAAAATGTAAACAAATGAAAAAAATTGACAACTCCACAAAATAAAACTTGTTACTTGTGGTCTACATACTTACAGTTAATTGTGTATAACTGTAGCATAGATAAATTTTTATGTTCTGCATTTTTCACCTAATATTATGTGTTGTGGTTTAAATTGACTATAAAAATGTTACTAATAGAATAATTTTTAGCTTTCAGGGAGAGCTTTCACTTGAAGACAAAGAGCACCTTGCTAACAGCAAAAGAGAAATTGATGTTAAGTTTTTAGCTGCACTTCCTAAAGGTAAGACTTGTTCTAAATTGTTGACCAGTGTTCAGGGCATATAAATATATGTTCCCTGATTTTCTTTCAGAAGAGTTCTTTCTCACTAATCTCAACTTGCTTTGTCCATTCCCACCTCATCTGAGAATTAGCTCAGCCTCAATTAAAATTCCTGTCTTCTTGCATTTTTATTCCTCATCTTTCTACTTGTTCTTTCCCTTTGATTCTAGGGATCCTTGAGTTTTCACTGAAGGCTTGGTGGGGAGGATAAGAAAAGGAGTGTAGGACCACCCTTACCTGCTCTTCTCTCCTTCCCACTTTTAAACATCTCCAAAAAGCAGTTAGTCTTGTTCATCCCTAGAAAACTGCTTCCCAGTTTTATGACATTCACATTTAATATATTTCTGCTCCTCTACTGGGCTAGAAATCCCTAGTGCAGACTACATCTTAATCATTTTTCTTCTTCCCCAAGTAGGTGTTCATAAATGTTTGATGAATTCATATTTTCATTGGTAAAGATGTGCATAAAGTAAATATTTGTGTTTGATATAACCCAACTACTCCTAGTTTTGCCTTTGAGGTGATGATTATATCAGCATGGCGTAATCTTTGTTGTCACCACTACAGCACTAGCACAACAAATGATCATTAAGGTCTTCATTCTGAATGAGCTGTGTACACCTTATATTTAAAAGAAACAGATTTGGTGGGCAATCACATTTTTTTCCAACTCTGAAAGAAAAAAAAAAAGATGACATCAAGCCCAAAAGAAACTAAACCATTTAAAAATACTCTTTTAATAGAAACCAAATCCACTTTAAAAGCCCACTGACAAATTAGAGTACATCCCAAGGAATTGAATTGCAGGATATGCCTAGACATAGTTGGTAAGGGGAGATGTTTGAGGGACTGAGGAGTTTGGTGTAGTTCATAAAAGTTAACCAGAAACATTTTGATCTTCAAGGACTTAGAAACCTGTTAACTGAAATATGGGTTTATTCTGTGTTGCTCCAAAGGCCAAAAATAAAAATAATGTGTGGAATTTTAAGAAGTATGTGTTACTTCATTTAAGAAAGAAAATTCTAGCAATTCATGGTACGTAGAATTGCAGTAGACTGTGTTGTGATATCCAACTCCTCTCATGACATGTTCAAAGGAAAGGTCAAACAACCATGTATTCAAGGGCACGGGTACTGTACCGGGTTCCTCCACTGATGAGTATGTGGACCAAGTGTGAAATGGGGAGGTCTTTCCAATTTCTGAGACTATAAAATACAGAGAAACTCAATCAGATATAGACCTAAGTGTTTAAAATTGGTGAGGATGATCAAAACAAATTGACTTTAGCAAGAACTTAAGAAAGTTGACCGATTAGGTCCCAGTTAGGCACCTAGTATGAAGGGTCTTTCTTGCCCATTCTCTACTCCATTTTGTCTTTTTGTTTTGGGGGGTTTTATGTGTTTTCATTTTTTAATGAATGATACCATAGATACCAATGTTAGGAACAGAAAAATTAAAAATAATCCTTAAGGTTCAACAACATGTAACTCCATCTATAAGAAACTTTAAAAATACAAGTTCATTAACCAGACTTATTAGAGAATTTAACATGACTTTACATCTTTAAAGCATGCTTGAAAAGTGTCAGTTCCCCACCTCCCCTTAGTTTCAGTTAAATTCCCCACCATCTTATTTCACAGCCATGGCTCTTCTTGAATTTGGGCAGGCATAATTGGATAGATTCATGTATTATCAGCCATCTTCTCATTTCTCCATCTCAGCAGATGTGTTAATGATTCCATCAGCTCTCGATAATATAATGTTAAAAATAGGAATTGCTCATAACTGTGTTTTAATGGCAGAGTCTTAGGTTTGTTCTTAAGTTAACAGAAGTTTCTTTCTGTTCATTTAGCGAAGGATTCTTGCATCTGTAAAACTGAGCGTTAAAATGTTCATTGATTCTAAGGATCGTCCTTCAACTATGTATGAAAAACAGGTTAGCAAGGGATTAAAAACCTTTACCTATGTAGTGTTATACTGTTAAAATAGATTTTTCCATTTAGGAATTATGAAATGGATCCAGTACATTACCCCACGTTTTTTAAAGCAGTTTTGTTGAATATAATGTACATACTATACAATTCACCCATTTAAAGCAAACGATTCAGTGGTCTTTAGTATATACATAGAGTTGTGCATCCATTGCTACAATTTTAGAACGTTTTCCTTACCCGCAAAATAAAAACCACACAGCTAAGCCATCATTTCCCTCCGTATTCACCTAGTTTTGTAATTACTGATTTTATAAGCTGCTTTCCTCTATATTAGTGGCACCCATCCAGGTGTCAACGTTGAGGCGCCTTTCTCCCATGGGAAGAAAGCTCAGCGTTCAGGGAAGTAGGCTCTCGGCTTGAGCCCTCATGCTGTCAAGTGCTGGAGGGGGCAAGGCTGTTCTCAGCAGACCCCGGGCCCTTACCTTTCCTTGGAAGTTTCTATTGTACTCAAGTCTGGAGGACTGAACGCGATATCTTTACCAGAAATGCTTTTTTTTTTCTGGAGTTAGTGGAAAGAAAAGCTCCTAGAAGATGAAATTATCCTGAATATTGGTGTTACATTCATGTTAAGTATACTGGGCAGTTCAATAACTTCATAAAGCATTACAGCCTTGATGCTAGATTTCCCTTCAATTGCCTTCCTTTGAAAATGACCAGCTATGTCCCATCAGAAGTGATTAAAGGAGCAGAGTCTCAGCCTGGGGGTTGCATAGAAGTGCTGTTCAGAAGTATTTGACCAAGATCCTGGGAAGAGGGCAGCCAGGGTGGGGGATCCGTGAGTGCAGGTCATCCTGCATTTGGATGCAAAGTAGAAACATTCTTGTTAATGTGGAAATTGGGCCATCTGTGCTTGTTTATGTCTGGGTTATTAGATAACTAATATTACCGTAACCTGAGCCATTTGTGATTTGTATGCATAAATGACACAGCAGACAGTCAATTGAATTATGGAGGTTGAATCTGATTTTTAAATTCCTTGTTTGTAGGAAGTACACACAAGAATTTGGAGGTAAAGGGGTATTGTGCTGTAACGTACTCCTAAATAGTTCAGAAAAATGCAGTTTCTGAACCATTTAAGTGTGCACACACACATACCCAGAGAGAAAAGGATAGAGATAAACCAAGCGTAGACACGATTATAACATGAAGGGCATCTATTAATGTTCCTGAAAGTCTCAAATTATAGAAAAATCTTAAATTTTGGAAAAAGGAAAGAAACCTTTTGTAAATCATCATTTCAGACTTTCTTCTATGATTTTTTAGTATTAGCTCTTTTCAATATTTTACAATAAATCTTACCAAAATATTCAACCAGAGGGTCTAATGAGGACTGTCTTTCCTGGAAAGGGAAGAAAAAAGTACACACGTCAGCAATCCAAATAAAATGTTATTCTCTTCTGTACAACGGAAACGTTCCCCCGTGGGATAGATAGACTAAAAGTAAATATATTACATGTTTGTTCTGCTAATTTTGTATTTAAATTATAGACTTGGGAAAAGAAGCCACACTCAAGAAGACTCTCTGTAACTTCCTTTTTTCTTTCATATCATTTCTTTCCCCTAACATTTCATGTCTATTTGCATAGACAAAGCTTAGAAATGAAAAAATACGTTAGAAAGAATAAACTAATGGGTAATTGTTTGTTTACTGGAAGGTTTTTAAAATTTTCCCTTTAAAAAAACCACTATAGGATATAATTAAAAATTAAGTTCACTAAATACATTTAAACAACGCTGAAGTTTATAACCTCATTTTATTCCTCAGTAAAATGATCAGAGAGGACCCTACGTTTTCAGTTTGAGCACCCCTGCGCTGGTGGGCACTAGCCGCTGCACGCATGAGGCTGGAAATAATTCTGGGCTGACGTCTAAGTTTGATTGGGACGAGTGCGGGGGTGGCTGGTGGCATCTGCCATTGGCTCCCCCTGGGGCTTGGGTGCCTCCGGGACAGGGGGCCCTTCTGGAATCTTTGTGCTGGATCAGTGGTTTTTAGTCCACGACTCCTATCCCTAGAGGGCTTGGGAAACATGGGGGCATTTCTCTGTCAACTAACTGGGGGGGGGGGGTCTTTGGGCCTTCAGGAAGAGAACAGGGGCTGCTCGACACCCCACAGAGCCATTTCCCACCCCAGAGGCCCAGCGCACCTGCGGAGCCCTGTGACCTCACCCAGAGCCCGGCTGCCTGCGTCTGGGTTAAATGCTGCCCTGAGCCTTTCCTTCTCACAGCCAGGAGTGAAGTGCTCCCGGGTGACCAGCACCCCGGAGCGGGTTCCCAGGGAGGGGCCGAGAACACGGGGGACAGTGGGACAAGGCGGCTGGCCCTCGTCCCTTCTCCTCTCCCTGCCCGGGCCGTCTTAGCCTGCTCTCTCCCGTGCTCTTGGTCCTTCTGAAAGACTGAAGCCGCGGCCAGGGCAGTGGGAGGAGCTTGGCCTTGGGGGAAGGCCGTTTGCAGAGCTCCCCTTTGGTCGCTCTTTCCTCTTCGAATATGCGGGAAGCAACTGGTTGCTTAGCTTTTCCAGTGTACCACTGGGATCTTCTTTTTTTTTTTTTTAATGTGTTGCGTAATTTCTATCGAATTTTTTTTATTACATTTTAAGCATATAATGAGATGAAAGTACTATTTAACAGACTCAGAACAGACAAGGGGGTTCTTAACTTTGTCCAGGGGAAGGTAACTGACACTCTGTGGAATCAGTTAATGTTTTGAGGCTTTTCCTGGTAAAAAAATTATTTTGGGGGAGGAGAGGTACTTGCCAGGCAAGTGTCTATATGCTCACCCGGTTGACTCCTTTCTGTCTCTCAGTTGTGGGTTTGAGGCAGGGGTTTAGGACGTGCCTTTCGGAATCCTTTGCATTTGGCTTCAGTCGCTTCTTGAATAGTCTTACGCAAACTCTGGAACCCTTCTCCTCCTTGGGGTTTAAATAATGGATTAAAACTGGTTTAAATCATCCTCAAAAGTATTTTCAAAATATGTACTACCTGTCCTTCAGGTTTTACCACCTAATCTCACTAGAGCTAGTCTGTTAACTGGGAAGTCTGTTATAAGCCCAGCTTCCTCTCCAGACCTTGGGACCTTGTTTTACAGCCTTGACTGCTAAATTGGAGCCTAGTTAATTAGTTAACTCTAGAGAGAGCACCTTTGCCTCCAGCTACCAAGGTTCCTGGGGAGCCAAAAGGGAGAGGCTTTCTGAAGCCAGCTACCTTAACATAACTGACGTTAACTAAAAACTTAAGGTGTCTCTCATCTAAAATAAACCGGTAAAACAAGCTTGTATGTCTGAGCACAGAGAGAAATATAAAAGTCACATGTGTGTTTTCATTTGACTCATGACTAAAAATGATCACTTAAAAAACAAAACAAAACAAAACAAAAAAACGGAAATTGAGTCAGTTGAAACATCATGGACTCATTCTCTCCTCTGAGTTGCCTCTTTGACTCAGCCTTTCAAAACTTTCATTGGCCTGGGGCTGTGCGGGGCCTCCTCTCCCTGTGCCACCCCTCCTTGGGTCCCAATGGGAGCCACTCAGAGCAGCCCTTGTGAGTTTGCACGATGGAGGAGGAGGAGGCCAGAGGCAACATCTTGATTCTCCACCCCATTCTGCCATTTCTCCAAGGAGCAGCTGCTTGGCATCTCAGTAATATCCTTGTGGTCAGTATCACGTGGGAACCTCCCAGCCTCAGCAGAACATTTGTTCTGATCATCCGGTGCTGCCAGGAGAATTGGGGTAATTTCTTCACCCACATCCGGGAAACAAATATTAACATTTCCTTCTGGTGAAAGCCCATAGGGGGAGGCTTGGCAACAGCGTTCCTCTAAACCGTAGTTCACCAAGGCGTGCCCGTGAAGACCCAGTCAGATGCTTACAGATTAAAGGGCAGGGTGATCTGGCGGGGACCCTGAGCTCAGCACTGTCACAGCCTGCTGGAGGGCACCCGCCTCTCCTTGGGTGTGCACGTGTTCAGTGGGCATCTGTCTCCCCCACAAGAAGACAGCCTCCAGGTGATGGGCAGTTCGTCGGTTTTGCTATCCCTGTTGCATGGGAGCCAGGGACAAAAATAGGAGTATGATAATACATGCCATGTGAATGAGTAATATGTATACGTGACTACTCAGTAGTGGACTTTCACTTTGTTTTGTTTCAGTTGCAGAATTAAGAAAAATCTTTGAGCCAAAGAGGAAAGAATTTTTAGAAATGAAAAGGTAGGTCATGTACGGTATGTAATGAGGATGTAGACCAAAAGCTGCACAAAGCGGTCTTCAGTTTTCCGACCCTCACATGCCTTTCTGGTGTATTGCGCAGAAAAGAAAGAATTGCCAGGCGCCTAGAAGGGATCGAAAATGACGCCCAGCCCATCCTCTTGCAGAGCTGCCCGGGGCTGGTGACCCACCGCCTGCTGGAGGAGGACACGCCCCGATACCTGCGGGCCACGGACCCGTCCAGCCCCCACATAGGTGAGCGGCCCCGGGAGCTCTTCGAGGAACAGGGCAGCCTTTTGACCCAGTGGGATTGGAAAAGGAGAAATGTATCGCCTAGACAGACACCATTTTTAAATTAAATACATGTATTTGTCACAAACAGCAGCAGCCAAACCTTCCCCTGCTGCGCTGTGGATGGCTGGCCACTGCCCTGCCTGTCAGGTGTGAGCATCCAGTATCACAGCAGTCAGAACTGATTCCCTGTGGCACATCATTGGATAACGCATGCCCCGTCATTTCCCCCTTGCATGGGAGCCCCTCCTGGGCAGGCAGGGCGTCCACTCACCCCATGACCGGGGCCCTGCACAGGCTCTGCTGCTTGAGATTCTCAGTACACATTTCTTTGGTAGAGAAACGAATGGGTTACATGCCTCCTGGGTCTCGTAGCAGTGTAGCCAGAATGCCCAGGTGGGCGCCGGGCAGAGGTGCTGCGCTCTCAGCAGGGGGCGCTAAGGGAAGATTGGTACCTTGAGTGAGTAGCGTTCTTACTCTCCCTGTTAATGCAACTAAACAGTCTGTTTAGGCAGTTTTAATACGTGTAACTTTAAAGGTTTTATATATTTATATCCATATTAAATGGTACATCAAAAGTGAGTTTGCTTTTTCCTTGATTGCTTAGTCATTGTTATGGGCATCAGATACTCAACTTGACCTTAGGAATGGGTGACGTATACCAGGGCTGTTTTCCTGCCCCAGTCCCTGACTATGAGGCTCTGCGCTTTTCTGTGCCTGCATTTTCTGGTTTCTTCTGCAGGGAGGGCTTTGGCTCTCACCTCTGGTGCCATCAATTTGCTTGTCTCTGCAGTTTCTAATCTTCTATGCCTGGAATACTCAGTAACCAGGAATTTTTAAATTACGTCCATGAAGGCTCAAGAGTAGACACATTAGAGTACCAAAATGGACAGCCCAAAAAGAAACCCTAGTGTATATAAAATATTAATCTATGTAATACATGTTAATTGAAGCATCGCATAGTAGCAAGAAAAGGAAGAATCATTTAATAAAATAGTATTGGAAACTTGATTAGCAGTGGGGTGGGGGATGGGACAAATTCTCACCTCACACCAAAGATAAAAATAAGTTATAATAATTACATAATTTTAAGAAAATAATTAAAAAACTAAAAATACAGGTAACTGATTAAGTACGGATAGAAAAGGACTTTCAAAATACAAAAGCAGGGGAGCAGATGTAGCTCAAGAGGTTGAGCACCTGCTTCCCATGTCCAAGGTCCTGGGTTCAATCCCCAGTACCTCCTACAAACAAAACAAAACAACCAACAACAAAAAAGCACAGAAGCAGCCAAAGGAATACCAAATGACCAGATTGATTGACTTGACTTGCAACAATTAACATCTGTACCTCAGAGAAAATTTTCTAAATGTATAGACATCACACTAAACTTAAGCACAAGTAAGTTCAATAACGTTCATTAATAAGACAAAAGGTTATTATTCTTATAAAAGAGTTTACACAAACCAAGAAGAATGACCCTGTGAATCAGTACAGTAAGGCACAATAAGCTTGGACAAACAAGCATTACAGAGAAAAGATAATCCAAATGGTTAATAAATGAAAATCTGACAGTCAAAGGCATCCTTTCACTAATACTCAGGGTTTGTAAAAGAGCAGATATTGCAAATACAAGTGTTAATTGATGCAGACTGGATAGAAATTATTTTGGCAGTCAAAGTGTCTTAAAATGATTTACCCATTGATAAAGCAGTTCTATCTTGACAAATCTATCCATGTGCTAGTAACCAGAAAATTAGATTAATTAAAAGTTAGAAACAACTTAAATCCCAGCTGTATGGGAAGGGTTGGGTAGAATATTATGAAGTCTTAAATATGATGTCTTCGAAACAAAATTTCCAAATACAAAAACACATTTTATATAGAGCATTAATATTATATATTAATAGAGTACTAAATGTTTTGTACAGAAAAAAGGAAGAAGGCAATCCTATAAAAGCCTAGAAGGAATACAGAAAATGTTTGGCATTTATCTGCATAGTGTGATGATTAGAGATTTGGTTTTTACCTTTCCATTGTTTTCAAATGTCAGACATTTTCTACCTCAAGTCTGTGTGCTACAATTGGACAAAAGCCACTTCTAGGGGAAAAAAAACAAACCTAGTGAGTATGGCTGAGGGCTGTATTGTTTAGTTCCTACCAGATCCTGTGGGATAGCAGCCAGTCACTTGTCAAAGTAGAACCGTTCTTATAGCTGTGATCTTTTCTGAAGGACTCTGAGCATGTCCTCTGGCTGCACATGGGAAATGTTAAACTCAAAAACAAAAACAAATAAATGAGGGGAAATGGGCACCGAGCAAGGACTGGCAAGAGAAGGGGCCGAGCTCGAGTTTGGGCCACGCGCTCCGGGCTTGCAGAGCCTGTGGAACGCTCTCGGTCTTCACCCACTTCACCGCAGGTCTTGAACTGGTTCAGCACCTCAGGTAAATCATTTGGGCTAAATGCGCCGCTGTGGAAAAGTGGCCCTTCTCATGGGAACCCATGTTTGTGCTGGGGGCAGTGTAGGGTCTAGTAAATACGTTTCTTTACTTGAAATTCATCCGAGTTATCCATGTGATCTTCTTGTAGGCCGATCGAATGAGGAGGAAGAAGTGTCTGCTTCTTCTTTAGAAAAGCAGACTCGCTCTAAATACTGCACTGAGACGCCCGACGTCCGTGGTGACTCGTGCTCCAGCGCAGGAGCCATGGACACCCACAGTCTTGAGTCCAAAGCAGAAAGAATCGCCAGGTACAAGGCGGAAAGGAGACGGCAACTCGCAGAAAAATACGGGTTAACTCTGGATTCCGATGCAGACAATGACTATTTTTCTCGCTACACCAAGTCCAGGAAGGATCCCGACACTGTGGAGAAAAGGGGAGGGAAGAGCGACAGGCAGGAAGATGCAGGCAAAGGTTCGAGTTCTCTGTCCTCCAGGACTGAGTCCCAGGGGCTCAGGACCTGTGCAGGGGAAGCCAAGGACTACATCTTCCACGGGCGGGACGGCGTTTCCGACAAGGAGACGCTGCTGAACGTGGAGAACCAAAGACCAGCTCAGGAGCTGAGCGCCACCAGGCAGGCCCATGGCCTGCCCCCGGCGGCTGAGAGCACCTCGACCTTCTCGTTCTCCGGGCGAGACTCCTCTTTCAGCGAAGTGCCAAGGTCCCCAAAGCAAGCGCACAGGGCGCCCCTGTCCTCGCTTAAGCAGCCAGCCTCGCCGAGCCCCTCCATGGGGGACCCGCCATCGCACACGGAGGCGCGATCCAGGTAAGCCTGCAGTCCTGTGCCCGCCACCTGTCTGGGAAAGCCCTGCTGGCTTCTCCCTGCCCCGCCGTGTGATTGCATTTGGGGCTTCCTGACTTTCCACAGGGGTCTCGGCTCACTGGAGAAATGTCTCAGCTAGGATCTAGATTTTTAATCTCCACAATATCAAAACAGGCTCTGCTGAAGCAGGAAAGTCTTCTGTTCTTGGTTTAAAATAAGCAAAACAGATGTCTCAGGGACATGTTCATGGAAACCTGACTTCAGAGCACTAAGACTCTCTGACTGTTTCTCCCATGCCTTTCTTTAACAACTGCCTCTTCCCATTCGCTTTCCTGTAATCACACCCAAGACCTAGGATTTGGGGGATCTGAGGCTGTTGTTTAGAATCACAAAACAGAAGGCGCACCTCAGCCAGAGGATCTCAGGGTAGAGCAGAGCAACTGTGCTCTACACTGGCGAGAACAGTAATGGCAGTAACACTAAGGAGACAGGTGTTTAAGGGCACCACAGAAAAAGGCAGGAAGACCAGGCGGTAGGAGAATCCACGTGTGACAGCATCGACTTAAGAACAGCTCTCGTTTGGGAAAATCAGAAAAAGCATCAAAGCAGAAAGTCAATTGCCAGAAGGCAATATTTGTTTATTTCTAAATTCAAGTTGAAGAAGTATGATGACCATACTTAGATTCCTACTTAGAGATTTGGAGTAATTGTCTAGGTAGACTATTAAGTGGTGTATTTTTCAGTTGAAGCACACAGTGACTTCAAAGGTAAATTGAAAAGGGATGAAAAAATAAGGTCAAACAAATTTATTCAGGGGGGGAGGCCATTGGAAAATACCCACATTTCTTACACCTTGGGTCCAAGTTGACAAGCATGCGGCATCTTGAAGTAATACATACATAAACATATCATTTTAGTATTGACGTGTATTGAGCCAAAGACCTGTTGCCACTCGCCTGATGACCCAGAACAAAATATTTAGAGACATCGGCCTCTAAGAGCATTAAATACTCTAAATACACCCCAAGAATGTATTTTGATGGCTTTTGTTCAGCCTTTGGACTTAATTACTTGATTTTTTTTTTATACTTGACAACTTGAAATATTTTGGAAGAAGGGTCTGTTGTTCAAAAAATTCACATTTCGTAGGAGAGAAACTGTTCTCAGCTTAATTACCTCTGCCAAAGCAAATTCCTCATGTGCTTTGTGAGTAGGACAAAGAAACCTAACAGATTCCAATTTAGAAAGAAAATTAGAGATTTATAATTACATGGATGAAAAGAAAATGAGGAATCTAATTTCTGATTGCTGTGTAATGAAAAACTGTTTAAGTTATTAACCAAGTCTACACTGGTGACCTAGATCAAATATAATTTCACTTTCAGTAAGTTTGTGGAATAGTAATCAAAACTCTATGATATTCCAAGTAGAAAGACAGGCTACTTCATAGTTCTGTGTGAGTTAAAATCCTAATGTTCAAAATTTTCTATTACTTCAAGTCTTAGGACCCTGGGAGAAGCATGGCTGACCTGTTGGGGCCCATCATAACAAAACAGAGGCCCTCCTTCTATAGGTTGCTGTGAGGAGGTGCATTACCCAGAGGTTTTCATAAACCCAGCACTTTACTTACATGAAGAATGGCTTGAGACTTGAAAGAATTAAATTGTAAGAGTTCTTGAGGAATGCGCTTTCTATTTTGGAGCTGTTCAACGTGTAGAATTCTGATTTACAGACATAGAAACAAATCATTTCATAACATACCTAAGGAATATTTACATAAAAAGGGATGGAAAATAATTGATGTGACATGTCAGGCATTAAAAAAAAAATAAGACTGTATAAAAGCTGCAACTGTCCAGCTTATGAAGATGAATTTAGATTGAATTAACAACCTGCTATCAATGACCTTTGGCCTGTGCCAGTAAATTCAGGTTTCTTAAAGTCAAAGGAACCTAAAAGATGGGGAGGGTGGGTAGTCAGAGTTGTCTCATCTCCATTTGAGAGGAGTTACAAACGACAAAAAAAAACAAAATCAAAAAAACTTTGTGACCTGAAACCTCAATAACCTAATAACCCTAAGTGAAAATAATGCTGTCATCTGATATGGAAATATGAAACAGAAAGGTTTTAAGAAGTGAGAAAAAAGTATCCACAAGTAACAAAACAATTTTAACACAGCATTTATTCCTAGATTTGTTCCATCATTGAAAGAGGATATTTTTGTCACCATTGGACCCTGGCGTCACCCAGCTTTGCCAGGTCTTCTGGCTATTCACCTGGGGATTGTTTCCATTTAATCTATTTATTTTATGCTGTCTAGCAAGAGGCTGTTTTGATTACTATGAATTCACCATCCATGAGCATACAACCCAGATACTACCTATGGCATCCCAGAAATTCAAACATGAGCCAGAAACCAAATGCACTGTTGAGAATTCACTCACAGACACTATACAGAAGTGCCATTAGTTTATATACTTCGCTGCACTAGGCTCTCATTAAAAAGAACAATTTTTAGGGTGATATTTTACTGAGTAATTTATTTTGAAATTATTTGGTATTCAGTTTGTATAAGAGTTCATCCGTCTGTCTGTCTGTCTGTCTATCTATCTATCTATCTATCTATCTATCTATCTATCTATCTATCTATCTATGTTACAGGGTCTTTAGCTCAGAGACATTTTAGTTGCCCAGAATTCAGGTGAACAGATTGTTTGGAAACAAAGTAAGACTGTCCTTAGTAACATAAAAGAGCACACTAACCCCCGCCCTACCAAATCCCATTAACCTGGAACCTCAGAAACTTGTGTTTAGGAGAAGTTGGTGTTGCGGATATGAACCATTCTTTGTTAATTCTGCCACGGTGAATTTTAAAACAAGACTCAAAGAGACTGGAGGCCCATGGACTATTTGGATTTTTTAAAAGCCGAGATCCTGAAACTCCTTTGGAAGCCACAGCTCTTGCTGAATTTCCTACTTTGTGCATCTGTTTTATTTCAAACAAACAAAAGTAAGTGCCCCATATTTGTTGGTTCTTTGTGCCGAGAGCCTCACTACCTGGAGAGTCGGGCAGCTGCTGCTTTCCTGAGCACGCACCATGACTTCCTAGTCTCCGCGAACCACGTGCCTAGAAAAATAGAGAAAGAAACGGAACCTCATATCTAATTTTCCCATGGTCATCCATATAGAAAACCCTTGTTAATTTTTTAAAATGATTACTCCACAGCAATCACTCACCACTCCTTCTCCCTCTTAGAAAATGTATCGATAATGGCTAGAAAATGATCCTGAAGGTTCCCTGCAGAGCTGACGTGGAAATGTGACCGGGGAGTGTGGCCCTCAAAGGATGGCCACAGCAGGCTATCCCATGGACGTGGGAGCTGGGGGCAGGAGAGCTATGCTTGGCTGGGGACGGCGGAGCGGGACCCCCAGACTACAGCTTCCACGGCACTGTGATATCAAGACCTGCTGTGGCCATCAGTTTGTTTCTGACCGCGGTTGTTCATCTCCTAATGAGAGGTCTGGGTCTTCAAACCATCTCCAGAGCCTCCAACCCCCGTCTTTTTGGTTGCTCATTGTCAATTTCCATGCAGTGACATAAATGTCTACAGAAAGAGCCATGCCGAGAAGGCCTGGGCACTTCTCGACTCCGGGCACCAAATTTCAGCCCCCGTCTTGTGCATAAGCAGTATGTCAGGGCAAAAACCTCGGGGAAACAGAGCTCCGAGGACCTGTTTCTGAAAAACAGACCTCTCGGTCCTCCCCACAGATTTGTCCTGGTACTGAGATGGAATCCTTTTCCCCTTTCTGACCAGCCCCCTCATTCTGCCCTGCCAGCTTTGGGCTGTTAGGAGAGGGTTAACTCGATCCCCCCCAATTTTTTCCCCATTTTTTTCTGTGCTCCTTGTTAAGTAACAATTTCTGTTCACAAAATAAAATATGAATACATCACCCAAAATACTAGCTACAATGTTCCAAAAAATTCAAATATGCACCCGATATAAACGACCAATATTACCTCTGTGCATCAAAAGTCAATAGCAGTTTTTCTGAACAAGTGACTTCTGGCAAATCAACCGTGAATTCACAGAAGCAGAAGTTAACAGTCCTTCTTTTTCTGTTGGGGTAGCATATATAATATAAAATTTCCTGTTTTAGCCATTTTTAAATGTACAATTCAGTGCTGTTGATGACATTCACAATTCTGTGCTACCATCACCATCATCGATTACCAGAACTTGTCCAACACCCACAGAGAAACTCTGTCCCGATTAAGTAGCATCTCCCCCTCTCCCCTCCTCCCCAGCCCAGGGCACTCCCTTGGCTCCTGGTAACCGCTCCTCTACTTTGTTGCTTTGAATTTGTTTGTTCTAGATACTTCATGTAAGTGAATTCAGGCAATATTTGTCCTTGTAATAGTCATTCTTCTTAAGCCGGATACTGTTTTAAAATTAGAAGCTACTTTGTACTTAGAGCTGGACACCACATAATGAAAGAAATTTTACTTGCTGAAGTCTCCTTTGCTTTGCTTACAGGAAGCATATTTTAGTTGTTGACACTCGGGCTTTGAACTACATTATTATATCCTTGTAGACATAGACCAAGAGCGACTGCTGGCCTCTGTTACAACTTAGGGTGGAATGTGTCCCTATTTCCTGGCGGTATAATTCTCTGCCAGCTGGTTGCCGTTTCAGAAAAAGCCCTTTCCACCTGACGTCCTCACCTCGTGATTCCTTCCATCCTCTTCTAACTTAGGGCAGCTGGCTCACCCCCAAACCCTGCAAAACAGAATCTCCATGCTCCCTACACTTGTAGAACCAGAAGTAACCTGGGAGATGATTTATTTCAAAATTCTATTTTACATATGGTGATTCTGAAAATGAAACAAATGAAGAAACTTGATTGAGGTCTGGGGTTGGCTTAGAGTGATATACCCTAGAAAAACAAGTTCTTAATCCATTCCTGTGGGTGTGAACCCTTGTAAATAGGACCTTTTGATGAGGTTACTTCAGTTAAACTGAGGCCCAGCCTAATCAGGAGGGGTCTCAATCCTCTTCCTGGAGGCCTTATAGAGAAAGCCACAGAGAGAGGCTGGAAGCCTAAAGTCAGTGGAACCCAGAAGAGAAGGAGAGGGCATCACCATGTGATGGAAAAAACAAGAAACCCCAAGGATCACGGGCAGCCAGCCCCAGAACCCCACAGTCTTCGGGGACAAAGCATTGCCTTACTGATGCCTCGATTTTGGCCTTCTCCCAGCCTCAAAACCATGAGCCAATCAATTCCCATTGTGTAAACCAACCGATTGCATGGTATTTGTTTAGCAGCAGGGAAACTAAACCAATTTTCAGTACCAGAAAATGGGATGCGGCTGTTGCAAATACTGAAAGATTTGGAAATGGCTTTGGAATTGGGTGATGGGGAAAGTCTGAAAGAATTGCGAGAGCTGCAGAAAGTCTGTATCGTCTTCGAGAATATGTGATTGACCATGAACCGAGTGTTGGTGGAAACACAGAGGTTAAAGGTAGTCTGGTGAGACCTCAGAAGAATGATGAATGTTGTCACTGGAAATTGGAAGAAAGATTATCGTTGCTATAAAGAGACAGAAAACTTGGCAAAATTGAGTTCTGGATGGAAGGCAGAACTTGAAAGCAATGAGCTTGGAAATTTAGCTGAGATTTCCAAGCTAAGTGCGCAGGGGACAGCCTAGCTTCTCCTTGAAGCTTATGGTCAAAAGAGAGGAATGAGCTAAACTGAGGAATGAACTGATAAGCACAGGGCAACCAGCAATTAATTTGGAAAATTCTTGGCCTGTCCAGAGAGTATGGCTTGAGACTGGAGCCAGAAGTGGCTCAATCAGGAACGTCCCTGAGCTTCCAGGAAGTGAGTCTTCAGAAAACAGGGCCAATGATGTCAGTGCTGTTTTCCATCAGCGGGAAAAAGGAATTTGCTGTCATTACCCTTTGAAGGTTAGAGGATTCAGGAAAGCAGATCAGGGCATGTTATAGAAACGGTTTATCTTTATTTACATAAGGTACTTAAAAAGTCTTGTCCTCATGAACAAAATGAGCACTTGTAATCTAGAACGAGTCACAGTCAGCATGTGTCCATCTGTCCATACCTCACAGGTGTGGGTTCTTTTCAGCTCTAAGGTGGTGTCGCTAATCATTCAAAAACCGTTTCCTTAGCCTTCTGGGTGCCAGGCACTGTGCTACTAATTGGACTTTTTTTTTTTAAGTATGGGAAATAACTACACCATAGTGGGGCATAAATGTGGTTCTAGAGGTCGAGGTGGGTACCATGGGAGTACCAGAGATGGGACGTCAATTCCTTCTCCTTGAAGAAGTGGTCATGGCTGAACAAGTCCTTAAGGATGACTCTCGAGTACCCTGAGATATTGGGGGGAGGCTGTTCCCCGCAGGAAGGCGCAACTGTCTACATAAACCCTGAGGAGCTGGGGGTGGGGGTTGAGGGGAGACCTGAGAGGCTGGCAAGGTCCTAGGCATTGAGCTGCATGGATAACAGCAAGGCATTTGGCCTTTGTCTCGCGGACAATGGGAAGTGCCTGAAGGATGTTAAGCCAAGGATGAGTAATGATGTGTGTTAGAAAGCTCACCCTGGAGAAGCGGCAGAGGACTGGTCTAAAGGAGCCTCCCTTGGAGGCAGGGAGGCCAATTAAGTGGTTATTGCCGCTCAGCAGGCAGGAGATAACAAAGTCTCTATTTCCAGGCTGGGTTTTGTCATCACCGGGGTCTGATTTGGCATGTCATTAGATCATCTGGAAGCTATAGAGAGAAGGTGATCAGATTTCCAGAGGAGGGTTTATGAAGACGCTTGTTGTGGAAAGAAAGAGTGGAGGGAGGGATGTGGAAGAGAGATGAGTGAGAGAGCATGGGGGCAGGTAGGCAAGAGAGCACACCTTCTGGGAACAATGATCAGAAACAAACAAGATGAAATTTAATAAAGTCCTGTGCTTAGAGGGGAAAGAAAATGAGTATACAAGTTGAGGATTGAGGAAACCTGATTTAACAGCAGTTCATGGGAAATTGACCCAGGAGTTTTGGGTGACAGTGAGTTCATTATATGACTGCCAAATGGGTGGTCCCATCTGGGTGCGTCAGTGCAGGTGAACTGTCACTAGCACAGGAGGTGGTGGTCGCCCTGTGCTCCGCCGGTCAGGTTGCATCTGGATGCCACCTTCTGATGGGGCAGTTGCCACACCAGACAAGGGGCCATCCTGGCCTCTCCCAATTTTCATAAACTTCCCCAGCCTAGGGAGTGACTGGAGTCACTTTGGAGTCTCTTACATTCTCTGGTGCTTAGACTCTCAAGCCTTGTTTTTCTCGCGTTATCAGATGGTTCTTCTTCCAGGGCAGTTAGGAAGCTGAAGCCGGGCCTGCCCTGGAGAGGCTCACCCTAGCAGTCTGGCTTCTGATTCTGCCAACAGGGAAAACGAGCCCGAGACCCAGATGAGCTGTCTCTCAAATGCAGCTTCACCTACACCTCCTGTCCTAGCCAAAAGGATATCCAAACGCCCATTACATGGAAGAGGAGTTTTAACAATTTTATCAGGATTCCCCCAAACAGGGCCCCAAGACTTCTGTCTCACGCGCTCTCCAAGGTGGGTAAGGATGAGGTTGATGGTAGCATGGCCTTAGGAGAAGCCTAAAGGGGAGATACCTTGGCTTGGTCATTTTCATGTCTCCTTCCCTGCTTTGCCCAGCATCTAGCACCTAGCCAGTGGCTCAACAAATCATTTTCAAATGAATGTTCTGCTATTCTCTGTGTTTTCTTAAAATACCACTAAACTGTAGCTTTACTATTTAATATAGCCAGGCTGCCAGCTGTGGATCAGTTCACAGCCTGTAAGGGACTCGCACTGAATGTAAACCATGCTCTGCTTTCATCACTGAAGCCGTGCTCTCAATGCAACGGCAGCCCAGCAATGTTCTACTTCTTTCCAGTAGCAGCTTCTTCCCTAAGCACAGTTAGCGGAGCCACCAGTTAGCGGAGCTTGACCTGCACTTATTCATGCTACAGGACTCTGTCCACTTTATCTGCCATTGAAATTCTTACATACTTGAGTGTGTTCTCACAAATATTATTAAACTGTGAGTGGGAATCCTTGATTCTATTTGCAAGGACATAATTTAGTCGAGGCAACCTGATAGTATCATAGATTCAACTCATTCTGTTGTAGGAAGCAAATCCCTCCCACTGCTAATTTTTTACACCAAGCCTTATTTATCAAAACTAATTAAGCATAGCATTAAGGAACACTACAAATAGCAGCATCCATGCAAGATTTAAGAAGTAGAGAGAAAAAGAACTCAAGGCATAATTGCCACCTTTCAGGTGTGATATCTTTTTGTTCGTATTTTAGAAATTTCACCTGCTATCATACTACATCTCCAAAACTATTTCCCCTGGACCCCAGAAATAAATCAGGTACTTTTAAGCAATGAGATATTTTTAAATCTTGAGTTTTGGCCTCACTTAGCCACCCCTAACTTTGATAATCAGACCATCCCCTGGTGTTGCGGTACCTGTGAATTAGCCAGGTCTGTTCTGTGCTTTGACTTCCCATTTTTGGGAGCCAAGGCATACTTTTAATCAGCTTTCAAATGGAAGAATCTGGCTTCTCTACCAACATAAAGACTGAACATTTGAGCACTTTGGTTTCTTCCTGGTGCCTTTCTCAGCCTTTCTTGGACTCGTTGGGCTTTGAAAGAGAAAAAAGAAAAGGAAGGAAAAAAAGAAATCAGATCCCGAATAGATAGGTCAACTGTGTGTGTCCCAGCATTCATTCATTCATTCATTCATTCATTCATTCATTCATTCATTTATTTTTAGGAGGCACTAGGGATTGAATCCAGGACCTTGTACATGGGAAGCAGGCACTAACTGAGCCACACCTACTCCCCTGTTTATTTTTTAATTCATGTTTATTTTTTTGTTTTCAAAGGAGGAAAAGTATTTTAATTTAAAAACCCAATTAAAAGGACTAAACATGTCTATCAAAGTAAGTCCTTCTGCTGTGTCTCTTGCCTGGATCGATTATGAAAGTGGGCAGAAGTCATTTTTAGAAGTTTTTTATATTACTTTCATTAAGCCATAATTTACAGACTGTATAATTCACCCTATTTAGTGTACTGTTTATGAACTTTAACGAATCTATAAAGTTGTGTACCCAGCACCACAATCAAGCATGAACAAGTTCTGCCAGCCCAGAAAATTCCCTCATGCCCCTGTGTAGTCAGCCCTTCCCTCCCCCCTCAGGCCCTGTCCACCACTAATTAATATCTTTTCGGTGCTATAGTTTTAGATTTTTAGTAGAGAAAATCAAATTGCTTGACACTGCTTGACACGTGCGTGGCCCTGTGCTTGGCCCGTTCCCAGGCGGCAGGAGCTGAGAGGGAGGGTGGTCGGAGGGAGAAGGGGGGTGGGTGGGGGGTCGGGGAGGTGTGTGGTGAGGGCTGGGCAGATCAGGGAGGGCCGTGCAAGGCTTCTGAAGAAGGAATGAGAAGGTCTGCCTTGCACTGAAAGCGTGCCTCTGGCTGCTAAGCCAAAGGTGGGCTGGAGGTGGGCAAGGCACTCACAGGGGGGATGACCAGGTCATCCAGTCATGTAGGCAAGAGACTCTGGGGGCTTGCATGGCAAGAATGACAGCAGCAGAAGAGAGGGAAGGTGCTCTTGATATCTGGAAGGCAACCAGTAGAATTTGCTGATGACTTGGCTGTGGTGTGGGGAGTCAAAGGTGAGCCTCAGTTGTTTACCAGGCCTCCTTGAAGTGGGGAGGTGCCATTTCCTAAATTAGGGAAGGCAAGCTCAAGTTGGGTTTGGAGAGAAATTGGGAGTTTAGGTTTGAACATGTTAAAAGGAAGATGCCTCTTCGAAATTCCAACGGAAACGTCAAGGGGCCCATTGAGTACAGGCATCTGGAGTTCAGGGTTGAGGGCGAGAGGGAAGGCAGTGAGAGGAGTGATCACCTGTATCACCGCTGCTGGTAGGTGAGTTAGACCTCACCCCATGACGCCTTCACCAGCCAACCTCAGGGATCCGGAAAGCCTTACTATGAGAAACACTGTTCTATGTCACCCCTGGTTTAAATTTAATAAAGACAAACACCCACCCCCCTAGTGTGGTTGGACCCACTCTCCTTAAAATTCCTCGACTTCTGAACTGGGACTGTATTTGTAGTTTCTCTTTAAGCTATAAGCAGTAACCCTAAACCTTGTAGCACTGCGTTGTCCATGAAGAGGGAAAATAAATGGAAGGGCTTGCCGTGGTTCCTACCTGCACATGTGTTTGGTTGTTTCTTTTTACCTACCTTTCCATTACACATGAAATGTCGAGGTCTGAGTATCTTACCCTGCTAGTAGCTCTTCTATAGCTTGGTTCATCCATTCCATATTTATGACAAGTAATAAACTTGCTGTGAATAAATGGAGCCCACAGGTTCTCCTGCCCATGCATGAGGTTGACTCAACATATTCTTAAACAAGCCCCTAAGAATTGTTTTATGGTGATGCTGTCCAAATTGTGTTCTTGTCCTGGAAGGTCATGTTCAAAAGTTGCCCTTCACAGCTCACAAAGCCCTGGGAAGCATTTGAGCCTTAAAATAACTCCGAGAGATGAGAGTATTCATTGTGCTGACTTGATGGTTTTCAAAAGCAAGCGCTCTCTGCCCTCTTCTCTCCCCCATGTGCTCTTACATTGCATTGCCTGCTTTCTTAGGTGCAGATGACATGCTCAGCTACTGTATGTTTAAATAAAGGTGGAGAAACTTAGAAGTAAAACGGCTTGACATACATCTTAATTTTTGATTGATGTGGGTGAGATTGTACTAGTGCTGGACTAGGGAGGTGGGGAGATAGTTTGGGGGATTTTCCTGGAGACCCAGGTAAGTCCACACCTTGAAAATGACACATCCCAGAGGCTTGAGCAGGATGGACAGCTATGGCAGGTAAATGTTCTTACCTGTCAGCTAGAACCAAACCTGGAACTAAAATGATTTCAGAAGATTCAAATGATTTTATCGTAATTACTGTTCTACTCAAAATGTTCTGAGGAACTTGGCAGATCAGGTTGTAAGGCCTTTTAACTAGCATGAAGAATTTGTTTTTGTTTTCCTATCTACAGATAAGAGGACCTAAGTGTCAGCAGTTTGAGTACTTCAACTGTGACGCTTTGACAGTTGCCGAAAGGTTTCCTTGTCTATGATTTCTGTCTAAAATATCTTTAGCCTGGCGTAATGGCTTTGTCACATTCTACCTTGCATTGTAGTCAATTGTGGGTTGAGGACACTATTTTCTTGCCTACTAGAATTGAAACTTTTTTAAAGGCCTGATAATGCCTGCATCGCCTTTGCTACTTCACAGAGCCTACCTTGGGACTTGGCACAGAGAAGGAACTCAACAGACATGTAGTGAATGGACCTGAATTGGTATTGGCAACTGTTGGGCTGGATTATTCAGTGATCGATATCCAAGGGAAACATATAGTAGCGATTAGAGATGTCATCTTATGGTGTTCCTTTTTACTTTCATAGAAACCATTACTCTCCTTTATTTGATATGTTTGGTTTTACATGGATGTTATTTTGAGATATGGCTATTTACCCATGTTCCTCAACAAAACTTAGGGAAGTTAAATTGCTTTATTCTTAAAATTCAATTCCTTAACAAGAGCAATGTCTGATATTTGTAGTTGGAGTGTGGTTAAGAAATGCTCCTCTCTAGTGCTTCAAATCACTTGCAAAACTTTCTTTCTGTTTGGTGGCTGTAGATGTCTTTATTTCTGTCTATATATGCTTCTTTCTTTCCAAAAGGCAGGGCTATTCTTTACTTAAATCAGCCTTGAGGTTGGAAATAATAATACAGTGAGTATGTGTGCTTACATCTTCATAGGCACTTACCCGAAGCTTTGTTTCTTTTGTACGTGGTAGTACAGGGAAGCCCAAACACGAGTGGTTTCTCCAGAAAGATTCCGAAGGGGACACACCTTCACTTATCAACT
Source organism: Dasypus novemcinctus (assembly GCF_030445035.2). NCBI lineage: Eukaryota > Metazoa > Chordata > Mammalia > Cingulata > Dasypodidae > Dasypus > Dasypus novemcinctus. The sequence goes on along the minus strand of NC_080677.1, from coordinate 155,082,617 downwards.
GGCCTTCAAGGTATATCTCAAGTTCAAGTTCTGTGGCTTCTGTTTAGTGAACGAGTGAGTGTATCTGCTTCCCTTTCTGATTGGTCCCGCTGTCCCCAGTGTTAGCTCGCACTAACTGCCTACCCCGCTGCTGGATGACGTCAGTGCATTTGACCTTTCTGTGTTCCGGGACTGCTGGGCCGTGTTTTCTACGGGTTTGCTTTCTTCCCTCAGTGCCCTAATTCCTGCTGGGTGTTTCCCCTACTGCTCCTGTTCCTCTTTCTGGTAATCCTTTACCCCGCCTCTGGATGCCTTTCAGGCCCCATGGGGCCCGTCCTGAGGAGACTGTTACCCCCTGGTGGCTTTCCTCTTGAGTCAGACTAACCAGCTGGTATTCACGGCTCTTCATCGCTAAACCAGTAGCTCGTTTTCAACAGTTAACTTTAGGGTGCGTGGTTTTAAAAGCAGACAAAAACCCCAATCATTTCATTTTTAAGATTGGGGCAGAAAGAGGCGGAAGGAGTAAGAATGAATGAGCCACTGGAGGGACAAAGCACCCGTCTATTGAGTTTCTAACAGTCACTTTGTTCTCTGCTGAGGACAGAATTCAGATTGTCTTTGATTAGAAACTCACATTCCACAGGAGAACTTGAACCACATTTCAGTCTCCTTTTGATTAACAAAGGTTATAAATATGAAAACCTCCAAGTCTCTAGGAAAAATAACTTTTTTTCCCCCTCAACTGTACGTAACAACCACTTTTTATGTATGCCCATGATTTTTGTTTTAATGAAGTAAACTTAGATATCTTGCATCTTACTTGAAAAAACATACATATATAGGAGTTTACATCAAATGTAGCAGGGGACACTTGGCATTAAAGAGAAGCGTGTATCAGAAGTACAGTTGTTTTTGCTGATTAATCTTAAGGGAAGGTTTGCATTCCCCAAGAAATGACTTTTCCTACTCTAAAAGCATTCTTTACATTTTAAAAATTATCCCCGATCATTTATTCATTCCCAAAGTTTGAGTGGTTTCTCCTTTCTCATTATATGGTATTTCAAAAGGTAAACATGCTATTAAATGTTCAGTCTTTGCTAAGCAATAAGCCATGTGCTTTGTGAACATCACATTACATGATATCACTATTGTTTTCATTTAAAAGATAAAGCAACTAAGCCTTAAGAGGGGCAGACAAGTGACCCAAAGCCACACAGCTAGAACTGGCTGAGTCAGGATTTGAACCCCACAGCCAGGGCTTCTGACTACTTCCTTCTGTTGTAGGAGGAAAGCTCTGAAGCTTTTGAAATGGATTTCAGTTTTGCTCTCAGATATTAAATAGCTCAAGTAACAACCAGAGCCATCTCTTTTTAGATTGTTTCTTGACTAAGGGTATGACAGCAAACCCAGAAGGTCGGGAGCTGTTCAGTTCATTCATTCTTACAGCAAATATGTTTTCTCTAACATCTTCTTGGTGTGACAATTGTTAGCACTAATGATGTCCAAATTGTGAATTGTCTTATGAATGAATGAATGTAGTATGCGTTATGCGTTGCATGAAAAAGCCTGAGAGTGTTTAGTTGAGTGTTTCAAAAGAGAGAAATTTATCTTGAGCTCAATAAAAAGCATAAACAGTCTTGAATGCTCTGCTCTGACAATTCCAATAGATAATGAAATTACATCGTTTTAGTTAGTAGGTGTATGTAGGTAGGATTGGAAACTCCCGACATTCCCTAAACTGGCCTGGAACTTACCGATTCACAGCACCAGCCTCAGTTTACCCTGACACATATGGGTGATATATATGCATGAATATTTTCCATGGCTTCTGAGTATTTATTTAGTCAGAAAGAACGAGGGACCCGTATTATCCTGGAAGAGCATCTGAACCCTCTCAGCTTTTACATGAGCTAGAATTATTTCTGAATCACTCTGGCCTAAGTTTGCAAATGTGGGAACTCAATTTAAAATTGCTCATTGGGAAAGCCATAGGTTTCTGACATGAAACACCAAAAATGCTCTTTCAAAAGCTGCTCTCTCTCGAGTTGATTTCCATTCATTCGTAATCTGTGACCCACGCATGCTTTCTGCCCTTTCAGCAGTGACTGCACTTTGCAACTTAAATCCTTTTTCTTTCTTAAAGAGTTAAAGTTAGAGAAAAATTGGTGAAAGAGGAGAGTGCTCGCAGCAGCCCAGAACTTGGCTCAGAGTCCATAACTCAGAGGAGACACCAGCCAGTGCCAGTCCATTACCTGTCCTTTCAGTCAGAACACTCTGCCTTTGATAGGGTCACAAGCAAGGTGGCCAGGTCCGTGCGGCAGCCCACCCACGGCTACATCCAACCGGCAGAGCCCATCCATGCTGCCAAAATGGTGCCCGCAGATAACCCGGAAAGCGTATCTGAGCGCAGCTGGGTGGGACAAGCCGCCCAGCCTGTAATGAACCCTCCCACCCTGAAGGCTCTAGGAGGTGAGAGAAGGGACACCCCAGTTCTCCATATCTGTGAATCCCAAACAGAAGATGACTTGTCGTTAGCCGAAGCTCTCGAGAAAAGCCAGAAATCACTCTTGACTTTGGAGGATCCTGGGCTCATGAGAAGCCACGAAGAACCTTCTGGAAATGAGGTCGTTGACCAGCCCACCCCTGGCACGGTCACCGGAGAGCCTCAGGAGGAGCAAGATCAGCCCCCACACCTGTCGGAGGCACGGCCCCCGCCCCCCGAGCCGCTGGGCAGGAGTGAAGTGGTTTTGTATGTTCAGAACAAGCCCATGTCCCAAGACGCCAAGCCGGCAGGTCAGAGCAAGGACGCGCCGAGGAAGAAGCACAAGGTCCTCGCCCGCTCGCTCTCTGATTACAGCGGCCCCCTGCCGCCGCCCCAGGCCCCGACGTGCGAGGACCCCGTTTCCGGGCGTGAACCAGAGCCCCGGAGCTCCCAGGCCGAAGGGTCCCTCGGGGAAGTTGGAAGGGTGGACACCAAGGTGTCCGTCGCCCAGCTCCGAAGTGCGTTTCTGGAGTCCGTCCGTGCCAGCAAGAGACCTGAACTGTAGGTGATGTTTCACGCATCCCCGATGTGTCACTTGCACGCCTTTGGCCGAATGGCTCACTTCTCAACTCTTGTCGTGTCCCGCACTGAATCGTATTAGCTTAGCTCACCAGTGTGTGCAGGGCAGGCTCTCCGAGGAACTGGCCCCAACACTACCATTTTGCTTCTGCCTACTAATGGGGAGAGTGCGCTGGGTCGCTGGAATGCCCCACCTCCCGAGGTGCATGGTGCAGGCATGCAGACGGCGCTCGGGGTCTGTGCCTTCGCTCACCGACACGCGTAAACCTCTGCTCTGTTCTCTTTCTGTCTCCCTGTCTCCCTCCTGTGTCCTCTGCCCTCTGACTCTAAAAGCCCATCCCGGGTGGAGAGGTCGCCCAAAGGAGTTGGCTTGCCCACCGGTATGGAACCGGAGAGAGGGTCCCGGAAACCAAGACGCTATTTTTCTCCTGGTGAAAGTAGAAAAACTTCTGAGAGATTTAGAACTCAACCTATAACCTCAGCAGAACGAGAGGAATCCGATAGGTAGGCATGTTGTCTGTAGTTCCAGCGGTCTAGGAAAGCAGCCATAGCGAAAACAGGATTTTCACCACAGTGAGCGTCCTGATGTGTTTCTATAGGATGTAGGGGCTTCCGTAACTCTTCCATCTAGTCTGTGTTGATTTGGCTGATTTCAGTGTCTTTTTAAAGGATGTGGACCTTTACGGTTATCACAATATTCAGCTTTAAATTGCGTTCAGAGACAGTGCAAAGGCACTGGCTGCAATGAAAAGTAAAGCATTATTGTTCTTAGTTTAATGTTTTAAAGTATTTATGCCCCTGTTAAATTAGAATCCAAACTGAGGAGTCTTGCGATTTTACAGTGAAAATTACTAAAGAATTTTATCTTCATTTTACAAATGTCTGCCTGCCTATTGTTTTGGGGTTTATATTAAATTATCATGTCATCACATAGAAATGAAAAGGCTGGTCTGAAAATGTATCATTGGTCACGTTTAGTAAGTTGTGCTTGATCCTCATTTTCCTCCACAAGTGCAGCATTTGGCTGGGATTGTTTGCACATGCTCCACAGGGCAGCAGTAACTGTTTATTTATGTGCACAGCCAGAATCACCACCAGGATGATTTTCTTTAAGCATTTAATTGCACTCTTTATTTTTTACTTTTAACATGTTTGATTGGATCTTCTGCGCCCATAAGCTAATTTTTTTTATCATTATTTGCTAATGTCTTTCCTAGGTCTACTTCACATTCAGAAATGCCAACTGCTGAAGGCAAGTAGCCATTTTACTTTTTCTTCTTCTTTATCATCTCACCCAGACTGGATTTAAATAAGAGTTTGGCTTTTTGAGAGAGTAAGATTATGGAACTTAACAGCTTTTCACTTTTCTGCAGGTCTTTCTTTCTGTGAGCACAATAAAGCCTAGTTAAGATATTCAGATGAGCATTCCTTTATTTTTGAGAGGAATTAGAGAATAATGATGTGAACAATACAAGGAATTTGAACTGAATTTTCTTGTTACTACTGCTGCTTCACAATATAATATATAATATACTGAGAAATTATTTCCATAAGATATCTTCTTAAATCTCAATTAGTCAAATGCTCTTGTAGAAAATTACTGTCCAGACAGGGGTTTTGTTCAGTTTTGCTTTAATTGCAATGGAAATTAGTACCTGTTCACTGAATGGAAAGAATGGCCTCTACCCAAGGGGAAAATATTGCCAGTTGCTATTTTTTGTACTCCTCAACTTGTGTTCAAAGGATTTCCAGGTCAGCCTTGTGGGACACTTTGCAAAAGTTGTATTTACATCTTCTAATGATGTTCAGTTTTTATTTTGCGGCTTTTTACAGAAGAAGAGAAGGTGGATGAACGAGCCAAACTGAGTGTCTCTGCCAAGAGGCTCCTTTTCAGGGTAAGGACCCTGCGTGTCGGTCAGAACTCGCAAGCTAGAGCTGGGCCCCTGCTGCACCCACCTGGCTCGCACCCCTGCAGGCTCCAGCCTGCCCACCCGGGCTCCCGTCCTCTGCTCGGCGGCCCCTCCCCGTAGCAGAACAAAACAGAGATGTTTTGGTGCCCCCATTGCCTTTTCTCGGATTTAGAGGGATCCCACGCTGCTTCTCCTCTTAGGAAATGGAAAAGTCATTTGATGAAAAAAGCGTCCCCAAACGACGCTCCCGAAACGCGGCCGTGGAACAGCGGCTCCGCCGCCTGCAGGACAGATCCCACACCCAGCCGGTCACCACCGAGGAGGTGGTCGTGGCCGCCACGTAAGTCTCCGCTGCTGAGTTCCCTCCCTTGGCTGTCGGGGCTCCGTTTAAACAGCTGTAAGGTTTCTAAGGAGCAGCAGGCGCCAGGGAGCTGGTGCAGCCAGATGCCCAGGCAGCTGGCACTTAGTGGTTCTCCTCAGTACCATCTTTCTAAACTTGGCCAAGGACTTGCTCCCCTTTTGTATCTCCTAGAAACCCATGAACCGTTTATTTCTTTGTCTTTGCATTTTGCTTTTCAGCTCTTTTACCGTGGAAAATTTCAAACATGAAAGTAGGCAGAGGAGTATAATGAACCCCACGTGCGTGTCACCCACCTTCAGCAGCCAAATTCGGGCTCTGCTCAAATTGTTCTGCTCAAAGCCCCTCCCGCGTCCCCTGGCCCTCCTGCATTAGTGCATGCCAACCGTGTCATCCATCAATATTTCAGTACACCTCCAAAAGATAAGCGTCCTCTGTATTTGTTTTTGGAAAATCAGCAAAGCTTTAAAAAATGAATCGGAAGTCTGGTAACTTTCCAGACTCTCGGAAGTGGGTTTTGAGCAACATATTCAGGATTAATTTCCCATTTCATTCAGAGACAACTGTTGCGATCAAGTGAAAAGGTGTATTCCTTTTTTAAACTTGTTTTCATGCCTGCCTTGGACACATACACCCACACACTCCTTTGCTGAAAAACTGAAGTTCAACTCATTGTGCACCAGCATCGCAAGAGGCCTCTTGGTGAAAGCTCCCCTCTGAGCCTGCTTTTAGGTCAGCTGGCTTCACTTCCGTCCTCAGTTGTTCCTCAACTTCTTGGTGTTTTTGTGGATAAGTAAGTTCTTGTACCCATTAGGAACTCTTAGCAAATCAGTTTGTATTTTTTTTTTAAATCATTTGTAAAACAACAAGCACTAGCCATGAGGGCAAAATAGTGAAAACAGGCAAAGACTGTCACCCTGAAGGCTCAGTGACTCTAGTAGGAGGACCCTGGTTTTAAAAAGAAAATACTGAGAACAAGATTGTAAATTTACTGATTTGCTGATGGTTAATATAAGCTTGCTTGTGTATTATTTTTTTAAGCCAGAACATTTGTGCTAAAGATAAAGTCCTTTCCACGCTCTAGTCCCTTTATCTTATCTTGGGCAACCTCTCGTCTCATATTTCCTCATATTTGGAATTGCTTTTTTCAGTTCTATTGTGATTTTTTTTTTCCAAAAGTAATCAGCAAATAATTGTGTGAAAGTATTTGATTTTTCTGAACTTAAAGCACCGCTCTCCTTAATGCTTCTTTTCTTCTCTCTCCTTACGAACCTTCCTTCTTTGGCAATTGCTTTTAAAGGGAACCTATCCCTGCTGCGTGTTTCGTGGCCACCCACCCTGTAGCAGCAAGACTGCCTTGTCCTGCTCTAGCTAAGAGTACTGTGCAGCCTGCCAGGTACTGGACAGAAATAGCTGCTCAAGGTATTGAGTGCAGAGGTGCTGGGCAGCAGGTGCATCTTAAAACCTTGAATGTCATTCCAATGTTTGGCAGACAAGTCAGGGCAATGAGTTGTTCCGGGAATGCGTGGCATTTCATTGTGCCCTAATGCCAGGTACTGATGCCTCCACGAAGGCCTGTGTGAGGAGACAGTGAATGCACCTGCTTCCACCATGTGCTGGGACTGGGACCACACTAACCCACTCACCCGTTGGTTTTGTTTCTGTTTTTCGTAATGATGATCATCGCTAAAAAAAGTCATCCTTCATCTAAATTACTAGCACTTAATAAAGGTTAATCAAAAAATGGGGAGTTAACATGCATGTCAAGTCTGGTCATATCCAGTTTTTTTCAACACATGTAGACACAAATATTTGCTAAAACACGTATTTTGAATTGACAAGCAAACAATGCAGTTGTACATTAGGATTGAGAGAATAACAGTTTGTTTTGTCCGACCATGGGTGTTTTTCTATTATGTTTTAAATTATTGTGTTTCAAAATTTATGTTCTTAAAGCATGTAAACACCTCCTTTATTTTACTCCTAGGGGCTAAAATAAGATTAATAGAAGTAAAATGATGGTGCAGAATGAAGCTGATACACCCCAGAAGCAGGGAGCTCTTGGGGGGAGGTGGTTATCTTTGCTCTCCCTGATCTGAAGACTGGGTTCAGGGCTGCCTTATTGCTTTCCTCATCGTGTATCAAAAACAGAGATGCAGCCCTTTGGTTAAGGACAACGGGTGAGCTGGTGATTAACAGGGGTGAAGGTAGAACATCCTTCCTATTGAATTTGAGACTTAGATTTGCCAGAGGCAGAAAGAAGGAATTGTCTTGAAAACTTTCCAAGCTGTAGAGGGACTGTGTAAAGTGGAAACCCTCTCAGCAGCTAGAAGTTAGAGGCAGGTATAATTGCCTGAATTTTCCTTCCATTTTCAAGTCACTGGGGGTTTCAGATTTAAGTACATTTCAGAAAACTGGTAGAAACCCCTAAGTAAAAATGCAATACTGAAAGACCGAAAGAATCTTGAAAATTACATATTTTGTTTGGCAGGCGAAAATCAAAATCCCACGTTGTCAATAATGTTATCGACTGAATGATTATATTGTTTTCTAATTATTTGAAATGAAAAGACCACCTTCTGAACCTCGCATTTAAGTAATATATAATACGCCAGAGGTCTATCTCAGGACTCCTCTTCGTCTTATATATTACTGATTCTAACAGAACAGCTTCTCTCTCTAAATAAGATGTGGTATATCCAAGCATTCATCAATTCCTTAGATATTTATTTTTAAGAAATAACTCAAACCTAGACATCTGCTTTTTGTGGAATTTAATGCCAGTGTCCCAAGCCTACTCTGCTATTCACTATCTTATTTGATAACAAAATCACTGCCTACTCTTGTCCTAAATTTATGTAGGGGAAAATAAGGCCTTTTCAAAATTCAGTGACACATTTTAAAAGTGCTGATGCGTAAAATGAGCAGCGAGCTTTTGTCTGTTTTTAGGCGTTACTGACTTGTTACCCCTTTCAGGTTGCAGGCCTCTGCTCACCAAAAGGCTTTAGCTAAGGACCAGGCAAACGAGGGCAAAGAGTCGGTGGAACCGGGTGAGCCTGATTCTTCCACTCTGAGCCTAGCCGAGAAGCTGGCCTTGTTTAACAAATTGTCCCAGCCGGTCTCAAAGGCTATTTCTACCCGAAACAGAATAGATCTGAGACAGAGGAGAACAAACGCTCGCTACCAGACGCAGCCAGTCACGCTGGGAGAAGTGGAGCAGGTGGGTGCCCGGGAGCCCAATTCCAGTTTGAGGACATTCTTAAAATACAGGAGCCATAATATTACTCTTGGGTTAATGATCTAATTTAGGGGCTCTAACAGTAAACTGTGCTACCTGTAGGTGATTTGGTAATAACTTGATTACTCAGATGATCAAGCCCAGTATATTTCCTTTTTCTTGTTTTCATAATTTGCCTGCTGAAATCATCTGTACGTTTTGGAGAGAAAAAAATGGTATGCACAACCTGCTTTTCATGCAGAAAACCTGCTTCTTTTTGTTAAGGAGATGTATTATATAACTGTGTCCACAAATGGTTTCCATTAAGATGAGCAGTGAAACTGCACAAGTAGTATTTCGGTCCACATCCATCCGTAAACCAGGGTTACATGGGCAGTCTTTTCAAACCATCTTCTTCCTTTCTCACCACATGTCCCCAGGTGCAGAGTGGAAAGCTCATTCCTTTCTCACCCACTGTTAACACGTCCATATCCACCGTGGCATCGACAGTCACTCCAATGTATGCAGGGGACCTGCGGACAAAGCCACCTGTTGATGACAGTACAAGCACCACCGACTATAAGCGTCCTTCTTCAGTGGAAAACTCAGATTCTCAAATGAGAAGCATCCTGAAATCACCAGCGTGGCAGCCTTCGGTAGAGGACAGTGGGCACAGAGGAATGCTGAGAGAATTCGCAGAGCCCGAAAGCTCGAGAGTCTTGACAGATGGAGAAATTGGTGTTACCAAGTACGGGTCCTTGGAAGAAGGAGAACCAGCCTACCCCATCATTTCTAGAGTCGGGGAGGGAGAGCACCATAAGGAAACTAACTATGCAACTCCAAGGAGAGGCAGCATGGAAGTAGCTCCCGTAGCCCATCTTCATGATGAACGGAAGGAATTTTCCACTGCACAGGGGAGCCACGACTGGAAAGAGAGGCAGCCCTTCGAAGAGCAGGTGGATACAGAGAACGTCACAAGAAGAAAGTTTTCTCTAAGAGGTAAAGTATTGCTGCTCCTGCAGGTTTATAAAGCAGCTGGCTTCTGAGTCTCTGGTTGATTTGTTGCCTGAAGGTTTCATTGTTTTTAACTAAATTATAGAGACAGTTTACGGTGATTATTGACCCCAAGACCAGAGTGATTCAGACTCTGCCTCTGCCTTGTCTTCCCCCTTAATTTGACTTTTTCTGTGCATTTACCCATTTTGCACCAGTGAAAGTACCTGAAGCTCTTTCACACATCCTGATCAGCGTTTTGATCATTTTGACCCCGTTAATTCCCACAGTCGCCCTGTGACCCGTTTGTTCTGTGGGTCCTTTTATAAGGGCTCGAGGGAGCACGGGGAATAGGGACTTGAACTCAGGTCTTTGGATTCCAGACTCTTCCTCCTTTTTTTTTTTTTGCAGACTAGCAAGCTATACTGCATGGCACTTTAATCCTCTTTCCATAGTTACATAGAATGATACTCTGTAAGTTAAAATAGGGGTTTCATTGTGTGAGTATAGCGTCTCTGAGAAACAGTCGCCCCGTTTTGGGGGAGTTGTGCCTTTCCCTGGTTTAGAGCTGCAGCTAGTTTCCTGTGCTTGCACACAGGAAAAAGGCCAGTGGTCACCGAGAGTGATCCCCTGGGAAGTTTGGTTTTCTCACCAAACGTAGCATGTGCAGATCTACATAAACCCAAAGGGATTGGATAACCCGGCCTGTGTCCACGGATGAACTCCAAGTGCCTGCTGTTAGGGGGTTAATAGCTGGAGGAGTGAGTGCTGACGCTGCTCCTTTCCTTCTCAGCGGCGGAGCCCGCGGGTGACACTGGCCCAGCTGCTGGGAGGACGGCCGCTCAGACTGCAGCCCCCGGGTCCTGCAGGCTGCAGGATCCTTCAGAACAGCCACCAGAGACATACTTTAAAAATCCATGTGCCATGTTTGCGGATGGGGAGATCCAAGCACCGGCGATGGAAGGCATCCTCGATTCACCCAGCAAAACAATGTCGATTAAAGAAAGGTAATCGAGATTTCATGACCACCAACTAATCCTGTCGGGGAGGAGCTCACAACTCAGTTTTTGAAAAAGATCCAGGTTATGGGCAAAGAGCTGAAATCAGGAATTCGGCTACCTAGGGATATGCTACTGTTACTCCAGAAATCATCCAGAAAGTGGAGGTGTTTGACAGTGGACTGCTCTCACCCCAGGGCCTGGTTTGGTGACATTGATAGAATGTACCAGCTCCAGGCTCCAATGAGGAACCAATCAGAAACATACTTTCTCTTGCTTCATTTGTTTGCTGTTTCATTTTCTTTCTTACATTAAGTTCTGTGTTGGCCTGTGGCTTTTTCAGATGCATGTAGCTTCAGGTTGAATGCAAGAACTGCTTCTGACTATGTGTCTTTGTAAAATAGATGTCAAGGGAAGGAAGAGAAATTCCTACTTAGAAATCTCTGGAATTCAAATCTAAGCTTTGTTTACTTAACAGAGGATAGAATGGGTGGCTTCTCTGAGCTGCATTTAGAAATTTTACAACAGGTAATAGCTATGAAAGATGGTCTTTGAGTATCAGATAACACTGTGACCTTATTTCATTCAAGAGAGTGAGGTCGGATTGAGAGGATATACTTAAATGGGACAGGTACAGAGAAGAGGAGCAGAAGGTTTGGGGGATGTGTTTTCCTTTTTAGCCATTAGCCACAGTTGAATTGAGCAGCAAAAATGAAACAGTTGATAGGAGTCCTGGGTGGAGAAAGGGCAAGCTGATTTCCCAGGACGATTAGCAGGAAAGAGTACCACAGTCTCTTCCTTGTGGTTCTACCAATTTCTTATCAGCTCCCACCATTCAGGAGTTCTACTACTTGGTCAAGCATCAGCCCCTCTTATTTCTTTAGATACATTTCAGACTACCCAAGACTGTAGCTTAAACTCTGATGAAAACTTTTTTTTTTCCCAAGCTAAACTTTTTGAACATTATTCATAAAGATAGTAATTCTATAGAGCCTTTTTCAGCTAACAAATAAGACTGTTAAATTTTACGATTTACTGAAACCTTTACTTATTTAAAATTCACAATAAGTTAGACCTACTAGGCTAAGGAAGCAGAGGTGAAGAGGCAGAAGGTGAAAGCTAAATAAATTCTTATTTGAATCAAGTAGCCTTCTTGGCCTGATTTAGCATGAAGTCTTTCTCTGTGAAAACCTGGCTCAAAAAGGATCTGATCCCAGAGATCTGAGAATTGATGACTGGTTATGCGAGAAGGAAGATATACCGTTTAAGGGAATTAATGGTAAATAGCACATACACTAATTCTGATGTTTATACGTGAAGTACTCATGGGGTAAAATTCCAATGGGAATCACTAATATACCCCCTGCTTTCAAAGTCTTTTAAAGGAGACAGCTCATCTTTGGGTATCTTCTGTCTGTTGGAACTTGGGACTTTTGATAAAGAACTTCTGTGCCTACCCATATGCAGTAGTTCTTAATTTCCTTGCCTTTTTTTTTTTTTTTAGTGAATTTGAATTTATCTATACCTTTCTAAAAATGACTTGACTCCTACTTAAAATTCTCATTTTTGAAAATGCAAGTGACTACAAAGGCATAGCTTGATAGGTGACCTCCAAGGAATTCAAGGATGGCTGTGGGGTATCTGTGAACTGCCTGAAGGTGTGTTCACAAATGAGTGAGTTCACACATGTATCCTCTGGCAAGAGGAGTCGTAACTTAGCACAGTCTCCAAGAGACTTCTGACCCCAGCCTGTTCTGAATCATGATGGGATGGCATGCTTGGTAAATATTCAGCTATTCGGTTTAGTTTTTAAAATACACATTAGAAAAGGATGAGGGACACGTGACTAAGACACTGCCTTCGTAATGGATTGTGCTGATACCAAGTCCATTGCCAGTGACTCCTCCACTTACCTTACCAGAGCTCTGGTTTGTACAATGCTGAAAATAGCAAAACCAGGTATCTTTAACATCCATCTGTAATAGCTTCCCCTAAGTGGGGCTCTAATTGCCTCCCTTTTGTTACGACGAAATAATGATGCCGTACATTTTAAAAGTAAGACTGTGATTCATATATTGATTTAAGTTTTTCTTTTTGGGGGTGGCCTATAAAATCGTAAAACTTTTAAACCTCATTCTAACTATTTCATTTCCTCCAATGAGGAACTAAGTCCCAGGGTGGGCCAATGGCCTCAAGGGCCATTTGGTGGCTCGAGCCACCCCCCTAGGGTCTCCCTCGGGTGCCTCGTGGGGAGCTTGCTGCACCTTTGTCCTGACAGACAACCTTGAGAGAGCAGAAATTCTTGCAAGTGTCCGAAAGTTTTCACCCTCCTCCTAAATCCTTTTCCTCAATTGACATTTTCGTGGGGAGGGCTCACTCATCATCAAATTTCAGACTCCAGGAAGCAGCGCGTGGAGCCTGCAGCTGGCCTTTGTCGTGTCTTCTAGGGAGGCAGCCCTAGCGAGGGCTCTTCTGTCCTCCTGACCCTGGAGCTTGAGTCTCCCCATCAGCCGAGCTCGCCCAAGCACCCCAAACTGCCCTCGGCACTTCACAGGTGTTATCTCGTTTTCTTCTCAAGGCAGCCTTGGAAGGAGGTGATGCTATTCCTGTTTGTAGAGGAGGAAACTAAGATTTAGAAAAGCATGGTAATTATGAAATCACAGAAAATCCTCATTACGTTCCTTTTCCTGGGATATGTTTGATGCACAAGGGTGAATATCCAAAAGTCCCTTTTCTTTTGTAATCTTTTCTGACATCTAGTTTTGAACTGTAACCAGCAAAAGATTAGGATACAATCTACTTCTTTTTTCCACTGGATTAATAAAATTATTCAGTTGCATATCTGGCTGAAGGATTTGCATTTAAATTGTCCCTCTTTGCTGCAAGTTCCATGTGAACTGATTTGAAAGGTAGAGTGAATCAAATGATTTTCATGCCATACTGAGATAAAAGCTTTGTTACCCCTTAAAAAATACACTCGACTTTTAAAACAATCTCATTTCTACAACGGGGATGAAACAACCGCCTCTGAGTTTTCCTATTGGAGAAAAGACTACTGGAGAAAGAAAAAGAACCGTCTCTGACTTAGGGAAAGTGGCCGAGGATAAGGACTCAGGGGAACTTGTATAATGATGGAGAATCCGCTGCACGCCTTTGACCGGCCTGCAGAGTTCTGCCTTGGGGATGCCAAGGGGGACCCCTTTGTGTTCCCCCATCCCTCCATCCACCTTCTCCACTCCACCCAGAGGCCGCTCTAGCCAAGCTTCTCAGCGGACTCGGGTCCTCTCTTTGTCGCTGGGCCATTTCAGCCACTAGAGGGCCCCTGGGTTTGTGCAAGAAGTAGGGATAGAGGTAATAGTTTCCCGTAGTCCCCTCCTCTGTCCTCTGACTTGTCCTCCCTCGATAAGACAATAGCTCACTCCGCCAGCCCGCAAACTAGCCCAGACCAAAGCCTGCAGCAGTGCCATTCAGCCCTGGCTGAAAGCACCGCGGTCCCTGTGACTCCCTGAAATGAGGGGCAACAGCCGAAACAGAAAGACCTCCTTAAGAAGAGGGCCTGTGTTTACCTGGCACATGTCTGACCCAGCCCGACGGCTGTGGGCTAGAAGCCGTTGTTCTAATCCAAGGGTCTCTCAGAGAAGTGAAGCTGATGCAGCCATCTGGGGCCAGTATTCCCTGCTGGAAAGAGGGAGCTGTAGAAAGCGGTGTCGACATCCCCCAGGGCAGACTGGCAAGCCCAGGTTGTGGGACCCGGGCCAGACAGGGGCTGGAGGGTGAGGAGTCCATCCGCTGAAGAAGCGTGCACGTGCTGAGGCTCCCAGCTGTCAGGTCCTGCCGACAGCAGCTGGACGTGGCTAGTGTAGACAGCTTGACTTGCAGGGGCAGGAATTTGCTTCACAAGGTGGAGCAGCCATCCAGCCTGTGCCCTCCCCACCGCCGTCAGCTTGCTGAACAGCTAGTAGGACATCCAAAGAGGCAGGCATACTACTTGGAGGTTTTAGTGCATGTTATTTTAGAAGTATTCATCCTTTGGGCTCTGTGGAGTAGGTGGCCACGTGAGCTCAGCTGAAGCAGTTTCTCCCGTGATGTTTTTGGCTACCCTGTAGTCTTTGGGAGTCCCTGATGATAACCCTAACAGCACACCCAGAAACAAGATTTCAGGTTCTTGGAATGGAGGAATTCTTTGACGGCTTTGGCGGGGAGGCAATTTAAAATGCCAGAATACTATGTTGTTACTTAAACATTAGGGCAAAAATGTGTCTGGTTAATAATGAGAGAAACAAGCCATCAGCTCGAGGCTGGGAACCCCCAGGGTAACATCACATGTCCTGTGCAGTGGGATGTTGGTGAATGACATTCACAGCCTGCACTCGCTCACAGTTCTTGGCCGTTGGATGGAAATGATACATCCGAGTTCTTAGAGATGGTTGCTGTATTAGTCAGAGTTCTCTAGGGAAACAGAATCAACAGGGGATATCTGTCTGTAGTAAGAGATTTTATAAGTCTCTCATGTGACTATGGGGATGCACAAGTTGAGGTTCTGCAGGCAGGCTAAGCCAGGGGTTCTGATGAACATCCAATAAACGTCCTTGATAAAGTTTCCGGGAGACGTTGGCTGTCCAAGATGAGCTGGGAAATTCTCTCTGAATGCTGAAATCCCTTCCCCTTTTAAGGCATTCAGCTGATTGGATAAAGCATGATGGCCATCTCCCTGGTTGATGCAGATGTAATTAGTTGTCTATGCAGTAAACTCACTGATGACTGAAGTCAAGAAAAGTCCTTGTATTACAGTTAGCCCAGTGCTTGCTTGACCAAACAACTGGGCACAGTTACCTGGCTGAGTTGACACATTAGCCTAACCATCACAGTTGTGAAGCTCAGGTGAATAGAACATGATTTAAGATGCCACAATTTGTTTTCCCTAAGTCTGGTGTAGATTCCTCATGGTTGTCTCCAGGGACACCATGCAATTACTTAGATATCATCGCTACAGATATTTGGGAGCATTTTGAGAATGTCTTCCAAGACTGTAGCTTCTTATTTTCAATAAACCCTACTCATTGGGATGAATTTGATTTTTTTCTTAATTCCTTCAAATTTATTTAGAATCCAACCTGATTCAGAAAGTGGGTGGTCAAGATGAATAACTACAGGTTTGGGTCAAAGGAGAAGTAAGAGATAGAAACTGGTTTGGAGAGCACTTTGCAAGGAGAATCTCTGAGATGGGCACCGTCTTCACAAGAGGGTGAATGGGAAGTACCTCTTCATTTGGGTATAAAAGTACTGGCACATAACTTTTTAAAAGTCTCATTTATAGATACTTGGAAACCCTTGAAAACTCGACTGCAACATGAAAATTATTTCTTTTAATTATTTGATCTTATTAGATTCCTTTTTCTTGAAATAAACCAGGCTCATTCAGACTAATTGGGGAAAAGAAAAATCTTAGTCATTATGTAGCCTGGAATGCAGCTTAAAACATACAAAGCTGGTTAGATTTTGTTTTCAAGTACATAAACTAGTCCTTGGACTTGCAGAGTATTGTCAAACGTCCTCGAGTTATAGAACTTAGGACAAAGTGGAACCTCGAAGAAATGGGACCCGCCGTAGATAAGGCAGTGTTATTACCAGTTTTACAGAATGGGCAACTGAGGTCTTATCTGCTGTCACACAGCAGAAAGAGCAAGAGTTGGAAGAAAGGAAGGGGAAGGGAAAGGAAGCGTCGAGAAGGGTATAGGTCCAGAGTGGAAGCTCTTGCCTCCTTTCAGGAGTTCTCTCCTTCCTGTGTTACTTCCCATTATTGATTGAATGAATGGGGAAGTATGAAATGTAATAATGGGGAAGTATGAAATGTAATTACGTATAAATGTGTAGATCTGAATGGATTCTTAAGTACCACATATGCTTGGTGTATGACGTATTTCACCCCATCTCCAATTCAAAGGTTTCTGGAATCGTAAAATTGAGTAGAAGTGTTCCTCAGAGATCGTCCAACCTGTTCCCGCTGTGATAAACAAGGACGGGAGAACCCAGCCACGGTGCAGCAGTCACACATAACCCGGGGCTAGAGCTGATGTGCTGCTCACAGGCACACTGCCCACCGGCTGTTGCGCAGTGACGCTGTTTAAAAGACCGTGGTCCCGCAGCCTCGGCACAGAGAGGGAAAGGGCCCAGTCCTAACTTTTTTTCCCCTAACCTTTAAATTGTTCAAATATCAACTTAAATGAGTTTAATGATCACTATTCTTTTGCCTTTTTATTTTGCCCACATTTATCAGACTTAAATGCCTAAGACTTCTTCGGTCACTATGATACAGTTAGCTGAAACAGCCTCATCTAAGCCCACATAGTCTTTCACTGACTATAATATCCAAGCAGCTTTATATCAAGTCCCGCCATGGTTGAACCCAAGATTGGAGAGCAATCCCCATTCATTAGATTCTTTTTTGTATACAGCTTTTTACTGAGGGAAATTGAGTTAATAACTTTTTAAAACTGTGTTTGTAGGGTTTCTGAATAAGAAAGATATAGTGAAGAGACCAAATTTATTTAGAGAAAAAAAATCATAAACATCTTTTACCTTTATTTGAAAGGAATGATATGAAGAGATTAGTCAATGTTTTATAGCTTTGTGTTTCTACAGTACTTTCTGCAAAAAAAAAAAAAAGGCTTCCCAGATTTAGTCATTTAATGTTATTTCACCCAGTGACCAGATGGGGCCACTAGAAGACATTTTTCTCTAGGGAAGATTACTTTTCTCTCTTCCAAGTTCTCAAGGGAAAAACAGGTAGTTTCTTTGCTGGAATGATAGTGCAATCTTTTATCTGGCAAGTCAGATTTCAACTCTGCATTTCAATCAACTTTTTAGATCTTGTGGGTTGTGTTGTAAAGGAGATGTCTTAGAAAGAGACATGCTTTCTTCAGAATAAATGAAATTCCAGAAGGTTAAAATTAGGTAGCCATGGCTGTTGATGGGCAAAAGACTTCTAACTTACGTCAATCATAGTTTTGTTACAATGAGACTTTGGTGATGGACTTGTTTTGGTTGGCATCTCTCCCTTAGACTGGCGTTGTTGAAGAAGAGCGGTGAGGAAGACTGGAAAAACCGACTTAACAGAAAGCAGGAGTACAGCAAAGTGTCTCTAGGCAGTAGCCTGCATATCCAGGAAGCAGAGCAGTCGCTCAAGAAGAAGGTAATGTTTTCCATGGTAGGAAAATCGTCCTAACTAACATCATGCTTGGCAATGCAGCGAGTAGACAAGCATGCGTAATTGAACTAACGGCCACCGTGTGAAGCACCTGTGCCGCCTTGCCTTTAGGGAACACACTTAAAGCCTGTCACACGGCAGCTTACAGTGATGAATAGGTCGAGGCCTGGAATTTTATGGAACTGGTAACAGCACTGCCTACATAATGCATTAGCAAGCAAGTTCCTAAATTTTATAGTGTGCCTTTTTACATTGTTTTAAAACCTTTTTAATGAAGTCTGGCTTTCGAATGTTATTAAGTCTTTATAATGAAAAACTTGAATTCACTGCTAACAGTTTGTAAGTTGCATATAAAACACGGACTTGAATTTCATGTGATCAGATTTCAAACCTACGTATACAAAAGAAGGGCCTCCTGTGTCAGGGAACACTTGTTCATCCTTTAAAGCATGTCTCACAGTGGGTAGGTAAGCCTTTTATGGAGCCCCTTTCAAAGAACAGACAGAAACATGTTTTACAAGTTTAAATAACATTAGGTAACACGTTGTTATCTGTAGCAGCAAACATTTCATAGGCAAAAGTGTTGATGAGTTGTGAAATGACTAAGTAATAATGACCAGCTGTTGCCATTTAGCACACACTTTGAAAGCTTAGTCCGACCTGCTCTTGGAAATGTTCTAGCTGGCTGCAGGCAATGAGAGGGCCTGGAACATGGCACGGGCCAATTTCTAGCATTAACAGCCTTAAATAGAAAGAAAAATATATATAATTCCAACCAGATGATCACCTAGCCCCCTTCTAGTTATAAAAAATATTTAAGCACCTGTGGAAGAGATTAGTTATGCATGTAACTTTATGCATTTAGAAACTTATATAAAAGTGAAGTTTACCTTTAGGGCTGTGAATCAGGAGCTCTGCCACTATTTTAGTTGGTACTTCTGTGTCTTCATAGATTAAATTGGAACAGCATTTCTCAAAGGGAATTCTCCTTTTTGAGATATACAATGTCTTTAAGATAATGACTAAAGACATTTAACTCTCAGTCATTTGTAAAGTTCTCAAATATAATTGGATATTAAAAAGTATAAGTGTCAAGAATAAGATGCTGAAATGAAAGAAAGCTGGATCCTGCAAATAAGTTATCCTCATTGCCCATAAACTTTATTTAAATCAATCCTTAAATTGGTTCAAAAACAACCTCCACACATTAATATTACTTCTTTGGCAAACCTGCCACCCCATACATCATGCCGCAGGCACTGTGTCGTAAGCAGGTATCTTGTGGCACATTTTGGGACACATGGAGAAGCCCCTGCCATTCAGGAGCTGACAGTCCAGTGTGGGCAGGTGAAAATTTAAACAAAGCCAGAAAGCATACACTGCCAGATAGATTCCTTATGAATAGGGCAGTGCGATGAGAGCTCTCCCCTTTAAAAAAGTGGGGGCTCATTTTAGACGGTGAAAACCAGAAGGCTGTGCACAGAGGGTGAGATTTGAACAGCTGGAACATGGAGATGAGGTTTTTAGAAGGCAAGAGATGGGAGAAGGTTCCTGCAGTTGCCCCTGGGGTAGAAACCGGGTGAACAGAGCACAGGGGAGGTCAGCTCGATTTGGGCTGAGGGTGAAGTGCCTCTGGCTGATGCCCACGGCGGATCCCGCAGCCACGGTGGCCTCTCTCTGGCACCTCCCCCTCGGTGACCCAGTTCACTTTGGCCTTAGACAGTAAGCTCTTTGAAGTTAAAATAAGCCTATCTATTTTAGGCCTTTATAGCAGACATTGGGAAATCTCAAGTTCTGTTGAGGTGAAGCGGTTTTTAGAGGCTTCTCCTTCCCAAGGGCTGGCGGTGTATTGCGCTCACACCGTAGCTGTGCCCAGAGGTGGCTGGCAAGCTGTCTCCCACCTGCTCTGTCCTTAAGAAAGCCCCAACCGCCAAGGGGCACTTGAGAAATCGCCTGCCTGCCCGGGCGTCCCAGTGCTGCCACAGCCATCTCCAGCCGCCCAGGGGGACCCACACCAAGCAAGTGGATTGGGTCTGGCTGCATGGCGCGGCTGGAGACTGCTGACAGAGCGCTACTCAGTAAAGCAAGTGCTGGAAAATTCCATCTTTACCATAAACGGTTGAAAGGAGCTGGTTTTACACCAAGCCATCACTTAAATCAGAATCTCTGAAATCATCAAAAGGCACACACTAGTGGTGATCAAACATTTTACAGTTTGTCCTCCTCCAAGTTCTCAGGCAGGGTAAGCATAGCCGTGGGTCAAACCTGTGGAGATTTCTGGGTGGCAGGAAATAGAGACGAAACTCTGAATTCGTTGCCCATATGGAAAGCCACACGATGGAAGTCAGCTTTGCTCAATACAAATATAATGTGAACCACATATGTTATGTAAAATTTTCTAGTAGCCACATTTTCAAACAGTAAAAAAGATCAGGTGAAATTAATTTTAATTTCAAGATAGGAAAACGAACTTACAGTCTGTAATTAATGTGGACTCATGTTCGCCGTATATAGTCATTAACAAAATTCATTGGCCTTTTATTGGGGTCATTGAATGAACCAATCCTGAAGACCCCGGCATGGGGTTCTTGGCGTCCACCCCTTTGCATCCTCTTTCTTGCACTCAGACCTTTCTACGATAGCTCTACCACTGGGCAGCAGCTCAGAAGGCAGACTTCCATACAGGGTCAGTGGCAAGTATCAAGGTGAGGGGCAACTTTATTTCAGGACTTGCATGTCAGAGGCCACTCTAAAGGACACTGCATCACTGTTAGGATTGGTATTAGGCAAGTCTCTCAATCATTTTGACATTATGGTCCCCCAAGCTTAATTTTATTATTTTCCTGTGTCCAGTGCTAGAACTGGATTTCCTCAATAATATTTTCCTTGGTCCATGTGTGCTGACCAAGTCTCCTGGAGTCCACCATTCAGGGAGAGTTGGCTGGCTGTCACCTATACCTGTGTTTCCTATCCAGCAAGCTCTAGAAGGACTTTTAGCTGTATGTCCACTATGGTAGCCATGGGCCACATGTGGCTGTGGAGCACAGGAACTGTGGCTGGCCCAAACTGAGATGAGCTGTAAGTGTAAAATACACACTGGATTTCAAGGACTTGGTATGAAATAAAGAATGTTATATATTATTAATGTTTTTAAACATTTTTATTATCTTTTTTTTTTAAAGATACATAGATCACACATTAAAAAATATGAGGTTCCCATATACCCCCAGTCCCCGCTCCCCCCCACTCCTCCCACATCAACAACCTCTTTCATCGGTGTGGCACCTTCATTGCATTTGATGAATACATTTTGGAGCACTGCTATACCACGTGGATTATAAACTGTAATTTACTCTCAGTCCATTCAGTGGGTTATGGCAGGATATATAATGTCCTGCATCTGTTCCTGCACTATCATTCAGGACAACTCCAAGTCCTGCAAATACCCCAATATCACACCTCTTCTTCCCTCTCCCTAATTGATTTGATGTGGAAAAGATAATGTTTTTCAATAGACTAGATTAAATGATAATATTAAAAATTAATTTCACCTTTTACTTTTTGAAAATGTGGCTGCTAGAAATTTTAAAATTACATATGTGGCTCATATTATATTCATCTTAGGCAAAGGTGGCTTCTATTGTGTGAATTTCCATAGGGCTAATGAATTTAGAGAGTTTCATCTCTATTTCCTGTAATTATGATAATGATTTTGTTCAACTCTGGCTATAAGACAGCCTGATGTTTTACCTGTTATCTTCATACTTGGGGCCTATTTAAGAATGTCTTGAAAATCTGTCACTCTGTTGTTTCTGCTAAAAGGGTTATTCCAAAACAAAGCAAGTTTGAGGAGCTCTGGCCAGCATCGCACTTTGTGTCCTATTTTGCCAAGAAAATATGAGCAATTTTGGCCCATGAAAAGCTTTTGGAAACCAAGTTAGAGTTGTCCTTTTTATAGTGAAAGACCAGTCATGGGTCAGAAAATATGTAACATAACAGCAGTTACTTGCCTTCCAGTTTTTAGGAAATGGATTGATGATTTGAAGGTCAAGAGCACCAACTCCTTGCCCAGCTGACTTGATCACTCCCTAAGAAAAAATAGTTTAGGTTCTTTCTCCTCTATCTTGTTCTCCCTTGTCTCCTTCCTTCTCTTCTTCTCTTCTCTTCTCTTCTCTTCTCTTCTCTTCTCTTCTCTTCTCTTCTCTTCTCTTCTCTTCTCTTCTCTTCTCCCTCTTCTCTTCTCTTTTCTTTCTCTTTTTCTTGGTTTAGTCTAGACCAGTGCTAACCTCATTTAAACATTTTTGCTTCTTGGAGCATACATAATCCATCCTAAAAAGTGGTAAAGCCATTTGGCTTGTAGATTTGGCCTGGTCCACCCTGCGTGGAATGTGCACTTTTGGGCTTATCTATATAGTTAGGTTTCTTCCACAGTAATTCATTCCACCTAATGAGTGAGAGAAAAGAAATGAAGCAAAGTCTTCAAGAAGTGCCTTTCAGGAGTCTATGTTGCAGCTGAACTGCAGTTGATTCACTTTCACCAAATCAGTGCTTCACCTCCCAGCCCTGCTTCTGCTTCTATGACTTGAAGCACACTGGGTGACTCCATACCCTTTTGTTAAGATAATCATCCACATATTAGCCTTTTTCCCCGAAATCAAAATCCTTTATCGAGTTCACCATTAGAACCTTGCATCTATCTCCAAGTCCTAGATCAGTGCTTGACATGGCGCTGAGCTGCCACACTCTCAGGTCAGTGAATCGAGCTGAAGAACTAGAATGTCCCCAGAGCATGTGCCTGAGAATTCAAGGCAGGTAAATGTCACGGTCACATTCTAATTGCCTGCTGTCCTTGAAGTTCCAAATCACAACTCAGGAGAATCAAGTCAGTTTAAAGTGGGGGGGAGGGGGGGAGCGTGGGAGAGAAGCCGATGGTCCAACCTCAAATTAAAGACTATCTCCATGCTACCGGGCTGGGAGTCCACTCCATGTTTGTGCCACCTGATGTGCAAGCATGTGCATGCATCTACCCGAACCTGGACAACAGACACTTGGAAATGATTGTGACACCCTAACCAGACCCTTCTCTGCCAACACTCTGCAATGTCTCCCATTTGTTTTAACCTGTAGGAAGAAGGAGGATTTACAGATGATAGTGCCATTTCTAATCTGCTTTGGGTAAGCGTGACGCTAACACGGGTCCTCTAGGTCGTAGCCAGTCAGGCCTCGCCATCCGTAGTTCCCGCCGTCCGGAATTCCCACCATCCGGAATTCCTGCCGTCCGGAATTCCCACCATCCGTAGTTCCCGCCGTCCGGAATTCCCACCATCCGGAACTCCTGCAGTCCATAGTTCCCTTTCATGCCACCCAGTTTGGCATTCCTTCTGGAGGCAAGGAGCTCCACTTCATCCAGAGAGGAGCCCCGATCCTGACTCCTTACATGGATTCTTAAACTTGTCTAATGGGAAAACTATGAAGGGTTTAAAGAAGATGGTATTTTTTTTATAATCTTAAAACTGCCCAGGAAATTCTCGGTTCTCTGCAACCATGTATCCTCTGGAATTTGCAGTGACCTCATCATTAATTCATTTAATTACTGCACAAAGCTGACTTGGGGATATTGACTATTGCTTGTATGAGTTGATCTTAGGATTCTGGGAAAAAATACAAGACCAGGAAGGACTCTTGAAAAGAGAACTGAAATTGCAATGAGTCGATTAACATTCTGTGAGAAAAATCGTTTTTGTCTCCCCTGCCCCCACCCCACTTGGATAAATCTTTTCTCACTTCTAATCCTCTTGCTTTGCTCTCTAGGAACCTGTTTATGCTTCTACTTATTCTCCTGCTATTCCTGCTGCCCATAAATGCCTGTCTTTTGTATCTATTAATCAGGTGAGGAAAAGCCTACACACATCAAGCCTCATTGCAATTTCTGAGCCATAGGGAGGCACTTGTCTTTCGTTTGGGCAAGTTGCTCCTTTGCTGCATTTCACTGGGCGGGGTAGGGGGCTGGGTTTTTTTAATCAGTTCTCCATCTGTTTAGTCGCATCCTTGGCTCAGGCTTTTAGGTAGTCCTGATGGTTTTGAGTTACCTCATGTCCACGAAACCAGTTGACGGGAAGTGTCTGCCCCCTTTTAATCTCCAAGCTTTATTTCCTAAGTTGAGTCAGAAGCCCAAAAACTACGTGGCTATGTCGTGGCTGCAGCCCAGGCGGGATGTCGTCTTACCACGGGACGTGCTGGAGGCAGTTTGGGGTGTGGCAAGGGCAGGGGTGACGATGCATGATGTCTCTGGTAAAATGTCAGACAACAGAGTCCTGTCTGCAAGCCCCAGCCTCCCCTGCATCCATCTGGGCTCCACCCTGTTGGTGCCTAATGGGCGACAGTCTTTAAAACTGAAAATGGCAGCCGTGGTTTTTTCCCAATTCCCTGTGGATTTTCCCTGGTGTCAGAATAGCCATGCAGGATGACTGGACATGCTTGTCCCTGAATCCCGGGTCTGACAGCAACCCTCTCCCTGTATCTGAGGGACTTTTCCAGACCCTTCTCCTCCTAGGGTCTCTGTCTCCTCATTGGAACTGGGATTTTATTATGCCCATGGTGGCCTCTAACCAAAAGTCAGGAGTTTCCTGTTCCTTTGGGACCACGAATTGGCCAAACAGATCTTTGAATAAGAGGCCCAAGATTTCACGTACTAAACTGAGAGGTTGGCTAAACAGTGTATTGGGTCCTCTTCTTTGTCCTTCATATGTGGAAACTCCCATTTTCTCCTCAGCTGGCCTTTTCTGTCTCTCCACTGGGTCTGTGCCCTTGAAGTTGGCTATGTAGACGTGAGGGAGCTCAGCGCCAGTGCAGCCTGCCAGCACCCACCCCCAGGAGGGTAAAATGCTGAGCAAACTGACTGGCCCATCGCTAAGAGGAAAATGGGTTTCCGGAAAAAAAGCATTTAAATAAGACGTCAAAGGAAAAGATGTTATTGAACAGTCTTGAAGTGTATGTACTTTTTACATTAAAAAAAAAAAAACAGGTTCCACAGGCAGTTTCCATTTTGTCACTTCAAAATTAAATGCCTAGCTTTTTTCATTGCATAAAAATTCTTTATTTTTTACTGGACCATTTTTCCAGGTAAGTATTTTACGTGCCTGTTATGTAGCGATAGCTCACCAGTGTTTTCTGAGATCAAGGGACCCCTTTTCCTTCCTCAGCCCTAGAGTCCTAAGATTCAACAATGCCAAGAGCCAGCCAAGAAAACAGCAAGCAAGCTCTTTCTAAACGGCCGTTTGTCTCTTGGGCATCAACACGCATTCTCTTTTCCCTCACATACCTGTGACCTGCCCAGAATAAGAAATCTTTCTTCCCTTCCTTTCACGTTAGAAGCTGGTAGATGGTGACACGACCTGATTTGGTTGCTCGGGGGCTTAAACGTCCTTGTGGCTTTTTGCCCAGCTCTGTTCAGGTTGCCTCAAGCTTCCTGTAACTGCTGTCAGGCAGAAAATACCCTATGGAGTAGGAAAAGGTAAATTTGCTTAAGGGTGCACAAAATTCTAAAAGATGCTACCATCTTTGAGAATTTTGAAAAATGGAAAGTACTGATTTGTCACTTTATTTCTGTTACTTAACGTGTGCTCTGATAATTTCTTGCTATAATTTAGTTTGCCCAGATATGGGATAAAAGTATAAAAGCCAGATCACAATATTTTTGTTGCATAAAGCTCTCCAGTCGTGAAAGCATTTACCCTCAAATCTGTACCATTCCAAACAATATAAATTAGTTCTGCTCTCTTGTTCTATATCACATCCCTATGGCAGAAACCTTAACTGAAATCTGTGCTGTGATTTCTCAGTAAGTATGGAGAGAGGAAAGAGGGAGAGAGAGAGGTCATCAGTAACAATGTAGCAACCTGAAAACATTCTTGCAGCTTGAGGCTCTGCAGTTTCAAGCTGTGTCCTACCAAGTCTTTGCATTTAAGAGCAGATGATCCTTTCTTCCCAGCTACTTCACTACCTTCTACACACATACACTTGGTCCCTTCTCCATCCACTCTCACCACTCTCACCACCTCGTTCATGGGATTTACATCTGGAAGAGCGAAGGGGTGATGGGGTAAGGCTTCTATTCATTCTTATCCTCAACATGAGCGAAATCTGGAAAGTGTCACAGTACGTATTATTACAATACATCTTATGTCCTTGAAAAGAGGAAAGAAAAATTTAGAAGGGAAAGGTAAGAAAACAACAATGAAGTTTTAAGCTTTAAAAAAATGACAATGATATCATCATATTTGTTTCCATATTTTGAGTTCTCAGATTTAATAGCAGTGTGGGATAAAGTGTTAGATTCTTCCCAATGAATAAACTGTATATTCCATACTCTGTTATAGAGCAAGGTAAAGTCACACAGCATGAATTAGGAGGCCCAAATCCAACCCCACCATGTAGCAAAATTACGTAGCAACTTCTAGAAAAACAAAAGCTTTTACATTTAATATTGTAACTTACAGGGGAGGGAAAATATTCCTTTTTGACACAGATCTGGAAAACTTAATGGATGCTTTAAATCTTAAAAACCACTATATCTGCCCAGGACCCAGATCTCTCACGTCCATGCAAGCTCTGGGGAGATGAAACTTTTGATTCAGGGCACACCATTTTTCTGAGTCATTAACTACACCCAAGTACCACACCCTGCCTGGGAAGATGAGCTACCTCGAGCTAGTGCTCTCGGGCCCTTTGGAGAAGCAAACTTTCTTGGCACTTTGTATGTTTCTAAAAGTATTTTAAGCCAAGTTCCATATTTGTTTGATTAAAATTCATGGCTGGAACTTCATTTTCAGCGAAAACTTACTTTCCTGAATGTCGATGGAGCAATCTCATGGCTTATTTAATAAGGGTATGTAGTTCCCAGAGTTACTGGAATTAGGGACATCTCCTCCATCATGAGAGGGAAAGTAACTATATATTTTAACAAAATTCCAGACTTGGAGATGAGTTTGCCATATCAGGCAGGGCATGCCCATATACCTTTTACCAGATCCGCCAATCGTTGCCATCCACTCCCGCCCCCCTCCCCTGCCCTCCTGCCCCTTTTTCCCCTGAACCGTGTGTGATAGCTTGAAGACAACTTGCTCCTTTCCCTTTCAATACTTCAATATAGTTCCTGAAGTCAAAGATACCCACTTACATGACCACAATAGAGTTATCAAGATGAGGAAATTTAACATCCGTAGGATGTTTCCTTATCTCATCCACAGTCATATTCAAATTGTGTCCATTGCCCCCCAGTAATGTGGTTTTCAGTCCCCACCTCCACCCCATCTACAACCCAAGCCAGGATCATGCATTGCATTGCATTCTCATGCCTCTTTAGGAAAACATTTTTAGCCTTTTCTAAACTACCAAGAATGTCCAAATCCATTCTGGCTATGAGTGCCCTGTAGCAGAATCCTGGAAAAGGAAGATTCACAAACTGGACGGTGGAGAAGTTGATTCATGGCGGAAACCACATGTCAGCAGTGCAGAGCTGGGTTCACGCTTCTGGGAAGGAAGGAAAGGCCCCTTTCCTGGGTCGTGTTCCCTGCCTGCCCCCAGGTTCCATCACTCCAGGACTTGAAGAAATGGGCTGTGCAGATGTCGACTTCCTTCCGTCCTTTCCTTCCTGTTGGTCCACTGAGGGAAGCTGGTGGGCCATGGTGGATGGAAGGTGGAAGAGGAGAGGCCCTGAGCCCCTGGGGCGTAGCCCCCTCGAGTCTGCCAGAGTCCCACTGTGGAGGCCCTTAGCATCGTTCCATGTGCCCTGAGCTTGCCTGAGACATCTTATGCAAGGAGAAGCTCCTCCTGCTTGAAGAGGAGCTGCAGAAGCTGCCAGAGAAAGTTAAGGAGAGCTGGATGCACGTGCCCTGGCCAAAATGGCGTTCCTCAGGCCAGAGACGATACTGCAGTTCAAGCCAGAGAACCAACCCAGGAGGCTGTGGCCACCGGAGAGCCGGTTCCTAGGATGGTTTCGGGATGGACGGCCGGGAAGCGCTCTCTGTTGGCGTGGAGGACTTGTCCTCCCATCCCCCTGCTCGGCATTACCTTCCACGACCGGCCCTGGCCCCTGCTCGCTGGCCCCAGCCCAGCCAGGAGAGGGGCTGTGTGGTCAGAGGAGGGAGGGTAAGCCCTGTCCTGCCACCATTTTAGGACTTCCTGCCCGGTCTCCCCCACCGTCCTCCTCGCTTCCTCCCAGCCTCGTTTCTGTTCCTCAGGCCACGCTCGATTCCTCCAGCCCAGGCCTGGAGCCCCTTCCTCTGCCTCCATTCTCACTTCTCATCCCTTCCTCGGCCCAGCCCACCTCACCCTCCCCCCTGTCCCTCTCATCACAGCGTGGTTCTGCTCCTTGCCCTAACTAGCTGCCGTGTCCCCAACCCCAGGCTGAAGGCTTTGGCTTACAATTGAAGAGACCACTCTCTCCAGAACCCCCTTAGGGACTTCTGAAAGTGTTTTTAGGTAGAAGCTATTCTAGAAGGACACTGTGTCTGCAGCAGAATTCCCTTCTGTGGGCTGCCCCGGCTCCCGCCTGCCCATGTGACACTTGCCATAGAAGAGCTTGCAGAGTCCTAGAAAACCATCTTAGGGTGGGTTTCCTGCTAACCAGTTTTCTCCCTACTGAGTGTAGAGGATGAAACCATTCACCTGGACTGGGAGCGGTGTGAGCGCAGGTGGATAACTTTCCCGATCAGCTGATTTAACCAGATAGGTAGATGGAGCAACTCTAAAGCTCTGTGAAGGTCATGGCTTAAAACAACGGCTGCATTTTTGTTTATTTTTGCAAAGTCTCATTTTGTGTTCCAGTGTGTCAAACAAATGAGTGAAAAAGCAAAGTTTTAACCTAAAGTAGATTCACTATCACCCATGGCAATCCCTAATCCAAGTCGGAAAGCGTAAGGAAGCCAAGCCATTGCAGAGGCCAGTTAAGGTAGAAAGTTTCTGGAGCTTTCCAGAACACGTGTTACTCCTCTTTATTCGCCTGCTTTTAAGCCCATGCACCACGACAAGCTGAAGTTCATGTCTGCCATGTCTCTCTCCCGTTCTCTCCTTTGTCCGTTTTCTAAGCAGTGGGTCGCGGAGAGTCGAGAGAGCCAGATGACTATCGAAGAGCGGAAGCAGCTCATCACGGTCAGGGAGGAGGCCTGGAAGAGCAGGGGCAAGGGGGCGGCCAACGACTCCACCCAGTTCACTGTGGCAGGCAGGATGGTGAAGAAAGGTCAGTGCGCGCCTGCACTCGTGTGCCGTGGGCTCACACCCGTGCATTCGTGTGCCATGTACACACGTGTGTGTGCATTCGTGCGCCGTGTGTCCACGTGCATTTGTGTGCCCTGTGCGCACGCGCGTGCATGCATTTTCGTGCCATGTGCCCACGTGCATTCTTGTGCCCATGTGTGTTTGTGTGCCCGTGCCGTGGGGGTGGGGTGTGATTGCTCGATTACAAAAGACAAGCTCTGGCCCTTTTTAGCTTTCACTTTACTGAAGCTCTCTCAGTGCTTTGGGGGGAGGTTCTGTGAGCTGTCCCTACTGAAAACGCTTTCTTTATGAAAAACCAATGTCATTTTTGATCTAAGAAGCATATTCACTATTTCAGATATTACCTGTTTTGAAATTGAACTCAGGTGTCGAAAGCAACTGCAAATCAACTAACAAATCTAAGTCCTTTCCCATAATGACTTTCAACTTGTTTCCATTTTCTTGGAATCTGGCAACTAGTTAGCCCAAATAAGCCTTTCTCAATACAGGAGTTTATCTCCTCTCCCCCTCAGGTTGATTCCAAGGTCCCCTTCCATCCAGCCAGGTTTCCATGGTTACAAAGCCCAATTTCCAGATATATTTTAACTAGCCTTCTAAAAGATGTATCCACTTCCAAGAAGGAGGAATTTCTCCGCAGAAAGTCATTTTTCTGCAGCTGATGTCTCTTGGAACTGTTTTGAAGCCTCTCCCAAGATGTATGAATGGGAATGACATTTCCTGTGGTTAGAAAAGTCATCACAGAGCTTTGAGGCTCCATGCGAGTGTCTGGAACCTCCTGTCGGGCTTTTTTTCTATCCTGTACTGAATGGTTAAGATTCAGGGTCCCTTTGTCACCTGTATGCACCTACCTTCATATGCTAAGCTATTATACTCAAGCAAGTTTCCTAACTTCCTGGTAAAAGCATTCACATTCAATTCAAGTTAGCTCATATTGCTGTAAGTTACAGGTTTACCTTCCCTTGTTCTCAAAGCCTGTAGGGACCCTCACTTTTGTAAAGCGTGTCTAACTCTGTGCAGGTGCATAATAAACATTTGCAGAAGGGAGGGGAGAACCTTGGATTTCAATTAACTCAAATCTGGTGGAAGAATCCTTCCTAGCAAATCTATTCTCTCCTAATCTTGGACTTGTCAAAGGATGATGGAAGATAGATCACGCTCATAGAATGGGTGACATTTGCCTGTTTTCATCATCAGACTCACAGAACTGTGTATAATCATATTAAACTATTTCCCCATTAGTCCCATCCCTGTTGGAACAAAAGGCAGAACCTTTGGCCCAGAAAACGTATGTAGACCTGGAGCCGAGATCATGAAGCAGAGCTGAAATCTTCTCTCTTCCAGCCTGAACTTTTATCCTGCTGACTTTCTATGTTGGTTTCTCTTCTCTTCTCCCATCTTACAAATCATAATTTATTTGTACGCAAGCCCCGCTACCCAACACCATTGCACCTTCCACAGTGAGGTCAGAGATGCTAGAGTAGCACCTGACATGCCCCAGTTCTGGCTGCATCAGGGGCTCAGGTGACCCCGTCATTTCTCTTATGCAGATTTGGAGAACAAGGTAAGAGTAGTCCTGAATAAATTGGGCATCTTTATTTAATAGGTGGTATATAGCATGTCCAGGAAGAAATTCTCTTGGACATCTGCTTTTTTTTATCCCCCCCCCCCCGTGACTTTTTTGCATGCTCTGTGTCCATTTCACCGAACATTCTTCTGTCTATATTTATTTATTTTTCCCTCCCTCCTTGCAGCTTGCTTGCTGTCTGCTCTCTGTGTTCATTCGCTGCTGGCTCTTTTATATTCTTGCTTGTTTCCCTTCTTTTGTTGTGTCACCTTTGCTTAGTCAGTTCTCCATGGCATCTGCCGGCCAGGCGGCGCTCCATGGTGTCTGCAGGCCAGGTGGCACTCCACAGCGTGCAGGTGAGCCTGCCTTCACAAGGAGGCCCTGGAATGTGAACCCAGGGCCTCCCATATGGTAAACGGGAGCCCAACTGATAGAGCCACAGCCGCTTCCCTGGACATCTGCTTTTTGATGAGTCTTTTTTCATTTCAGATTTTTTAAAAATTTCAGGACTTTGAGGGTTTATGGAAATATCATGTGTGAAATACAAGGTCCCCACATACCATCCTTTTTTATAATAGTTTTTTAAAATTTTATTTATTTTTTTCCTTATTAGAAAAATTGTGGGTTTAGAGAAAAATCAAGCATAAAATACAGAATTCCCCTATACAAGCCCACCACTAACACCTTGCATTGATGTGGAACATTTGTTACAAATGATGACAGCACATTTTTATAATTGTACTATATTTTTTAAAGGTTTATTGATTTGTTTCTCTCCACCCCCATTGTCTGTGCTTGCTGTCTGTTCTTTGTGCTTTCTGTGTCTGCTCATCTTCTTTTTTTTAGGAGGCACTGGGAACCAAACCCAGGACCTCACATGCAGGAGGGAGGTGCCCAGTCATTTGAGGCACCTCAGCTCCCTGCTTATTGTATTTCTCATTGTATTTCCTTGTTGTGTCTCCTCATTGTGCCCATCACATCAGCTTGCTGTCCTGCTCGTCTTCTTTAGGAGGCACTGGGAACCAAACCCGGGACATCCCCCCCTCCCATGTGGTAGGCAGGCAACCAACTACTTGAGTCACATCTGCTTCCTGTTTATAATTGAACTATTATTTAAAATCCATGGTGGAACTTAGGGTTTCCTGTTCACATACTGTAGTTCCATGGATATTTAAAAAAAATTTTTCTGCTACAATCTAACATTTTTTCTGATACAATCTAACATTTCCCTTTTTAACTATATTCATTTATATATATCAGCACTGTTAATTGCATTCACAGTGTTGTGCTACCATCTCTACCATCCATTCCCAAAGCATTTCCATCATTCCAAACAGGAACCTGTGCATTTAAGCCTTAGCTTCCCATTCCCTATCCCCACCCCGTCCCCTGGTAACCTATATTCTAGATACTGACTCCAGGAGTTTGCTTATTCTAGTGTTTCAAATCAGTGAGATCGTACAATATTTGTCCTTTTGTTTCTGGCTTATTTCGGTCAACATGATGTTTTCAAGTTTCATCTATGTTGTCACATGTATCAGGACTTCACTTCTTTTCATGGTTGAATAATAGTCCATTGTATGTATAGATCACATTATATTAATATTTATTTAATCGACAGTTGATGCACACTTGGGTTGCTTCCATCTTTTGGCAATTGTGAATTATGCCTCTATGAATATCAGTATGCAAATATCTGTTCAAGCCCCTGCTTTTGATTCTTTTGGGTAAATACCTAGTTGTGGGATTGTTGGGTCATATGGAGTTCTATACTTAGCATTCTGAGAAACTGCCAAACTGTCTTCCAGAGCAGCTGCACCATTTTACATTCTTACCAATAATGAATGAATCTTCCTATTTCTCCACATCCTTTCCAACATTTGTTATATTCTGAGTTTTTTTTTTTAATAGCAGCCTTTCTAATGGGTGTGAAATGCTATCTAAGTATTTTTTCTTTGGTTGCTTGTGTTTTGGGTTTAAAGTTGTATTAGTCAGCCAAAGGGGTGCTGCTACAAAATACCAGAAATTGGTTGGTTTTTATGAAGGGTCTTTATTTGGGGTAGGAGCTTACAGATACCAGGCCATAAAGCATAAGTTACTTCCCTCACCAAAGTCTATTGGAGCAAGATGGCAGCCAACGTCTGCAAGAGTTCAGGCTTCCTGGGTTCCTACATTCCTGGGGCTTGCTTTTCTCTGGGTTCAAGGTTCCTTTCTTCCTGGGGATGGCTTCTCTTTTGTCTGTGAGCTGACTTCCCAGGGCTCCAGCTTAAGTCTTTAGCATCAAACTCCAACATCAGAAACCCTCACATCAAAAGCTCCAACTCTGTCCTTTGCCATGCCTTTCATCTGTGAGTCTCTACCCACCAAGGGGTGGGGACTGGGTGGGGACTCCATGCCCTGATAACTCAGTCATGCCCAGGTACAGATCAGATTACATACACAATCCAATATTTCTTTTTGGAATTCATCACTTGTATCAAACTGCTACAAAAGTCTAAGAAATCATTGCCTAACACAAGCTCCTGAAGATGCTTCCCTACATTTTCTTCCAGGAGTTTGAAAGTTCTAGCTCTTATGTTTATGTCTTTGATTCATTTTGAATTGGTTTTTGTATATGGTGTGAGGTGGGGGCCCTCCTATTTTTTTTTTCCCAAATGGAGATCCAGTTTTCCCAGCACCATTTGTTGAGGAAACTGTTCTTTCCCAATTGAGTGGTCTTTACCGCCTTGTCAAAAATCAGTTGACTGTAAATGTGAGGGTTAATTTCTGAGCTCTCAATTCTGTTCCATTGGTCTATATGCCTGTCCTTGTGCCAGTACCATGCTGTTTTGATTACTGTAGCTTTGTAAAAATTTTAGGATCAGGAAGTGTGAGTCATCCAGCTTCAGTCTCCTTTTCCCAGATGGCTCTAGCTATTTGAGGCCCCTTACCCTTCCATATAAATTTAATGATTGTTTTTTTCATTTTTGCAAATAAGGTTGTTAGAATTTTGATTGGGGTAGCATTGAATCTATAAATTATTTTGGGGAGTATTAACATCTTAATGATTTTTAGTCTTCCAATTCATAAACACAGCACATCCTTATATTTATTTAGATCTTCTTTAATTTCTTTTAACAACATTTTGTAGTTTTCTGTAAGTCCTTTACATCCTTGGTTAGATTTAGTCCTATGTAGGGAGTAGAGGTGGCTCAAGTGATTTAGTCCTATATATTTGATTCTTTTAGTTGCTATTCTGAGTGGAATATTTCATTGATCTTTTCTTCTGATTGTTCATTGCTTGTGTATAGAAGCACTAATACTTTGGTGTGTTGATCTTGTAATAATTCATTTATTATCTCTAGGAGTTTTGTTGTGGATTTTTGAGGATTTTCTGTATTATGATCATATCATCCACAAATAGAGAAATTTGACTTCTTCCTTTGTAATTTGGGTTTCTTGTATTTCTTTTTCTTTCCTAATTGCTCTGGCAAGAACTTCCAGTACAATGCTAAATAACAGTGGTGACAATGGACATCCTTGTATTGTTCCTCAGTCTTTCACCATTAAGTAAGATATTAGCTGTGGGATTTTTCATAAATGCCCTTTATTATGTTGAGAAAGTTCCTTCTATTCCTAGTTTTCTGATCTTTTATCATGAATGGATGTTGGGTTTTGTCAAACGCTTTTCTGCATCAATTGAGATGATCATGTGATTTTTTTTCCCTTCATTTTGTTAATGTAGTCTATTACATTAATTGGTTTTCTTATGTTGGACCAACTTTGCATACCAGGGATAAATCCCACTTGATCATGGTGTATAATTCTTTTACTGTGCTGTTGGGTTCAATTTGCTAATATTTTCTTGAGGATTTTTGCATCTATAGTCATAAGAGATATTGGTCTGTAGTTTTCTTTTCTTGTCGTATCTTTATCCAGCTTTGGTGTGAAAGTGATGTTGGCCTCATAAAATGAGTTAAGGAGAGTTCCCTCCTTGTATTAGTCAGCCAAAGAGGTGCTGATACCAGAAATTGGTTGGTTTTTGTAAAGGGTATTTATTTGGGGTAGGAGCTTACAGATACTAGGCCATAAAGCATAAGTTACTTCCCTCACCAAAATCTATTTTCATATGTTGGAGCAAGATGGCTGCTGACGTCTGCGAGGGTTGAGGCTTCCTGGGTTCCTCCCTTCCAGGGTCTTGCTTCTTTCTGGGCTCAGGTCCTCTGGTTTCTCCACAAGGTCAGCTGTAGACTATGAAGCTCTCTAGACTTTGCCTCTCTCCACAAGGTCAGCTGTAGACTATGAAGCTCTCTAGACTTTGCCTCTCTCCACAAGGACAGCTGTAGACTATGAAGCTCTCTAGGCTTTGCCTCTTTCCACAAGGTCAGCTGTAGACTATCCAGCAAATGACTCTGTCTCTCTCCCTGGTGTTTCTGCCCAGTCTAAAGAACTGTCTCTATTCCTCTTTGTTCTTTTCCTCGCTCCAGTTTAAGGCTTCAGCATCAAACTCCGACATCAAAAACCCAACATTAAGAACCCTCAACTCTGTCCTTTGCCATGCCTTTTATCTGTGAGTCCCCACCCCTTGGTGGGGACTCGGGGACTTGGTGAGGATTCAAGGCCCTAATGACATGGCCCAATCAAAGCCTTAATCATAACTCAATCATGCCCACATACAGACCAGATTACAAACATAATCCAAAAACTATTTTTGGAGTTCACAACCATAGCAAACTGCTGCACTCCCCTTCAATTTTTTGGAAGAGTTTGAGCAGAATTGGAAATAATTCTTCTTGGAATGTTTGGTAGAATTCCCCTATGAAGCCTCTGGTCCTGGGCTTTTCTTTGTTGGGAGGTTTTTTATTACTG
Organism: Dasypus novemcinctus; assembly: GCF_030445035.2. Taxonomy (NCBI): domain Eukaryota; kingdom Metazoa; phylum Chordata; class Mammalia; order Cingulata; family Dasypodidae; genus Dasypus; species Dasypus novemcinctus. The sequence goes on along the minus strand of NC_080677.1, from coordinate 155,047,205 downwards.
ATTCAAGCTTTTTACTAGACATTGGTGTGTTGAGTTTGTGTGTTTCTAAGAATTTGTCCATTTAATCCAGGTTATCAAATTTATTGGCCTACAGTTGTTCATAGTATCTACTTATAGTCCTTTCTGTTTCAGCAGGGTTGGTAGTAATGTTCCCCTTTTCATGTCTAATTTTTGTTATTTGTATCCTTTCTTTTCAGTCTAGCTAAAGGTTTGGTAATTTCGTTCATCTTTTCAAAGAAGAACTTTGGTTTTGTTGATTCTCACTATTTTATTGTTTGTTTCTGTTTCTTTTATCTCTGCTCTAATCTTTGTTATTTCCTCCCTTCTGCTTGCTTTAAGGTTAGTTTGTTCTTCTTTTTCTATTTCTTCCAGTTAGGTCTCTAATTTGAGAACTTTCTTATTTTTTTAATATAAACATTTAGAGCTATAAATTTCCCTCTCAGCGTGGCCTTTGCAGCATCCCATAAGTTTTGTTATATGTTCATTTTCATTCACCTCAAGTTTTCCCAATTTTGCTTCTGATTTTCTCTTTAACCCATTGGTTGTTTAAGAGTATATTACTCCTCAGGATAGAGGAATAAAATATTGATTAGAATGGACTTACTATATATATTCTACTATATATATTCTACTATAGAATTATTGTGACTCTAGCAATGGAAGAAATTGTATCACTGATGTGGAAACAGTGGCCATGGGAGTTGCTGAAGGCAGGGAGTGGGATATGGGGGCATTTTCAGGACTAGGAGTTGTCCTGAATGAAATTGCTGGGACAGATGCAGAACATTATAAATCCTGCCATAACCCACTGAATGGACTGGGAGAGAGTGTAAACTACAATGTAAACTATAATGCATGCTGCGTAACAATGTTCCAAAATGTATTTCTCAAATGCAATGAATGTGCCACACTGATGAAATAAGTTGTTGATGTGGGAGGAGTTGGGGGTATGGTGGGGAGTGGGTTATATGGGAACCTCTTATATTTTTTATTGTAACATTTTGTGCTATCTATGTATCTTTTTAAAAAATTATTTTAAAAAGTATGTTGCTTAATTTCCACGTATTTGTGGGTTTTCCTTTTCTCCTTCTGTTAATGATTTTTATCTTCATTCCATTGTGGTAAGAGAATATACAATGTATGTTTTCAATATTTTATTAATTTTTTAAGTATATTGATTTTTTTTTTTAAAGAAGCTTTAGATTACATAAATGTTACATAAAAATATAGGGGATTCCCACATTCCCCAACTCCTTCCACTCACACAGTTTCCCACATTAACGACATCTTTCATTAGTGTGGTACATTTATTACAGTTGATGACCACATATTAAAGCATTGCTACTAACCATGGACTATAGTTTACATCATAGTTTGCACTCTGTACAATTTTATTGATTATGACAAAATGTGTAATGGCCTGTATCCATCATTACAATGTCATGCAGGACAAGTCTAATGTCCCGAAAATGTCCATGTCAGCTGCAGGCACTCCCTGTTCCTTGGGATGGGTGTTGTCCATCATCATCTTTTGACCCAAAACATAGTCTATCCTGGAGCACCTTGCATGTGCACTTGAGAAGGTCATGTATTCTGTTTTCATTGGTTGCAGAGTTCTAGATATGTCTCTTAGGTCTAGATGGTTCGTTCAAGTCCTATACTTCTTTATTGATCTGTGTCTAATTTGTCCTGTGTTATTGAGAATAGTGTGTTAAAGTCTCCTACTGCTAATATAGAATTGTCTATTTCTTTCTTCAAATCTGTCAGTATTTGCTTCTTATATTTTGGGACTCTGCTGTTGGGTACATATATTGTCCCTTTTATCAGTAAGTAATGTCCATCTTTGACCCTCATAATGGTTTCTTACTTAAAGTCTATTTTATCTGGTATTAGTATGATCACCCAGCTATCTTTTGCATGGTATGTTTTTTTCCATCCTTTCACCCTCAGCCTACTTGTATCTTTGACTTTAAGGTGAGTTTCTAGCAGACAGCATATAGTTGGGTCATGCTTTTTTATCTATTCTGCTGATCTCTGCCTTTTGATGGAGAGTTTAATACATTTACATTTAAAGTCACTATGATAATACAGGTCTTTATTCTGCCTTTTCACTTTTTAGCCTTTGTAAATCTTATTCCTTTTTTGGCCCTCACTCCTTATAAAGACTACTTTCATATTTATATGCTTTCTTGTACCATATTAAGTGCCTTCTCATTTCTATCTGGATATACTTTTCATCTGTTTTTCTTGTGGTTTCCATAGGGTTAAAAGTTAACATACTGAATACGTAACAGTTATATTTGGTGCTTAACTCCAGTAGCATGCACAGATCCTTTTGCTGCACACCTCTCTCCCCCCACCATTTTTTGTACTTATCACTTATATCTTTGCACATTGTATATCCAAAACCTTAGACTTACTGTTACTTTTTATGCATTTGTATTCTAGCATCATAATTTAGCAGCCTCTTCCGCCCGCTCTTCCCTGAACTTTCAAAATAGTTGTTTCAGATTTTTCCTGCTTGTTTAATAGTTTGTATTAGAAGTACTGAGTCCTAGAGCTCCCTACTCCACCATCTTCCCTGGAAGTTCGCCAGAAACCATGGGCAGCTGCTTTTTCTGTGTGGACAAAACTGTATCCTTTTGTTCTGGTATTTGTCACCACCAGCTGTTTCATTTGAGTCACAAGATTTTTCTGATTCACAGGGCAAGGACTTCCAATTTCATTTGCTGCAGAATAAAATAACCCCCTTGCTGTAGCCTACAGAGGCAGGACCACCCACTCATCAGGGATCAGTGGCACAATTCTGCCACCCTACCTCACCATGAATCAGTGCACACCAGATAGCACCCTGATTTTCATTCTCTCACCTCAGAAAACCCTCCTTCTCCCCTAGCCTTGTTTGGGCCTGCTCCCTTTTTAACAGGGAGCTTGCTTGCTTCCACCTAGCAATTAGTATTCTAGGCATTCTAGGATTGTCCTGGAGGAAGAGTGCTCAAAGCACATCTCTGAATGAGAGGTGTTAGAATGTCCCCAAAGAGATGAGGTGCCTGGTATTGGAGAATTAATTACCAAGAGGTATGGGGTGAGGGTTCATGTTGTTTTAATATTTTGTAATTTAAATCTGTATGCCCTCACCCAGTACCAAACAATCCTCCTCTCTAGCCTAAAAAGGGCTGTCCCCTCCCGCCTGGAGAGCTGAGTGCTCAGCAGGGGAGACAGGGCATGGGGATATGGCCCCACCCTCCCACAGGACCAAGGAAAGGATGTTGCTGGTTGCTTTGGAATCAGACCTCTGAGTCTGCTATTTATTGACTTCAAAGTTAATTATCTCCATGCTAATGAGTTCTTCCTTGTCTCCTACGCATCCTTGTAATAGGTAATGATTCACTGCCCCAGCCTGAGATAAACCTAGTGCACCAAATTTTACTTATCTTTATAGTCCTTCCAGAAAGTTTCCTTTCTCACTTTGCAGGTCTGGTAATTGAAATAATTACATATACGTTTTTTAATTGTATTGACACCATCGAGCAATTATATGTATACATTGAGTACTTCTAAAATTTTACCAAAAACTTAAATTTTTAACCACATTTCAGTATTTTTCCTTTAAACTTTTGGCTTTAATAAATGCCTGTCCAGCTGACAGGAGGAAGGAGCAGAGTAATCCATTCATTTATTTTCCTTGCAAGCAATAGTGATTTATATATTCACCAGTCTACCAATGTTATTCTTTCAGGGATGCTTAAAGAATCAGTGTCATCTGAGGGGTTCACATTTATTACAAATAAATACGAAGAACATTAACAGGCCGTTTTGTTCTTTTTACATGCACTGTTAACTTCCCTTTCCAACACCTTCTATTTATGTTAGCAAAAACTGCTCATCTCTCTCTTTTTTAAGGTTTCTTGGTCCAACTGGATACCTTCTCCCTGCTAAAACTCCCTCCTTTCCCCTTCACACAAGCTTTGAAAGAGCCCCCACTCTCCTTCTTCAAAAATGAGTGAAAAGCATTTCACCAATTCACAGCCACCCTGGGACATTGCAATACTTCAGCCCTCCAACAACCTCAAGTCTCTTTCTTCTAGAAGGTCAGCACTCTTTGGGTTATTGCTCAGTGCACGCACCCTGAGTGATGCCCCAAGGCCAGACTGTCCCTCCCTCACTTCAGTGCTGGAATCACTTGCCTACTGGTAGGACACAACTCATTCTCTACTTCCTCTGAGGGAGGTGGTACAAATGTGCCTTCTCCTCAACTACCCCTTGCCTAAAACTCACAATCCCATTAGGGCAAGTACATCCTGATTGCCTCGTGCAGTGCCTTACTCATTTACATGTCTGTGGACCTGGTTTCCCACCTCTTCATTGTTCATTGTTGAAGGTCAACAACCACAGCCCATAGAAATAAGAAAACCCTTGCCTAATTTGCACCTGTCTTACACAGCCATGCTTCCTGCAACAGGTGTGTGGGTGTCATGTGCATGTGTCTGAGTATGTATATGTGTGTGTGAGCTTGTATCAACTCTGTACCTTGTGAAATCTACACTGGGGTAATGGAGATCCTTCAGAGTTCTGGGAATTTTTGGAAATGATACTGAGCTGCTAAATATTTCCTTTGTCTGCCTGCAGGTTTGGCCTCACCTACTGCCATAACTCCAGTAGCTTCCCCAGTTTGCAATAAAACAAGGGGCACCACCCCAGTTTCCAAACCGCTGGAAGGTAAGTCATTGAGGCACCCCATATACCAATGGCTCTATGATCAGAAGAAGTCTTAAGGGTGCTCTCTCATTGATGCTTTCTGCTTGCTCAGATATCGAAGCCAAACCAGACATGCAGTTAGAATCTGACCTGAAGCTGGACCGGCTGGAAACCTTCCTAAGAAGACTGAATAACAAAGGTGCATCACAGAAGCCAGAAGAAAAGCTTTGGGTTATATGCTTCGAGCACACTGTGGTTCTTATTTTCAATAAGTAGCTAAGGAAGACTTAAAAACCTGCTCCTCTTTCAAAATCTCCAAACCCCAATTCTGATCACTTTTTCTCCTCAGCTGAATTGTCTGCTTTTCTTCTATCCTGTCTTCACTGGTTCATATTTTAAGCATTATCTTTGTTACCTTTCAAAAATGAAGTTGCTGGTCAAGACTGAATTGTAGGCTCTGATTGACTTGATAATGTGCTAAATTTGGGGACCCCGAATTATACATTTGTTCTTGTATCTAAACCCTTAGGATAGCATCCAATCAGAATAGTTAACTCAGTAATTTTGTTTTTCACACCAAAGCCAGATCAGTATACATATATAAATTTGACATCATCTTGGGCCCCTGATGAACTTTAAATTGTGTCTGTCAATTTCCAATAAGGTAAAAGCTGATATTGTTTCCAATAATGACGTATGATTTCTTAAAGAAAGTTCTAGTAAATAAATATTCAAACGCAAAGTCAGTGAAGTACACAGAATTTTTTAAATGTGTAGAAACAGTCTCTTAATAAAAATGTCCAGTACTTGAAACTTAACCAGTCCTAGGAGCTGCGAGCCCCTCCTTTTGACGGTGACTCCTAGTAAGTTGAAAGTAAATCACACAAACAGCTACTTTCAAACAGAAATATAAAGGTATAATAACTAAACTGCCAGGCAAGGAATGCAAACAATCAGAAGTTTATTACATACATGTGACAGTAATCTAGCCCAGGGGTCAACAGTCTATGACCCAGAGGCCAGAGACAACCTCCACCTGTTTTTGTAAATAAAGTTTTATTCGAACACAGTCATACCCCTTTGTTTCTATATCATGGGTTTGCTTTGGTGCCACAACAGCAGAGTCGAGTAGTCACAAGAGGTCGTATGGCCTCCATGCAAAGCCTAAAATCTTTACTACTTGGCCTTTTGCAAAAAAAAGTCTGCTAATCCCTGATCTAGACTGAGACTGAGGCTGGTTCTACCCCCAGTAGGAACAGGAACGAGTTAGGAAAAGCGTGCCTCGTAGACCTGTGTGCAGGCCAGCCTCGCTCTCCTGCCCTCTTCCCGTGGGAGCTTTGTTGGGGTCCTTAGGTGAGATGGCAGGTGAAGCCGAGGAGGCACCTGCCAGGCCCTGTGCCTCAGTGTCAGGTTGTCCTTGCTCCTGGAACTTAGGGGGATAAGTACCTTTTTAAATGTTGCAGGGCGGAGTTGGAGTCATGTTTTCATACACGACTTCTGTTTCCTTGTTTGCTGCTAGTTGGTGGGGCGCACGACACCGTGCTCACTGTCACGGGCAAGTCTGTCAAGGAAGTGATGAAGTTGGATGATGACGAAACCTTTGCCAAATTCTACCGCAGCATGGATTATACCGCGCCGAGAAGTCCTGTGGAGCTGGACGAAGACTTCGATGCTATTTTCGACCCGTACGCACCCAAGTGAGTTATCTCCCCGGCTCTCTCTCCCTACTGCTCGGAACGGCTTCCTTGCTTGGCTTCCGCCCCGCATTTTTGTAAGGCTCTTCTCCCGCTCAGTCATCGTCTGCAGCAGAACTCTGGCTACGGCCGCTTTATTATTCCCTGGAGCAGAAGTGACATCCTGGGCGGTAGATGAAACATGTGTGCCTGGAACACCTGGGCACCCAGGCAAAAAGCCCCCAGTGCCCGGCCTCTGCCACAGGTGTTTGTCCGTCAAAAGAGCACAGAGTTTTTCACATGACTTGAATATTGTTTTGCCAGTTTTTAGGTTAACATAGTTTAACAGATTTCTATACCTGTCTTTCATCTGACATATTGGATGCTTACCCATGACTTTGAAAAACTATTTGGATTATATGGGCCCAAATTAATACAATTAACTAGGAAATCAGTAAAGAATATTATTTTATGATCATCTCTAAAACTCAGTCGAGCCGAGGGTTTTCTCAGTGATGTCCAAGGTTTTCTCTTCACACAGAAGGATGATGAAACCGCCATGGCCACCCATAGCTCCACCTACCTGGCCACCCAGCACCCATAGCTTCTCTTTCCCAAGAGTTCCAGCAAAAGTTCCATTCCTGATTTCTTTAGTTTATCTTGAGTCCAAAGTCCATCCTTCAATCAATTATGGTGGCCAAGGGAAGGAAGATGGGCATTGGCCGGACCTTGACCTCTGGATCCCCTCCAGGGCAAGGCGGGGGTCGGCGGTAGGGGTAGCATGAGGTCAAGCCCCAAAGGAAAATCAATATGCTGTTAACAGGAGCAGGTAGTGCATGCTGGGCAGAGAAAACCCATAGCTGTCCATCCCATTTTTGTATTCTTTCCTACAATATTATCAGAGTGACAGTCTCATTCAAAAGTCTGGCTCTATTTTATGTTTGGATATTATGAATTACTCCTTAAACCTGCCCTGATATATTCTTTGCCTATTTCAATTTGTTCAGTTAGTTTCAGTTGGCATGTTTCGATTTCCTACCTTTAAAAAATGAACAATTTGCCATTTCCCACCTTAAAGTAGTGATTTCACCAGTTCCCAATCTTCTCCCAACCCAAAGGCCATGCTTAAATTGTTACAGATAATTGTTTAAGTGTACATGTGTGTGTGTGTGGTTGTACACAGTGGCGTGGCTGCGGAAGCTGCAGTGGGGGCGTGCCGGGGGCGTCTATCTCCCCCAGTCCTCTCTCCTGCCCCAGAGAGGTAGTGGGGGGTGGTAGTCAAGGCTGTTTGGGCATGACTGTTTTATTGCAGCATGTTCTTATTTTTCAGAGAGGGCAGTGGGTTGAGAGGAAGCTAGTCATGGAGGGATGGCGAGGGAACTGAAAAACTCAAACCCAGGAGAAGGCTTAGTCCAGAAAAAAGAGGGATAAATCGAGAAGCAAGAGCCATCAGGACGTTGCTGAAGCTTGCGAGTGACGGAAGCAGCCGACGGGTCCTGTAGTCTTCCCAAGGGAGAATTAGGCCCCTCACCCGGGCGTGTCACGCAGACCTCCTCACGGTGGCATGACCCGCTCGTGAAGTCGATGCCCAGGCAGGGACTGGGGGACAGGGGGTCTGCCCTGGCTGGGATCTTGAAGGACGTCGGCTCAACGCCCCCAACCCCACTCCAGGACCCTCTGACTCCGGGTCGGGGGCGGCAGGTGGGTGGAGGAATTTTAGGATCAGGAAATGAGATGTGGTGTCCCGCTGCTCCAGGCCAGAGAGCCCAGAGAGCCCTTTTCCAAACACCCGGGGTTTGCAGCGGGACAGCGGCTCTGCTCTGCCCCCCAGGCTGACGTCGTCAGTGGCAGAGCACAAGCGCGCCGTCAGGCCCAAGCGCCGGGTTCAGGCCTCCAAAAACCCCCTGAAGATGCTGGCAGCAAGAGAAGATCTCCTCCAGGAGTACACTGAACAGAGACTGAACGTGGCCTTCGTGGAGTCCAAGCGGATGAAAGTAGAGAAGAGTGAGTGCTGGCGTCTCCATCTGCCTGGGCGGGGACCCGGTGGGAGGTTATTTTAATCCTCTCTTGTTTTACTGCCTGGCAAAGGTCAGCAGGCTGCTCAAGAGAAACATTTAAATAAAAATGAGTACGTTTACACTCACACATGTTCCCCCCCAAAAAATCCCCAGCCGGGTCCCAAATGCTTTTCACAGAAATTCTTAGGACATGCATCATTTAATTTGTTTAATCAAATTATTCTGTTTTTCTGGGGTTTCTTTCAAAAGGTAGGAGGAGAAGGATATTTCCGAGTTTTATAATTCAACCCATTTTTTAGCTCAGAGGCACCCGGAACACAGTAATTCTCCACTTGATCTTATTCAAGAGCAAATCATTTGATCTCTCCTGGGAAAATGTCCCAAATCACTGCTTTTCCTAGGCCTAGGTTTTTCTATTACTAATTAATGGCTTGAGCCAGTGCTTTTCAAATGGTTTTTGACAGGACCCTCAGGCTTCCTGCCTGGGGATGTTGGTTGGACTGGGGGCAGTTGGGAACAGGGGGGTAACAAATGGGGAGAGAGGAGGTGGGCTCTCAGCTAAGCAGCTCTGCTTTTTTTTTCTTTTCAATTTACTTAAGAATATATATATATTTTTTTGTCTTTATTTTTTTAATATGACATTCAAAAAATATGAGGTCCCCATATACCCCCCACCCCCCTCACCCCACTCCTCCCCCCATAACAACAATCTCCTCCATCATCATGAGACATTCATTGCATTTGGTGACTACATCTCTAAGTGCACTCTGCTTTTATCTGCCTAGTAATTTGGGGTTCCACAGCTCTGAAGCAGTGGTTTTCTTGGTGGAAATAATCTCGCCATTTTGAATAGTCTTGCTATGACTTTTATTATCTTATATTCCTCCTATACCCATTTCCTTTCTTAGAAATGTGGTCTTCAGATGAAGAGGCTGTCTCTTCATTATACTTTGTTTACTAAGTACATTTCCAAATTACTTAGCCGTATGAATTGTCAAGCCGCGTTATATTCCTTCAGTGTCAGAACCTGATCCCAGAGAAGCAATTTCCAGAATTTCTCTCTGGCTTATACATTTTTTCAAACAATGACTGGAGAAATAAAGGTTTATTGGCAGAAATTTTCAATACTTCTCCTCCACCTCCAATTTTTGGGGATTCTGGGGGTTGATGCTGTGTATTTTCTGAAGCACATGCATTTGTTGGTCTACAGTGAAAACTCAGTATCTTGTTACTGTAGTCTGAGAGCAAGGACCTCACGAGAGCATTTAGTCAATCACTTTGCCTCTGGAAAAGATGAGAGCAAAACTGTCCCTTGCAAAGTCTCCCTTTTCCTACATATCAGGACTTTTGGTTAAAGACACCCAACAGCCTTCCTCAGGAGTGTACCCATATCTAAATCTGTTAGAGGGGCTGGGACAGCTTTCGGGGGTCCCAGCTCATGAGCTCAGCTTTGGATTTTGTGCTCGCGCAGCCCCCCATCTGCTGCTCTGCCCTTGTCTGTGAGTAGAGGGGGTGGCACTGTCAGCAAGCGGCTTAGACCCGCAATACTGGATTTAATTCTTAAGACGGGCAAGCACTGACCTAAGTAGACAAACTTGAACATGCATTCAAACTGAGTGTGTTTCTCCCAGAATTAACTTTTTTAACTTCCTCCAAAGTTGTTTTTTTTAACTTATCTCATTATAATAACATATATATTATAAAATTTGCCATTTTAACCATAGTTAAGTGTAAATTCAGTGGCAAGAGCCATCAGGATGTTGTGCTGTATCACCCACTACCATCCATTACCAAAACTTTTTGTCACCCTAAATAGAAATTCTGTACCCATTAGGCCATAACTCCCAATCCCTCTCCCCCACTAACCTTTAATCTTACTTTCTGCTTCTATGAATTTGCTTATTCCATATATTTCATATAAGTGGAATCATACAACACATAGCCATTTGTGTCTGCCTTGTTAATTTGTCGTAATGTCTTCAAGGTTCATCCACATTGTCACGTGTATCAGAACCTCGTTCCTTTTTATGGCTGAATAATAATCCAGTGTGTGTACCTTCTCCATTTTAGGATTACCTTTAAAAGAGACAAGTATTAAGTCAGTTATGAGCAATTTCCGATCATAAAGATTGCCACGTAACCCACACCTCTCGCTTCCCTCTGCCGCGTGTGTCCTTTCTCGCCCCTTCCCAGTGTCCTCCAACTCCAGCTTCTCAGAAGTCACCCTGGCAGGGTTAGCCAGTAAGGAGAACTTCAGCAACGTCAGCCTGCGGAGCGTCAACCTGACAGAGCAGAACTCCAACAACAGCGCCGTGCCCTACAAGAAGCTGATGTTGTTGCAGATCAAAGGTATTTGGGAGCCTGGTGGCACAATCCCCACGGAACAGGGTTCTGCTGGGGCCAGATGCTCCCAGCCGGAGAGGGGCAGGGGCGCCCTCGGGTGTGAGCAGCAGGAGCTATGCCTGCTGAGGCTCCAGGATCTCCATGTTTGTTGCGTATCACCTGCCCGCCGTGGCCCTGCCCTCCCCCACAGTCACCAGCCCCCCCCCAAGGCATTGTAGGGGACGCCCCAGGTGGCCACGGCCTCAGTTCTCCACACCGAGATGGACAAGCCAGAGGGAGGACCATGGCGTCCTTGAGGAGGACTTGGGGGAAGGAGGGCCGCGGAAAGGGGGCTGAGTCCACCCCAGCGCCCCCGCCGTCAAGGGCAAGGCACCTGGCGCTCTGCTCTACCTAGAGGCAGCCCCTGGCGGGGAATCCTCTGGACAAGATGCAGAACCATCCTCCACCCCTGCAGGTTTCGGGCGTGCTTCTGCATAGCCACCGTCCTTTGGGGAGTCTTTGAAAGACTTCCCTAGGGACAAGCGTGGATGATCCATCTCTGTCCCCTGTTCCAACCTGACCACTAACAAGTCATGTAGCAGAAGGACTTGAAAGCAGAGGAGGCGGCGCTTCCCTGGGGGCTGAATGCTGCTGAGCATCTCCCGTGGTTGACGGTGCCCACTCACGCCCAGCCTCTGTGCTGGAGGCGAATGAGTGAGGGGACAAAGGAGTATGTGGGTAACTTTCCTGAAGGAGAGAACCTTGATTAGTCCGTGCACAGGCCGTAAAAAGGCAGTGGTTGTGGCCCAGAGGAGGGGGCGGCTTTCTGGAAAGCCTCAACAAGGGAAGGGGATCACCGTGCTGCCCATTTTAAATCCCCCTCATGCCACCCCAGGCCCCGGAACACAAGTCAGTGGGCAAGAGCCTAGAACTGAGAGATTCTTAGCGGGAGTGCTGTACTATTAGTACTAGCTCTTGGTCCTGTGGAAACGATGACTCTTGCCCTGTGTTCAGGAAGAAGACACGTGCAGACACGGCTGGTGGAACCACGCGCTTCGTCTCTGAACAGTGGGGACTGCTTCCTTCTCTTATCTCCCCATTTCTGCTTCCTGTGGGTAGGAGAGTTTGCCAATGTCATAGAAAAGGCTAAGGTTCGTATCTGAAAGATGACAATTCTTTAATGACGCATCTCTGTCAAAACCTGTAGAGCGTTATTCCATTTGTCATATTACGAGCTTCTCAAATGCCAAATGTTGCCTTCCAGCCAAAAAGGGATAGCTAATGTTGATTTCCCTGAACAACCAGCTTTCATACATGCTTTCCTTGGGTGCTTAAGCGGGATGTTCTAGAAGGGCGTGACCTATACCTCCAGTGTTTAAATCCCTGGTCTCTCCTTGCTCCTAAGAAACAAAGGAACTGACCAGTCACTTCAAAATTGTGTCTCGGGTACTTAGGTGGTTCCACTGCAGATCTATTGAATGAGAAGCTTAAGGGGAAGAGCCCAGAGGCTGGGTGTTTCTTTTAAAGCTTCACAAGCGATCTGTTGAATGTTTATAATTGGGAACTACTGTTCTAAAGGATTGATCATCCGAGGTCTTTCGGCAGCATTTTTTAAATTTCATATCCCAACAACGGGTGTCCTCCAGCCACTGCAGTCCCCAGGATCTGCTTCCAACACGCACCCCTTCACTTGGCTGACTTCGCTTGTGCTGCTGGGCTTAGCCATGAGCCACCCCACCCAGGTACTTGTGCTCCTCCCTCAGGCCTCGGAACTGGCAACTCTAATCCAGACCAAGAGGGAGCTCGGTTGTAGAGCCACTTACATCCAGACGATCGAAGAAGGAATTAATACACACACCCACGCCGCCAAAGACTTCTGGAAGCTCCTGGGTGGTCAGACCAGTTACCAGTGTAAGCCTTGACTCTCCTCTCTTTTCCCTGCTTCACTTCTTTAAGCTGGACACTTCCCAACGTCAGGGCAACACCTTCCTTTTGTTCTTATCCAAAGCTGCTGGGGACCCAAAAGAAGACGAGTTGTATGAAACAGCCATAATAGAAACGAACTGCATTTACCGCTTGATGGATGACAAGCTCGTGCCTGACGACGACTACTGGGGGAAGATACCCAAGTGCTCCCTTCTGCAGCCGAAAGAGGTACGGGGAGCGGGCTCTGCCCTCAGCGAGCAGGTATGCGCAAAGCACCCGCAGGGCGCGCCCAGTGAAGTAAGTAGGAAGTGCCCAAGAACGGCCTGCCAGTGTTGACGCTAACTGTAGAGCACTTACAGCTTTTTAAAAGGATAGTCATTTGTGATGTCAAGCCATCTCAAATACTAAGCTAAAATCCAACATGTTGTTCAGAGGTGGCATAGGCCATTGATGGCTTTCCTTTTGTATTTTAATCAAAATGTGACTGTTACTTAGGCCTTTCTCTTGATTTTTATATGAACCATTTTTTTTCCTTCCTTAAGTCTCAGGAATAATAGATGCATGTATATATAATGTGTGGAGTTGCCAAGTAATGTACTGGTTTCTTCCTCACATCAATAAATATGTACTAAACACATATATATCTAGTACTGTTATATATTCTAAGTATTGAGAAAAAGGTAAAAGATACAAAAGGACCTTAAATTTAATTGGGTAGGAGACTACTAGAATCTAAAGCTAGATTGTATACTACAGGCTAAATATAACATGGGCATTCGTATATTGAAAAAAAGAAATTGACTTGAGGGGATCATTTTTAAAGAGAACGTGAAATTGAGCCTAGCCTTGGAGTTAAGTAGAATTTTGATTGGGAAATGAAGGGGAAAATTAGTCCAGAAAGAAAGAGTAGGACAGACCAAAGACATGGAGGTAAGGAATAGCATTACATTCACACACTCCTTCAGCCAGCATTTAGTAAATCCCCACTGTTTGCTTAGGTATGCAGTGGTATCAGCCCTCAGGCTCTGGGAATTGTAGAGCCATTGGATCTTGAGCCCCTGGCCTGTAGGAAGTGACCTCCGTGTATTAGTGGAGTGAATGAATGAACTAATGAGGAGGAGGGAAGAAAGGATAGGAAGATGCACTGAACTCTTCTCTGAGTTGAAAACTCTAAGTGGTGTGCATTCAGAGGGGACGTTGGGCACACAGGACAGCCAGGAGGGACTCTGCGGGGCAGAGTGGGAGGGCACTGAGGGCCAGCTGGTCAGATCTTGGGCCCTTTCTGGTTTCTACTGGTTGCTCCCCCTGTATTTGTGTCATTGCCCAGCTGACTCAGTTTCTCTAGAGGCCCCAAATCAACCCTGAGCATACCCTTGAAGTCCAAAGCTCCTTTGTACCATTTTCCCAGGTGCTGGTGTTTGATTTTGGTAGTGAAGTGTACGTGTGGCATGGAAAAGAGGTCACGTTAGCACAACGAAAAATAGCATTTCAGCTGGCAAAGCACTTATGGAACGGAACCTTTGACTACGAGAATTGCGACATCAATCCGCTGGATCCTGGAGAGTGTAACCCGCTAATTCCCAGGTACCCCCGCGGCCTGTCGATGGGGTCATGTTTACCCGTGGGAGCCGATTCCCTAAGCGTGCCTCAGCTCTTATTGTCGTCATTTGCTTTTGCTCTGTGTACGTTTTAGCTTCCATGAATGATTACATATTGCAAGTTATGAATATTCACATAGAAGGGCCTTTCTTTTGCTTTTAACAAACTCATACAGAAACATGGATTTTGCTATCTTAGTGAAGAGATTGTTCCCACCTGTAGCTTTGCAGGTGCAGTCGTGGCAGATGAACAGCAGTTGTTTAAACAGGTTACATGCTGCTCTGAAAAACTTCCCAGGATCTGGAATTCAGCTACTGATCTGGGATGCCAAGGCCACAGGGTCCTTTTAATTTCCTACGTTCTGAGCGTAGCCCTGGGATTCCAGGCTTTATTGTTTGTTTGGCAGTAGATGATTTTTATATACAAAGGACTGTCGTCGTTTTTCCTAACTCCAGAAAAAAGGAACCTTTTAAATTATGTGTGTCATATAATCCAGGTAATAGGTTAGAAATGACCTAGGTGATTCTATGTGTGCCATGTGATCTAGGTAAGAAGTGTTTTTAAAAGCTATGTGTCAAGCTGCAGTCTAGGTAATAGGTTAGAAGTAAATCCAACCAACAGCATAGGATATCGGGCATCACAGAACTACATTGGAATGTTTTCTATTGAACTAGTATACAAATTTCAACTCCTGCCTAATTTCATGTTTTAAAATCCAATTTATTGATTGTATTATGAAATAATTATCAGTATAGAAACAATTAAAAATTATGTCAATGGAAGTGAAGATTTTTTAAATCCTTACAAGTGCACACTTAACACAATTAGTACCATAACCACCAGTGTTTTAAGGACTGAAGTTAAAGCTAAAAAGAATATTTTAATTGATACGGTAGAAAAAAATAATGCTGAAGCATCAGATCTCTATGATAGACAGTTTATGTTTAACAGGGGTATGATCACAGACTTTAAAGTAGATGAGCATCTAAGCCATTGGTTTTCACCATCCCTGAGATCAGACTCACCTGAGGAGCTTTAAAAAAAACAATCCATGTGCCAGGCCAGCCCCCAGAGATTTGCTTTCAGCTTGTATGGAGTGTGGCTTATGTGTCAGTATATTTTTTAAGTGCCCCCAGGGATTTAAAGGTGAGCCAAGATTGAGCAATCAGCCCTTCTTAACAGAGAAGTGATGATGTCACTCTGGACAAGTGTGACAGTCGCAATGGCGGGAGAGAAGCACACCCACCTCCACTCCTAGTACCAAGCCCTTCCACAGCAACCTGCTGCCTCACTTGCTCACTTGGCTTCAAAACACAAAAGATACATTTCCAAAGCTGAAGCCAAGGACTCTCTTTACAGTCGTCTGTACAGGTGTGCACAGTAAAGTCAAAGACAGTCAGACAGATGTTTTCTAATAAAAACCACAGCCTCGCCAGGTAGTCCTGGATTTTCCATAGTTGCCAATCTTTGGTTCCCTAAGGCCTGCTAGAACACTTGTCAGCAGTGCTTCACAAAGGATTGGCTGGGAAGGGTGGGAAACCCCCGCACGTATCCTCAGCGCTGCGCCCTCCACAGCATGGAATCCCGAGTGCCACCTCTTTCTTTCTAAGTCACCTGTCTTCCCAGCGTGATTTCAAATTCTAAAATCCTGAGACAGTGTGAGACCTCCCAGTTGGGCTGTGCCACTCTCTCTGCCCATTGTCATGCCCAGTGGCCCAGAAATAAATATTTTAAAAACACATTTTGTGATATATGAAAATGTATTCATTTTAGCAACACAGGAGAATGTCAGTTCACTGGAGAGCTTTGTTGTTGATAAAGGAGAATTCAGGACAGGCCATTAATCACCAGGAACGCTGAGAGCCCTGTCTCAGTCCACCAGGCTGCTGTGACAAATCCCAGGGACTAGGTGGGCGTAAGCAGCAGGCACTAGCTCACTCATGGTTTTGGAGGCTGGCAGTCCAAATCCAACGCGTCAGCAGTGCTGTGCTTTCTCCCAGTCTGCAGCATCTGGCGCTGGCTCGCCGAGTCCTGGGGGCTCCTGGCTGGAGGTTCTGCCTCCATCACTTGGCCACCTCTCTCTCCTGTGTCTGCTCCTCTGGTGTCTGGCTTTTCCCTGTGACCCTCTGTAACTGACAGTGTCTAGAAATGCCTCCAGTAATCGGGACTAAGGCCCACGCGGCTTCTGTTGGCCACCCCTTAACGCCAGCAGCACCTTGCAGAGGTCCCTTTGCACTGGGTTTGCACCTGAGGCCAACAGCATGCCTCTGGCGGGGCACAGTGGAAGTAAACCGTTCCTTCTCTAGACCATGCGTGTGTTTCTTTCAGCAGCGGCACGTGTTTGCTCTGTTGATAGATTTCATTCCTTTGTCTTCCCCGGGCCCAATCTCTGCTCCTTTTCTGTCTCCACCCCTTGGGGTGTCCTTGCTGCAGGAAAGGACAGGGGCGACCGGACTGGGCAATATTTGGGAGACTTACTGAGCACAATGAGACTATTTTGTTCAAAGAAAAGTTTCTTGATTGGACGGAACTGAAGAGGCCCAATGAGAGGAATGCCAGCGAGCTCGGCCAGCAGAAGGTATTCCGGGAGACCATCCTCTGTACTCGGGGTTTTGTCTGGGTCCCCACAAAAGTGGCCTTGAAGCCTTCCCAGGGGGTGCTGGTAAAACAGCAGGTTTTCCCTTTGGCTTCTCACCCAGGAGGTGAAAATAGCCCTGTCTGTCCTCCTGTCCCAGCCGCGAGCCGGGTTTCTGGGCCTCCCACTGGTGTCGTGGGGAATGGGTGTCTCGGAGCTCCCCGAGACTCTCCCCGAAGTGCAGATGCCACAGTCCGACAGGCGTGCGGGGTGAAAGCGTGTGCAGGTGAAACAGTGTCGAGAGGGACGAGAAAATGCTCTAGAAATAGAGGCGACCGCACCGACCCGTTTCTGTCCCCCTGCAGGAGGACCCCAGGGCCGAAGCCAAGCCGTATGACGTGACGCGGATGGTGCCGGTGCCCCCGGCCACGGCCGGCACCATCCTGGACGGGGTGAACGTGGGCCGAGGCTACGGCCTGGTGGAGGGTGACGACCGGAGGCACTTTGAGATTGCCAGCATGGCCGTGGATGTCTGGCATATCCTGGAATTCGACTACAGCCGGCTCCCCAAGCAGAGCATCGGGCAGTTCCACGAGGGGGACGCCTATGTGGTCAAGTGGAAGTACATGGTGAGCACCGCAGGTTAGTGAGGGCCGTGCCGTCCCCGAGCTGCGGGAGGCTCCGGGGCCGGGCTGGGGCTCCCCGACTTCCTGCCAGATGGGCCCCCCCCTCCCCGCGGGCCCAGCTCCTCTGGGGCCCCACTGGCCAAACCTTGCAGGCTAAAAGAAGAAGGGGAGAACGGCCACCCAGCTGGCACTGCTCCCCCTGTGATGTCTTCTTCTCTAGCACCCTCACGCCCACCCCCGCGCCCCTTCCCAGAGGTTTTCTGTGAAAGTGACGATTTGCTTCCCAGTGATATTGACCACGTGCTGCTTGCTTCATAGTCATTAAGTAAATCGTACCTGGATGAATTAGTCATTAAGTAAAGCGTACCTGGATGAATTAAAACCAAAACCGAATGGTGAAGGGAAACTCTAGTAAATGCACACACAAAATACATTAAAAATCAAGGAGGAAGTTTCCTCCAAGGCCGGCCGCTCTGGCCGCGGGGCTAGATGTGGTAGAGCAAACGCATGGTGAGAGCTGTGCACGTCCCTGTCGATGGAACAGCCTTTATAACAAAAACCTTCACAGTGGACTTCTCCCTCCAGACATGGAGAGGACAGCAGGGGGCCGCTGCCCAAAAGCAGCGGGTGCCCACTCTTCCGTCCTCCCCACCCTTTCAGGAGAGCTTTGGCACCGCAGCTCTGTATGCCATCGAGGCTGCCCCCAAGAGCCCCTGGAAACAAGCAGTCATCCGCCAATTTATAATCCTTTGTTTTCTCTCCTGTTTGATCAAAAATAAGTCTGCTGGGCGGCAGAGGGGAAGGGGAAGAGAGAAAAGAAGTCTATTAATCAGCCTACAACATTTACTGAGCACCTGCTCTGTACGACACTTAGCGGGGCGCAGTGAATACATGACACCCTGCCTTCAAGCAGCTTGTGGTCTAAAGGGCAAGAGCAGTAAGAGGTCAGGAGCTCGTGCCTCTGAGGAGGCAAGAATCCCAACTGGGTCTGTCAGTGAGCGGGAAAAGCCGGGAAGCCAAGGCCTGGCCAGCAGTGGGCGGGGCAAGGGGTCCTGGGCGCACGCCATCCACACGGCGGGCAGGAGGCTGCCGGGCTGGACCTGCCCCTGCCCACCCCACGCCAAGGTGCCACCCGTGTGCCCGGACCTCCCTGCCCTCTCTAGACATGCTCCTTCCCACGTCCCGCAGGAGCAGAGGGGGCACGGCTAGACCCAGCCCCTCCGCCTCTCAGCCCCAGGCTGGCCTCAGTGGAGCCGGGGTGGGCAGGCGGCAGCGGCGAACCTGGACGTGGGCCAGGCCGGGAGTTTGGTGACAAGAACGCAGGAGCCCAGTTCCCAGAGCCCCAGAGAAGGTCCACACCGACCCAGCGGCAGGGGTGACTCGAGCTTGTGCCACCCTAACTTGGAAGGTGCCGGGCAGCTGAAGTGGCCCCTGAGCAGGAAGGAGGAGGAAGCTCCAGGCCTGGGGGCCGACCCGGCAGCTCAAGGCCTCTCCTTCTAGGGGAGTGGGTTTCGGACAAGGACCCCTGGGTGGTTGGGTTCCTTCAGCTGCAGCGCATTTCCCAGCCTCTTCGTCTCTGGGGAAATCAGAAGAGCCCTGTGCCCTGGCCTGAAGGCGGCCCTGTGCTCCGTGCAAAGTCCGCAGGCTGGAGCCTTTCAGCGTGAACTTCAGGCTTCTCATCTGGGAAGCAGGGCTTGCCTTGCGCAGCTCCCAGAGGGCGCCGGGCCTGGAGGGGCTGGAGAAAGCCCTGCTGAGGTTCTCCAAACAGCATAATTACTGTGTTTAACTTGAGGATAAGCTCCCTCGGATCTACCACAAAATCATCCCAGCTCCTGGAGTCACCGTGCTGGACACTGATGGCCTCTCAGCGCTCTGATCTGATGCACAGTTGGCAGCTGAAGTCATAAGCGGGGCTGCCAGTTGGCAGTGGAGACAACAATAGGCTGTTTAACTTTGGGAGTGGGGGAAGTGAAAACTTAAAGGAACAACCTCTGAAAGCAATGGTAACCATTCTTAAAGCATAGAAAGGAGCCATGTGGCGGCGGTCTTGGCCCAGCAGTTAGGGCGTCCATCTACCACATGGGAGGTCCGCGGTTCAAACCCTGGGCCTCCTTGACCCGTGTGGAGCTGGCCCATGCACAGCACTGATGCACGCAAGGAGTGCAGCACCACGCAGGGGTGTCCCCCACGTAGGGGAGCCCCACGTGCAAGGAGTGCACCCCATAAGGAGAGCCGCCCAGCACGAAAGAAAGTGCAGCCTGCCCAGGAATGGTGCCGCTCACACAGAGAGCTGACACAACAAGATGACACAACAAGAAGAAACAGAGATTCCCGTGCCACTGACAACAATAGAAGCGGACAAAGAAGACACAGCAAATAGACACAGAGAACAAACAACTGGGGTGGGGGGAGAGGGGAGAGAAATAAATAAATAATAAATAAATAAAAGAAAGGAGCCACGTGCTTTGTAAAAGGAGACCACAGGGCTTCAGGGTTTGCAACATAGCGGTTTTCTTACCTTAGCTGTTAGTTATGAGAAAGTAGGAATGGTGAGTGAATGGCTGGATGAAATTATATTAAAGCAAATTAATTAAAAACAATAAACCTGAAATTTCCAAGACCTGCAGAGACTATTTACTTAGCAGCCCATCAAAATCATGATTTGACCCGGGCAAGTGCTTTCTGGATTTCTTTCCAATACCCACAACGCGCAGCTCACAGCCAGATCCCCAGTATCTTTACGAGGAAAGTGACAACTTTGAAGAAGTCCAGCTGTGGAGAATTAAATTAGAGCAGGGCGCATGCAACTCTAGGCCTTCCCTCTGGGAGCAGAAAAGCACGGGCCGTGGCATTTGCGGTCCCCGGAGCTGTCCCTGGAGGGCTGGCCAGTGGCGCCGCGACTCCGGGGCCGGCTCAACTGAAGCAGCAGCTGCAGCAGCTCATCCCCGCTGACCCCGCTGGCCACAAGGGAAGGGAGCGGTGGTGGCCAGAGAAGGGGCAGGGGCCAGCGGCCAGTGGTCTCCCCAGTGACATCCAGGTGCTGCAGGACGGGCCACTTGTTGGACTGCCCCACATGCGGCTGGGCCAAGCCAGTGCTCAGTAAAGCGCTCCCGGTGCAGGGCCGCTGACCACGAGCACCTCCTCACACCGCCGTTTGCTGTTTTTCCTAAACCGAGAACGATTCGCTGCAAACTCTCAAAAGTGTCCTGTGGGCGTGAGGCCTCAGTGCTTTACTGGGGTCTAAAGAGGCTGTAAAGAAATGAAGTTGCGTTTTGTAGGCTCAAATGTGAGGATCTTGAGGAAATGAGTGAACAAAACTGTTTCATGAAATATTTTTAAATAAATGCCATTCTGTTGTAGGTATACGTCCTCAAGTCTGCTTTAGAAAGTTAGGATGTAAGAGGTGGCTATTTGGGCATGAATGTGCCTTTACACAATGTATTTAAAGGCTAACGAATATTAAGGTATATATCAACTGTTCCGATCCAGTTTGAGCATATCATTCCCCAGCACTAGTTGAGGCTCCTAATTTTCATTACTTTGAAGAATGGGATCGCTAACTTCAGGCAAGTTTTTGTTCCTTAAATTAGCAGAAACTTCCACTGAATGGCTTTCAAATTAATTGGGGATTGGTATGTAATCTATTCATGCCCTGTTCCTCTTTTACTTTGTGCACTTAAAAATACACAAACCTGCCCAGTTCAGATCCTCAGTAGATGGCACTAAAGGCTGTGCTTATGCAAAATATTTTGAGAAATTATCGTCATCTTTTATGAAAACTGTTTTCTACAGTATTTGGCTAACACAGGACCAAAAAATTAAATAAATATGGCCTCTGACCTCCTAAGAACTTAAAACGAGTGGGTTTTCTTTCTTCTTATCTTCAAACCGCAATACAACTGTGGTTTTGAAAATGGAATCAGAATTAAGACAAACTGGGGGAACGTGGAACTAGAGAAATCAAAGCTATTTTAAATAGTTTTTAATGTGCATGGACGTTCTGACCACCTGTGATCTCCCAGTGTTGATCCCACACACTGGGACCGCCCGGGCCCTGGAGTCGGGAATCTGGCCTCCTGACCCTCGGCCCAGAAGGCTCCACTGCCGAGTCACTGGGACCCAGTGTCACCCATCTCCAAAGACCTGCCCTCCACAGAAGTCCATTGGCCTCCATCCGCACTGAGTCCCATCCCCCTGCCTGCTCTCTCGGCATTGACCATGTTCATCTCTTCCTTTATTGTCCATCTCCCCCAACTAGAATGCCAGCAGGGACCATCTGTGTAAACCCCAGCTTTCCAAAAGAGTAAGTGCTCAGTAAATAATCGTCGAAGGAATGGATGAGGGCAATTGAGAGTTAAACACATCCCTGAAGTTAGAGATTTTGAGGACTGAAATCCTGTAAGATGACCGTTTGCCCAATTAACTTTCCACGGCTGCTCTTCAGAGCCAGCAGCTGGCGTTTGCGCTGCGTGTGCCGCTCATGTTTACTGAGCGCCGACGAGGGCAGCCAGGCAGGAAGGGTAATCAGCTCTTGATCCTGGCTACAACCCTGTGACAGACATTATTGAAATCCCAGATTATTTTATGAAAGTGATACATTAGCAGTTTATTGGTGCCATTTCTGACAGAACTTGGAAACGTCTCCATTTTCTTTTTTTACTGGAAGAGTTCTAAGTGTCTAAATGTTTTCCTTCGTGCTTAAAGCTGGCCCAGCTGTTGTTTTCAATATCTCTTCTCCACCGGCTAGTCTTTCGCCAAAGGATGGCGTGAGTCGGAAAAGGAGCGTCTCTTTGTGAGGCGTGGGCCCTGCTCTCACTGCCACATTTTTCCTTTGTCCCGCACTTGAAGGGCCTGTCACCCTCCTCCAAGATGGACAGGCGTTTTTCTTAGAGTTCAGATCAGTGTTCTCTTGTTGGAGGCTCTGGGTCCCTTACCTGGAAGGAAGGTGGTTTTTCTCTTCTCTGGTACCCAGAGGTATATTCCTGCGGTTTGTGAGTGATTGCTCCTCAGCCCGGTGTCCTGAAGCTATTTCTTCACCATTTGTCCTCGTAGACCCGGAGAACTGAAATTGCCCTTTCTTTCCTCTTGCTTTGGTTTGCCAGCAGCTCCCCTCATCCTCTGCTCTGCTGTTCGTTTGCAGTGGGAAGTCGACAGAAGGGAGAGCATTCGGCGAGGGTGGCCGGCAAAGAGAAGTGTGTCTACTTCTTCTGGCAAGGCCGGCACTCAACTGTGAGCGAGAAGGGGACGTCGGCTCTGATGACGGTGGAGCTGGATGAAGAAAGAGGCGCCCAGGTACACCTTCCGGGGCCCGTGGTTGCGCTGCCTCCTCCCTAACCGCCCGATTCCAGTGAACAAAGGCAAGGGTTGTCCAAAGCACTTTGAGCCCTGATCTGGCTTCTCCAGAGAGCAGTCTGTGCTGGACTTCATCTCTCTACCGCTCGGCCAGGTAGATCCCGCAGCTGAAGGCTGACTTTAAACACAATGTTGTACCTGTAAATAGTAAGTCCACAAGCAAGTACAAATGGCCAGTGGGTAAGTTTTTAAGTTTCCACCTAACTAAAAATAAAAAGATTTTAAATTGGTGCCATTTTCCACTTCTCAAGTTGGTAGAGATATTCAAAAGGGTCGATCCGGGATTGGCAAGGGCGCAGTCGGGTGGTACCCTTGTGTGCCTCTGTGGAGAAGTGTCAGTTGGTACAGCCCTTCTGAAAGCAGTTTTGACTCAAGAATCTTAAAATGCATATGACTTTCAATCAGTTATTTCAGTTTCACAAATCTAAGGATATATCAGAAATTATTGGGAAAATTGAGGATTCTTACATAGTCTGTGTTCCTCCCAGCAGCCCGAGTGATTTTTCTGGAACATAATCAGATTGTGTCACTGCTTTACCCTCCATCATATTTAGATGACAATCTAAATACCCCTCCAGTGGTCTCCAGGACCCCCGTGGTCTTCCCAGACCCCCTCTTCCACCTCCTCCTCCCCTCTGCATCTGCCCCAGCCACTCCGACCACATTGCCTTCTTGCCCTTCCTCAGACTTACTTCGTCCCACCTGCCCCAGGGCCTTTGCACCATTTCCCCTAGATCCATACACAACTCTTAGCCTCATACGATGCAGGTTCCTCTTCAGACGTTGCTTCCCTATTATATCCAAATCCCTCCCCATCTCCCCAACAGTCTCATCCATTTTCTGTGCCTTGTTTCCATAGCACCTACTGCTAGGTAAGACTATATAGCTATGTTGTGTGCTCATCCATTATCCACCTTCCCCCTGCAAGCACGAGAGGGGCAGTGGGTGTCCCCTCATTTTAACCCCAGTGCCTGCATCAGGCTGGAAATGTATACTTGTTTGGCAAACATCTCTTCTTAACATCTGGGTTATCCCTGTCTTGTGTCCTATTCTATAGTACCAGTAATGAAGAGTTCACTCTGGGCTTCTGGAGAGCATAACACCATGTTCAAATATTTTTGCTGTCCTAGATGAATGGTTAGCCATAGCATTGAGGAAAGAGAAAAGAGGAATTTTCTCCAGAAATAGATCAGTGCTCTCTCAGCCTTCCAAAGCTCTAAGAACAAATCACTTTCCCTAAAAAATATTTAAACGCATCTTTTCTACCAGACTATATTGTAAAAATAGTTTTAAGCAGTAATTACATTTTAATTTTTTTCTAACAGTGGGTGGTTTCAACTACCCTTTGTTTTTTGGGAAAAGCTGTGCTGCTTCTCTTTGGAGGATCAGGAATGAATATGTTTTATTCATGCCTTCAGAATCATCCAGAGAGTTCTGAGCTTTAACCCCTCTAGTTTGAGCATTACTTTTTTGTACCAGCACAACAGATGGAAAATCGTGTTAGACATACAAAACTGCCACAAAATGGCCCTTGGCTATGCGAAATGGGGCCTCAGGGAGAAATGCTGACTCCCTCGTGCTCCCACCCTCCGGGCTCAATAGACAGTCTCCTCTTCAAGGGAAAACTTTGTCTTGCCCAAGCGAGAGTTAGGTGAATCGCCCTAGTCCTGAGCTGCTCGCGCCTGATAGGAGAGCCACGTTCGCGGGCAAGGGAGAGGCCACGTGTGTCAGCTCATCCCTCTGTGAGGAGACTCCTGGGATGGTTGCAAATGACAGCATTTTTCCCCAGAATCGCCACGTCAGTGATTGGTCGTTCTCATTGCCGACACTTGTGTTTGATGAAAAATGTGCTTAAATCCCTCATGGCACACTGATACCATGGAATACCCTTAAACCATCAACTCTCAGGTTTTGAAAGGACATTTGATGACCTAGAAAAACACTGAAGGAGAAATCAGGTGTAGAGCAACATTAAACAACAGTCCTATTTTTGGTTAGAAAAAAAATGTATACCTGAAAAATATTTTTTTATTAACTTTTTTTTTATTTTTAAAGACGCTTTAGGTTACATAAATGCTACATTAAAAATGTAAGGGATTCCCATATGCCCCACTCCCTCTCCCTCCCACCCTCCCCACATTAACAACATCTTTCATTAGTGTGGTACATTTGTTACAATTGATGAACACATATGGAAGCATTGTTACTAACCATGGACTATAGTTTACATTGTAGTTTACACTCTGTCCCACACAATTTTGTAAGTTATGACAAAATATACAATGGCCTGTATCGGTCACTGCAGTGTCATGCAGGACAAATCCAAAGTCCTGAAAATATTCCCATTACACCTATTTTTCCCTCTTCCATCCCTCAGAACCTCTGGTAGTCACTGCCATCAATAATAAAGTTCTTCTATGGCCAGAATGATAGTAAGTCTATAAAAGAATAATAATGTCTATTTTAGTCCATTGTTCGTTCCCCAATCTTTAGGATTGAGGGATAGTGATGCCCACCCTGTTTTTAAGTGAGAAGGGGCATAGATCCCATGGGCAGATGGATGGAACTCTCTTGCTTGCAGTTGCACACCTCTCTGTTCCTTGGGATGGGCATTGTCCATCATCATCTCCTTGTCAGTTGTCCTGAGTGAGTCCAATGAACTGGAGAGTAGGTGTTACAACTCTGCTGAAATTCAGGGCTCAACTGGCACATGGACAGACCAAAGATTTAAGGCTCTGGGACATATATTTATCAAGTATAGTGCTAATTATGGGTTCAAATAAAAGGGGCAGAAAAGCCATGTGTAGAGAACCTATAAATGAGTCTTAAGTCTGTTAAACTGGGGAGCATAAATTCCTAAGAAAGGCCTGCTGATAGGGTGCCAATTCCTGAGCTGTCTGCCTTGCTTACAGTTTCTGGATGTCTCTAGAGCCCTCAGGAGCCCCACTCTTGGAGGCACTGTTTACTGTGGCAGTCAAGGAGAGCTGCTGAGCCATGCATCAGCGTAACCTCTGGAATGACCTCCCGACTCACTTTGAAATCACCGAGTCATAAAAATTCAACTGTATTTACCATTTCCCCCTTTTGGTCAAGCTCTTACCTGAAAATTGAAAAATACTTGGAGGCTTATGCACTTGAAATTTAGTAGTCGTTACCTGTAGATTCTAGTATTATCATTGGCTGTTGTTTGTATTCTTTGATCGTTTTCAAATTTTCTATCATAGTCTTGTGCTATGTTTATGATTTTGAACATCCAATAAGTGTTATCTTTTTCCAATGTCTTCTGCTTTAGGTCCAGGTGCTTCAGGGAAAGGAGCCCCCGTGTTTCCTGCAGTGTTTCCAGGGAGGCATGGTGGTGCACTCGGGGAGACGAGAAGAAGAAGAAGAAAACACGCAGAGTAAATCACTTTTACTGTTGGAATTAGATTGTTTTTCTCTCTCCCGTAAGGTATTTTTATAGCCAAGGGGGCTTCCAGAAAGTCTTTCTTCATATGGCTGTGGCTTTCCCCCTGAAAGCCTCCTGACATTTGCCTTATAAATCAGCTTTATGAGGCGCTCGAAACCCCCTGGCGCTCACCTCAGGATCCAGCTTTGCATCAGGAGCCCGGGCGATTACTTCACGTTTAACTGAAACCTCCCTTGGATCTGCTGGTATAAATCATGAGATGTTTGTTGACCAGCATCCAGCAACTAAAATCTTAACTTTCGGGCCTGTTAGAGAACACCTGTTACACGACTTAACCAGGTCATACATTTTTGTAAAATTCGGTTTTCGGCTCTGTTCGCTTTTGGCAGCCTGCTTCCGACTCCAAAAGGATTTGCCTTTTGGAGGGCGGGAAAGGCGGCCCCGCCACGGGTCAGCCTGCCTTCCTGCCGCGGCCAGGCCTGCGCCGCGCACGCTGTGGAGTGGCAGGTTCCCGGCGTCCGTCCTAACTCTGTGCCGCTGGCGCCCCCTGCAGGTGAGTGGAGGCTGTACTGCGTCCGAGGAGAGGTTCCCGTGGAAGGGAATTTGCTGGAAGTTGCGTGCCACTGTAGCAGCCTGAGGTCCAGGACGTCCATGGTGGTTCTCAACGTCAATAAAGCCCTCATTTACCTGTGGCACGGATGCAAAGCACAAGCCCACACGAAGGAGGTGGGAAGGACGGCGGCAAATAAAATAAAGGAACAGTGAGTATCGTGTCCCCGGAACAAAGGCTCCAGCCCAAGGGGCCTCCTAGGGGACCCCATGATTTATGGGGGTGCAGGCAGGTTAAGGTGAAGGGATTTCCAAGGGTCCCGGGGGAAACCCCTGTGTGCTTAAAGTGACCTCAGCCAGGGATGGCTATAAATGCTGCCAGCCAACTCCAAACCCCCAGGCGCGAGCCTTGCTGAGGATTTACCTGCTCACATAAGCCACACTGTCCAAGTATTTTTCAGGTATACATTTTTTTTTTCCTAAAAGACAGGGTGGAGGGCAAGGGAAATGACTCCAGCTGGTACTTTATTTTCTTTATAGGCACAATGCAGCTGTTGAATTACAAAGTTTGGGGTCCTTTGATATTGAAGGATATTCAGATACGTTTAGGGATTCAGAGTTCTCGCTCTGACAGAGCCCTGGAGCGTTGACAAGAGTTTGTCAGGTCACCACCGGGGTCAGGCTGGGAAGCTGCTCCTGAAGGCAGCACACCAGGCTGCCCAGGGGCTGCACTTCCTCCTCCAGGCGGGCGCCCACGGCCAGCCCCTGGAACGGATAAGGCACGTCATGGCACAGCACAGTAAGGAACTCAGGAAGTGAACCCGAGGCCAGGGAAGTCAGGCCGAGGTGTGCCGCCACGTCCTCGGCACTCCTGTGGGGTGGCCTGCACGGGACGCTCTGCCCTTCCCAGAAGCCATGCAGAGTGGGAATCACAGCCATCAGAGGAACCCCATCCACAGACCCGGGGGCACCTCACAGCGTCCCGGCTGTGCACCAGCCGAGTGTGGTTTGGTAAACGCCGTCTCTGGGCGCCACGGCAGTGCAGCCTGGACGTGCTGCCCCGTGGTTGCCATGGCATGTGGCACTGCATGGGGAGGTCCTCGAGGAACATGGGGGCAGCGGACCACCCAGCAGGCACAGATCCAGAGCAGAGGGTCTCATCAATGCAGCAGCCTTCAGGCGAGGCACGGGGGTGCGGGGGACAGCCAGCAAAGTGCAGGGAGGGACTCAGAGGCACCTGGGGATTTTTCCCTCTTCTTTATTTTCTTTTAAATCTTACATTCAAAAAATGTAAGAGGTCCCCGTATACCCCCCACCCCCCTCACCCCACTCCTCCCACATCAACAGCCTCTTTCATCATCGTGAGACATTCATTGCATTTGGTGAAGACATTTGGGAGCGCTGCTGCACCACATGGATAATGGTTTACATTGTAGTTTACACTCTCCCCCAGTCCACCCAGTGGGCCATGGCAGGACATACAATGTCCAGCATCTGTCCCTGCAGCACCACCCGGGACAACTCCAAGTCCTGAAAATGCCCCCACATCACATCTCTTCTTCCCTCTCCCTACCCTCAGCAGCTACCGTGGCCACTTTCTCCACCTCAGTTCTACAATTTCTTCCATTACCAATCACAATAGTTCCCCAGCAGAACACCAGTAAGTCCACTCTTTCACTCACCCGGTAATTCCTGGGCCCCTGCTTTGGGCCAAGGCCCGGGTTAGGGACTATGGGCTTAGCAGTAAGCGCGTGCAGGTCTCTGTCCTCCTGAGGCTTACATTCTAGCTGCAGAGGACAAGTAGCATCCAGCGTGCAGCGCGATGTGGAAACATATATCATTGTCACCCCCCAGTCAGGTGACCGGACATCCCTCCCCAGGCAGGGCCAGGGAGCAAACGCCCCTTGCCCGCATGCGCCCTGAGGAGCACGTTGCACTCATTTAGGAGGTGGAAGAGAAGCGGTGCACCAGTGTAGTTGTCATCCGGAATCCCGGGCAACCCGCCCTGTCCCCGCAGGTGCCCCCTGGAAGCGGGACTGCACAGCAGCAGCAAGGTCACCATACACGAGTGCGAGGAGGGGACCGAGCCCCTGGGCTTCTGGGACGCGCTGGGGCGGCGAGACAGGAAAGCCTACGACTGCATGCTGCAAGGTGAGCGGCGCGGGGGCCCGCCCTCCCCCTCGCTCCTGCACCTGCGGGGCCCACACGCAGGAAGCCAGACCCAGGCGGTCTTCTCGGAGGCTGTAAGGAGTGTATGTGATTCCTCGGGCTGCAAATTTTCTAAAACATCAGTGGGTGTCATAAAAGAGGTCCTGGTGACGGCAGTTGAGAGTTAAAAAGGAATAAAGCTCCTTCCTCCCGGGAAAAGGGATACGGCTCCGTGGGAGAGATGGCGTGTGTGGCGCCTTATAAGGCGGTAGAGCTGGAAGAGAGAGCACAGGATGCCAGACGAGCAGTGCCACAGTTTGCTGCTGGCTTTTCTTAAAACACAGATACACATAAGGAGAAAAGCTAGTGATTACGAAGCAGGAGCAATGAGCCTGGCACTAAGAACCTTCAAGTATTAACTCATTTAATCCACACAACCCAGCACTTAACCAGCTTTACAAATGAGGAAACTGAGGCACGAGAGTTTTCACCTTGCCCAAAGTGCTTTTTAGAAACCGTTATTTGCTTTTTAGAAACCGTTATTTCGCTTTTGAAACATAATACATGTTGATGACAGAAAATGTGTGAAAGAGACAAGTTTTTAAAAAAAAGAAAATCAGGGTAGGGGGTGTAGCTCAGGAGCTGAGCACCTCCTTCCCATGTTCCATGTACAAGGTCCTAAGTTCAATCCCTGGTACCTCCTTTGAAAAAAGAACAAAAGAAAGAATATCAGACACTTACAATCACACTTCTCAGAGGTCACCAGAATTAACATTTCTCTATGGTATATATACGTATCTATTTTTTTAAATAAAATCTGGGTCATATTATACCTACTGTTTTGTAACCTGCTTTCCCCCTTTATTTACTGTTTTCCCAAGTTGTTGATATTTTGATTTTTAATGGCCGCAGGGTGTATACAGTGAACATACCTCTACTTAGCCAGTCTCCTGTGGTTAGAGTCTTGAGTCGTTCCCAGTTTCTCATTATTATGTAATAATGCAGTTGTAAACAATTTTCAAAGTAACTGTCTGCATTCATTCCTAATGACGATAGATTCCTAGATATGGAACTGCTGTGTTAAAGTTCTAAAACTCTTATGGTCCCCCCCGAAAATTAGCACCAAGTTTCATTCTCACCGGCAATATTCAGAAGTGTAACATACATTTCCCAGCTTAATCATAAACTCAGAGCACCATCTTGTTCTCGTCACTAAATTGCTGAGGACACTGACATTTGAACGTTGTTTTAAATTAGAATTACTGGAAAACACATACATCTATTTTAGCCACTTGTATCTCTCCTTTGGTGAATGTTTTATTGTGCCTTTTAGATGCTCTTCCTAAGGTGTTTATCTTTTCCTTACTATATTCCTTCGTGTATTAAAGATATCAGCAAATTGCTATATATTACTATTTCCCCTTTTAGTTAATTGCCTCTTCATTCTGTTCCATTTTTGCCTACAATGTAATGTTTCATTTTTATGCAGTGAACACATAAGTCTCTTCCCTTTCAATGACTTCTTCTGTTATGATTTAAAAAGCCTTCCCCGCCTACCAACCTAGATAAAACCTACCGATTTTTCTTCTCATTCTTTATTTCATGTTTTACATTAATTCTTCAGCCTATCTGAAACGTACTTCGATGTGCATTTTGTCTTTAGCTTTGTTCTCTTTTCTTTCAAAGATCCTGGAAATTTTAACTTCACACCCCGCCTGTTCATCCTCAGCAGTTCCTCTGGAGACTTCTCGGCCACGGAGTTCATATACCCCGCCCGAGACCCCTCTGTGGTCAACTCTATGCCCTTCCTGCAGGAAGACCTGTACAGCGCACCTCAGCCAGGTGAGGCTGCGCAGGCCGGGCAGCGGAAGGCGCGCCTTCTTATCTTACCTTAGCATTTATTAAGCGGTTTCTATTTGCCAAGGATCTCTGCCAAAACACTTCCTATACTAACCGCTACCCCAAAAGGAAGATGGCATCCACATGCCATGGTCAAAGCATGAGGCTCGGCTACTTAACCTGCCCACAGGTGTCAGGGACTGGCCCGTGCCCGCGTGTCCGTAGGAGCAGGATTCACTGTAGCCGGAAGACGGAAAGAGCCCAAATGTCCGTCCACAGGTGAATGGATAAACAAATTGTGGTGTAGCCATTCAGTGGGTCCCAGTCAGCCACACGAAGGAGTGACGTGCTGACACGCACTACGACGTGGCTACACCTCAAAAACGTGACGCTGAGTGGACGAAGCCGGACGCAGAAGGGCCACCATTGCTTGATTCTATTTATATGAAGTACCCACAGTCTGTAAATCCGTAACAGCAGCAGTCACAGCAAAATCATTTGCTGGGCAGCCATAGCCAGGAGCAGCCTGTGGGCACCTGTGGTGCGCTCTCCAGGGTTTGGTTTGGTTTGGTTTATTTAATATGATAAACTTTATTTTTGAAGAGGTTGTAGATGACAGAAGAGTGACACCGAGAGTGTAAGGCATTCCCTTACACCCCTCCCCTTCCCCATCTCCAGTTTCAAGCACGCTCTTTGGAGGTGAGCCTGCATGCCTCGCGGTGGCACCTGTGTCCTCTCCTCTCTCCCCCCCAGCTCCGCCCCGGCGGTCCTGGGAAGGGCCCCGCAGCCTACAGCTGAAGGAGGCAAAGGAGAAGCAAGCAAAGATGCATGCTCCGCCGATGCCCCACACTGCCCACAGGCTTCTCCTGCTCGAACTTTCTAAGGACTGAGTTGTGGAGCAGGTGGAGCTCAGTGGTTGAGTGCCAGCTTTCCCCAGTACCTCCTAAAAAAAGGAAAACAGCAAATGGACTGAGTTGTCAGGGGCACCCGCAGTTTGTCCCTGGTCCCTGAATTTACCCCCCCAAAGGGAATTTCCCTGCTGCTGCCCTTGTCAAAGGAGAGAAGGAGGGGGAACCTCCACTTTGGAGAGACGTGGCCAGGAAGTGCCAGAGAGGCCCCAGCTGTCTGTCTGTCCTTGCCCCCCAGCGCTCTTCCTGGTGGACAACCACCACGAGGTGTACCTCTGGCAAGGCTGGTGGCCCATCGAGAACAAGATCGCCGGCTCCGCCCGCATCCGCTGGGCCTCGGACCGCAAGAGCGCCATGGAGACGGTGCTCCAGTACTGCAAAGGTGAGCCAGGCTCCTGCCGAGAGGAGGCTGCCCCCGCCGCCGCCAGGCTGGACCCCCGGGCAGCCGCCAAGGTGGGGCCCAGCCCCCAGCCCGTCCTTCCCGCAGCCCTCTCCTTCTGCGTGAGTCAGACAGCGTTGCTACAACTGGGCAGACGGACGGGGGGATCATGTTCCCCTTAGCTTTTTGAGGTTTATTCATTTCTGAGGTTAGCAGCTTCTCGGCTGCCAGCGTGAATGAGAATGAGTTTTTCTCTTCCATAGTCTGAGCCCATCTCTCTCATTCTGCCAAGGTTAAAGGCTGCACGGCGGAAAGCCCTGAGCTGCGAAAAACCCTTTTGCACTCAGGACCCATCATACAGAGAAAGGGGACTCCACCGCAGGGCGTCATCTGCAGGCAGCACTGCCCTGTCGGACTAGAAATGGCCTTAACGTGGCTTGAAAAGCAAATCGGAACCTTTTTCTCATTTGTTGTTATTTTTAGTATCGTCTCTGAAAAGCAAGATCCTTGGTAAATTCCTGGCTTCTTACTATACCGTCCACCTGAAGTCTCTGGTCTTTTCAGATACAACGAGGAGGCCAGTAATTAAGCTAGCTGAATTTTTAGGTTTCTTTGACACTTCTGATTGCACTGAGTGATATTACAGGGGTCTCTTCTCGCAGAGTTCCATAGTAATAAATAGCTGTTCCTGCAAAAGTGGACTAGGCAGGCGCTCTCATCAGGCTGTGCGGTCCGTGTTGAACTGGGTCCTGCCATGAGGAAACCAGAGGAATCCCCGGGGGTGGACTCGGAAGCCCCACACAGGCTTTCCTCCCTTCCTGGGGCCCAGACATGAGAAGGCGTCCACACTTCAGGTTCAGTGTCACCGTTAGCGACCTGGAGAAAATTAACCCATTTTGGGAAGTCACCCAGTGGTTGCTGTAAACACCGGCTCACTTCCCCTTTAAGCATGAAGGTCAAGAGCTCTGAAGCAGGGAAATCAGTGGAGACGGAGGCGTGGCGTGCTAACACTTGCCTTCTGTGGAGTTACAGGGAAAAACCTCAAGAAGCCACCGCCCAAGTCCTACCTGATCCACGCGGGGCTGGAGCCGCTGACGTTCACCAACATGTTTCCGGGCTGGGAGCACCGGGAGGACATCGCCGAGATCTCCGAGATGGTGAGCAGGGACCCCCGCCCCTGGCCAGGCCAGGAGACAAGCACCCGACTGCATTAAAAAGCAAAACAGTTTTTCCCTTTGGCACCTCTTTATATAGAATTCGCTTAGGAAGAGAAAAGGCCTAGGCGGACAACAATTAAAGTATTTTGGTAATTTCCTACATATGATGCTCAAATTTTAAAATTTTACAAGCAGAGATGAATTCCTGGCTTTGAGGAGGATAGGTAGATAAGAACTGGTATCTCAATATTCTGTTAGCTGAAAACCTGTTGCTTCATATTCCAGGTCCACCTAAGACACAACAAAAGTCTCATATTTTACCCATTAACTTTGTGTAGTGGACACAAAATGAATTTGGTGAATTAATATTTTCACATAACTAAATGAATGAATGTATTGAGAATCGCCTGGACTATCTCATTAATATTGTCTTCTGTGAAACCACCTGCTATAACCACAGGGAACTTTTGTCATAAGCTCTATTTACCAAAATGTGTGAGTCACCAGAATATCATGAAAAGAGGATGCTACCACAGTGTGTCAGGCAGGGTTCCCTAGGGAAACAGAACTGGCAGGAGATAGAATAGCAGTTGTCTCATGTGACTGTGGGGACGGCAAGTCCAGATTGCATGGGGCAGGCCAGAAGCTGGGAACTTGTTTTGTGAATTCCCCAGGAGAAGCTGGCTCACTGGGTCGAGATGGAACGTGCCCCTTCTGGCTGCCGAAATCATCACTCCTCCCTTTAAAGCCTTCAGCTGATTGGATGCAACATCCCTCATTGCAGGAGGCAAGCTCCTCAGTTGACTGTAGATGCCATCAGCCTTAGATGCAATCAACTTACTGATGATTCTGGAAATATCGTCACAGTAGCAAATAGGCCAGTGCTTGCTTGACCAAACAACTGGACCATAACCTGGCCAAGTTGACACATGAACACATCACACACAGCTCTCTAGAATGTCTTTGTTTATGAGTTAACGTTTCTAGCAATAGCAATCCAAGGGTTTGGGGTCTGGAAGGGGATGGATTTATTTGGTTTGGGTTTTTTGTTTTGTTTTATTTTGTTAATTTTTTAAAGCTATTTAGATTGTGCAAACGTCACATAAAAAGTAAAGGGTATTCCCATATGCCCCACTCCCCACACCTCACACATTTTCTCACATTAACAACATCTTTAATAGTGAGGTACAGTCATTGCAATTGATGAACACATTTCAGAGCGATTGCCACTAAGTGTGGATTATAGTTTACAGCATAGTTTATACACACTCCCACCCAATTCTGTAGGTTATGGCAAGATTTATAATGGCCTGTATCTGTCATTGCAATGCCATTCAGGACAATTCCCAAGTCCCAAAAATGCCCTGTAGACTTTGGGTTGTGTTGCTGTGTAGGAGTGCTGTTTTTGGGGGGGTAAATGAGATTAGTGTATTGAAAGGAGGTCTGAATAATTTTAAACAAAAGTCCTGGTCAGCGCTCCCTGACAGTGGACAGAGCCCGCTTCGTAGCACACGCAGGCTGCTGACCCAGACCAGCTCTCTTTAGCCAGTCGCGTCCCATCTACAGCAGAAGGGGGCACAGCCGGAGGGAAAAGGTACTGTTCGCCATAAACCTGCGGTCAGCGTAACCTAAAGGCTGCAGGGATTACAAATACTTTTTGTCATCCCATTCAGTCTGAATTCAGGGATGTAAACTGCATCGATTTTCTGAATTCACTGCAGGTGAGTTGGAGGTCTGCAGCAGGCTGTATAATTTTTGGGGCCTTCGGACAGTGGACAGTGCCTGGCTTCCACGCCAACCAATCATAATAATTCACATTTACTGAAAACTCAACACCGGATCCGGCAGTGCTCCAAGCACTTTACATGATTTTCTCATTATTTTTCACAACAGTCCCTTAAGAGTCATCTTCTTGTGCCCATTTTACTGCTGAAGGCACTGAGGCACAGAGTGACTCGTCCAGAGTCTCAGAGGTAACAGGTGGAAGAGCCGGAGTCAGGTGCAGGCTGCTCGGGCAGGCCTTTTTATCGCCACTCTGCCCCAGAATTCTGCTGGAGCTCAGCGGCAGCCCTCTCATTCCTCGCCCATCCACCCCGTCTGGGGTCCCCAGTTGAATGGAGGAAGACAGAGGTACTCCGAATGACATGTTCCAGATTAAATGAGCACCGTGATTAAAAAATAAAAAAAAATAAGAGCTTGATTCTGGAACGCTCTAGATGCCTTCTCTCTCTTTTTATTTTATTTTTTTCCTGCTGTGGGTTAAGACTTGGGGTGGGGAAGAGGCACGATTTCTTTTGAGCTTAATTATTTTTAAATATTTTAAAGCAAATTCCATTATTCGAGTGCTTGTGATGGTCAGACTTCAAAGTAAATAATCTTCTCCAGTCAACACGGCTGTTCCCGAAACCGTTCTTCCAAGGCAGCCCTGAGAACGGGGTTTATCTTCCACTTGGTGGCGGGGAATTCAGGCACTGGGAGGGACTACAGGGCTCAGAGAAGCTCCCGCACATTTCAGAGCCTCCCCTTCCTCACCCGTGAGGTGCAGGGAGGAGCCCCTGCCTCTCTGCTCTGCTGGGATGGGACAGGGCTCTCTTCCTTGCCGGCACTTGATCCCACATTCCCAGCTTGGGACAGCTCCTCTCCCCCTCTCCTCCACTCTAGGATACGGAAGTTTCCAACCAGATCACCCTGGTGGAAGATGTCCTAGCCAGGCTGTGTAAGACCATTTATCCGCTGGCTGACCTCCTAGCCCGGCCTCTCCCCGAAGGGGTTGATCCTCTAAAGCTTGAAATTTATCTGACCGACGAAGACTTTGAGGTAAGCGTTTCGCGGGGGTGGCGGGGGGCGACTGAGCGGCATGCCTGGTCCACGCACTCACCCCGCGGCGCCTGCTGCCTCCTTCAGTTTGCACTAGACATGACCAGAGCGGAGTACAACGCGCTGCCCTCCTGGAAGCAGGTCAACCTCAAGAAGGCCAAAGGTCTCTTCTGAGCATCCAGCCCATGGCTGGGAGAGAGGACGGGCGAGTCCCTGCCAGGACCGTTGGGCCAGGAAAATGGTATCGGTGTTTTTTTTTGGAGGGGGAGACTGGTATTTTTTTAAAATATAGGTATATTTTTAATCAGCCTTTCAAAACCTGAAGTTATTAGCCCTGTCCACCTGTCCTGCAGTTGTGCATTTTGTAAATGTTTCAGAGAACTCTTGGGAAACCTTTCAGCAACTCAGCAGGTGATGTGAATAAAGGATCTTTGATGTGCACTTAAGCAGTGGTTCCTCAGCAACCAACCTGTCCTCTTATCCCAGCTGGGGGTTGCCTATTTTTTTTTGAAGCAGTTCTCTTTATAAAGTGTTATTTTGATAGTTTGTGAATTCTAAAATATATATATATATTTATATATACACCATATAAATCGCATATGTATTTTACAAAGCAGTATGTATTCATTCACTTTCAAGATCTCTTTGGTGTCAAAACAATATTAAAAAGTAGATGGAGTTGCTTCTGTTGAATTAGCTCTCCCACCGAAATGTATCTTGACACACGTTCAGAAACGTTTCCTTCAGCTTTAGATCTGACTTGTTCTGAGTGCTGCCACAGGTGCTAAAATGAACAAAGAATCTGTATGTAATGGCGTGGACTCTTACAAATCCATGCGGATCCACCTTTCTACCTTAATAGAGCCCCAAAAATGTATAGTGCCTTGTTTTTATGTACAGTTTATATACAGAAAAGTTTGGTCTGCATTTTCAATGATGGTTTGGAACATTATCTACAGTTTTACTCTAAAATAATAGAAATAAAAACATCTCAATTTCTAATACCTGTTGTAAACATGACACATGTCTCTTGGGCTATAGGACTCCAAAATAAAAGCTTCAGAATAAACTCAAAATTAATTGACTGGTTTACCTTGACTTCCAAGCATGTTCCTTTCTAAAAAACAATATTTTTTTGTGAACCGATATTCCAGCATTAAAGATTAACTGCTCTAATTTTGGTTTTCATTTAGGGAAAGACTTTAGGCAAAGTAATAAGGTTAAATAGATACTGGTCCCTAAAATTCGTCCTAGGTACCAGCCTGAAGACGTACTTTTGCAAATCGTCATTCATTCTACAGAGAAGCTCTTTATGCTGCAGCTGTCATTACTACCTCTCAAAGCCAGGGTCTCGGTGCCTTTCTTTTTTTTTAATTGAATATATAAGGCATTTAGAAAACATAGAAATGAGTTGGAAAACTCTTCACAAGCCTTATTTGTTCTTAAAATTGCACATCTGTGGCTTTGAACACATTCCACAGGCCTAGTGAGTCATCACCCTCCCCCTCTTTCCTGGTCTCAGTTTGACGTAGAGAATACCAGCCCGTCTGCCGGAAGCCTCCTGACGTCATTATGGGTCTCCATCCGGGGCTGCACCAGACGCATGTCAGACAGGCACTGAGACTTCCAGCCTCCGTTCCCTCTTTTCGGGGAAAGGAGACAATACTAGCTGCCCTGCCTGCATCGTGGGATCCCAGGTGAGGATCAAGTGGAAGCTCTTTGAAAATGATCAAGTACTAGATCCAGGCCAGTATTCTCATGATCATTACAATAGAAACATGAGAGCATGAGCGTTGACAGAATGTAGTCAGGCACCTAGAAACTGTAGATAAAACCCAAACAAGGAGCACTCTCCAAAGACGCAAAAGGCGAGAGGGCTAACGGTGCATGTTCCATAATCTGTGTGGAAAGAGGAGCAGGGAAATGGCCAGTTGCTAGTGAAAGCAGGAAAGGAGGCAGGGCTGCCTGCATCTGTGAGAAGTTAAAAAAATAAAATATATTTAGAGACATTGCCTACATTCTTAGATAAAAGTAAAGCTACCTATGTTCCTACGGTAACTTCCACTGAAAAGTTGGCTTTAGTTAATACAATAGTTGTCATTAGCAGAATTCATTACTATGGGATTGTCCCAAAGTGCTTTAAAATAGTATATATCTACTACTGTGAAATGGCCCCCAATTTGTTCCACCAGTCTATTTCCCACCTCTTTTTGTAAATAGGGCACCCCAGTCTTGTACCTGTCACCTCTTCTTCTCGGAGTCGTTTCCCCGCGTCCTTCCTGCTTATAGAACTAGATCCTTTCTTAGATGGTTTTTCTACCATAACTGCTACTTCCAACCATTACATGCTAAGAAAGGATCTAGCCTAAAAACTTGAATTGCTAAACCTTAACTCAGCTAATTAAGCTGTACCCACCCTGCAGGCCTCTCCCCATAGCCGCTTCAAAAGCAAACCACTCTGGCGAGCTGTGGTGAACTCGGTGAATATGAGCCGTTCCTGAGGAGTGGAACAATCTTCTCTCCTTGTCCCTCTTGGGATGTTCCCCAGGTTAAAGAAAGGAAAGCCTTTCCAGGAGCCCACCTCTTTCTCTCTTTGTTTTAAAATTTCTGCCCTTCTTTTAGAGCTTGCATTTTTGACAATGGGAGATGTATTCCAGAAACAGTCTGAGAATCCATTTTGATCCCTAAGTTTGGATTGTTGTTTTGTTTTGTTTTGTTTTTCTGACTATAAAAGTAACACTTAGGTCCACACACAGACTTGCACAAGGATATTCATTGCGGCTCTACTCCCAATAGCCAAAACCTGAAAACAACCCACGGGTCCATCCAGTGGGGAATGGATGAACAAACTGGTGTGTCCACATATTGGAATGTCATTCATCACAGACTGGAACAGACTCTTGATAGGGAGTACGACATGGATGGATGAGCTTCAAAACCTTGTTCAGTGAAGTCAGATACCAAAGACCACGTGGTGTTTGATTCTATTTATATGAAACTTCCAGAAAAGACAAAATCTATGCGGAGACCAGCTCAGTGGTAGGCTAGGGTAGGAGTGGCGATTGACTCAAATGGATATGAGGGGACTTTTGGGGCCTGGTGGGAATGTGCTGGCACTCAGTGGCTGTTGGCTGCACAACTCTGCAAACATATAAAGCTCATTCCTGGGCTTATTTTATGGTTTATACGTCATAACTATCGCTCTATATGGGAGAAAAAAGCGAACATTTCAAGGACATATAATTGAGAAATTGAAAATGACAGATGGTCCCTTGTCCCAGATACAAGTACTTCAATCATTTACATTCTTCTAGATTTTTCTTTACGTCTACTAACTTGGTGTGTGTATGCTCATGTTTATTAAAGAAAAACCCTTGCATCTTCTCTCCCGTGTCCCTGCGTCTTTCATTAGCTCCTCCCCAGCCCCACTCCAGCGTCCTCAAGGAGACCGCTTCCACTTTAAGATCAGGAGGCACAGCACACTCACACAGCATCCTTTGTTAACGTTGACATTTCTTCTGTGCCTTAATTTGTCTGTTAAACTCAGTCCCTGGACGCTGTCCCTGACTCTTTCCCTGGGTGTGTCTGAGGTTCTGAGGTTTTATGAGGCACACACAGCGGGAAGGTTGGCTCACCCGTGGCCCACCCCACCCCATGCTCCCCCACCCACAGCAGTTCTCATTCCTCTCTAAGGATGGGCAGCACCAAGGAGGAGTCAGAGAGCTGAGGTATCGGTTTCCAAAGGCCCTTCCTGGCCACAGATGCAGAGTCCGAGCCTCTTGCAAAGCCTTTCTGAGCGGCCGTGTGTGCTCAGAAACCGAAGCGGGAGGGCAGGCACAAAAAGGCACAAGGAAAGGAATACAGTACCCGGTTTTCTCCTCGGAGGTCCCAGCAGATGATTCAAAAGCAAACAGCTGGAACGGACCATCCTGGTGTGGCCCCGAG
Source organism: Dasypus novemcinctus (assembly GCF_030445035.2). Classification (NCBI taxonomy): domain Eukaryota; kingdom Metazoa; phylum Chordata; class Mammalia; order Cingulata; family Dasypodidae; genus Dasypus; species Dasypus novemcinctus. The sequence goes on along the minus strand of NC_080677.1, from coordinate 155,007,268 downwards.
CCCCCCTGCTTTTAACGCTGAGGGGCGTGCGCTGGCACTTCCTAATCAAAGAAGTGGCGCTGCTGGCTGCTCCGGGCCACCTGCCAGAGAGAGACCCCTCCACCGAGACCAGGGAGCCCAATTGGCAAGGGAGGGGCAGCCCAGAGCAAGTGGTGTGGGTGTCCCACCCGCTTCACCATTCGAATGCACAGGGTGGAAGGACCCGCGTCCCTCGTTTCTCACAATGAAATGATTCTCTGCCAAGCTTTTATACTGTGCTGCTGAGCTTGAACAGAAAACTACAGGGGCGAAATGAATGCAAGCTATAGTCATAGAAGTGCAGACGGTTCAGCGCTGGTATTCCTTCACGGTCATGTCCAAGCCGTGGGAAAATGTTCTTGACTCGAATGCCAGGGAGTTCTGGAAGTCTCTTAAAGGATATATTGGAACAGTCTTGAATTATTTGAAAATGTATATAAACTTCCTGTTATTAAATCTCACTGAATCTTTAAGTCCAGCTGCACTGTGTGAATACCATTTTAGCATCCACCCTGAAGGTTGAACAGGATTTACAGTATTTTGTAAATTTTGTAAATTTGTAAAATTTTTACTCCTGTTACCACTATTGGAAATACCACCTTGTTGAAGCTGTGGTTTACTGAACACAAACAAGGAGCCTTATGCCTGTATGGAAGCAGAGAGAAATGAAATAAAACAGGTGAAAGGCAAGCATAGCTGGTACTCTCGATGAGTGCACATGAAAAAAAGGGAGCAACTAAACAATGCCCTTGCAAATGGTGACACATTGTGTCAGAGCTGGTCCCTGTGGTTACAAAAGGGGCACCTGGGGAAACGGATGTGGTTCGACATGGGGAGTGGATGTGCTCAAGCTGTTGGGCACTGCCCTCTCATGGGGGATATCCCGGGTTCAGTTCCCGATACCTCCTGGAGAAGGCGAGCAAACAGTGAGCACACAGACAAGAGAACCGTCTGGGGGAGAGAGGGGACATACCCCTCTGGGGTCTTCCCATCCCTCTTTCCCCCGCAGTGGCTCCATTTGAATGCCCAGGGTACTGGGCTGCTCACCAAGGCGGTCTGGCTTCCTGAAGGAGGCCCTTCTGTTTTTTCAGGAACCACAAGGAACTGCCACGAAGCATCATTTGCTACGGATAATGTTTCAGGTCCCAGTGGGAAAAGTTTTCTCCTGGTCATTAAGAAGGGTCAAACGACCCTGCGGCAGGCACTTCGCCTGCTGAGTGCGTTTCTAGTACCACGTGCCACCTGCCAGACCTGCCGGCACCAGCACAGGTCTGGGGGGCCCCCACGCACACGTGGGTTCACTGAGTGGACGCAAGGCTCAATCAGAACACAGATGTGGGTCGCAGGTTCTGAGCCCCACAGGGCCGGTGTTCCCAGGGAGAACCGAACAATAGTAAGTCACGGAGAAGAGCAGAGAACGCTGCTGTGGGAGCCCCACCTGCTTGGAGGGTGGAGGAATGGGGTCTGCTTGGCGGAGGAGGTCTGCCGAGAGGTCTGGAAGGGTGGGTTGCTCTTCTCACTGCAGCGGAGCAGAAAGCCATCCAGTCTTGTCTTCATAGAAGGATGTCTCTGAAATCTGCAGCAAGCAACACACTGCACAGAAAATGCTGGAGTCGGGTTTTCTGCAAAATTGTTCCTTTTTCACACATATCCAATGCCAATTCTAGAAGACAAGGAATTACTCTACTGCACTGAAAATAGCAAAGGTTTCTGAATCATGCTATTTTAAATGTTAAAGGACTTTCAGTCCTTTCTAAGAAAAATCTTTGAATGACCCTGTGAGATAGACTGGGCACGTTATAGATAAAGGGTCAAGGCATGAAGAGCTGCTTGGCTAAGCCAGCACACCCAGTTATGGCAGAAGCAATGCAAGGAATGTTTCCAGATTTGATTATTTGTCAGTGCTCCATCTGCATCGAATATCACTGACTAATCAAGACAAATGAAGGCCTATTTTCTTCTGTTGCCTTGAGGAGTTTCTTTGGAAAGGAAGGCGAGGAATCAGTGGGTATTTCCCACCTCCTCAGCCCTGTACCTGGTGCTTTCTCTACATGATTTCCTCAGCCCCCCACAAATCCCCTGGGAGGTCCTTATTATCCCCATTTTGCACCTAAGGTTAGTAACTTCCCAACCCCCCTCCTTGCTAGGAAATGGTAATGGTTGAACTTGATTTTACTTCTGACTCCACTTTGCACAACCAAAACAAAGCTGATGCTCTTTCTCAAAATCTCTAACCCAAAGTTTGACCCTCAAGAATTAAAAAAATATTTCAGTTTGCTGCCCTGTCCCTGACAAACCCATTGCCATCATGTAGCAGGCTAAGGCAATGGGAGGGTCAGCTCCGGCTCCAAACACAATAAATGCAGGTGGGATCACAGGGAAAGAAGCACAGGCTCCAGAGCATCTAGGAGGGCAAGTCTCTACCCTGCCCCCTAGAGCTGTGGTGCACGAGCCAGTGGCTTAACCTCTGTGTCTCGGGGTCATTTCTATTAAAGCAATGAGCTGGATCTATCGGCACCTGCCCCATGTGAGGCTGTGTGATGTGTGCAGGCTCTTAGCACTGGGCAGGCAGGTAGCAGCTGTTCAGTAACAGGATCTTGAAGATCCTTTGCCCACTTAAGCCAGATGATCTTATGGCATGCTCCTTGGAGAAGTAAGACGGAGAATCCACAGAGGCGCCTGCAGCCTCAGACATTGGGGCAACTTGCAGGGTTGGGCTGGGGGCCTGGCAGGAGCTGCAGCAGCTGCCCTGGCAGGAAGCCAGCTGGGCACCGGGCGTTCTGCTGCTCCGCCAATGGCCACTGTGGCCTCCCTGGCAGGGCCCAGCCAACGTCATCTTCAGTGTGATTCCACCGTGCTATAAGGTGGAGGCAAGTAGGCCGGCTGCCCTCAAGAGCCGTGCAGTCAGGCCCTGCTGTGCCTGGTGGGACCTTGGGTGTGCCTCCAGCCGCCTCTGAGAACTGTCAGGGGGATCCACCTTCTCTAGAAGCAGCCGGATCAACGGAAGCTCCTCCATAGACAGAGCCCTGCTCGTTGGGGTTGGGGGGAGATGGACATCCTCTCAGGGCTCCCCAGGCAGAAGGGTTTGCCTCCCTCAGCTTTAGAATCCAGATGACCCACAGCTCCCTGGCCCGGGCTTCTTTGCAGTTGGTGTGACCTTGGGGTGTCCAAGGCCAATGACGCCTGCTTGCCTTCCTGTTGGATGGCCAAGCAGGAATGGGAAACTGAGTCACTTTGCTCTCTATGAGAGAGGGTAGCTTGGGAGCTTAATGAACCTGCGTGGCCTGGGGAGTCATTCGGAACTTGTTTTTGCCATTAGAACAGAAATGGAACTTTCTCCCTCTCTGTCCGCTTGGAGGGAGTAGACACTGGGGTGAGCCTGGCCCCCCTTGAGACCCTGGGTGGGCTGGCCACATGCCCCTTGGGGTCTTTGTAGAGTTCCGGTTAGTGGCCGTGCCAATCCTACAATCTCCGGCAGCCCCGTCCCTCCCCCAGCCACCCCCAACCAAGCGCAGGGTCTAAGGAAGAAACCAGAGCGCTGGCCGTGCAAGTGCAGCTGCTAGGCCAGTGCTCTAGACCCACCCCAGCCAGATGGCGTCCCGGCCCCTCCTGGGTGGGAACACTGGAGCTTCCAGGGGGACAGGCAAGACCTCGTCGCCAAGTCTTCCACGTCTTCATTGACACTGATTTTAATCCAGGAGTGATGGGGTAAAGCGGTTGCTCTGGATAGGCAAATGATTCTTTGACAGAGTTAGATTGCTTTTGAAATAAGTTGTCATTGGCATTCCTCAAGCTGGTGAAGCCAGGGCCAGAGCTGGGACCTCCAGGAGAGGAAATGGGGGATGATCCGAGAGATGAGCTGGCATTTGGCCCCGGGCAGGCGGTGCCGAGGGAAGGGCTGTAGGGCCAGCAGGTGGCGCTGCTGGTCATCGGTGAAGCCACCGGGGCAGCGCCTCCGGGGCCCCACCCAGCCTCGAAGGGATGTGGCAGTTTCCAGGCAGTGGAGTAGGGTGGGACCTGGTCCTGAGCCCAGCACCCTGCGCTGATTCGTTTCCAGCACAACTGATTTGACTTCCGTGGTGGGAGAGTCTGTTCCCACCCAAGGATCCCAGGAACATTCCCAGGAGCGAATCCACAGGATGGCAGTGACAAATCACACAATTTTACATGAAACCACCCTAGAGTTTGGGGTTTCGGTGGGCCACAGATCATCCCTGCCCGCTGCATGTGCGTCATCATCATCATCATCACCATCATCATCATCACCATCATCATTGTCATCACCATCATCATCGTCATCATCGTCGTCATCTCATCACCATCATCGTCACCATCACCATCATCATCATCACCATCATCATCGTCATCATCGTCATCGTCGTCGTCGTCGTCATCATCATCATCATCATCATCATCATCCGGCTTCTACCAACCCCTCATTCCCTTTCCAGCTTTGCCATCTGCAGGATGAAGGCAAAGCCTTTCTAAAGAGTCATCAGTTAAGTCAGCAAAGCATTCCACAGGTGAGAAGGGCTGGATCCTATTCATCAAATCTTGAATCAGGCCCCCTGGGGGCTGGCTCATAATCATCTCTTCACCCTGCGGGATAACCAAGCAGGAAAGAGTGGCGGGACCAGGAACGTGGCTTTAGCGTTCTCCCAGGCAGTGTTCCTGTCGCCTCGGAGAGCTCCGGTCACCCTTCCTTGCTCTGCCTCGTCTCCCAGGGCCTGAGGAGATAGGTGCCATCCCTCGCTGGGTGGCTGGGACCACTCCTCCCCGTGCCAGGCGCCGCAGCCCTCAGACCACACCCAGGGGAGCCCTGGGGACAAGCGGCGTCAGAGGCCTGCGGCCATACGGTCCTGGCGGGACCCGTTGGCCCCCCTTGCGTGCATTCCTCGCTTCCTCCCCACCGGCCGCTGCCCCTTTCCCACCTGGCCAGGGCTCGGGGAGGAGAACCACATGGGAGGCGGGGGGCCAAGTTACCAACAGCCGAGAGGTCGGGGTGCTGTGGGCGCAACCGGCTCTGCCACCCCGTTTGCCACCAGCTCAGGGTCCCGCCCGATTGAGACCACCATGCTAGACTTCCGTGCATGAACCTCTGCGTGCAACAGGCTGTCTTTCACATTCCCTCACCCGCTCTGCAAATCTTTATTGAGCACCTGCCGTCGGTCCAACCGTGACGCTAGATCAGACCCTTTTGACAGGCCTGCCCTTGGACAAAGTACAATTTCAAAAGTTAAGAACAAAACACTGCCTTCCCTCTTAAAATGGGGGTGTGAGGAGAACGTCATTCCCCGCAGAGCCGGGGAGGCTGAGGCCAGTCTTGGAGGAAGGCGCCCAGTTCTGTTGGTCTCTCAGGCCAGGACCCTCTGCGGCCTCCAGGCCTGGTGCTGCCTTGTGACGGGCTCCAGGCTCCACCACCACCAGACAACTCAGATGCTCAGATCCGCCTGGCCAGGCCTCCCTTCCAGTCCCGGCCTCTGGAGAACACGGTGGCAGCTCTCGTACTGCCCCGGGTCCCCTCTCAGCTCTGCCCTGGTCTTCGAATGGGCCCCGCCCCCAGCAGCGTGCTCCCAGGCACACGTCCGCCCCAGGCCCTCTGCAGGTGCCCTGGCCTGGCCTCCTCTTCCCCCACGTCCACCCAGCTCCCTCCGCATCGCCTTTGGGTTTCTCTTCATCTGCCACCTCATCAGGGAGCATTATCTGCCCGCACCCCAGCACGCCTTACCCCCTTCCTTGCTGTCTTTTCCTCTTTTGCTCATATGACTCGCTGTCTGTTTTATCTAGATGCCTTTTCAACATGTTGACCATCACCCCCTATTAAAATAGAAGCGACCTTAGGACAGGAATTTTAACCGTTTTGTTCATTACTTAACACACTGTAGGTCCTCCATAAATATTTGTATGAACTCGTAAAATAATTCATTGAATTCGTGGCTGCTGGCCCTTTCCAAATCATGTGCTCTTTTGCCAATACCCGTCTTATGGTGTGACACCCAGGCTGTCCAGCGAGGGTGCGGGGACGCTGCCAAGACCGTGAATGAGCTCCTGCACCCATCGGTGCAGTGCAAGGGACTTGCCTCTTTTCCAGACTCCGTGAGCATTGCCTCCTGTTATGTTCGTGGCCAGGGCTGAACTCTGAGCGCCCTGTCTGCCCACGTGCTTCCTGCCGGCCGCCACTGGGCCTTCAGCGTGGGAACAAGGGTCTGCCTCAACCCGCATGCAGGAGTCAGGACACGGAAGGAGGAAACAAAGCCGAGACTGCCGGGGGAGGGGAAGTGCGCCGGGATTTACTTCATAATCCAAATGTGCTTCTTCCCTATCATGCAAGATTTGTTCAGCACTATTTCTGGTGCACCTACTATGTGCATTACACAATTCCAGGACCAGGAGTCACCAGGAAACTTCGGAACAACCCAAGCTCAGAGGTACTGGGACCTGGGAGGCAGACTGGAAATGCTTTAGGGCTTAGGAAGTGGCCAGCTGCATCCATGTGTACCCAGAATTCAGATGTGGGAGAAAGAATACCCTGCTTGCTTTTGGTCCAAAATCAAGTAAAATCCTTCTCCACCTTCAGGCACTGCGTGGGAAGCCCAAGCGCAGTCCTGTGGAGACCAGGTGTTGGAGAGCGCCTTTGCATCTTGGCTGCTCTTGAGACACCCCGAGACGCAGCTTGGCCTACCCCACTCCTTGCAGGATCAGGGGAAACACCCCTCTCTGTATCCCCATTCCCTCTCCTCCCTTGGTAAGCAGCCATACTACATATCCCAGCCTCCCTTGCAGTGGCCGTGGTCATGTGACTGCATCCTGGCCAATGGAAGTGGAAAGAAGGAATAGCTTCCCCTCCCAGCCTGGCCCCTAAAACACCTCCCAGGAAGTCCTCTAGTTTCCTTCGTCTCACCGGCCAGATGCAGAGGATCCAGGGAGGACTCTGAGGTTCTAGGGGACAGTGGGGACAAAGAAGCTCCACGTCCCTCCTCCATCAAGCACTCTGAACCGTGGCATGCACGGGGAGCACTTGATTTTGTTCAGCTGCTAAGGTTTGGGGTCCACTGTCAGAGAAGCCTGCACACCCCGTCGAGTACAGAGGGCGAGAGAGAAGGGAGAGGCTGGGTGGTCCCGGCAGCAAGACGTCTCCCCAGGCTCTGAGGTGATGGGAGTGGGGGCGAAACAGAACGACGCCGGGGGGAGAGCACGAGGAGCCTCTTTCAGACTCCAGAAACTGCTGTCCTGTTGAACGCTCGTTCTTGGCGGCAGGCTCGTCGGACCCCTGGGGCTGGAAAGCCAGAGAAGGGGCCTTTCGGTTAACCACGAGTGTTTCCAACCCTCTGCCAATTCTTGTTTCTGGCTTTTGTTTCATGGGTTTTTTTGCTTTTTTTTTTTCATGGCAGCATTTGTGTGAAAGTAGCCTTGGGTGCTATTTTTATAAGAATAATTTCTTGTTTGTACAACATAATCTTACTTAAAAAAATTCAAACCATAAACACTGAGCATTATTTGGCTCCTCTGTTTCTGTTTCTTTTTTTTCTTTTCAAGAAAATGTACATACTACTAATAATAAAACTGAAGGGAAAAAAAACAATGGCAAAACTGTCATTTAGGTAGATGGTGAGCACTTGTCAGTTCAAGTTGTCTGGGAAGCAAGGTAAGAAGTACAAGATGTTTCTTGGAGATAAGAAGAAGGAGAGAGGGCAAAGCGCTGGGAGAAGCTCTGATGGAGATGTGAAGGGCAAAGGAAGGGGGGCGTGGAGTAAGAGCCTCAGGCCGAGAACATCTCAGCCAGGTCTAAAGGGAGCCCGGGGCACAGGGCGCCCCTTAGAGGACGTGGACAGGACCGGCCGGGCACCAGCCCCTGCTGTCCTCAGCCATGGCCAGGCCTGGGCCTTGGCCTGCACCTAGAAGCCATCACTGACAGCACAGCTGGGGCCGGTTCCCATCTGAAGGGGGCTGAGTATTGCGTCTCTGTGGCTGCCATTGCATGTGACAAAGGTTTATTTAAATCATTCTCTGTCAGTAACGGTGGAACCCACAGTATACCAAAGTTACTCAGATGGGGCCTGGAGACACTGACTCAGGAGCCTCAGAAGAGGACAGGAGAAAAATGCACATCTACAGGCACATATATTTATGTATGGAGGGAAGGGCAGCGACAGTAGAGAAAGGAATGCAGGGAAAAGGTTTCCAAGTTATTCAATACTGGTCCATGTCCTACAAGGTAACACAATGGTAAACTTTGAGGTGAACTTTCCCGCCAGTCAGAAATCATTTGCACCTCTCCTAGAGAAAAAGCATTTGCAACCTCTCAACTCTACAAGTCAACATGTAACTCAGCAGACTCTGGGTCTTAATCACGAGGAAATTTAACGTCAAACAGAATGACATCCCTGGAGAGTCAGATGCCCGACAGCAGGCTTGTTACGTAATCATCTGGTATTAGTATGTAGTGATCTTTATCCCTCATTTCCAAGCTTTGGGTAATTAATACTTCTCTCAGAAGACCATTGTAATAAAACAGAGATATAAGAAAATAAGCAGTTAAAATATTGCATGACAAATGTAACAAGAGAGGTCAGCATGGCGACCTGTGGGAATCCATAAGAGGGGCACTTAACTCAGGCTGGGGGTGGGATCACAAAAAGCTTCCCACAGGAAATAACATTTCACCTAAACTGAAAGGATGATAGAGAAACAGATGGAGGGAAGGCTTGGGAGGGCTGTGTAGTGGCTTCTTCCCAGAACTTCAAATAATTCAAAATGGCGGACAGGGTGGAGATGAGGCCATGGGACTAGAGCAGGCATTGAGGCTGGCAAGGAAAGAGGGTTAAACAATGCCATGCACAGTAATTTGGATTTTCATCCTGAATGCAACAGGAGCCATTAAAGTTTTTGACAGGAAAAAAGAAGAGGACCAACTTTTTTGTTTCTCAAGACCACTCGAGCTAACAGGTGGAAAACAGTTGGAGAGAACCAATGCCCAAACTTAGGCAGATTGGTCATTAGTGGTTGTAGTCTCGGTGGAAGGTGGTTGTTTTAGTTTGCTAAAAGCTGCTGGGAACAATATACCAGAAATGGGTTGGCTTTTATAAAGGGAATTTATTAGGCTAAAATCCTACAGTTCTGAGGTTGTGGAAAGGTCCAAATCAAGACATGATCAGAGATGCAGTCTCACCAAAGGTCAGCTCCTTGTGATCCTAGACTCCTGTCACGTGGTGGCTCTCCAGCCTGGGTCTCCGCCTTCTGCTCCAAGCTAACTTTCTCACATTCACCTGTGGGTGATCAGCCATGTGCCTGTCTCTCCCCTCTCTGGGCCTCAACTCTTTCAGCTACTCAGGGGCCTATTTTCAGGCCTCTGGGCTCCACTGATTTCAGCTTCTGTTTCTGCCACTTTTTTCTGTGTGTCTCAGTTTTCAGCCCTCTATTTATGAAGGATTCCAGCAAGAATACCAAGACCCACCCTGGGTCACACCACACTGAAATAATCCAATCTAATCCAGTCAAAGGGTTCCACACCCACAGGAACAGATTAGCTTCAAGAACATGATCATTTCTGGAATCCACAAAAATCTTCACACTCTCACAGTGGTAGTGGCCCAAGCTGGGGTGATGACTGTGGGGGAACCTAGCAGACATATGCCATTTATTCAGGCTGTGGGGATGTTTGGTGATCTGACTGGCCTGGACCCACCTGCTGGAGCTTACCTGCTGTTCATCAGAAGGTTCTTGGTCAGCTGAATGAAGGCTACCAGGGCTCAGAAAGAGACAGTTGGGGTGTCAAAGTCCCATAAGCTGCAGTACACACAGCATCGCAGCTATAGATACAGTTTGAGCATTGGATATATAGTGTGGAGCCCCCCAACTCCAGGACAATGAATACTTGTTTTCAGGGAGGGTTCATTGGATTATTCTATCATGAAGCTTGAGGCACTATGTTAGCACCAGATAAGGAAGGTAAACAGAGAATAAAGGCTGCTGGTTAGGCATTGATGTACTAAGACTAATAATAGCCTTGACAGAGTCATTCAGGAGGTATGTTTCACTGAACTCATTTTACAACTCACACACACTGACATGCATACACACTTACTCTGCCAATCTAATGCCTATTCCTAACATGGTATATTGTTTTCACAGGCATCTGGGCTCAAAACCAGTCTGACTCTCCACTTACTGGATAAATGTTTACTGAGCACCTACTGTGTTCAGGGCCCTTTCTGGACTCTAGAGAAGCAGAGATGATCAAGACAGATGTGTTCAAGGAGCTTGCATACTGGTGGGAGAGGAAGGGAGACAGGCAATAAAGAGCAACACAAATCTAAGTAATTTAATTCCATTGGGATTCCTAGATCTGTGGTTTGGTGACTCATTAATTTTGGAAAGTTCACTGTTATTATTATTTCAAATATTTTTTCAGCTACATGTTATTTCTTCTTTTATGCCAATATATTTTGCAATTATCCCACAATTCTTGGATGTTCTGTTTTTTCATTCTTTATTCTCTTTGCATTTCAGTTGGGGAAGTTTCTATTGACATATCTTAAAGCTTACAGATTCTTTCTGCAGTCTTCTCAAATGTACTGATAAGCCCACCAAAGGTTTTCTTCATTTCTGACAGTATTTTTCATTTCAGTATTTTCTTTTGATCCTTTCTTAAAATTTCATCCCATTTGTTCTTGCATCTTGCCCACCTTTTCCATAAAAGCCCTTGTCATAGTAATCATAGTTACTTTAAATTCCCTGTTTGATAATTCCAACCCCTGTGTCACATCTGTATCTTCTTCTGATGCTTGCTTTGTCTCTTCAGACTGTGGTTTCTCTCCCTATTTGACAGGACTTGTAAATTTTTGTTGAAAGCTGGGCATGTCATATCAGGTAATAGGAGCTGAGGTAAGTAGCCCCCTAGTATAAGGATTTGTGCTAATCTGACTAGAAATTGGGCTTCATTTAATGTTTGCTTTGGCAATAGGCACCAGAGGCTTTAAAAGTCCTCTAGCATCCTAATTTAAAGTTTTAATCTCCTCTCTTGAATTTGGGCTTCCCTAAGTGCTCCTCCTCAGAGAGAGTCTGTCTGTGTCTTGCAGCTCTTTCAACAGCAATCCACTATTACTACATGAGGCCCTGCTGGTGTGGTCTGTTATCATCCAATTAAATTTCAGTCTTTCAGTCTGGCCTGTGAACTTCACAAGTATTACTTCCTGTATAGCTTCCCTCCCAACTTTAGGTGAGAGAGGAAGCCTAGAGAGGGCTGGAGCAAGAGGAATCCTTCTCCTTGTGCTCTGAGATGAGGCTCTTTCCCCTCACTGGAGGGTGGAAGACTGTTAGAGAGAGCATTGAGGGTTTCACAATGATTTCCCTTCTCCCCAGGCCAGAACCTCAGGTCCTTCTCAGATCTTCCCAATGAGAACCCAGTGAGTTTCCTGGAGGTAATGCCCACAAAAATGGGAGGGGGCCCTAAGACCGTGGGCCCCAGGATTTTCTTACATTCACGCTAGCTCATACTGAGCTTTCAGCAATTTGTCAGTTATAACTTAAGTGTTCTGACTAGTTTGTGACTCCACTGGCTTCTGCTCCAGGTAAGCAGATCTCAGCTGTGACTCTCTGGATGCCCCTGTCTGTCCAGATTCCAGGGGGGGTGAATTGCCCTGAGACCTCAGTTCTCTGAGGTCTTGATTTTCAGTTGATCCAAATTTTTCTTATGTAAGTTTTGGGGTGATGACTTCCAAGCTTTTTACATGTTAGAGCTGAACAATAATTCCCTAAATAATTCAATTTAAGAGAGTGATTAGTGCAAGAGAATTGGCTGGAGAGATGGGGACAAGTTCTCAGCAAGGTCATGGGAAGCCTGTCTGGGAAGCTGGCATGTGAGCAAGCTGAATGGTGGGCAGGAGGCAGCCCCATGAAGACCTGGGAAAGCACATCCAGGTGGAGGGATCAGCAAGTGTAAGCTTTTGGAACTGAAAGAAGAGTGTGGTGGGCACAAAGGGAAAAGGAAGGTGGGGTAGAGAAGATGAGATTGGGATGAGGGTCAGGGAAGAAAGCATGCAGGGCTTTGTTCTAATTGCGTTGGAACCCATTGAAGAAGAGCATAATGTGATATAATTTATGCTTGAAAATGATCCCTCTGACTAGGGAGTTGATATGCCCAGGACAATCCCTGGTTTATGTCTTGTGTCCTGTTGTACTTTCTAGAAGTGCCTCTTTTTTGCTTTTGAATGTGTCCCATTGGACAACAATTCACAAGATCCCCTGATCCTGGCCACAGAGAGGAGAAGGTGTGTGGGTGGCCACCATGGAAGCCAAGAGGACAGGTGGAGAAACATGCAATGTAGCAGATGAGCCATGATGGGGTCTCGGGCCAGGGTGGTGTCAGCAGAGCTGGAGGGAAATAATGCCTCTAGGGTTGTTACAGAGGTGGACCCAGGTACTGGACTGATGTGTGGAGAAAGAGAAAAGAGGCATCAGGGATTCGAGGAATGACAAATGACTCTCCCCAACCCCCTCGTGCAGACTTGTAAATTCTCTCTGTAAACTCTCTCAAATCTGTTTTCCCAGATTTCACTTCCATTCCCACCCATCTCCCTTCAAGCCCTCTTCACCCCTCACCTGAACTCAGATCTCCCCTCCACCTCCCTGGACACTGCCCCAGGCCAGGCCTGTTGTCTCCCCATGGACAGTGGTCACAACCTTCAGTCCCGTAACTACATGAAGGGCAGACACCTGGGCTTGGCAAATCCACCCTTCACATCCACTTCCCTCCTTTCCCACTCAGAACGCCTCTCCACGCCTTCAGCACCCCTCTACCTGTGGATCACTCGGGCCCTTGGTCTGGGATGCCCTTTTGCCACCTCTGTTGACTAAAGTTCTTCTTGCTCTTTAGGAAGCTTAAACAGAACCTCCTCAATGGAGCCCCCCAACCAGTTGTGATTTCTTTAATCTGAATATCCTAGGCACTTGAATCACATCTCCCTTATGGCCCTTACCATATTCCACCTTGTAAAACAATCACTTGTGTTTACCTTCACGCCTCCATTCATTTGTAAGCTTTCAAGGGTAAGAATGAGAGCTCCGCACAGCACAGAGTTCAACTATTTCTGGGGCTGAAGACATTAGGCATAGTGGAAGGCTGCCTGCTGCTTCTCTGGCTTTGACCCTGGCAGGTTTACGCCGTGACTTCACCATCAAGCAACCAAGTAAGAAGGTCCTCATGGATTTCTTACTTAGAACTAGAAGTCAGGATCTGTCTAGGGCACAGCGAAGCAAGGCTGTCCTTGGGATTAGGCCCTGACATTTAAGACTGGTGGTAAGAAGCGCAGGTACAGGAGTCAGACTGATTTGGAATTCTCTAGCAGTGTGCATTGGGCAACTCACTTAACCTCTCTGTGTCTCAGGCTTCTTATCTATAAAGCAGAGGCAATGATAAAACCTGACAAGGTGTGTCAAGAGCTGAGCTAAGCTGAGAGCAGAGCTGCCAGGTATCAAAGTGGCTGATTAAAACAACAAGTCAAAATGAAAGTGACAGTCAAGGCTTTCATCACTTACCGTGATAATATAAACAAGAGGCTAAACTGGAGAAAGTGCCAGCTGTCTTGCAGTTCTGTCTTCTTCCATGGAAAAAAGCTGGGTAAGGGTCAGGTAGACCAGCATAGACAGAGACAAGGAGCTCTGAACAAAAGGCTTCTGCTCTTTGGGGGACCTGGGGGAGAAAAAGGGAAGGACTAGAGGAGCAAAAGTACCGAATTCTAAGTCAGAGCAGACAAAAATGTCTTCACGACCTCCACCTGTCCCCAGGCCCCCAGGAGGCGGGCTCAGCAGGGGTGTCTGGGGACCGCCCTGGCTTCGAGCCCCGCCTTGGGCTGGAATGCAGTCACGCTAAGAGCTTGGCTGGCCGGGAAGGTGGGCGCTAAGTCCTCAAGTACTGTTCCCTCCCTCGACGGACGTCAGCGCCCCGGCCGCGCACCAAGTCTGGGTGGGGAGGGCAGCGTCCCCTGTGCGGAACGCCAGGTAAAACCTCCGTAATTGCCTAGGTCAGGGCTGGAGAGCACACGGAGGATTTGGGCCAGGAGCCGGACTCTTCACGGGGCTACAGAGATTGAATGAGGTAGTGCGTGGAGGGGACTTCGCACAGAGCCCGGTCTACAGGAAACTCTCTACGCGTAGTATCATCGTCCACGTGCCTCACAGAGCCGGAAGCGATAGAACGTATCACCACTGAAGATGCTCTGATGCGCTATGATCACTTTATTAAGTTGTATAAATATGTAACGATTATACTCCACTCAGAGTGGGTAAGGGGGAACAGGTGCTGCTGGTGGGTGTGGAGGAGGAGCAAACACCTCCTCTGAAAAGCACTTTGTCCACATTTGCCAAGAACCTTCAAAATGCTCATGCTATTTGGCCCAGTAGTCCCACTTCTGGGTAATCTGCATTATGGAAATTCACAAAACTGCAGAAAAAGATTCGCTCCCCAAATGTTCATCCCAACATTATTTATAATGGCAGAAAATTGGAATTCACCAAGTATTATATAAGGAAACATTTAAGAAAACGTTGGCATGATCTATAACAAATGTATATAGTTATGAAAAGCATATTTACAAAGTTCTCCTAATTACTGAATTACTAGTGGAAATGCTTATGATGTTAAGTGAGAAAAGTATGAAACAAAAATTACATAAATGAACATAATTATGTAAAAAGCATATGCATAAAAAAGATTGTATATAATACATCAAAGTGGTAATATTGAGTTATCTCCAGGTGATGAGATAATGGACAGTTTTTCTATTCCTCTCTATTCTATACCATTTCTAAAATGAGAATGTACTACTTTCCTAATCAGAAAATAGCTCGTGCTGTTTGGGAAGATGCTTGCTAACTGGTAAGTTGCTCTTGCAGATCTCATCTGATACATATTTGGTGATGCCCCATCAGCAGCCTCTGAGGTGGGTCACCTTGAGCAGGTTGCCGGGTATACCCATTCACCTGTAATGGCCACACTAAGTCTTACCTGTCTGAAGGCAGGTGGCCCAAACCAGGTGATATCAGAAGGACTTTTCTGGCACTCTTTGAGTCTACCGTTATCAGGCAGGAACCTTTCTGTAGTCCATTACTGAAAACAGGTCACTTGTCTTTGAACATGGAAGGATGTGTTGAGGACAGGACTGCCGGAGGGAAGAGGAGTGGCGAGGCCAGCTTTCCAGTTCCCCGTGCTGAGCAGGTGAGCAAGATGACTGGGCCCTCCTGAGCCAAGGCTCTCGGCAGGAGTTTTGGAAGAGGAAGGGCCTGGCGCCCTCCCAGCTCTCACTCGCTGAAGGGCCCTGGGAAGCAGGTTCTCACTGCTTCTTGGCCAGGTGCAGGCCCGCAGTTCTCTTCCTCCAGAATGTTTAAGACGGGCTGGAAGAGCACAGGGCAGGCACCGAAGGAAGACCACTTCTTCTGTTCTGGAAACTCAAGCTGGGGCCAGGGGCTGGGACAGTAACGTCGAGGCAGTCCCCTGTGAGCCTGGCAGGGTGGGCAGGCAGTCACACAGCAGACACGGGGCCCGGGGCTAGCAGGTGCGGGCCCCTGCCGCAGGGGTGCGTCTCTCTGGAATTAGCAGGTGGGTGCACCAGTAGCTTTCCACCATGTGGTCCAGCAGGGGGCTTGTCTTGAGGAAGGTCCTTGCTAAGCTTCACGTTTCAAAAGGCCACCCAGCCTCAGCCAGGAACAAGCCAGGAGCCCCTGCTAAGGCCACTGGGGTCCCCTGCCCAGCTCAACTCAACAAGGAAAGCTAAGCAGGTGCGCGTGTAGCCGGGCCAGGCCCCACCTCGGACGGGCGGCTGTGCCACGGGGGACGTTACCCAGTCATGCCAAGTGCCGGCTGCCCCATTCGCCAAGTGAGGATGACGGCGGCGGGCGCCTTCTCCGGGGGTGGCTGTGAGGATGACAGAGCTGACGCACGAGCTGTGCATCTCCGGGATCCGGCCCGTGGCTGGAGCTCCACGCACGGTCCACTGCCTGGTTAGAAAGCTCTTCTCCAGGCTCAGTGCGGCTGCGGGCAGCGACGGGTGCAGACTGCAACCCTGCGTCGGGAGCGGATGGACGCAGGCCCAGCAAACGGCCAAACGGTGAAGCGTCCGCAATGAAGCAATGCTATTTCTTTTTTTTTTTTTCCTCTTTATTATTTTTTTAATGTTGCATTCAAAAAATATGAGGTCCCCCAATACCCCCTACCACCCTCACCCCTCTCCTCCCACATCAACAACCTCTTCCATCATTGTGGGACCTTCATTGCATTTGGTGAATACATTTTGGAGCACTGCTGCACCACATGGATAGTGGTTTACACTGTAGTTTACACTCTTCCCAGTCCACCCAGTGGGCCATGGCAGGACCTACAATGTCTGGTAACTGTCCCTGCAGTACCACCCAGGACAGCTCCAAGTCCTGAAAATGCCCCACATCACATCTCTTCTTCCCTCTCCTCCCCTCAGCAACTACCATGGCCACTTTCTCCACATCAATGGTACAATTTCTTCCATTACTAGTCACAATAATTTTACAGTGGAATATCAGTAAGTCCACTCTAATCCATACTCTATTCCTCCAGCCTGTGGACCCTGGGATGGCTATGTCCAGGCCCCTCTAGATCAAGAGGGGGCTTAGATTCCACATGGATGATGAGTGCAATTCTCCTCCTTGCAGTTGTAGGCACTCTTGGCTCCCTGCTGTGGTGATTGACCTTCACCTCCCTGTTCACTGCCTGGGGTAAGTCCAATAAACCAGAGGATAGGAGTTGCAAGCCTGCTGAGGCTCAGGACCTGGCTGTCACATGGACAGTCCAGAGATCTAGGTCCCTGAGGATATACCAACCCCAGCGCCAACCACAGGTCTGATAAAAGTAACAGAAGAGGCATGTGTAGAGAGGTCACATCTGAGTCCAACTCCATCACACAGCAGCAGGCTGGAGCAGCCCAAGGGCCAGCGTCCTGGAATGACCCAGCAACCCGCAGGGTGTCATTGCAACAGGTGAGGGCATCTGTGGAAAGGCACCTGGACATCGTCGCTCCTCCAAGTAGACCCAGGTGCTGGCACACGGTTCCCACGTGGGTGACCAAAGTCACTCACAAAGGTCCAAGGGAACCTGGAGTGGGGGAGGTAGGCTCTACTGCTCATCGGGGTGGATTTTCCCTGACGAGCTGCTTAAGCTCCTAGTGTTTACAGAAGATACGGTTGCAGCCAGGAAGCCTGCCTGGAGTCCAGAGAAGGGGGTGAGGAGTGGGGCAGAGCTCGAAGGAAGGCAGCGAGCAGAGAGTAAGAAGCATTGGTAGCTTTGAATAAAGGTGGTGGAGGTGCCCCCGTGGGACGACTTGGTTTCCCCTCCCCCTCCCAGGCTCTCGGGCTCAAGAGTTTGAGTTCAGAGCTGTCAAGGGGGTGGGAGAGCTGGGTGGCCCTTCTCCTTTGGCAGACAAGGGGAGTGGAGGCGAAGCTCTGTAGAGCGGGCCCCAGTGCTCCCCTACTCCAGCCGGTGGCTTCATGCCCACCTGCCCAGCTACCTGTGGGAGATGAGTGGTGGGGGCCGGGGGTGTCCCCCTGCCTGCCGTGTCTTACAGAGAAGAGAGGCCCGAGCAGTTCTCCCGGGCTCTCCTGGGAAGCGTGCATCTGTGAAGACGCACGTGTGCCCCCAAAGGAGCCCAGAGCCCCCAGGAGCAGAACTGGGAAACGCTGGGGGGACTTCCCCTCCGCCTGGCCAGGCCAGGGCGCCCGCGCAGGCCCCTGCCTTCCACTGGGCCCCTGCACCGCGTCCCCTGGGGCCTTCTTGGCCACCCTCTCCCTGGCCTGGTCGGGTCTGGCCAGCCTCCAGGGATGAGCCCGCGAGCCTGGCTTCCGCCTCCCCCAGCGCCAGGCTGGAGGCATCAGGAAGCTCACCGGCCCCCGACGGTCGTGGGCTTCCGTCCTGAGCTGCCCCTTCCCGCCCCTGGAAGCCTGAGCTCATCTCCCACGTCCGTGCGCTCGTGCGCACTCATCCGCATAACGGGGCCACTTCCTCCCAGCTCGAGGCTCCTGGTTAATGCAGTGCTCGCGGCCCAGAGTGCAATCCAGTAAGAGGTGGCATCCCCGCTCTGGCTGAAAAAGGGATGGAGGTAGAAGAACTCCTCTTTTGAGGGACAACTGCTCGCCAGGAAGACGAGCTGGGGTCCTCCTCCCTCCCTACGTTCTCCGCTCAGCCAGCAAGGCCTGGCCCCGGCCGAGGCTGCGGACAGGGTCGGGCTAAGTGGCCGGCTCGCCTTGGAGGGGAGCTGTCCTCAGCTCCAGCTGGTGTACGAGTAGCCACCTGCTTCCACCAAGGTGGAAACGGAGCCAGAAGGAGCCTGGATGAGGGGGCTGATGGACGCCAAGCCCCTGGAGTTTTCATCCTGCCCATTGCCACCAGCCCGCCTGGAAGTTGGCAGCCCGCCGGGAATAGACTCCCTCTGCTGGCAGGCATGGGCGCTGCAGGGCGCGGGGCTGGAGGGCTGGAATCCTGCGCTGCCCCTGCGAAGAGCTGCAAAGAGATGCGAGAATTCCCATTGGGAGCGTCCCCACCCAGGGACCTCTTCTGGAGTGGACAAGCCCTGTAGCAGTTTGATATTATTGATGAATTCCAAAAAGAAATATTGGATTATGCTTGTAATCTGATCTGTACCTGGGCACGACTGAGTTATGATTAGGGCATTGCATCCCCACCCCGTGGTGGGTGGGGACTCACAGATAAAAGGCATGGTGAAGAACAGAGTTGGGGATTTCTGATGTTAGAGTTTGATGCTGAAGATCCGGGAAGTCAGCACCCAGAGGAAGAGAAGCCAACCCCAGGAAGAAAGGAATTTTGAACCCAGAGGAAATCAAGCCCCAGTAATGTAGGAACCCAGGAAGCCTGAACCCTCACAGACATCGGCAGCCACCTTGCTCCAAATGGACTTTGGTGAGGGAAGTAACTTATGCTTTATGGCCTGGTATCTGTAAGCTCCTACCCCAAATAAATACTCTTTATAAAAACCAACCCATTTCTGGTATTTTGCATCAGCACCCCTTTGACTGACTAATACAAGCCCCCTCAACATTTCAAGTCACCGGCCACCCCACAGCAGTGAGGGAGAGATTTGCAAGCACAGCTTCATTAGCGAGCGGCCCCAGGCAGGTCAGCAGTGGCTCAGGGACGGGGCCTGGACTGAGGAGAGGCCGGGCCCATCCCTCCCTCCCAGCCAGGCCCACCAGGGCATCTTGGGGGTCTTCACATGAGAATTCTCCTACACATTTTTTTTCCTAAAAGTTTAATTCCTAATTCATCAATGCTGGTTCATTAAAAGATCCTAGACTATGGACTAGTATTATAGTTTATGTGCTATTATTTTCAAAGGTCAAACTAGTACTTTAACCCTATTTAAGCAGTCTTTAAAGGGGAGTTTCGGCTTTTTCTTATTCTCCTCAAGATGTGCCAGTGGGACTCTGAAGGGTCTCTTGCTGCTTGTCAAGCAATGGGCTGGCTGGCCAACCTGGTGTCTGGCAGAACCTTCCAGAAAAGGACAACATAACTTGGAAAATAAATTTTCACAAAGCTCCTGCAGGCCCAGCATTACAGTGTCCATCCCCAAGGCAATTTCCTGCTGGGCTTCCTCTCAAAGTCACCTTGGCTCAAACTCTCCAAACTAAACCCGTGGTCTTTCTCCAGGCCTCACCGTCAGCCCCACCTGGCCCCTCTGGCCCCCTCTGGTGTTCCCCATCAGTGGACAGCTTCATCATCCATTCTTGAAGTTATACAAGCAAGAAGAGACTCATCTGCTTATTGGGTCTTATTCTCAAGACCCAAACCAAACTGTCACCAAGTACCAGCCATTTCACCTCCTCCGTGTCTCCTCAGTCCACCCACTCTTCACCAGCCCCACTGCTACCATCTTGGTCCAAGCAGCATCACCTCTTGCCTGGACTCTTGTGATGGTGTCCTCTTTGGAGCAAGTCTGATTGTCTTCCAATCTGATCCCCACAATGCACTGTAATCTTTTCAAAATGCATCTCTGATTCTGTTAAAATCCTCCAAGGGTTTTCCATTGCTCTTAAAATAAAAATAAAAACCAATTATTTAACAAGCCTAAAGGCCCCTGTTGAAATTCTCCTTGTTCTCTGTGCTCTGGCCACCTAGTCTTGTTTTGTCTTGTCTTTTTTTCAGTTTCTCCAATGTCCCATCTGCCCTCTCAAAACAAGCCATGAACATGCTGTCCCCTGCATCAAGAATGACCAAACGCCACCCCAAAAACCCCTTCCTCCAGCTAACCCCTGTTCAGCCATCAGATTGCTGCCCAGACTTTTTTTTCGTTGAACACCTTCTCTGACTGCTCAGCTGAGGCAGTGTTTTCATAATAAATCCACATTTACTCCTATTCTTTTCCTTTCTCAGAACATGCCCCTGGGTTTGCAATTACCTATTATAAATATGATGGCTTGATTGATTTGTTGGCTCATTGTTGTACCCCAGCACCTAGCATGGTGTTTAACTCATGGTTCATTCTTAAAAATATATTTATTGAATGGATGACTGAGCAAGTGAGTAGGTGAATAATATTGGGCCGTTGACGCATCCTTTGATATTCCAAGACTTAGGCATTGCAGAACAGGACAAGGCCACAAGTTCTAAGAGAGTAGGTTCTGATCTCTCTTAGATGGGATGGGGCAACCAAAAGGTATAATGCCACTAGCTAGAAATAAGGGACAGGAAAGCCATCAGGCAAATGTGTGGCCCTTCCTGCTCCCCATAGGAGAAGTCCTAGGGTGGTGGCAGAGTCAGGTCCAAGGCTTTGCACTCCCCGTCCCCAGTGCTGCTGGGATGGAAGTCCTATTTCAGAATGTCTTCTGCATTTTGGAAGAATCTTGTGTGCCCTTTGGTTATCACATGGATCAGAAAGGGTCCTACTGGGATTTGCAAGGAGGGGCAGGAGGAGACTAAATGTGCTAGAATGGTCGGTCAATCCACGCCACAAGCATTTGTCCTGCTCTAATGCCAATAGCACCTCTGTTGAGACATTCTGAGGGGAGTCAATGGGGGAGAGGATAAACAATGGCATAAACTGTCCCAAAACAACCACCTGATTCTAAATACCAGGCAAAAGGAAATCACTGTTTATGAAGTGCTGGGAGCAGGTGGTGGCACTCGCAGTGGCCCGTCCGTGTCTTACCAGGCCTGGGTGAAGGCAGGATCCTCACGGTCGAAGCCTCCTCCTCCCAGGAAGTCAGGGTGCTGATGGCTGTTCCTGGACGACACCCCCTCCCGCCAGGGCTTCTGCTGGGGGCCTTGGAGGCGGAGGGCTGGGACTCTGGACTCCCCTAGATCCCAGCTCTCGTGGCTCCAGGCTGGCTCCTCACTTAGGAGTTCTGCACGCAACCCCAAGCCGAGCAGCAGGGACATGAGTTATATCGGCTTCACCACTTTACCTTGTATGGACGAACGATCTAACGAAGACTTCTAGGCTCCAAAGCCATTTTATGGGCTGTCCAGGTTGACCATTTTTCTCTCTAATTTATGCTAAATTCCAAACCAAAGCACATTCAGTACACTGCTTGATTTCCAAGGTGAGATCATCATAAACAACGTTCTTTAGAAAATTCTCTGTCCGCAGCTGACTCTGAACTCATTCCACAGCTTTCCTTTCCCTGCTTTTCCCCAAGGTCACCTGATCCTAAATATGTTGCTAAGAAATCTCCCTTACCCAGGTCCTCATTACTACATAGAAATAGAACACAGTGCAGAAATACAATATGATATATAATAAATACAATATGTTTTTACAGTCCTTAAAATTTAAAAACTGCTAATTTAACTGGCTAGAGTTCAACTCTCACACTGGTTTTTTTTTTTCCCCCTTTGATGACAAATGCAATGCATGTCTATTATAGAACATTCAGGAAAGCAAAAAGAACAACTGAAAACACTCACTGTCTCCACCATACACAAAATCTTTATTAAAGTTTTGGTGACTCTTTTTCCTCAAACATACATAAAATTGAGATTGCATCATGCATTTTGCTTTTTAAGGGGCTTTTTGCATTTAGCAATCTCCCCATACCATCTTCCAGTGCGTACTGTAATGTGATCTATGACATTACCTCGGTGCATTGCATGGATGCCCCACGCTTATTCAAACAACCCCCTTAAGCTGGACATTTGTTCCCTGTACAATCTTTATAGCACACATGCTGTGTCCTCAGTACCTCTGCACTCCCTCTTCTCTCCCTTGGGATAAATGCCTGGAAGTGCAATGGCTGGGTCAGGAGTTATGGTACTGATTTTGATTCTTATTGCCAAATTGTCTCTCCCAAGTTGTGTAGCAGGGTGTACCTTCCCAGCAGCTCTGAAGACGTCCATCAGCGAGTGGTGTTTTCCTCTGGCTTGGATCTTGAATTTTAGATGCTATAGTATGTGTTCAATATAGTGAAATCTGTCTTCAAAATCATCACCATCCTGCGGGAACTCTCAATACACGAAAGAGCACTGCTGACGTGACTAAGGAGGCCGACTGGCATATTTAAATGCAAACTGAATGCAGAAATAGGGTTTGCAAACTAAATGCAGAGCTGCCCCATTATGGATAAGCATGGAGAGCACTAGCCTACCCCCATATTTAAAATCACCAATTGGGCAGTGGGCCTGTCCCCAGCACTTAGCACTCTTCCATTGAGCTGCTGGCAGAGATTCCCAGCCCTCTAAGCATGAGTCCTCGCAGGCTCCTGTCCCTTGTTCTCCCGAAGGCCCCTCAGGCTTACAGCCCTGCCGGGCTTCTCTGAGCTGGAGAAGGAGCCCAGCTACCCGGCGAGCACCCAAGGGACAGCAGTGTGGAGGCAGAGGGACTGTCCTACCACCTTCTGCCACCTCGGCAACACTGACACCAATTTGGGGAACAGCTGTGGTGCTTGGATGCAGGAAAGCACCAGTGACTCACGCTCTCTGGAAGGCTGGGCAAGACCACGCCACTCTCTTAAGGTGAAGGTGCCTCATCGGAAATTCACCCCAAAGCTGCAAGGTCTCAAACCGTCCCTTCCATCTGAAGAGCCTGTCCCATTTGGCCAGGCCCATGTGGTTTGGCAAGTTCCAGCTCTGCAATTTAATCATCATATTGAACAACTAATTTCTAAATTGGGCTTGTGATCAAGACTGCTTTATAAGAATATTAATTGTTTGGAGTTTGCAGCCAGAAAATGCATGATGTCCTAGGTTTTTTATTGCTCATTCTAGATAACGATAGCCCATGACTGAGAAATGCATCTGCCTCCGAATTCCATAAATTGGATGCTGTTTATAATAATGTAGCTGCAGCAGTACCACTTCATCATAAGAGCTGCTGTCCCTGTGGAAAATCATTACTCAGGGCAGACTTGATAAATTGATCATCATTCACAGGCAGAACAGAAATTGATGTGGCCCATTTTATTTACAGGGGAGCAGGCAATATGTCATCTTTTATTTGGCTGATGTTTTTCCCACCAGGCTCTTCTTACCAGCTTCCTAAGTGTCACTCAGAGAACTTTGTCAGTGTCGTTAAAGTCTTAAAAGTCCCGGACAGAGGAAAAACCCTTTCTGATCCCAGAATGAGATTTCATCGGAGACCCAGGGAAGAGAAACTCCTCAGAAAACAGTTTAATTTCTTACTCTCCAAATGGAGAAACAAAGAAGGAATAGTGAATGACAATGAGCAATTTGTTCCCCAAAGCTGGCCGGGTCCCAAGAGGCAAACCTCCCTGAGGTCATCTGCCCCGAGACTATAAAAAGACACAGTTAAGCTGTGGTTAGGTGGGAGGCTGTGCCAGCATTTGGGGCATTTTGTCCTTGTTGGATGTGTGTCTCTCCTGTGACCTTGGCCAACCGCTCCCTGAAATAAAACCCTCTGCAGAGGAGAACGTGGCATCGCCGCAGGTGCCAGCCGTCTCGGGGCCATGGCACAGCGGCCCCGGCTGCCGGGCGCAGCATTTACGGCTTCCGTCTGCGTCCACACAGGCGGTCTCTGTTGGCTTCCACACAACCTTCCTCCTTTACAGGTGAGGCGACGACACGCAGGAGCGCGGGCACCCACTACTTGCCACTCCCGACGTCTTGGGCAGGATAACCGTGTCGTGGGGGGTGTCCTGTGCCTCGCAGGACGTTGAGCAGCCTCCCTGGCTCTATCCACTAGATGCCGAATGCATCCCCCTGTTGTGACAACCAAGGGTCTCCAGACATGACCAGATGCTACCTGGGGGCAAAACTGCCCGGAGGCGAGGACCTCTGAGGTGGGCTAACTTGCCAGAGGGCAAGGAGACCAGGACTGGGCCGAAGAGCCTGCCTGGTGACTTATCCTCCGTTTGTTGTAGAGATGAAAATCCTAGCAAGCCCCCAGATGCCTCAAGCCCCCCAGGGGTCCAGGAAAGGGAGCGTTTGTGAGGAGCTCGGGTGAGACAAGGAAGGTGGCCGAAGGAGCTGCGAGCTGGCCTGATGCCGCATAACAGGAGATGGTGGAGGGAGGGAAGGCTGTGCGGTGCTGCCACCGAGAGGCAGCAGCCAGGGGCCCCAACCAGAGGGGCCGCCGTGGGGGGAGAGGAGGGGAGCCTGGGCCGGGAAGCAGGCCCTGGAGGGCCAGAGGCCCTTGACGTGGGAGGAAACAAGGCTCCAGGGCCTAGCCAGCTGGGCCTCGGGGTCTGGAGGCTCCCCGAGGGCAGGGGCTCCCTGTGGCCTGAAGGAGGCCCTGACGACTGGACTGTGTAGGGGTCCCGAAAGCAAAGTGCTAAGTCTCAGGCTCTGCTTGGGACCCTGCGGCTGCTGACGCACGTCCCCAAAAGACCCGCCGAACACACGCAGCCGTGGTCCTTGTCCCCCCAGCCCTCCTGGTGCAACTAGCAGAAGGCCTCGGTGACGCGGCAGGAGTGGTGGCTGTCACCGCCGTTTGGGGGAGTCGGGCAAGAGGCCCAGGCTCTCCCCAGCCCCGGCCCCTCCACCAGCTTTAGCCCTCCTCTTCCTCAGGAAACCTGGCCCACCCGAGCCACCCAAAACAACGCACTGGGAAGGCTGCTGGTTTATCTTCAGCCCATGTGGCCCCACTAGGCGCCCACCTGTCTGTACCACAGTCCACCTGTGAGAATTTCAACTTAAGGTGGCTCAGGAAGATGCTCGCGGCCGGTCAGACAAGTGCAGCAGGCAGCGCGTGCTGCGTACCAGGTCGGACGACTTTGGGGAGGGGTGGAGATTTGCCCGGCGGGCTGGAGGACATCGTGCCCCTCTGAGTCTTTTGGTATTTCAGCCGAGCAGATCTTTCTCACCCCCAGCCTCAAACCATGGAGCCATTCGTTCCATTCATTCCGCCATTCCCACATTTGTTCGGAAACGCACGCGCCTGCTGGATTCCAGGCCCCAGGCTCAATCCTGGGCCTCCTGGGTGTGGACCAGAACTGCAGGGTCCTCATCCGGGACAGGAGACAGGTGGGTTAGAATCAGAGGCACCGAACCATAGGCTAAGGGCCAAATCTAGTCCTCAGACATGGCTGTTTGGCCTATGTAATACGTAAAATTATTTGAATTAATTGTCAACATTAAAAGTTGGAATATGTTTCATTTAAAAAAAATGAATAAGGCACATCACACACATCATCCCACACGACGTGCTGGAGGAGCGCGGGCCCAGGCGCCACGGACAGCGCAGGGCGGGCAGGCCCTCCTTGCTGCGGAGCTTCCAGACCACGCAGGCACAGGGGACAGGAAGGGTGCTGGCTCAGCTGACCCCATGGGGCACCGGCACGAAAGCAGGGCTTCCCAGGCTCAGTGCGACGAGGGTCACCTCCGCGTCGTCCCCACGGCCTGCTAGTCCAGGGCCCCGGTGACGCGCCTGCTGTGCTCCGGAGCTCGCGCCGTCTCGTTGCGGCGCAGCAGGCGGCCAGCAGAGGGGGCCTCAGGCTCGCCCAGGGGCGCGGGCCCGCGCCAGGCAGCAGCACCAGAGCGCCCAGAGCCACCCCCAGCCCGCGGAAGGCCGGGGCCGGCCACCCAACCATTCGACTTGGTCCCACTGGCCGAACTGATGGCGCCTTCTGTCCAGGCTGAAGTCACGTGCAGCAGACAGGGTCTGCAATCGACAGATGACCAAGCCAGAGAGAGGAAGCTGCCGACCGTGGAGGGGACAGCGGTGACCAGGAGGCCTCACGCACCCCCCACCCCCCGGCCGCCAGCGCCAGGCCCCTGCAGGGCCCACATGGGATGCGGAAGGGGCACTCGCCCCTTGAGGAAGGGCAAGGTGAGGGTGCCAGGTGCGGGCGGCGGGCAGGCTGGCGGCCCGTCCCGACTTCACCATGTCAGGCCGGGCATAGTTTGGAGCACGGGGTGGGGGTGGAAACCGTGACAGTGACGCTGAGCTATCCTTGCAGGGCCTTCCGAAGCTGAAGGCCCATGAGACGTGACAGCTGAAGCAAGTTAAATGTGACCGCAGCACGGCGCCTGCTCTATCCGGCCCTGGCCGGGGCTGGTGGCTGGTGCGTCCTTGGACCTAGTGACAGCAGTGGGAGGGTGGGCGGGAAGGGAAGGCTGGGATGGACCCCCATTTAGGAAGGCATCTGCCCATCCACTACCAGCGGCCAAGCTGGCCCCTGTGGCCCTGCCTCTGCGCCTTGGGAAGGGACCAGGAACCTGCTTGGAGGAGGGCCTGGCTTCCGCCTGAGAAGCAGGGAAGGCCCGGGCAGGGCCCTGGTCAGGGTGCCCTCTGCCCAGAGAGGCTGGTTAGGAGGGTGACTGGGGGAGGGGGTGGCCGGTCCCCAGGGGGGCAGGCTGCACGCTGCCCAGGGCAGCCTCCTCGCCCCTCGCCCACCTGGCCGGCCCAAGAAAACACGAGAGTCTCGAGAGGGCAGCGAGCGGCCCCAGGGGCCCCTGGACGGCAGCTGCAACTGCGGCCGGCCGGGCCTTTCTGTGCCGGAGCGCCATCCTGCAGATAAGCACCATTTATTCATCGGCCATAAAAATGATCCGCGGCCACGAGATGTCAGAGCCAGCCGGGCTGATGCGCGCGAGGCAGCCCCCGGCCTCATCAGGAATTCCAGCTTCTCCCCCTGCCCTCTCGCAGCCCCCAGGCCGGGCAGTGCGCTCTGCTTCCAAGGAGCCGCAGCTCCTAGCCGGCCACAAGCGTGCAGACTGGGGATTCGAGCCATCGGTGCTGGGGTGGGCCGGGGCGGAGCTGCCTTGCTGTGTTCCTGTCTCCACTGCCCCAAGGCCTTGGGCAGAGACGATTCGGTTCCCAGTGTTTCTGGAGCAAAGCCTCCAGCAGCTGCGCAGCCACCCGGGTTCCTGCGGCTCATTTACAAGCCTGCGGGGCCGCGCTCTGCCCACCTGCTTCCAGGGCTCTTCAGCCATCACCTGCCCTCTCAGATAAACCCGGGCTATCTTTTGGGGTGCTTATCATCAAATGAAGGCAGGTCTTAGGGCAAGAGTGTTAGCTGTCCCTGCTGCCTTTTCTTCTCTTCCAGGTGCCTCCGCCCCCTGCTCTCTGGCGCCCTGAGCATATTGTGAAGTGGATGGGATAGGGCCGCCCTTCCCCTTCCTCCTTCCCTCCTCCTTGTCAGTCCCCGAGGCTCTTGTCTTGGGGAAAAGGGCCTGGAACACCTTGAGAGTGCACGCCTTCCCAGGGGAGCGCGTGCCCCGGGGTGCCACCCTGCTCCCTACAAATGGAGCCATTGCAGGACACGGCAAGGTGGTGTTTCCCGGGAGGTGAGGAGCAGCCCCGGGCCTGCCCCCCAGGTTCTGGGCCTCCTCCTCCTCCTCTCTCCATTCTTTTTTTTCTTTATTTATTTTTTTAATGTTACATTAAAAAAATGTGAGGTCCCCATATACCCCCACCCCCTCACCCTACTCCTCCCCCCATAACAACAACCTCCTCCATCATCATGAGACATTCATTGCATTTGGTGAATACATCTCTGAGCACCACTACACCTCATGGTCAGTGGTCCACACCATAGCCCACACTCTCCCCCAGCCCACCCAGTGGGCCATGGGAGGACATACAGTGTCCAGTAACTGTCCCTGCAGCACCACCCAGGACAACACTAAGTCCTGAAAATGCCCCCACATCACATCTCTTCCTCCCACTCCCTACCCCCAGCAGCCACCATGGCCACTTTCTCCACATCAATGTCTCATTTTCTTCAATTACTAATCACAATAGTTCATGAATAGAATACCAGTAAGTCCACTCTAATCCATACTCGATTCCTCCATCCTGTGGACCCTGGGATGGTTGTGTCCACTCCACGTCTATGTCAAGAGGCCCTCTCCCCGTCCTTGACCCCGGCTCCACTCTCCGGCCTCCTCCTCCAGGCCTGTGGGCAGGGCTCCAGTTTGGCTCTTGGAGTTGCCTCACCCATAAACTTGGGGAGAAGCCCTCTCCTGACGGGTGTGCGACCCTTCCATGAAATGAAGTCCCTGGCCGGAGCAG
Organism: Dasypus novemcinctus; assembly: GCF_030445035.2. NCBI lineage: Eukaryota > Metazoa > Chordata > Mammalia > Cingulata > Dasypodidae > Dasypus > Dasypus novemcinctus. The sequence continues at coordinate 154,978,808 of NC_080677.1, read as the reverse complement.
GGGCTCGTAAATGTTGGTGTCTTTCCGTTGTCACACCTGCTCCCTCCATTCTAGGGTGCCCCCCCTTACTAAGTCCTTGTCTCCAGGCAGCTGCCCTCTCCCACATGCTGACAGCCCATGACCGCAGACACGATTTTAGGAAAGGCCCCATAACCTGGGAACGAACTCCTCCTCCCCTCCTCACCCCCCCCTTCTCCCCTGCTCCCCCCTGCCTTTCCCTCCCCTCCCTCTCCTTCCTTCCTTCTCTCCTCCCCTCCCGTTCTACAGGTGCGTGGCCCCGTCCCCCATGCCCGGGCGTGGGGGCTCTTCCCTGGGCGTATGGGCAGGTCCCACCCAGCTGGGCACCCCCTGGCCTACCACAGGGACCCCTGAGAGGAGCGCTGGGCGTGTCGGCAGGAGACGGATCAGGTGGGTGAGGGCAGGGCGCGGGGAGGGCTTGGCCCACTGGGTTCTCGCAACCATGCGCACCTCGTGGGAGTGCAGGCGGCCCAGCCCACAGCGGCCTTCGGGCAGAAACTCCCACGAGAGCGCCAGTAGGCACAGCATTGCCAGGCTCCTCGGCTGTGCCTGGCGTGGGAGGAGCTTTCGTCCACCTGCCCTCCTTTAGGCCCTGTGGCCTGGGGGTCCTGGGCTGGATAGCAGACGTGGCAACAGAGCCGTGGGTTGGGAGGTGGCCTTCCTTCCCACCTTCGTTCAGGGTCCTTCCCACAGTCCTGCCAGTTGGCGGCCCCGGGGGCGGGGTGACCTCATGGGGCTCTCTGAAGAGGGGCTCGAGAAACTTCCGTGGGGGGCAGGCTAAGAATTTGCCTGCTGTGTTCTGGTCTTCCTAAGTCCCCAGGACCGCAGCCCACACCTCACTCTTCTGAGGGGGAGACCCTCACGGCACCCCTCCCGGGAGAGTGGGGATTTCGCCTCTTCGCTGCAAGCCCCTGTGTTTATTTGATCGGGTTCGGAGAGGGCAACTGCTGGTCGACGTTATTCGGCTTTCGTTTCCCGAAGGCTGGAGGCAAAGGTGCTGTGCTGGACAGGGAAACAGAGCCCGGGCCTACCTGCCAGGGACAATAAACCAATGGACCGTCTAATTGTGTTTTCCTTTCTCTCCTTCCCACTGGGTTCACGGCGTGAGGCAAACAGAGAAGCAATCTGCTGCTGCTGCCCAAATCGGCCACTTCGCCCACCCGCACGCCCTGCTTCCTTACAAGCCAGCAAGGAAAGGTTAAAAAAAAGAAGAATGAGTGCTTTGGGTTCAGGAAATCCCAGCTCTGGAACCAACAGGTTAATAGAAGGGCCGTTTATAAGCTCCAGCTGCTTCGGTCTGTGCTTCCCTGTACATGTTCCACGTTGGGCTGGAAACCGTGTCATCAGTGTTGGAACGGGTGAAAAGGATAATATCTTGAGCTGTTTAAATTCTTTTCCCCCTGCGTCCCAGTGGGCCTGTACTAAAATTTCAACTCCTCAGCTCAGCAGGGATGGGCGAGTGTAAAGTTACTTTCCAAAGAAGCCGGGAGAGCATTTGTGTGTGCGAAGGTGTGGGGCAGATGGAATGGGCCAGCGCCGGTGGGAGAGCAAGTTTCCACTTAGGGTGGGGCCAGCACGCCCCAGGCTCCCTCCGAATGAGTCCCAGCTGTGCAGCTTCTGGCCCCCGAGCCCCCCCCATCGGGGAAGAAGCCCCCACCACCCCCACACCCCCACACCCCGACTGCTCGGGAAACAGCCGCCGAGGACAGGTGGGGCCTGTGCAGAAATCCGTGCACAGAGAAGCCTCAGGTGGGGTCCAGAGGGCGTTGTGGGGTCTCTCAAAATTAGGGCAGCGACAGTGCCTTGTGGAGCCGAGCGGACAGCAGCTCACAAGACAGAAGAGTGGAGCAGCCGCTTGGAAGTGCTTGAGAACCTTCTAGGCCTTGGACTTGGAGCCGGTTGCTCGCAGCAGTGCCTCAGTCACCGCAGCCAGAACTAGCCAGTTCTTCTGAGAGGAGGTGAATCTGAGCTCCAGTCCCACGTAGGGTTTTAAGTGGCATCTTTCTCTGGGCCTCAGCTTCCCCTTAAAATTAAGGAGTTGGCGGGGATGATCTTCAAGGGCCCTTCCAGGCTGCTCTTTGTGAGACTCTCCGAACCGGCCGTGACCCATTTGCCCAACAAGCAGCTCGCACATCATGAAGGCCCCTCGGGGGGCGGGGTGGGTGGGTGGGGGCTTGGCTTACTAGGTTCCCCGGATGCAAAGGAGTTGGACACAAACGAATAAACGTCCCTGAGCACTGTCCATGCTGTTAGATAACAAATGTGTGTTCAGAAGGGATGGAATTTTGTTGGGTGATTTCTTACGTGAGGCCTTGTTGAATGATCACCCAGCGAAGGTTCAACGAAACACTCAAGTCTGCCATACACCCATAGAAATATCTAAGCAACGCCCTGCAAATAATCACGATTTTAAACCCTCAACCGACCTCCTGAATCTGGGGCCCTTACCAGTCCCCAGAGGCTGCGGCTCATGCGGAGGCCCCAGCGCTCCCACCACCCCCAGCCCCTGATCAGGTGGCCCCACCCCAACCCCGAGGAGGCATGGATGGGTCCAGCTCATCAAGCCCACCCCTTAATCAAGCCCTGGCTCAAAAGGGTGGGGGTCCTGGGGGCTCCAGCCAGGGCGATGGGAGGCGCTGGCGTTTGGAAGAGGTCCCAGGGCACACCGATGCCGCTGCTTCCTTAAAAACAGGACACGTGCTCCTCACTGATGGGATGCCTTTTCCAGAGGATTTGGGATTCCAGAGAAGCGTTCCCTAAGCACGGCTCCAAGAGGCAGCGGACCAGTGAGAGCACGCGTGATTCCTGCACGCAGCGCATCTGTGGAATACCACTGCTCTCTGGACATGCCTGGCCAGTGGCACCACAACCAAGAGCAAGACGCACGCAGCGCCGGCCCTGACCGCTGGTGGGTCACCAACAGTCGTCTCCAAGGGCAGCAGGGGAGACCCCAGATTGTTGTCTGGCTGAAGATGGACGAATCCCAGTGCCCGGGGCCAGGATTCTGAACCACAAGGAGGCAAGAGCTAGCTGGGATCTCACCAGAAGTCCCCTGAAATGAAGGGTCCCTGGAGGGTTGGGGGCCTGGGCGGCATCTCTGTCGAATGCAGGCATGAAGGGTCAAGGCGGCCGTTTGTCATGGACCGGGACAGCTTCCACAAGGCCACATCGCAGCGTTGCTTCCTAGGCATGGACTCAAGCCCAGGACCCACGCCTGGAGGGGGTGAGGCACGGAAGCCACGAGAGGTGATGGACGCTGCAGCCGTGGCAGTCTTGTGATCAGTGCGGCAATGACGGGCTTTTCCATGCCGTCCACGCTCAGAGTCTGCTTCTCGTGGTTTCACACGGATTCCGTGAGCTGCCTCAGTTCTTGCCATTAATTTCCTTTTCTTTGTAAACCAGCCAGAGTCAGTTTCCGTGCTTGCAATCCAGAACCCTGTCTGGTGCAGAAATTGGAGAGTTCGTGAAATGCCACAAACATTTCAAAAGACTTCTGGGAGTGAGTCATGAAAATCTCATCCACTGGAGCATTTGCCGGCAAGTATGTCCCCAGGGGTGGGTGCAAACCAGGCCAGAAACTGGCTCGCACGCCTTCTGTGGGCACCCTTTGGTGGACACGCACATAGCTGATTGTAACCCCCCTTCTTCAAATACCATATTCTCCAGGGAGGAAGGTCTGTGTATGTAGAAATGGGTGACACTAGGCACCACCTAGTCAAGCCTCCTCATTAGACCCAGGAGTATTGCGCTCAGAACTGTGTCTTTAGGTGTGTACTTAGAAGGGTACCCACGTGCTAACTCAGGTTCTCAGATCTGCAAGGCACCAGAATTTAGTTGGTTAGTGTGAGTCAGCCAAAAGGGGTCCTGATGCAAAATACCAGAAATTGATTGGTTTTTATAGAGGTTATTTATTTGGGGTAGGAGCTTACAGACACCAGGCCATAAAGCATAAGTTACTTCCTTCACCAAAGTCTATTTTCACGTGTTGGAGCAAGATGGCTGCCGACGTCTGTAAGGGTTCAGGCTTCCTGGGTTCCTCCCTTCCCAGGGCTTGCTTCTTTCCAGGCTTAGGGTTTCTCTCTCCCTGGGGCTCCAGCTTCAGGCTTCAGCATCAAACTCCAACTGTCGAAATTCCAACATCAAACACCCTCAAATCTGTTCTTTACCATGCCTTTATCTGTGAGTCCCCACCAACCAAAGGGTGGGGACTCAACACCCTACAGACACAAGAGGTTTACATAATTACTTAAGTAAACCTATAAATCCAATATAATCTCATGTGCCCAGAGGAGAAGATCAGTTTGTAAGCATCATCCAATATTTCTTTTTGGAATTCATCGATATCAAACTGCTATAGTTAGCAAACAATGTATCCCATCTAGGTGTGTTTTATATTCCTTACACATCACCTGAAATGTTTTCCAGAAGAAGATAGGGTGTCAAAAGTAAAATAAGGGAAACAGACTTGGCCCAGTGGTTAGGGCGTCCATCTACCACATGGGAGGTCCGCGGTTCAAACCCTGGGCCTCCTTGACCCGTGTGCAGCTGGCCTATGCGCAGCGCTAATGCGCGCAAGGAGTGCCGAGCCACGCGGGGGTGTCCCCCGCGTAGGGGAGCCCCACGCGTAAGAAGTGTGCCCGTAAGGAGAGCCGCCCAGCGCGAAAGAAAGTGCAGCCTGCCCAGGAATGGCGCTGCCCACACTTCCCGTGCCGCTGACGACAACAGAAGCGGACAAAGAAACAAGATGCAGCAAATAGACACAGAGAACAGACAACCGGGGGGGGGGGGGGGAATTAAATAAATAAATAAATCTTTTTTTAAAAAAAAGTAAAATAAGTTTTAAAAAGGAGTAGGGAAGCAGATTTGGCTCAACTGATAGAGCATCCACCTACCACATGGGAGGTCCAAGGTTCAAACCCAGGGCCTCCTGACTTGTGTGATGAGTTGGCCCATGTGCAGTGCTGATGAGCACAAGGAGAGCCGCCCCACATGAGAAAAGCACAGCCTGCCCAGGAGTGGTGCCCCACACACAGAGAGCTGACGCAGCAAGGTGATGCAACAAAAAGAGACACAGACCCCCAGTGCTGCCTGATGAGAATTCAAGTGGACACAGAAAAACACACAGCGAATGGACACAGAGAGCAGACGGGGGGAGGGGGGGGAGGGGGAAGGGCAGAAAAATAAATAAAAAAAATAAATCTTTAAAAAAAATAAAAATAACAAAGGAGTAAATGATTCTGCCACGACCTCTCCCTGGCTCTGCGAGCAGACGGCCGGGCCGGGTCTGCAGGGGCTGGGGGCCCATGGTGTGGTCAGGAGGGCGAAGCTGAAGGCACGAGATTACGCATTCCCCAAACAACGCAAGGCCCCTGGCCAGCGTCGCGCGGCAGTGATGACCAGTCACCGGCCCCGCCTAAGGCGGCCAGGCCAGGGCTGAGGGTCTCGCTGCCCGCCCCCGCCCTGTCCTCCCCCCAGCAGTGCTCAGGCACTTCCCTCCCCACCGCCTCCTCGCGCAGGGCAGCTGAGGGCTGCTCCCCTGGGCCGATGCAGAGGGTCCTGGGGAGATGGAAGGCCCGGCTCCTGGGAGTCAGCGAGAGCCCGGGGTGGGGTGGGCTTGAGGCCACAGTGGTCTCTCTCTTCACCTCCCAGGGCTTCTCCCTCCCACGGCCCCAAGCCGAGGCGGAGGGCCGGGTGGGGGCAGGGCGAGGCTGAGTCTTACGTGCCTCAGGCCTGTTGGGGGCACGAGGGCCCCGGTCAGGGTGAGGGTCCAGGTGGGTGTCAGGGCCCAGGTGGGCATCAGGGCCCAGGTCAGGGTTAGGGCCCAGGTGGGTGTCAGGGCCCAGGTGGGTGTCAGGGCCCAGGTGGGCGTCAGGGCCCAGGTCAGGGTTAGGGCCCAGGTGGGTGTCAGGGCCCAGGTGGGTGTCAGGGCCCAGGTTAGGGTTAGGGCCCAGGTCAGGGTGAGGGCCCAGGTGGGTGTCAGGGCCCAGGTGGGTGTCAGGGCCCAGGTGGGCGTCAGGGCCCAGGTCAGGGTTAGGGCCCAGGTGGGCGTCAGGGCCCAGGTCAGGGTTAAGGCCCAGGGCAGGGTTAGGGCCCAGGTGGGTGTCAGGGCCCAGGTGGGCATCAGGGCCCAGGTCAGGGTTAGGGCCCAGGTGGGTGTCAGGGCCCAGGTGGGCATTAGGGCCCAGGTCAGGGTGAGGGCCCAGGTGGACATCAGGGCCCAGGTGGGTGACAGGGCCCAGGTCAAGGTTAGGGCCCAGGTGGGTGTCAGGGCCCAGGTGGGCATTAGGCCCCAGGTCAGGGTGAGGGCCCAGGTGGGCGTCAGGGCCCAGGTCAGGGTTAAGGCCCAGGTCAGGGTGAGGGCCCAGGTGGGCGTCAGGGCCCAGGTGGGTGACAGGGCCCAGGTCAAGGTTAGGGCCCAGGTGGGCGTCAGGGCCCAGGTTTGCATTAGGGCCTGGGTGGGCATCAGGGCCCAGGTGGGCGTTAGGGCTCAGGTCAGGGTTAGGGCCCATATGGGCGTCAGAGTCCAGTGTCCTCCACCTGTGAGCAAGGGATACACCAGGGAAGCCACTTCCTGGCACCGGGGGAGACGAGGCTAAAGGCACCTCTGCTAACTGCTCAGAGGCCCCTCTGCAAGGGAGTGCGAGCCCCCACCCAGCGCCGGAGAACACCTCTGGAACGGGGAGCAGGCGCCTGTAGTCAGTACAGAAGCCCAGGGAGCCCAGATGCTCTTGCAAATGATACGTGGTTCAGAGACATGGTCAAGCATCTATGGAAATGCATAGCTCTATGTACATGTACATGCACATACGCATATGTGTGTATATGTGTGCATATGTATATATGTGGGCATATGTATATGTGTGCATATGCACGTATATACATATATATTCTTAACCGTTTATACATGTGTGTACATGTATATATGAAGAGATAGATTTAAATACTTACCCAACACTTTAAATCCCTCTAAAGTTACAATTGGAAACTGCCTCCCAAGTACTTGCCTTCCAAGTTTAAGACAGTGGCTTTTGGTTATATGTGACTCTTATACTTAAGACATTTCAAACATTTTGTAGTGCCTTTCCTCCTCTATAATTAGGGGTGAAGATGTAATTCTGTCCCCAGGAGAAGGTAGCCAGCGTTTCCTGCCATCAGCAAGGGCTTCTTGCCCTCGGCCAACACAAGCCCGGTCTGCTCTGGTTTCTTTTGCTGACTCTCCAGGGAGGGCCTCCACTCTTGGCATCTGGGGGAGCCCACCCTGCACCCTGGCACACCCCAAGAAAGCAAGGACTGTGGAAAAAGTGCGGCCTCCAGCTCTGCTCTAAACTCTGCTCAGATTCAGTGATCTTCAGCAAGGGGACTTTTCCAGCAGTTCTAAAAGGCTCATGGGAGGTTTTATTTTGTTTTTTCACAATTACCAAGGAAAAGAAAAATAAATCAACCTGAGTGAAAGCAGAAACCCCCACTCCCTGACACACACGCAAACCAAACCAAACAGTGCAATGGCCATGAACTTCCTTCTAGCCGTGAAATACCCAGCACTGGAGCTGTTAAAGATACAAAGTCGGTGTAATTGGCCTGCTGGACGTTTTCCTCCACTCTGCTGAGTCCCCTGTGCCTGTTCCTCAGCGAGTAAACTTTCTCATGAATTAAGGGCTTGAAATTAAAATATATAGATCCCGAAGGGCAGCTTTCAAATTAACTAGTCAGCTTGTTACACAACTACTGGTTTTCAACGAGCCGAGCTGCGGCACCCGGACGCCAGCCCCTTGTTACTGGTCAAGTTCAGGGCTGTAAATGGCGGGGGGCACCCTGGATGTCTTTAGCTTGTAACTTAATCCCCGCAATCGTCTTTTACATTCGTTGCTTATAGTCCAAGGACAGCATGGGAAGGGGACTCATTAAAAAAACTCTTTGAAGACTTCGTTAACCGTCTATTTTGGTCAAAGCTTGTGGCGCATGTGTGTATAAGTAGGTGTTTTAAACTCGAAGGTCCCTTCAGTTTCCAGCCATGAACTTCCCTTCAAAGAAAAATCACTTTCCACGGAAGCATGCTTCCAAGAAAAAATAGTTTCACAAAATACACAATGTGCCATTGGAGGCATCTTAAAAGATCAGCCACTCGCTGATGCTAGTCAGGTGCCGAATGACAGATCTGTGCTGGCGCCAGAGACCAAGTGGGTACCTCAGGTTCCTAGGGCTGCCGCGGCAAAGTTAGGAGTCTTGGGACAACAGGAGTTTATCAAATCACTATTCCAAGGTGTCAGCAGGGCCACACTCCGTCTGAAACCTATAAAGCAGCCTTCTGGCCGCGTCCCAGCTTCTGGGTTTGCGGTGTTCCTCGGCATTCCTCCGAATGCAGTTGTATCCTCCAGTCTCTGCCTTGGTTGTCACATGGCCTCCACCCCCCGGGGGTCTGCCTGTGTCTCCTCTCCCCTTCTTCTAATGACACCAGTCACGTTGGATTACAGCCCCCTCAAATCCAGTGTGGCCCCATCTTAACTAACCATGTCCTTAAAGACCCTATTTCCAAACAGGGTCCCGTTCACAGGACTGTGGGTTGGGACTGAGCGTACCTTTTCTGGGCAACAGGATTCAGCCCATCAGGTAAGGAGAAATCGGCAGGTGAATGCACGTCCCACTTTACCTCCTGGCCTGGGCGAGGCCCCAGCAGCCCAGGACCGAGGTGAGCCTTCAGGTCCTCTCTGGGATGAGCAGATATGCGGGGGGGTGCTCTAGGGCAGGCCGGCGCTGCCGACAGAGGGCATGGAAGGCCTGATGCTCTGGGAACCTGCCTTCAAGACGGGGAATGAGCCAGAAGGAGGCGGGAAGAGGGGGCTCTCCTGGAAACGTTCTGGTCTTTGTGGTAAAATAGGCTGCTTGCCCTGTACTTTCAAAGCTTCGTATGCTCAGTAGTCAAAGCACATGCAGCAAAACAGAGCCGGCTGCGAGCAAAGTCTCAATATTTACATTTGAGGGAAGCTCACATTCGAACACTGAGTATTTCCCAATCCATATCGTTTCCCTGAAGATGAGGGGGAATTTGGATGCAAGTTGCCTGGCCTGAATTGCAGAGAAGTCTCAGAATATTCTGAGAGGCATTCCAAGCTTTTCAACGGTCCAGCTGGTTCGAATAACAGCTCAGAAAATGGAATCAGGCATCTTAAGGTCAAAATGAATGCTGCAACAGGCTAGATTTATTGGGAGCTGGCCTTAAAGGCTTAAGGAGACCAGGTCTTTAAAATTTCCAACGTTAATAAATCAAATACTAATTTAAAAGCCTAATCCGGGTCGTGAGGCCATAACGCCCCCGTCCCTGGACACAGCACCCGTGGCTGGTGGTGTCTGAGGAAGAGCTTCCTCCCACAGCAGCGCAGGCGCCCAGGTCTGCTCTGGAGTCCTCGTCCAAATTACCTCGGCTTGAACCCAGCAACAGGGACCCAGAGAAGACGTGTGGTTGGAACAGGCAGTGGCCCCAAGGTCACCAGCCCCTGGGAAGGAAGGAGCCCTGTTCGCCCATGCTCACTGGCCTGGACGTGGCCTGGAACTGATTAACAGACATGGGTGATTTACCCACCAGACCACCCGGGGAGCAGGTGAGGCTGGGGGAGTAGGGGGCAGAGACAAACGAAGTCTCCACTTCCCCTTGGGAAAGGGGCGTTTAGGCTAACCGAGGGCGCTCCAGCCTTCTCACAAACAGAACCCAGGCAGAACTCAACTCCAGCCTTTCTGTTGACAAACGAAAGCCCTGTAGTTAGGGGAGAGGCCACATTTGTTCCCGAAACAAGATCTTCTTAGCCTCTGTGCCCAGCCTCTGGAGTCCAGGGGCAGGACAACTCAAGGGGTAATGGGCAAAAGCCTGGACAGAGACCCTGGGGTGGGGAGGGTGGCAGCCCTTCGCCCTTTCTGGTGATGGCAGCTGCTGGGCTGCTCTTTCCCAGCCAAGCTCTGTCGGAGACCCACTGGCCCAGGGAGAGGGGTCCTGGGGGGGTCAAAACAAGGGAGGCGATCCCCACTCTGGATGTGGCCTGGGCGTCCCCTGTGGGCTCTCGGCAGCAGCGGCAGGGATTATTTGTTCCCTCCTGGAATGGAATGTCACACCTAATTTTGAGTTAAGGCATGTAGTTTCAGATTTACAGCCCATCTTGCCCCAGCTTCCTTCATTAACAGAGACAGTGGTTCTAGGGATGAGCCATGGTGCCTCTTGGCAGGGCCAGCCTCCACCCGCAGCTTCAGAACCAGCGAGCAGGCCCGGAGAGCTGCAAAGTTTAGTTTTAAGTGCTTTCTCAGAAACGCAAGTTGACAGACTCTGCCTGGAACATCATCTGGAAAATGCTGACATTTCTATAGCAGGGCATTTGCTTATTGAGGAAAACGTTAGGAAGAAAAAACAAGGTCCATAACCCTGGGCCCTTTCTCACACACCTGCTTCCCACTCCGCGGAGCCACTTCTCCCTTCTCCTTGCTCTCTCTCTCCATCTCTCTTCAAGGCCTCGGCTCTTGAAATCACGTTTCTACTCCAGCGAAGCACAGCCGTGACTATTGACTCGGCATCTGACAACCCCAGGTTTTGTCCCCAAAGGAATCTTCACCTCGGCACACTTTATTTTGCTTCCCTTATAATAACTAAAGAGCAGAAGAGCTGGAAAAACTTTTTTATCATTTAACTTATGGCAATTATGAGTGTATGCAATGGAATAGATTTAGTTCAGAGACTTGAAGAGATCAAAAATTGAAATGCATGTAATATTACACCAAAAACATATAGGGGACGACAGACTAATAATGTAAACCATAATGCAAAACATAGGATAACTAAAAAATTTAGAAAACTGTACATCCTAAAGTATGGACCACATTGTAAGCACAGATGTCACCTTGTTTGAAAGCTATTGTTTCGGAATCTGTACATCAGTTTCAGGAAATATGATATGAATAAGTTAAAAGATTATCACTGTGGAAGGGAAAAGGTTTTACGGTGGATCTGTGGGAGTACTGTATATTGTATATATGAATTACTGTGATCTAAGACTCTTGTGAAGAGAAGCTCAATAATTAGAAAAAAAAAGAAAAGAAAAGAAAAAGATAGGATGTAGACATTTTTCCAAATCAATATGTACTCTAGATCTAACCTTTAAACTCATCACTATATTCCATTTTACTAGTAAGGGAAACTGACATTATGTTGGGATTCACTTTACAGGAAGTTCTGGATCACAGAGTGGTTCAACAATGGCGGCACAGGAATACTGATATGGGATGTTATTGACAGGCTATATATGGTTGACAGGGAGTTATACAGAGCATATGTCCAGGGTACATGGTAATGTTTAGATACACTAATAGTGGAAACAATTAAAAACAATAGCTGGGGGGGTACTGGGTTACTGGCCGGAGGGTCTCTGTCGTGGTCCCTGGGGGAGCAGCAGTAGTCCCCCAGGTGCAACGGTAAGAACCAGGAAGGAATGAGGGCCCAACAGTGGGCTCCTGATACTAATGGCTATGCTTGTGAGCCTATACACCTGCAATAAGAACAAGGCCTAGAGTAGCATTGTGCCTGGGAGTTTCCTCCTGACAGCCTTCATGCTACTCAAATGTGGCCACTCTCAAAGCCAAACTCAGCATGTAGATGCAGTGCAGTCCCCCCAGCATGGGACATGACACCCGGGGATGAGCCTCCCTGGCACCAAGGGATCACTACCACATACCAGCTGAAGATGCAACTAGAAAATGACCTTGAATTAAAGGTTCAATGTGGATCAGCAGAATATCCCTGTCTACATATAATAACATGACTTCAAAATGCTGCTTGACCTAATGTAAGGGGGAAATGGAAAGGACAAATGAGTTTATAAGGCTACAAGTCTCTAAAAAAGAGTCTGGAGGTTGTCAGAAGGAATGCCCTTATGCACAACTGAGCAGAGTCTAAGAGACAGATAAAGTAGATACAACCCCAGGTATTGGTTCTTTTGAGGAATAAAGAGACCCACGGGTTCTATGGTCATGGCAGATGGCCTTCTTTGGAGCTGGTGTTTCTGCGTGATGGAACTGGACTCTTTTCTTGTGAAAAGAGGGGATCTCTTTTCACAAGACTTGCATACTACTTTACTAGAATTGTAGTTGGTGCTGGGGTTTAAGATATATTTAGGGGATTTGAATCTCTGGACTGACAATATGATAGCCAGGCCCAGAGCCTCAACAGACTTCAGCTCCTACACTCTGATTTATTGGACTTACCCCACTCAGCTAACATGGAGTTGAAGAAGGTCAACCACCACACCATGGAGCCTAGAGTGTCTACAACTGAAAGCAGGAGGAGTGCATCCAGTATCCATGTGGAATCTAAGCCCCCACTTAACATAGATGTGCAATGGACACAACCAATCCAGTGTCCACAGAGAAAATGTGGCATGGGTGTGGGAAGGGTGGCCATGGTGGCTGCTGGGTGCGGGGAATGGGAGGAAGAGATGACATGGGGAGGCATTTTCGGGACGTGGAGTTGTCCTGGATGGTGCTTCACGGTCAATTACGGGACATTGTAGATCCCCCCAGGGCCCACTGGATGGAACATGGGAGAGTGTGGGCTATGATGTGGACCATTGACTATGGGGTGCAGTGATGCTCAGAGATGTACTTACCAGGTGCAATGGATGTGTCATGATGATGGGAGAGAGTGTTGCTGTGGGGGGAGTGGGGGGTGGGGGCGGTGGGGTCGAATGGGACCTCATATTTTTTGAATGTAATATTAAAAAAAAAAAGTATATTGGTCCCTGCAACACTGCAGGGACAATTACTAGACGTTGTAGATCCTCCCATGGCCCACGGGATGGAATGTGGGAGAGTATGGGCTATGATGTGGACCATTGACCATGAGGTGCAGTGATGCCCAGAGATGTATTCAACAAATACAATGGATGTGTCATGATGATGGGGGAGAGTGTTACTGTGGGGGGAGTGGTGGGGTGGGGGCAGTGGGGGTGAATGGGGACCTCATATTTTTTGAATGTAATATTTTTTAAAAATGACTAAAAAAATAAAATAAAAAGAAACATTAAAAAAAATTGAAACGCAAGGTTTCTGGGAGATGTAGGGCAGGAACAAGGATTTTTGGAAAGTAACTAAGACAGACAAGGACTTTCTTCTGCACATGTGCATCCTGCTCCACTACGGAATTCACATATGTCCCCATTTCTTAGTCATAATTTCTGAACTCTTCCTAGGGATACAGAGGTATACACCTTTAGAAGAAGAGTTGAGCAGATAAAATTGGATGTGGTCATAGCGCTGCAAGAAGAAGTGAAGGCTGTTCCCAACAGGGCTTGTGGCATGGGCTGCCTCTTCCCATTCTCACCTTCAAGTTGCACCTCCTTTGGAGAGGAACCTTGCATTCTGCTTCCATGGGAACACCCACGGGAAAGAGCTCCAGGACAAGCCCACCCGGAGGTGGAGACTCCACTTTCCTTAAGTTGTTGCTAATGGCCTATCACTTGAGCCATATCACACCACAACCTTCCTGGGCTCCCTGTTGCCCAATGGCAAGGCAGTCCATTAGGGACCACTAGAGTCTATTAGAGTGTGTCACCCTCCCCCAAGGAAAAGCCCCACACGCATGCTCAGTGAAGAGCTGAGCTGGAGACGACATGCAGGCTGGGGTCTGGTTCCTTGTTTTGCCTCATTTTCCTCACTGCCCCCTCCCCCCCCCCACTTCTCTCCATGTAATGATGTTAATTGATTATCCCTCAGAGTCTAGTGTGGGTTTTCTATAACTGAAGTGCTGACAGATTATTTGTAGACCCCAAGGATTAACCTAGAATGCTTTCATTTGCATTTAAGCTGGACTATAAAGTAGCCTCAAATTTAAAAACCCTCCTATTCAGCCAATTAAAACCCAATTCCCAGAGAAGTGGGGAGGGGCGGTGAGTATCATGAATTTGTAGAAAAATTTAATCCACCACAGACTACCCTCTGGCACATAAAAAGTAAATGACCCCTTTATAGCATCATGTTCCAGCTCAAGGCCCAGGATCCCATCTCCTAAATTACATCCAGGTCCGTTTGGATGTGTTTCTTCAGGAGCTGCTCCTCAAATTTGGTCTCTCTCGTTCTGAAGACCTGGGGACCAAACAAATATGTGAGTCTCCCCCTACACACATATTCAACTGAAGTAAGAGGGATAGGAAAACTCCAGCTCTAAAGGGAAAACACCAGGAGACACACAGCAGTGATTGGTCCATAGCAATTTGGAAATCCAACCAGGCCTGTTACCACTTCCTAGAACAAAGACTTGCTCTCAGGTTGTAGCTTGACTCTGTATTCTAAATGATCCTTCTTTTTCCATAAGAAATGGCCCATGTTTGCAACTAGGTAGCCTTCCCAGACTTCTTTCTTATCATGGGAGGTTGAGGATCCAAAAGCCTGTTTTCATTTTGTATCATATTTGTCCCTTTCAGGCCAAGCCCTTACAATTCCTTTTCAAACAATGTGGGCTATATGTTTTGAGTTACGATCAACACCATTAGACAAAAACTACATTTCTTCCAAAGACAAATCTTTCTCTGCCTTTGGCAACTGGCAAAGGTTAAATTCTTAAAAGTCCTTTTGTTTAACTGAGGAAGTCTGTAAGTCATGCCCTTGAGACTCATAGAAATGCTACAAGGTATGCCCTTAAATCTTTCTAAGGTCTTAGCAGAAAGCCTTTACAAAACACCCCAAGGCCATGCTTTACAGGTAGTACCCTAGATTTGATCTCTGTCCTGAAATATTTTTTCACTTTTTGAGATACTTTTCCTGGGAAAGAATGGAAATGAGAAATATGTTCATTTTCAAATCCTAGATGGCATTTTTCTCTTTCCTCTGAACTCTCCTCTGCAACTTAACAATTCCTTCTTTAGTTCCTCTCTCTCATCTCAAATTTTAGCACAGGCAGCTGGAAGAAGCCTTTTGGGACTTTCTCCATTCTGCCTGGAAATCTTCTCAGCCAGAGCCACAAGCTCATTAGGGACCCTTCCTATTTTCCATGTAATCCAACCCACAATATTGCCAAACCTTCTGTCCAGCCTCCAAAACATTTTCCTCGTGGCCCAGCCTCTCATCAAGTCTCTGAAGCCCTTCCAGCTTTTATGAACAACCTTCCCAAAGTCTTCCCAGCTTTTGCTCAATGCTTGTCCCAGAGTCAAGACACATGTTAGGTTTTGCTATGGCAGCACCCCACTCCAGGTACCAACTTCTATCCTGGTTATCTATTGACACATAAATTACCCCATAACTAAGCAGTTCTAAAAAAACAACAATCATTTTTGGATGAGAAATTTAGACAGAGCTCAACTGGGTGATATTTTCCCCCATTGAAGTCAGTTGGTGATATTCAGCTGATGGATGGGCAGTCCTGCAGGTTGAAGATAGCTTCATTCACATATTTGGCATGGTAGAGGTTTTGACCGGAGGCTGGGGTTAACTGGGACTGCTAACCAGGGATAGCTGGTTACATGACAGCTGTGTTACATGACAGCTCATGGCTTCCAGAGAGAATGCTCCAAGATTGGATAAAGAAGCTGCCATTTACTTAGAACTTTGAACCAGAAACTGGCAGGGCATCACTTCTGCCATACTCTAGTGGTCAAAGTAGTCACAGAGCCCATCCAGATTCAAGAGGAAGGGACATAGATTTCTCAAGTGTTGAAGAATTCGGGCCGTCTTCAGTTTGCCACAGTCCTTCTTCACCCCTTCCTCTTTCATGGTGGCTAGAATGACATGTAAAGGCTGCCATTTCAGCAGCCATCTGGGGCTGTGTAGTGGTTTGGCATTGTGTGTAGCCCCAGAAGAATTTGTTCTTAAACTTAATCCATTGCTATGGGTGTGAACCCATTGTAAGCAGGAATTTTTAAGAGATTGCTTCAGTTAAAGTGTGACCCACCTCAGTCAGGATGGATCTTAATCATATTACTAAGGCCTTTATTTATTTTTTAAAGATTTATTTTATTTATTTCTCTCCGCCCCTCCCCCCCCCCCCCCATTGTCCACTCCCTGTGTCCATTCGTTGTGTGTTCCTCTGTGTCCGTTTGCATTCTTGTCAGGCGGCACTGGGAATCTGTGTCTCTTTTTGTTGCATCATCTTGCTTCGTCAGCTCTCTGTGTGTGTGGCGCCGCTCCTGGGTAGGCTGCGCTTTTTTCATGAGGGGCGGCTCTCCTTGCAGGGTGCGCTCCTTGCACGTGGGACACTCCTATATGGGGGTAACCCCTGCGTGGCACGGCACTCCTTGTGCACAGCAGCACTGCACATGGACCAACTCACCACATGGGTCAGGAGGCCCTGGGTACCAAACCCTGGACCTCCTATGGTAGACGGATGCTCTATTAGTTGAGCCACATCCACTTCCCACTAAGCCCTTTGTAGGATAATGACATTCAGAGAGAGAAAGCCTTGGAGAGAGCAGCTGGAGGCTAAAATCAATGGAAATTGGAAGAGAAGGGAAAGACCAGGAGACACTTTCAAATGCCTTGCCATGTGACAAGCTAAGGACCAAGGACCTCTGGCAGCCAGCCCCAGAATGCCCGTCTTTGGGAAGAAAGCATCACTTTGATGATGCCTTGAGTTTGGACTTCCCCTGGATTCAAATAAATTCCCATTGATTAAGCCAAGACATTGCATGGTATTTCCTGGAGCAGCCCAGGAAACTAAAACAGACCATGATGAAATGTTGAGAATAAAAGGTATGCTCTACAGAGCTACAAGCTAGAAGGAACCTGGGTCACCATGGAATGCCATGGAATGCCTGAACTATCCACCTCTGAATATTTAGAATGTGAGAGAAAATGAACTGTGTTAAGCCATTGCTATTTGGCGTTTTTCTGTCCCTTGCATCCTAATAATAGCTAACAGGTTTTGGGGGTACATATTCTCTGGTAGCTCAGAGTTATGGACTGAAAAGACTGTTCTGTATCATAACAATTCATTCTGCAGCTCATAACCAGAGTTTCCTAAACTATCACAGGAATGGGGGTGAGGGAAGGTACTCCCCTACAGTTCCTTCCAGTTGTAAGCACCATGGACTCACCCTTTTACCTCATCATTTTGTTCAAAAACACATTTTCTGTTAAAGAAAAATCTAGAACTCAAGGCTCTCCACTGTTTGGCTCGGCCCTCCCACCTGTCCTGACCCTCCCCTCCCACCCCAAGCAGGCGGCACCCAGGGTGCTTTCCTGCCCACAGGATGCTGTGGCTCCATCTGCCTCCCACACCTTCTTCTAAATTCTACCAAGTTTTTAGGACAGAGCTCAAACCTCATTTCCTCTGAGAAGAGTTTCCAGGTCACAAAGGTAGGCCTTCTCTCTCTCAGGCTTCTACAGGAATCATTGTCCAAACCCCGTGTTCGACCTTACATCTCACTGTCAATGGGGTGTTTTTCCCCATAGGCACACATCTTAATTCTCCTACTAGGTCACGAGCTGCCTGAGGGCAGGGGCCTGGTTCTGACAGTGTGTGGCTCCAGGGTCAAGCTGGTCCTGGCCCGCTCTGCCCCCAGGAGGCCACGGATCTGGCACAGGTGGGGCCACCAATGACCCAAATGTAAAAAGCAGGAAGCCCACCGTGATGCAGCCAGCCAGTGCTTTCTGGGCGACACACACCCCCATGGTATCCTGGGCCCTACATCCCATGCTGCCATTTCTTTCATTTAGCCAAAACTCGTTGACATAATCCAACCCTCAGAGGACTCACTAGCCACTGCAAACTTCCAGGGGCAAGAAGCCTAGCTCCCAGGTCTGCAGGCATCAAGACATTCAGTGGCCACTTTATCCATGGCCTGACACTGCGGGATAAGCAGGGCCATTGTCCTGGTGGCTTGGAATTTTGTTCCACGATTAGCATTTGCTGATAGTTGCCAACAAAGAGCAAGAAAGGAATATTTCTCAGCTTTGCTGGTGGTTGCCTGAGGGAAAAACGCAGGGTGTTTTCCACACAACTCCCTGCAAGACCCCCACTGCAATCCTGGCCTGCAGAGCTCTAGCATGGACTGACACCGGGGAATCAGAGAAGCAGCAAGAGAGGCTGTTGAGGATTGATTGCCCCTTGCTCCTATGAGTGTAAACCCATGTGTAAAAAGGACCTTTGAAGATGTTGCAAGTTAAGGTGTGGCCAAACGGGATGAGGGCAGGCCTGGAGCCAGTGGGGCCGAAGTCCCAATACGGGAAGGAAAGTGGCCACAGAAGCAGAAGCCTGGCTCAGTGGAGCCCAGAGGAGCAAACGCAAAGAGCAGACGCAAGGACAGAAAGTTCATCATATGACAGAGCACTGCTGGAGCACTGGAGTCTGGGAGAAGGCCAGCCCTGCATAGACCTTGACGTTGTACTTCCAGCCTCCAAGACCGTGAGACAACAAATTGCCATTATGTGGTATTTGTCATAGCAGCCCCAGCAAACTAAGACAGATGGCAAAGATGCTGACTGGACACTGTGCTCAAACTTAGCATTCCCCTTCATGACAGTTGAAAACCTGACAATGAGCAGAACAGACACATGGGAAGATCATGTTTAATGAGTTATTTGGCAAGGGCGGTTTCTGAAATTAATTATCCATCATTGCTAATTATTTTTAAATGGATAAGTCTTGGGAAAAGGTTTACATTAGAGAATGTTCCCTGAGCTGCTTTCAGTACCCAAGTTGACAGGTGGGTGGAGACCTGGCCAGGGGAGCATGACGAGCAGTCAGGAGAGGAAGGTTCTGGACTGAGCCAGTTCATTTCCAGTGCCGAACCCTGAGTTCCCCTCAGGTCCCACCCCAAGGTTCGTTAATAACATAGCTTCGTTTAACTCAATAAGCCTGAAAATATGGCACTCCACTTGCATGCCTCACCTGTGGCAGAGGTGTGCCAGCCAGCCCTTCCGCACGACCCACAGGAGCAGCTCGGGAAGGAAGCACAGCACAGGTGCAGGCCTGGAGACTCACCCCTGCTCCCTTAGCCCCGCCACACCTGCACCTTAGCATACCTGGCCAGAAGGAAGAACCTGGGCTCTGGGCTCCCACTCCTGTCTTCTGAAGACTCGGGAGGCATGCACCTTGGGAACTCGACCTGGCCTGCAAATATTTAAGTCAGGGTTACAAAAATGGATAAGCAAACACGGGGCTCTGGTCAAACCTCAGAGCTACAAGGAAGTCAGCCCAGCCGTCTCTGCCCTCCTACTCACCCGAGGAGGACCCACTGGAGGGGCTCACCCACCTGCCTCGCCATCCCCAGGGCTCCCTCTGCCACCCTTGCGGAGACTTCCCCGTGGCTCTCCGTCTCCCTGCCCAAGACGCTCTTTCTGAAGCTCACCTCCCTGCACCGGGGCGTTTGCTGAGGGACCACGGTTCTGCTAAGAGAAATGGCTTCCTGCCACATCTGCCAAGGGCAAAAAGACCCCTTGCCTCCCATTTCTTGTAGCCCCTGCACCTAGCGCAGAGTCTGGCAGATACTCAGAGAACACTGGTCCATTGCTGATAAACGCATCCAGACCTGCTTTCCCAGAGACTTACCGTGAAACACAGCCATGAGCAGGGCCCCAGCCCACCCACCCCTCGTCAACCAGGCTCCCCTCGGGCAGGCCTGCAGACTCGGTCGCCTTCCTCACCAGCCGCTTGGTGCTCCTCCTCTGAGGGCTGGGGCATCGCGGCGGTCCTATTCATTCCAGCTCACCTGCGAGGGCAGAAGGTGAGGTTTCGCGCTGGACCGGGCCCTGGCTTCCACAGATACTGTGGGGCCTCTCTGGAAATCGACTTCCCCGTGACACTGGGAGAGTGGAAATTCATGTGGAATGTGGCAGAATCTCACTTTCACTAGTCAATAAATCCCTTTCCCTACAAGTTTCACACCATGTCAGCAAATTCCTGAGAAGGAGGCCCTTAGCTGCAAGGCTCATAGAAGTCAGGCAAAGAAATGCCTGGAAAACTAGTCCCGAACAAAATGTCAAGTTGAAAGAGAGCTCGGGCCGCCTCAGGCTTTGTGGGGCTTTGACGTGGGCAAGATAGAAGGGTCCCTGCTGCCCTGCTCGGCTGGGGCTGAGCTGGGGGCCCCCCGGCCTTAGAGCAAGGGAACCACTCGGTGCTCCCCTTAGGGAAATTCTACCTGGAATGTCTTTTAGAAGAAGGGCGGATGCAAGTGACATGATGACAGAGGCCCTTTGGAACAGGGCTCCCTCCCAGGCAGAGCAGGGCCTGAGGCAGGGGACAGCTCAGAGGACGGCCTGTCTCACGGTCTCACCCAGAACAGGCTCAAGGAAATCTTCGCCCGGTGGTCCCAGGAAGCTGTCCCCGACTCACACCGCCTGGGGTGTCGGCCCTGGATCTGCCCAGGTTTCAGGTAGCACCACGGGCTCCAGATGCACATGGACCCTCTCCTCCTCCCTGCCGTAGGCTGGAATAGACCCGAGCCAAATCTTCTGGAATCTGAGCCTTTTGGAGTTCCCCGGACCACTATTTCCTCGGGACAAATGTCTTAAAGTTTGCCTCAGGCCCTCCTCCCACGGCCACCCCATTTTAAAGTGTCAGAGAACCTTTTAATTCAGGGCTAATGTTCTGCTTTCTGTTGACTTTGGTTTTTCAGTGCCAAGTATTGATTGACGAATTTCCCTTTAATTGACGATGCCCATAATCACCGCACGATGATGTACACTGAGAAGCACGGGGCACAAGCACGGCAGTTGGAAATGGAAGTGGATGTGGCCGTCCCCTCCAGGAGAAGTCCTTAGGGACTTCTGATGGAGACAAGTGCCCAAGGGTGGACCCAGGGTTTGGGAACTACAAATTGGGGTGTTCAGAGCTCAGGGCAGCCGTCGCTAGGAGCTGCCTGCTTGGCGCCAGACCTAAATTGCCGCCTGCTCTGCGGGAATTTCGTAGGGGAAGGCGGGTCCTTTCTCAGCCCAGTCTGATTCCATTTCCCTACAGAGGCTTCCTCACGGCTCTTATCTCCTTTTTTACATAATTGTTTTTATTAGAGAAGTTTTAGATTTACAGAAAAATCATGCAGCGTTCCCATCTACTCGCCCCCGCCCCCCATAATTAACATCTTGCGTTGGTGCAGTGCCTTTGCTACAGCTGATGACAGGATATTATTATAATTGCACTGTAATTCAGAGTACATCAGGGTGCACTGTTTGTATTGCCCAGCCCCATGGGCTCTTTAAAAAGTTTTTATTCTCGGAACATGTATAACCTAAAATTTCCCCTTTTAACCACACTCAAAATGTATAATTCAGTGCTGTTAGTTACATTCATAATGTTGTGCTACCATCACAGCCACCCATTACCAAAAAGTTTCCCTCACCTCAAAGAGAGATTCTTGCCTCTGTTTTCTCAGTTTGACTCTGGTGGTCTACGTCACAGAGATTGTGTTTATCGTTGGCACTAAACAACACTGCAGCCTCTCTGCAGAAGGTCTGTGCTGCAGCTACCATGGTCCTCATTTTTTGTAACAGTTTGGGATGACTCGGGAGCACGACGGTCTGTGTCCTGCTTGGTATATGGCAAGAAGATTGGGATCAGTGCTGGTTTGAGTCTTTTGTGGACCCCAGAAAATCCTGTTCTTTAAGTGAACCTGTTCCTGCGCCTGTAAACCCCCTGGGGACGAGACCTTTTGAGTAGAGTCAGTTAAGGGGCCTTTCGATTAGGGTGTGGGTCCCCGGGTGTGTCTTAAGCCTCTTACTGGAGTCCTTTATAAATGGAGGATCAGAAAGACACAGACACAGGAAAAAGTTGCAGAGACAGGGAAGAACCCAGAAGCTGAGAAAAAGGTCCCAGGAGCCGAGGAAGCCACTTTATGCAGAAGCTGAAAGAGAGGTCTGGAGGAGAGGGGAGAGACAAGTCATAAACCTCAGCCCCTGTAGCTGAGCTCAGGGAGAAAATGAGCCTGGAGGAGAAGGCAGAGACCGGCAGGGCTGCCATCGTGCCTTGCCACGTGGCAGGAGTCCAGGATCACCTACAGCTGACCCTCAAGGAGAGAGCTTTGCTTTGGACATTTTCCCAGCCTCGGGACAGTAAGCCTTTAACCTAAAAAATTCCCATTATAAAAGCCAGCCTATCCTGTATGGTATGCATGATTGTTCTGTTAACTCACAACTTCTCAAATTTAAAAAAAAAAAGCCAACCCGTATTTGGTATATTGCTCCCAGTAGCTTTTAACAGACTAAAACAGGTGCCACTGGACATGTAGACGCTTCCAAGGCTGTTGTCAGTGTGGTCCTGGGGGAGGGGGGGGAGTTTGTGTGTGTTTTTGGTATAGAAGCCTCAATTGGAAACACTTGTTTTGAAGTTATAAATGTCAGAAAGAACTTTATATAAATATACCCTCCCACTTCTCCCACAAAGTAATTAAAGAATTATGGTCGAAAGGCATAGAGAGCTATCTGTGGCATCTACAATTGGGTCGCAAAGGAGACTTATTCTCATCCACCACCACCACTGCCCTCAATAGTGGCTGATGGGCAATGGGGAAGATTCAGAAGATCCTGCTCCCACGGGTTGCACCCCGTAAACCTTTCACGTCTTCCTTTTTTCCTACGGAGTAAAAGAGATTATTTAATTTCATTCCTTTATTTTACTGATAGAGAAACAGGCTCAGAAGGTACAGGGACTTGCCCAAAGCCACAGAACAAATTAATGTTCTAGAATCAAGTCTTCTGATAACAACGAAAGCGCCAACAGTTGAGTCAGTCTCCTGGGCTAGACAGCAGAAACAGGTCTTTTACTGGAAAAGATTTTTTCAAGCTACTCAGAGAGAAGGGCTGTTAGGGAAGAGGTTCCTACCAGCCCTTCATTAGGATGTTGGTACATCACAGCCATTGTTAGGTTAAAAGCCCTAAAAGGTTTAGATAAGGAATAAATACCTTCCAAGGCCGGCGCCCTGGGTTCTTCAAAGCTTTCTCCACTAGATTAAAAGGCCAGCCCGGGGCTCCCAGGGGAGCAGACCTGAGCTGGAGCACCCTTGGAACGGGTTCCTCACGCTCTGAAAAGAGGGGCTTGCCTTCATGCCTGCACCCAGGATTTATTGGGTCACTACAGTGTGTCAAGCAAGCGAGTCAGAGAAGGACCCTGCTCCTCAAAGGTGACACCCAGTTTGCACATCGACACAAACAGCAAGAAACAAAGAATTCAGACAGTGAGCGGGCTCCGGGAAGCTGGAAAGGCTCAGACGGGAGTCACTGGGGGCTGCTGCGGAGTGGAGGGTCCGGGACCCAAGAAAAAGCCGGGCGGAGAGCAAGGCTCCAGGCACATAGGGTGGCGGGGGTGGGGGTGGGGTGGCACGAAGCTCGGCTCTTTTAGGATCAGGGGTTTGGAGCACAGGGGCTAGGGAGAGGGAGGAGGTGAGCGTGCCCAGGAGGCCGGGGCGGCCCCAGGCGGCCTGCGAAGCCGCAGCGCGACCCTCCGGCGAGCGCGGCCCCCGGGGCTGGCGCCCTCGCTGCCCGCTATAGGGAGCCCGCAGCGAGGGCGCCGCGGGGGGCCGCCTCCAGCCGCAGCGCCTCTGGCCTCCGCCCGGGTGTTTGAAGCATGCCGCTTAACCCGCCAGGTGTGCGAGAGCTGAGTTCAAGCCCGCCGCAGACATGGCACCTGCTTTTCTGGCTATTGCACGTCCAGTTGGGTTCCCTTCTGTATCCACCGCAGGGTTCTGCCCAGGGAAGCACCCACACGTGCAGATCCCCCCCACCCCCCCTCCCGCATCTCCCAGCCCAGGGCCAGGTTGGGCCGCAGGGATTCCTGGACCCCCTGAACACGGCTTCCAATATCCTCTTTCCGAAGAGGGAAACAGCTCGAAATGCCACCGCCGGGACCTCCAGCCTGCACCCCAGCCATGCGGGAGAATCCACCTTCCTGGGAGAACACCACCTGGTCGTTGGTCTAACAGAGCGCGAGCTCACCGGGAAAATCTTCAGCCATCAAAGGCCGCCGGGGGAGGAGGCCGGGCCTCGCCACCAGGGCCTGGGATCGCGGCGACCCGCGGGTTCCCTCCCCTGCCACCCGGAGAGAAAAAACCCTCCGCCCTCCTGGACTTCCCAGGCACGCGGCAGCCAGGGCCGCCGAGTCTTGCACACACACACACAAAAGAGATCTTTTTCCCTATCTGACCCCATCGTCACCCACTGCCGAGCTGGGAGCAGAGGCCCAGTGCCCAGAAGCCCCTGGGGAGCTCGTTTGCAGCGAGCCAGGGCGTTGCCGCGCCCCCTGCGCTGGAAGAAAGCAGCCTTGTTTCCAGGCGCACAAAGGGCGCGCGACGGGCGCCGCCAGCTAAGGGCCCGGGCGCTTAGAGACGCCGGCCCTGGGCGCGCGCGGAGGCGCGCCCCCGGCCATCCCCGCCGCCCGCCCGGGCGCGAGTTTCCCAGGGCCGCACCCGGCGCCCTAGGGGAGGGCGGCTGGCCGGGTCCTGCGGGCTCAGCCCGCCCCGCTTCCCCGGGGCAGACCACGTGGGGGCGGCCCGGGAAGGCGCGAGCAGATGGGGCAGACAGCGCCGCCGCCTCCGCACCCATGCCAGCTTAGCCCAACAGGTCCCGCCGAAATGTGCGCGCCATCTGCTTTGCCTTAGCCGCTTTTTGAGCAAATTATGTTTATTATGTTAATTTATTTTAGTGTCAACAACACCAAATGACACAGTTGCTGCTAAACAACATCATTATATAGCTCATTCTGGCATATTACCAGCGGATTTTTTTTTTTTTTTTTTTTTGGTAAATGCGACAGGAATAAATACATATTAAATTGTCGATTTGTTTAAAAACGACTTCAGGATGGTAAAGAGTTCTGCCAGACGTGGGTTCAGGGCAGGGCAAAGGCCACAGGGAGGAGGGAGGAAAGGGGCAGGTGGCGGTCCTGGGAGGGGAGGCGGCAGCCGTGGGGGGTGATGGCCCGCTGCTCGCCCAGCTGCGCGTCGCCAGGGCTTGGCCAGGAACCGGGGCTTCCCAGAACTGCAGGTTGAGTTGGAAGAAAATCAGGCCTCTTTCCAGACTTCAAGCTAGGGCAGCGAGAAGAGTCCTGGACCCAGAGCGGGCACCCCTTCAGTGCCTGGGCCTCCAGAACCAGGCCACGACTAAAAACTGGGGGTCCTACAATAATGAAGTTGGTGATCATCCCCCCCCCCCCAACCTCCACCAATAAACTGCTTATTTCCAAAGAGAAGAGGGAGAAAAGAGGAATGAGGAATGGGAGGAGAGCATGAGACAATATATGCCTGGAAACGGATGGAATCTTTGCATTTCTGCATGGAAGGTGCTGCGATCCACAACCTCCTCGGGGACCAGTGACTGTCACAACTGCCGACAAGATGGATCTCCAGGGAGCACCGAGAGGACGCCCACAGTCCATCAGTTAGGTAGTGAGCAACAGGAGGAACTGCGGGCAGAGCAGGGCCTCTTCCACCCAGCTGCACCGAGTCTGACCATGGCAGAGGGGCTGCCCTGCCCAGTGGGGTGAGGGGACACTTGCCTGCTGGCCCCTCGGCAGCTGGGAAAGCCCCGGGTGGAATGTGCACAGCGCAAATAACCCTGCCCGCTCAGACTTGGGTGTCCTCTCGGATATTTGATTTCAGAGACTGGGTCGCCTGTCGCAGTTGACTATTTGCCGACAGAAGGGGCAGAGAAAAGAAGTCTCCTCCCCGCCCCGCCCACTTGTCGGGCAGCTGCCGGTAGACAGCCGCGAGAGCACAGTGGCTCCTGTTCACCCAGATGGCTGACCTTTTGATGGGCTTGGGGGGGGGACTGTCTGAGAGTCCCAACTAAATGGGTCGCAGCTGTTCATCGAGGTCCACCTGGGTGCTGGGGGCCTAACGAGAACATTCTCTGAGGGGCCCTCCCCTCCCCTGTGCGGGACTCTGTCCCCACTCCTTCTCCTAGAGCCAAGGCCTCTTGACCCCTTTAAGAACCGCCCGGCTCGGCCCTTCCAGGTCTCCAGCAGGCCTCCTGCCTCTGCTCACTCTCCCGTAAGGCTCCCACTTACCCTTGCTTCACCCTAAAATAGGCGCCTCGGTTGTGTTTCTTCAAGGGCATTTTCCGTGTACCTGGGGCCAAGTCTTAAGTCACAGGAAAGGACCTATAATCGTGAAATGTGCCTTCGGCTCATTCTAGGGACCAGAAGAAAAGGTGCCAGGAGCTTTCCAGCCCTGCAGGAGCTCCTTGGCAATCCCGAATCCATCCTGGGCGCCCCGGGGGCTTTACAGACTCTCTCCCCTTTGGGCCGCACGGGGTGTTCTAGAGCCGGGAAAAGGGACGTGAGGACGCGCTCGGCTGGGATGCTGGCCACGAGGTGGTGCTATCGGCCCAGGGCGGTCTAGTTGCCCTCTGCCCGAGGGGTGGGGGTGGGGGTGAGGAAGAGCTGGAACCACTTGGGCGGGGGGACCGTGAGTGACCAGAGAGCAGTGTCTGCGCGGGGGGATGATAGGGGTTTGTAACTCCTGGGGGCCGGGCTTCAAAAACAAATTTCAAAACCCTCCACCTCGTTCTCGGTCTCTGTTCCTAAAGCCTGCAATTCTCCGGTGCTTTCTGGAGCGGCGGCTGGGGCTGGGTTTAGGCGACAGGCTGTGGCTCCCGGAGGGGGCGGGAGGAGCGACACCGCAGTCCTAAGGTTGGGGCGGGACCTGACGGCGGCTTTTTCCCGGAGGGTGCGACTTAAGTCCCCCGGCCGCCCGGTCCGCCAGCTCCGGCTGCTCGGGGGTCTCGGCCTCCCTCCCGCCTTCCTAGGGAAATCGTTCCCAGCCCCGGAGCCGAGGCGGGCGGCGCAGCTGTGAGCGCCCTGGCCGCGCCCCCGCCCCTCCGGGCTCACTCCTGGGCGCTGCAAAAAAAAAAAAAAAAAAAAAAAAGCCAAGATCTCTGGCGCTTTCTTTCCATCAACTGATGACCACATGTCAGAAATAAACGCCACCCCGTATAATCACAAGCCACTGGGGAGAACATCGATTCTGGATCCCAAAAGCAAAACTATCAAACAAAATGCTGCAAGCGAGTCTTGTCTCCCCCCCACCTCCTTTGGGTGGGGAGGGGGGGATTTAAAGAACAAACAAACAAAAAGTCGGCCAGTATCCTCGCACAACTGCAGCTGATTTCCTGTGTAAACGAAAACCATGTGATATTCCATAAATGCTTCCAGCTCCAAATTACAGGAAATGAAAACCATCATGGAAAAGGCAAGCTTCAGAATCAACTCCCAGCTCAGATAGCATTACAGCGACCTTTCGATCCGACGGCGATCGGGCCGCTGGGCCCTACGTGGAGTTCAGGAGAGTGGCCGGGGGGCTCGCGGGCGCGCTGGGGCAGGCCGCGGGGGCCTGGGAGCGCGGCGCTGGCACATTTCTTCTGCCTAGAGGGCTGGGGTGGGGTGGGGGGCCACGGTCACACCCCCGGCGAGGCGTCTGACAACCCAGCCTTTCAATTAGGAACCCGGGCGAGAAAAGTAGTCTTTTCTTTCTGCGCGCCTCGCCGAGGTCGGGTGGTGACCCTCCGCTCCGGCGGTGGCATTCATATTCATGAAGGCTAATTAACTGAGTGCCCCGGCCGCGCCGGGCCCTTCCCCGCCGGCGGCGCGCGGCCCCTCTCCATCCCCCCCGCGGCTCGGGGCTGGGGGAGGGGGGGTGTCTGAGGCCGCCCCCTCTCCCCAGGGAGGCCCGGCCTCGGCAGCTGCTCCCCGGCGGGGGCCACCGAGCGCGCACATGTGCGCGGGGAGCGCGGCGTCCCGGAGCGCGAGAGCCCGCGGGCGGGGGGAATTAGCCGCCTCATTTGTCGCCGGCCTAGCAACACGTGCTTGCTTCCCCGCGAGCCGCCGCCGGCCCCGGCGCCTGGGGTCGCAGGTGGGAAGGGGATGCTCGTTCTAAGGGGGGCTCTAAGGCTGTGCGCGCCTGGGTAAGTCGTCGTCCCCGCCCGGGCTCCACGGGTTTGGCCTCTCCCGCTCTCCAGCTCTGCGGACAGCTGCACCCCGAGAGAGCTTCCAGCCGCCAGGCTCTCCCAGTCGGTGTGGCCGCCCAGGCCGTGGCAAGCCGGCGATACTGGGCTCCGGGAGGTGGCGGGCGCGTTGTCTGCCCCTCTTCCTGTATCATCCAAGCCCCTCTGGTTTAAATTTTACCGACTGACTTGAACTATCCTAAGGAAACTAGAGGCAACGTAGAGAGTTTTCTCATGGATCCTGGCTCTGAACGTCCCTCCTATCTCCTCGGGCGCCCCTTGCCTCTTTCTGCTGCTGTGTTCTTGTCAGCAGAGGGGCTCCCTCTCATCCACAGGGTGGGAAGAAGAGGCCCACCTCCCTCAGCTCACATCTGATGTATTCTGCAGGAGCTGACCTGGAGCTGCCTTTCCTGATTGCACACACAGCTCATCCGATTGGCCCAGCCTGGGTCACTGTGCCCCGCCCTAGTCAATCAATTGAGACCTGAGGGCAGAGCCACGTGATGCCAACAGGGCTGCCAGAGGCCTACCCTTGTGGGTGAGGGGGATTCTAAAGGGGGGAGCAGGCCAGGCAGGCCTACTGCTCCAACTCACAGCCTGGTTTCAACAAAGTATCTTGCAGAGCTGGGCCCCCTGACCTCCAGCTGGCTTCACCTCCTAATACAGAGCTGGGTGCCAGGATTCCCTCTACAGGGTTCAGGGGCATGGGTAGGGCATGCCTGGCCTCCCTTGGCTTCTGGCAGGGAGCCAGGAATGGAGACCCAGGGCCAGGTTTGTTCCCAGGGCCCCACCATCACAAGAGATGTGGAGCGGCAGTCAGAGTCCTAGGAAAGAAGGCTGGGCGTTGGCTGGCCAGGGTGCTGGCCGGTGCCCTCCACCCTGCTGTGACAGGAGCACTGGGGTCCCTGTCGGGGCCAGTGCCTCCAATTCTGAGGGAACCATCGCTTACCTGCAGCTATGACTTCCAAATCAACAAAGCAGATCAAGTTGGGTAGAGAAGATTCAGTCATAAAAAAGAAAATCTACTCTGGCCAGTCACAGAAAATGGATTTATGAGGCGTATGAGTCAGGACAGGCTAACTGCTGTAACAAACAATCCCCAAAATGAAGTGACTTAATACAATTGACATTTATTTCTTATTCATGTCACAGCCCAGATGGGTGAATCAAGGACTCAGGCTTCTTCCATCTAGTGACTCCAGCAGCTTCTGCGAATCTCATTCTCTTCCCTGGAGCCTCTGCATTGCGCTAGGAGGAAGAGCCCGAGGATTGCAGGGAGGCTTTAGGCAGCAGGCATGAAGGTGACACATCACTTCACCCACAGCCCATTAGTCAGAATATCATATGGCCTCACCAAAGGGCAAGGGAGTCTGGGAAAGGCCATCTAGCTGTGTGCATGCCCCAGGACAAAGAGCATTGGGCTTGCAGAGCATCTGGCCATTCTCTTAGTGATATTAGATGACCCTGGGAGGTCACAGAGTCACGGGCCAGGGAGAGTCAGAGCTGAGGCTAAAATTTTGGACGCACCCCCCAAATCCTGCCCTAGAAACTTGATGGGGAAGTGGTTGTTGCTTCTGCCACACCTAAGCACTCAATGTCATAGCCATGCTTGAGTGCAGATGCACCTCTGCCAGCACTAAGGAAGCTGCTGGTTCTGGGGCCCGACCTTCCTACGTCTGGGAAGCAGCTGTGGGTGCCCCCACCCTTATCAGAGGCACCATGCACAGCCCACTGTCCCTTGTCTTCCCCTTTAGGTTACTCATTCCAGATTCACATCTAGCAGAGGAGCATCTGAAGGGCGGCACCTCCGTCTCAAGACTTCATCCTTCCTGTAAGAGAGGCTGGGAATTCGAGTGCTGGCTTTTATTCTGGGAAGGGGGGGGTGGCTCCTATTGTGAGATTTTCCTTCAGTAAAAGGAGGTCAAAGCCACAAACAAGACAAATGTGCTGCACTGGAGGGGGCAGGAAGGGAGGCCTCCTGGCAACTGCAGAGTGGCTGGGTCCAGATAAAATGGTGCTAGGGAGGAAGTATGGGCTCCAGTTCTTTTCAGGCAATCCCCAGGCAGAAAGGCCAAGTGGCAGGAGCAGGTGCTTGAAGCTGGGAGGAATATTAGAAGTTGTCTGTCCCGTCTCTGGCTCAATGCAGGAATCCCCTGAACCTCAGCTCCTCAAATATCCCCAGTGATGGTGACTCAAGACTGCGGTGCAGGCGGCCTTTCGAATCACACTCATTCTTTTTAAGGGGGAGCAGAAAGCTGGCTTTCTCGAACCTCTGCCACTGGTCCTCATTCTGTCTTGCGAAGCCACCTGGAACACATCTGTCCATCTGCCATTCAGCTATGTGATAAATTTTATGTTCACCATGCTGTCCTCTATCTTCTGCTCTCCAGGTTGAACATCCCTAGTTCTTTCCACCCAATCCTCACCTGGCCCTGGTCATCTGCTTAGGGGAAGCCGTGGACACAAAGTCAGAAGGACATAAGCCCCAAGTGGTAGAGCTGTGGATTTCACTACACTTCGTGCACTAAAACTTCTTCAAGGACGGACATCGGTGTTCCAGTTTTATTGATGGGAAATGGAGGCCCTGAGACATCAAGGAATAGAAGAAATCCAGGGTCTAGGTCAAGACTGAAGCCACTGCCCCACGTCACTGTGGACGCAGCGCCCACTAGGTCCTACTCCTCTCTGAGCCCCTCCAAGGAGCACCTACCTTTGTGGTGGGACACTGGGCCTGCATGGACCCCCAAACCAGGAGGGTCTGCCCTGGCAGTCCTACTCGGGAGTTGTCACGTGGGCACCTTCCGACGATTACGGCAAACAGTGGGAGACACCATGTGGGTGGAAGGAAGCAAGTTCTCCCCTGGCAGCCCTCTAAGGCATTTCCCCGAATGTGTGTGCACAGCGATTTAGGGGGGAAAGGCTTGTTTAATCTGAACTTTTCTGTTAGGAGAAAGAAGGAAATTTCTGTTATCTTTCTGAAAGCACTTCCTGCCATCTCGGCTGCACTCAGCCTAATGGGTCCCCACGAGAAAGGAAGGAAGCTGTCATTAGAGGAATCACTGGTAATCTTGCAGGCGGGCTGCAAGTGCTGCTGTAATAGAAGTTTTGGGCAAGTTCAAATGTGGGTATTTTATAGGCTGCCTCAGCCATCAGGACTGAACTAAATTCACAGTTCATTCCCAAAGCCCTGGATGTGCTGGTGCATCTGTCTTATTCAGTGCCCTCGTGGTTATAAAGGAAATAGATGTTTATTTTTTTAAATAATATATATATATATTTTAATTAAATGTATTTTACACCCCCCCCCCGCCCCCACCCTGCTGTTCTTGCTGTCTGTGTCCATTTGCTGTGTGGTCTTTTGTATCTATTTCTCTTTTTGTCTCCTTTTTTCTCCTCTAGGATTCAATCCTGGGGACCTCTGATGTGGAGAGGTTCCCTATCGATTGTGCCACCTCAGTTCCTGGTCTCTGCTGCACTTCACCTTGACTCTCCCCTTTGTTGCTCTTTTGTTGCATCATCATCTTGCTGGGTGACTCACTTGTGCAGGCACTGGCTCATCATGCAACACTCAGCTCACCGTGTGAGCACTCACACAGACACTCGGCTCGCCACGCGTGGGCTTGGCTCACTGTGTAGGCACACTTTCTCTTTTACTTTTTTACCAGGAGGCCCCAGAGATCAAACCCAGGTCCTCCCACATGGTAGTCAGAAGCCCTATCACTTGAGCCACATCCCCTTCCCAGATGTTTATTTAAAATCTCTGGAAAATACATACCTATGTAAAGAAAAAATAGAAATGCCCAGGTATAACAAGTGAGTGCCTTTCTCCCAAGTTTTTAATACTTATATTTGCATGTAACTATTAACGCCATCCTGTTTTCACAGCTTTGGAGACTTTTATCCTCGTTTAATCTTGTATCATGAGCCTTTTGCAATATGGGTTCTTCGAGAATAAAGCTTTAGTGTTGAATCACTTTCCTTCTTTCATTTGCTTATTTATTCCATTAGGAAACAAATCGTATGTGCCCGGCACTGTTATCAGCTTTGAGGACAGCTGGCATCTGGCCTTCGGGGGACTTAGAATCTGGTGGGGGAGGCGACTGGTGCTGTGCAAACCTGCAGAGGATCAAGCCAGCTTTAAAGAGGGACCTGGCACAGTTGGGTGGTGGGACAGGGGCTGGCGAGACTTCTGTGAGGAAGAGGGGACGTCATCAGCTTTGGGACAGAGGAGGGGAATTAACAGGACTTGCCATGTAACTCAAGAAATAAAGGACGGCTTCAAGGTTTGTTGCTTGGAGTCAAGTTTGTTCCCCTAAAAGATACGTCAAAGTCCTAATCCAGCACACCTCAGGTGTGACCTGATGGGGCTAGGGTCTTTGCAGATGGAATTAGTTAAGACAAGCTCTCACGGGAGTAGAGTGGGCACCTAACCCAATATCACCGGTGTCCTCAGGAGAAGAGAGGAGACACATAGACAGTCGGAGAAGGGGGCGCGAGGACAGAGAAGTGCTGCAGCTGCAGGCCAAGGCACGCTGAGACCCTGGAGGAGGCAGGCAAGGAGGCCCCTCCGCAGGATTCAGAGGGAGTGTGGCCCAGCTGACACCCTCCAGCAGGCTGAGAAGACAAGCGTCTGTTGTTTTAAGCCTCGCAGCCTGTAGTTTTTGTCGTGGCAGCCCTAGGACAAAGACGAACAGCCAGACAGATGGCTGTCCTAGAGTAGCAACTGCAGGTGGTTTCCAGTTCTCTCATGTCTGCTGGTAATAAGGCGGCAGTGAGCATCCTTCAACGTAAATCTGTCAGTGTCTTCTCTGCTGATTACTGGAGCAGACCGTATGGAAATGTTTAAAGCTTTGGATATATATGACCAAACAGTTTTCTGGAGAGGGCTTCCCTCAACAACAGTGACGATGACAGTGATGATGATAACAGTGGCAGGTCCGTGGAGCATTCTCCTCCTGTGGACACACCATTCTAACACTGTCACCCTTTTCTACCCACTGACTCCCACAGCCACCGTATCCCCGTATTACAGGTGAGCTAAGGGAGACACGGTGGAGAGCTACCTGGCCAAGGTCACCCCCCAAGGAGGCAGCAGAGCTGAGCTTCCAGCCCAGGCTGACCCCACACCCACCCTGCACTACCACACCAAATATTATCTGTTAATGTGGCCAATTTTGTATTTTTCCCTTGCATTTTCTTGAATACCGGTACAGGTGAGTGTTGTTATCTTTCCTTTTCATTCTCTTTCCTGTTTTCAGAAGCCATAGTTGCGCGCCATGTGGTCTGTGTGTGTGGAGTATGTGTGTGCAGCGTGGGCTGCAGTGTGTGTGTGTTTGTAAGAGGCGTGCATGTGTTTGCATATCTGGGTGTACCGCTTAGCTATGTCTGCGAAGTCGTTTCAGGACCAGGAGCTCTGGAGTCGCACGGAGCACTGGGAATTGGTACAGATTTCCTTAGGTCTCTGAGGCAGTTTCCTCCTCTGCAAAGTGGGGGTGGCAGAACCTACCTTTAGTGTGGAAGGACAGGAGGGGCCCATGAGAGGCGGGGTTTGAGGATGGAAGGAAGCCTGAGGCCTGGCAGGGGGGAACCCTCACCTTGCCCAGCCCTCTTTATGGGGTCTGGAGGGGAAGGCGTGTTCACTCACAGTTAAAGGCCTGGTGGTGGTTTGTGTTTTTTTCTAGTTAATTATTTTTATTTTTAAAGTAGCTTTAGATCCTCTAAACATTACATAAGAAACTGTAAGGGCTCTCCGTAGGAAAGGCCTGATCTTAAGTCCTCACCAAGTTTGGGAGCCTTTGGGCCACGTGTTCTCTTTCCCTCCCCCCATGGCCACCGGACAAGCTCCCTGTGGGTCATTCTCCCGTGTCTCACGTTTTTTATAAAGCCCTCGAGGAGCACTGGGATGTAGGGGCCTGCCCCCACATTAAGGCGGCATTTTCGGTAAAGGAAAGAGAAAAAGAAGTCAAAGCCACGCCAACCAGCTCTTAGGAGCCCAGAGATCACCTGCGGTCCGAGGGGAGCCGGAAGGGGCCTCCCGCGCCAGCCGGGCCCCCAGCGCACCCCTTCCTGAGGGGTGACCTCGGCCTGCCTCCCCGGGTGGCCTCTGGCTCTCTCCAGGACGCGGCCCTGGGACTCTGGCTTGCCCTGGCCAGGGGCGGGGAGTGAGGGGGACGCGGGACAAACGCAGCCCCGACAAGAGGCGCAGCTGTAAAGGAGGGGATCTTTTCTTCCGTTACCAGAACCAGATGTATAAAAGTACCAGAGAAAAGAAGGAAGCCAAAGGTTAAGAAAACAGACTACTGCCACCGCGAGCCCTGACGTTTTACGGCCGCGCTGTCTGCGGCCTGGAGTCTGGGAGCAGCGAGGTGCAGGGCGAGGGGCGCTCGTCCCAGGGGCGCCCCTGGACCGAGGCTGGCAGAGGGGGCGTCGGCCGCTGGAGGGGCGGCCTTCCGGGGCGCACTCCGGGGCTGGCTCGGCGGGGGGCACGTGTATCTGGGGCTGGGGCGCTCCTCTAGGACAGCGTCCCACCCACCCCGTGGCCCAAGTGCCCGCACACGCCCTTCCCTGCACGATATCCGCCGGAACCGGGCTGGTGTTCAAGGCTCACCCAGAGGAGTCCCGCGTCCCCCTCGTCTGCTCCAAACCCCGTGGCGGCCCCGGCGCCCCCGGGAGGCTGCCCGCCTCCTCCGCGCCCGGCTGCGGCCCTGCCTCTGGCACCCGCGCGCCTCCCTCCAGCCCCACGCCCGCGCTCCCGCCTCGGCCTCTGCCAGCCTCCGCCCGCTCGGCTCCCTCTCCAGAACCCGCGGCGTCTCCCCCTTCCGATCCGTCTCCAGTACCCCCTGCTCTGGCACCTTCTCCCTGTTTCAAAGGACCCCGCCTCCCGAGCGCGCGCCACCCTCTCCCTGCCGCCGCGTGCGCCCCCTCATTTCTCTCCTTTCCATGTCCTGCTCGGTTTCCTCGCCGCCGTCATCTACTGTCTCCTCCACCACCTCCATCTTGGAAGCCACTGGAAGGAAGAGACTTTCTCTGGCGCGTTCGTTGCTCTCCTCCCGGCGCTTTATTTGTGGAATGGAGGATAGTGAATTTTCAACTAGGCTGCGTTTCCCTTCCACCTCCGCCCCTGGCCGTCTGGGTGTGCCTAGGGATGGCCATCTCATCTTAAGGTTAACCCGGGTAAGCAGAATTAAAATGGCAGGCACCACAGAAAAGAAAGGCTGAAGATGCTCCCGGATCAAACAGACGGCGTTGGTTTTGATGAACTAGTCCTCTGTCTGCGTAGACAGTTGGGTGGGAAATCCCTCGTGCATCATTTAGAATCCTTCTTTCCTCCACCTCATACCCCTTCCTCCAGTTCCAGGCAGACTTTGGCCGACTCTGGGCTGGTACTGACATAAGGAAGCTGAAACCCCGTCACGGGCCCCGCTGGAGAGGAAACTTAGGGAGGCCAGGTGATGGAGTCGAGGCCTCGGCTGACCTGTGATCGCCCAGGGCATTAGCGCCCCAGCCTGTGAGTGCTTTCTCAGCCCGGAGGGTACCACTGGGATAGCTGTACTTAGCAGCTGGCAGAAGCTCACTTTGGTAGCAAGGGCGATGAGGACGCCTCTGACACAGGGTACAGCAGAAGCACGAGCACATCTCTGGAGGAATTTGGGAGGATAGTGCCACCACCAAAGACTATAAGCATGTGTGGGTATCGGTCTCCATCGTTACATATTACATATTGTGTTCACCGCCTTGGCTCTTGTTGAAACCAGATGGATTGTTGCCATGTGTCCATGTGGACAGTATTTGCAGTATTGATAACATTGCAAATTGTGAGTGCTGGGTAGCTCCGGTAAAGCTGTATAGTTACTGGAGCATATTGACACAGTCAGGGCACTTGGTTTGTAGCTCTTTGATCCCATTCTTCTCATTCCTCACCAGTGTGCAGATACCGGAGGGCAGAGGGACCGTGGGTGTCTTGGCATTCCATAGGACTCGTGCTTGTCATTGTACCTATTACATCGTGCTACCTGGATCAGGTGAGAGGAAGGAACGGGTGCTCCAGATGGTGCTGGATCAACAAATAGGGTCCTGACACATTGGTGAAGTGTTTTGGGTCTGTTGCCTGGGGCAGGCCAGGACAACCCTGAAAGGTAACGGGCACGGTGGAGCCCATGGTGTCCTTTCCCACTAAGAAAGAGGCCCTCGGCTCAGGGAACTGCTTGGCGGCTTGCTGGATTTGGAGGATGCATATACTGCCCTGGGGAGTCTTGTGACAACCCACTGACTGGGTATCTTGGAAGGTTGCCAAGTGGGGCCCAGAACCAGAGAGGGCTTGGCTGCAGGCTTACAAGCTTGCCTGCCCCTTGTGGCTTTTGAGCCAGCAGATCTGATGATGCTGGAGATATCTGAGGTAGATAAGGTTGCTATTTGGAGCCTCTGGCAAGATCCAGTGGGAAAGTCATAGCAAAGACCCCCCAGGGTTCCCGGGCAAGGTCATGCTTAGCACTTTCCTTGCCTATTTTTGTTTCATTCCCAGAACCCACCATCCATCCCCTATCTCTACCACCCAACTGTCCTGTAAGCATCTCCAAGGTAGACCTTTAGAATGGAGGGCACTTACCTTCCTCAGCATCAAGTCTGATGTTGCCAGTATATTGGGTATTCAATCCCTGGATGTTAATTTGAAGACATAGGCTGGGATGAGCATCAGATGTCCTTTTTGTCTTCTGGTGAGCCATGGATAGACCACAAACTTGGCCTCCTGTCTGCAGGGCAAGCCCAAGTCCTAGTATAAGCCGGCATGTCTGGCTTCTCTAACAGAGACCTTAGGGTCAGAAGGACCATTAGTGGGCTACAGGTGACCAAGTCTTCTGTGATAGCATTACATGCAACAGAGGGGGCCTCTGGCATCTCATCCAAAGGTGCCAAAATACTCTTGCTTATAGGGTGCCCCATGTCCTTAGATCTTCAGGACAGAATTATAGCACCTCCAAGTTCATTATTAAACTGGTTATCTGGAATCTGAACCCTCCAAGTCAAAGCTGGTTTTTCCAATGTGCCGTTCAGCACCTGTGTATGTACCACTTGATCACTTCAGTGAAAGAAAATGCGAGTTCATGGGACTCTGGCTGATCAAAGCAAATCATTTATTACAGAGCACAGTAAGGCCAGACGGGGAGTAAGTAAATCACCCCACTGTGACCAGTGTTCAAACTCGCCCCACTCAGAGAGACAGATGTGGAGTCAATGGGTAAATCAGCCAGTGAGAAACTTCCAGAACCATGACTTTGCTCCCCCCTCATGGTACTCAGGCTTTTTATATCTTGAAGATGCCACAGTTAGATATATAGGGGCTGACTTTGGGGCCAAGCATGGCTATTATACATTAGGTTCTCTGGTTTCGGAATTTGCAAACCATCTTTGCCTCCTTGCCCCCAACATGGCAGGCACCGGGTGGGTGAGCATTTTTGGAGGGGCCCCGACAAGTCTCTCAAGGGTCCTCACACGGTCACCGCGGTCTCCCCTCAGCCAGGCCTGCAGGCAGAGGGAGGCTGGATGGCCTACACCACCTCCACGCAAGGCACTGTGGGAGGCCCCCCAGGAGCAGCGCAGACCGCCAAGGCACACATGGACAGACACACGAGCTGCCGCCCCTTCCTCTCCTTGCTCCTTGTTGAGCTGGTGAGCATGTCTGTCCGACAAATCCACCTAAACTGCTCTCCACGTCCCTGCTTCCCTCCCTCGACCTGCCAAGACAAATGCAAGGCCCCATCCAAACCCTGGAGGTGAGCCGTGTTCATTTAATGTATCACTGGAGACAAGCCGAATGTGCTGACGGGGCAGATTCTAAGAGCTCGGAGGGGGGGGGATCCATATTGCAAATCGCCTGACTCGGTTTGGCTTTGCAAGAACTATTTGTTCCACCAGAACCACAGCATGTTCATCATTTTCATTCCCCTCCAAGCAGCATGAAATGGGACCAGATGAATTAGGGAGATCCCCTACCCGCCCCTCCCACCTCCAGCTATGAAAGAAGGGTGGGAGAGGTAGCGTTTACCCTGGAATCCTGCTAAAATCATCCGTGCAGGCAGTGGTTTGGGTCCTTTCATCTGAATTCACTCTACATTAAACAGTGATGTCCCTCTTGGGATAGACAGGAAGAGCACAATCTGTCACCCAGTCTGCAAAAGCTCCCTGTCTAGCCTCCTGGTGGGAGGCCAGCGCTGGGGGCTGGGGCGAGTGGAAACTTGACATCTAGAAATGCAGAGGGCAGGGGCTCCTGGGAAGAAAGGGCAGCGGGGATGCCCGCGGCGTCCCTCCCTGTTTTGCGACTGGCGCCACACGGTTGCTGGGTGTGAGTCTCCATCTAGCAGGGTAGGTGGTGTTTTCCCCACTTTGCAGCTTAAGGTTCTGGGGCCCAGAGAGGTGAGATGATTTGCTCAGGCTCACACTGCTGGTAAATGGGGGACCCACTCCCAGCTCTCAGGCCAGACGTAGCTCCCTGCCGGCCGGCCTTGGGGGACCGAGGGGAGGAGGAGGAAGAGTGTTTTCAGAGGCCACGCAGGCTGGGGGGAGAGATCCCCTGGTGAGGAGGCGATGTTGGAGAGATTGCAGTGGTGGGGGAGGGAGGCTTTCTCCTGACAGATGTGTTGCACCGCTCCAGGGCGATGCTGGCTTAGAGTGCCATTTCCGTCTTGTTGGGACTCTACTTATCAGCCCTTAGGAGTGGGAGGGGGGCACAGTGGCCACTTTAGGAGCCACTTTAGAGCAAGTGTCCCTGGGGCCTTGGAGGAAGAGTGACAATGGAAAATCTGAAGTCCATAAAAACACATTTTTCTGGATCTAAGGATATTCCAGAGTGTTCATCAGAGGCTAGAACAGAAGCGTCCTTGCTCAAATTCATAATTCACGACTCTGATTTCAATCAGGTCAAAAAAAGGATTTTCTTTAGAGCCTAAACATAAGAAGGTCTTTGTTACAATTGATTAAGCCTGAAAATGGCGTTTTTTCCGAGCGTTATGGACTATGTCATTAAAAATAGAACAACTACTTTTAACTCCACAATATTTTGACCCATTTCATTAGACATCCAGGTAAAACCTTCTTTCCCTATTCTTGTAATATTGTTCTTGTTTCAGGTAACAATGGTTTGAATAATTCTCTTTTTCATGAGTGTATAAAGAACTTGACAAAATGAGCATTGTAACTTGCAACGAGGCCTGCTTCGGTTTTTCCCATACAGAAAATTCAACTTGCCTGTCTCAAAGGCAAAGTTTTTTGACATTTTAGAGAGACAAATCTGCCTTCTTATAGCACCTCTGCAAAGGATCCCCAACTGTCTTTCGCCATGCTAAGTGGCTGGGAAGACTAAGAGGAGAAAGATACCCCCCAAGGACAGAGTAGTGAGCAGGGATTTGAGAGGAGCAGTCAGATCATCGGGGTGCGAGTTCAGAGGTGCTAGGCATCATGGGGTCACATAACGGAGCGTCGAGGGGGTCCACGTTCGGTGGGTGGGTGAAAAAGGCCTCAAAAGGAAATGGTTTGTAGCAATGTTGTTCATAATAGCCAAAAGGTGGGGGAAAAAACTAATGTTTACTAACTGATGAGTGGATAAATAAGATACGCTATGGCCATGCTATGGACAATTATTTAGCCATCAAAAGGAATGAGATTCTGATACATGCTGCTACATGATGAGCCTTGAAAACATGCTGAGTGAAAGAAGCCAGGCACAAAGGACCTTGTAGTGTACAATTCCATTTATGTGAAATATCCAGAA
The DNA here is from genome assembly GCF_030445035.2 of Dasypus novemcinctus. Taxonomy (NCBI): domain Eukaryota; kingdom Metazoa; phylum Chordata; class Mammalia; order Cingulata; family Dasypodidae; genus Dasypus; species Dasypus novemcinctus. The sequence goes on along the minus strand of NC_080677.1, from coordinate 154,939,141 downwards.
CAGGCAAAGCCACAGAGAGAAAAAGGAGAGTGGTGATTGACTAGAGCTGGGGGCTTTGGGAGGGTATGTGAAGAAATGGGGAGTGACTGCTAGTACTCAGTCTCTTTTGGGGGTGACAAAAATGTTCTAAAATGGATTGTGGTAATAGTTGCACAACTCTGGGAACATATTAAAAGCCACTGAACTATATACTTTAAATGGATGAATTGTATGGTATGAGATTTATATCTCAATGAAGCTATTATTTTAAAAGTTTTTAAAAAATGAGATGGGGCTTGAGATGTGCCTTGGAGACTGAGTCACAAGTCCACAGGAAGTCCATCTTTTAGATATGAGCTGAGAGGCAGGAATGCTAGGGGTCATTGCATTCTCCTAACTAGAAGAGCAGAGCTTGTAAAGTACAGTAATTAGGATGTGGCAACTGCAACCATGCTTCCATATTACAAAGCTTCTTTTCAAAGCCAGTTAACAGCCTCCTACTTCACCATCTCTCGTCATATGGTTTCCAGCACCATCTGTGCAAAGCAGGGGACTCTCTACCAGTCCCAATGCCTAGAATAAAGCTCTTTCTGTGGCCTCCAAGGATCTTTTAGCATGGCTGGATTCAATATTTTGGGAGACACACATTTATCAAGATATAGACCATCACTGTAAGAAGTTTGAAGTCCATATTTTCAACATGAATGGTAAAAAATTTATAATATCCCTATTATAGTGAGCTCTTACAAATCAATAAGAAAAGCATGAGCAACCCCATAGATTACAAAGAGAATTTCAGATGTGGCAGATGGAAATATTCCTTGTCACTTCTGTCCTGGAGGGCAGTTTGACAATAAACCTTAAAAACATGTTTAGTCACCACCCCAAATATAATATTGAACTAAGGGTGGGTCCCTTCCTTTGAGATCCAAAGTTCCTTCTTTGAAAAGATCAGTAAGGAAAGTGGATGTGGTTCAAACATTTGGACCCCCACCTACCACATGGAGGCCCCAGGTTCGGGTCCCAGTGCCTCCTAAAGAAGACGAGCCAGACGCTGTACCTGCCACAACAAGGAGATGCCTAAACGAGCAGATGCCACAAGTCAGGAGATGCCAGAGCCCATGGGAGCAGATGTGGCTCAGGCCATTGGCACTCACCTCCCATGTGGGAGGTCCCAGGTCTGGCTCCAGTGTCTCCACTGATGAGAGATGAGAGAACCAACTTGGGGGGACGGGGAGAATTTTAAAAATGAATAAAGTATAATAAATCTTTTTTTTTTTTAAGTTTCTGCCATCTTTTTTTTTTTTTAAGATTTATTTATTTATTTCTCTCCCCTTCCTCCCCCCACCCCAGTTTCTCTTCTCTGTGTCTATTTGCTGTGTCTTCTTTGTCTGCTTCTGTTGTTGTCAGCAGCATAGGAATCTGTGTTTCTTTTTGTTGCGTCATCTTGTTGTGTCAGCTCTCCGTGTGTGGGGCACCATTCCTGGGCAGGCTGCACTTTCTTTCATGCTGGGCAGCTCTCCTTACAGGATGCACTCCTTGCGTGTGGGGCTTCCCCACACGGGAACACCCCTGCGTGGCAGGGCACTCCTTGTGCACATCAGCACTGTGCATGAGCCAGCTCCACATGGGTCAGAAGGCCCGGGGTTTGAACCGCAGACCTCCCATGTGGTAGATGAATGTCCTAACCACTGGGCCAAGTCCACTGCCAAATCTTTTTTAAAAAGACCAGTAAGAGCAAAAAACTTTTAGCTAGACTGGCAAAGGGAAAAAAAGAGAGAATATGCAAATAACTAAAATTAGAAGTGAAAAGGGAGACATTACTACTGACTCCACAGAAATAAAAAGGATTATAAGAGGCTACTATAAACACTGTATGCCAACAAATTAGATAACCTAGATGAAGTGGACAAATTCCTAGAAACACACGAACTGCCTGTACTGACTAAAGGAGAAAAAGATCTCCAAACACCAATAGTAAAGGGATAGAATCAGTAATAAAAAACCTTCCAACAAAGCAAGTCCCAAGATCAGAAAGCTTCTCTGGTGAATTTTACTAAACATTCCAAGAATTAACACCAATCCCACTCAAACTCTTCCAAAAACATTGAAGAGGAGGAAACACTTCCTAACCCATTCTATGAGGCTGTGGTGATTTGAAGTTCTATGTACCCCCAGAAAAACATGTTCTTAAATTTATTCCATTCCTCTGAATGTAAACCCTTTGTAACTAGGAACTTTTGATGAGGCTACTTCAGTTAAGTTGTGGTCTGTCTCTCTCAGGGTGTGTCTTATTCTATCACTGGAGATCTTCATAAATGGAGTAAGGGACCCCTGTGTACTACATGCAAAACTGACAAGTTTTTTCCAAGAGCTATATGAACAGAACCCTTGCCAGCCTGAACTAAAATGGACAGGAAGGGCCAATTGAAGGAAAACTTCCTACAAGAGCAGAACCATGGAAGCTGAAGTTTGGACCAAGGACATCCTCTTAGGCCAAGAGAACAGGATTACCCATGTGTGTGAACAGGTTGAGTCTGCCTCAGGGTTATGAGAGGACAAGCCTTCCACCTGCTGTTCAGGAAGAGTGCTTCCAACCCACTTTTCTTAGATGCCTGGGGGATTGTGGAGAGTCTGGCTGCCACCCTGATGCTTGATGAGGGTGGAAGCTTCACTCCAGTGACTGGGGGGAGCATGGCCACTGCAGAAGCACTTGGAAGGGTTGGGGCTATTGCTCTATCTGGCCTGGAAGACAAAACTCTCAGGCCTTGAAATCTAATGGAATGTGGCCTGCAGGTTTTCCGAATTGTGTGAAACCTGTGATCCTGTTTTCCTTCCAACTTCTTCCTATGGGAATGGGAGTGTTTATTTTATGCTTGTCCTTTCCTTGCATATTGTAAGCAGTTAAATTGTTCTCTAGGTTTCACAGGTCCACAGATGGAGGGGAATTGTGCCCCAGGACTGACCACACCCATAACTAATTTTGATGACACTTCGTAATAAACATTGTTTCTGATTGTTTCTGAAATGATTTAAGATTTTTGGGATATTATGATGGAATGAATGTATTTTGCATATAGAAATAACATGTCTTTTTGGGTCCCAGAGGGTTGAATATGGTGGGTTGAAGATGTACCCCAGAAAAACATGTTCTTAAATATAATTCATTCCTGTGGATGTAAACTCTTTGTAAATAGGACCTTTTGATGAGGTTACTTCAGTTAAGGTGTGACCCACATCATTCAGGATGGGTCTTAATCCTATCACTGAAGTCCTTTATAAATGGAATGAACACAGAGAGAAAGCCACAGAAGCAAGAAGCTGAAATCAGTGAAACCCAGATGAGAAGTGAGAGACTAGCAGATGCTGCCATGTGCCGTGCCATGTGAAAGAGGAGCCAAGGATCACCAGCTGCTGGTCTTTGAGAAGAAAGCATTATCTTGATGCCTTAATTTGAACATTTTCTTGCCTCAAAATGGTAAGCTAATTAATTCCCATTGTTCAAGCTGAACCATTCCATGGTATTTGCTTTAATAGCAGCCTTGGAAACTAAAACAGAGGACAATATCACCCTAACACCAAAGCCAGATAAAGATACCACAAGAAAAGAAAATCAGAGGGAAGCAGATGTGGCTCAAACAATTGGGTGTTCACCTACCTACCACATGGGAGGTCCTGGGTTCAGTTTCTGATGCCTCCAAGGAAGGATGAGCAAGATGGCAAGCTAGTGCAACAACATGATGCAACAAGATGATGTAATGAGGAAACACAATGGAGACATGACAAGTTGGGAGGAGAGGTGGTTCAAGCCATTGGGTGCCTCCCTCCCATATGGGAGGTTCTGGGTTTGGTTCCTGGTGCCTCCTAAAAAGAAGATGAGCACAAGTGAATGGACACAGAGAGCAAACAGTGAGTGCAAACAATGGGGGAAGAGGTTGGAATAAATAAATCAAATAAATCTTTAAAAAAAAGAAAGAAAATCAGAGACCAATATCCCTTATGAATATAGGGACAAAAGTTTTCAACAAAATACAGTGAAACCAAATCCAACAGTACATTAAAAGAATTATATATCATGATCAAGTGGAATTTATCCCAGGTATATACAAGGGCAGTTCAACATGAGAATATCAATTAATTTATTGTGCCACATTAATAGACTAAAGGATAAAATCACATGATCACCTCCATTGATGCAGAAAAGTCATTTGACAAAATTCAGCCACCTTCTTGGAAAAAAAACCAAACACTTAGAAAACTAGGAATAAGAGGAAACTTCTGGGAAGTGGTTGTGGCTCAACTGATAGAGCATCTGCCTACCATGTAGGAGGTCCAGGGTTTGGTACCCAGGGCCTCCTGACCTGTGCGGTGAGCTGGCCCATGTGTTGTGCTGCCATGTGCAAGGAGTACCATGCCATGCAAGTGTGTCCCCTGCGTAGGGGATCCCAAGTGCAAGGAGTGCACCCTGCAAGGAGAGCTGCTACACGCAAAAAAGTGCAGCCCACCCAGGAGCTGCACTGCGCACACAGAGAGCTGATGCAGCAAGATGACACAACAACAAAAATCGAGTTTCCTTGTGCTGCATAACATGAATGCAAGTGGATACAGAAGAACGCACAGTGAATGGACACAGAGCACAGACAAACGGGGGTGGGGAGGGGAGAGAAATAAAATTAAATTAAAAAAGAGGAAACTTCTCAACATGTTAAGAGCATATATGAAAAACTCACAGGTAACATTACACTCAATGGTAAAAGACTGAAAACTTTCCTTCTAACATCAGGAACCATTCAAGTATGCCCACTGCCACCTCTGCTTTTCAAAATTGTACTGCAAAGTCTAACCAGAGCAATTAGACAAGAAAAAGAAAAAAAAAAAGACATCCAAAGTGAGAAGGAAGAATAAAACTTTCCCTATTTGCAGATAACATGATCCTGTATACAGAAAATCCTGAAAAATCCACAACAAAGCTACTAAAGCAAATAAATGAATTCAGAAAAGTGGTGAGTACAAGATCAACATGCAAAAATCAGTAGTGCTTCTATATAGTAGCAATAAACAATCAAGAGGAAATCATGAAAAAATCCACTTACAATAACAACTAAAGGAATAAAATATCTAAGAATAAATCTAACCAAGGATTAAAGGACTTGTACACAGAAAACTACAAAACATTGCTAAAAAATTAAAGAAGACCTAAATAAATAAAAGGGCATTCCATCTTCATAGATTAGAATACTAAATGTTTTTAAGATGTTACTTCTACCCAAAATGATGTACAGATTCACTGCAATATCAATAAAATTCCAACAGTCTTTGCAGAAATGGAAAAACTGATTATCAAATCCATATGGAATGGTAAGGAAGCCTGAACAGCCAAAACCACCTTGAAAAATAATAATGAAGTAAGAGGACTCACACTTCTCAATTTAAAACATATTACAAAGCTACAGTGGTCAAAACAACATGGTACTGACACAAGGACCGACACATAGACCAAAGGAATTGAAATGAGAGTTCAGAAATAAACCCTCACATCGATGGCCAATTTACTTTTTCTTTTATTTGAGAAGTTGTAGGCTCACAGAAAAATCATGCAGAAAATGCAGAGTCCCCATACACTACCTTGTTTTAGTTGCTAAAGGCTGCCCAGACAAGTACCAGAAATGGGTTGGCTTTTACACTGGAAATTTATCAACTTATAAGCTTACAGTTCTGAGGCTGAGAAAAAAGTCCAAATTAAGGCAGTGTCAGGAGCTGCTTTGTCCACGAGCTACAGCTGTGGGCCATCAGGTACAGAGCAGGGCACAATGGCGGCATCTGCTGGTCTCTGCCTCTCCTCCAGATCCAATTGGCTTTAGCCTCTGTGTGCCTCTGGCTTTCTCTCTATCCCTGTGGCTTTCTCTGTCCTAGATTCTATTGATCTCACCTTCTTGCTTCCGGGGATTCCTCTCTCAGCTTCTAGTTTTCTTCTATGTCTGTGGTCTTTTTCCCTGTATATTTATTCCATTTACAAAGGACTCCAATAAGAGGACTAAGACCTACTCTGGAGTAATCTAATCTAACAGCCCTTAATGGAATCTAACCAAATCAAAGGTTCACAAGAGGTTCACATTCACAGGAATGGATCAATTTAAGAACATAGCTTTCTGGGGTCTACAAAAGACTCAAATTACCACACCCTATTATTAATAGCTTGCACTTAGTGTGGTATGTTTATTAAAACTGATGAGAGAATATTGTTATTACTATTAACTATAGTCCATGACTTACATTATGGTTCCCTGTTTGTGTTGCACAGTTGTATGTTGTTGTTTTTAAAATTTGTGTTCTAGTAATTTACATACAACCCCAAATTTCCCTTTTTAAACACATTCAAATATATAGTTCAGTGCCATTAATTATGTTGTGTTATCACCAATCACCTTGAAAAAGAAAAATGAAATTGGAGTACTCAGACTTCCCATTTTAAAATTTATTACAAACTACAGTGATATGTACTATGGTACTATGCGCAAGGACAGATATATAGACCAATAGAATTGAACTGAGGGTTCAGATATAATCTACCACATCTATGGGCATTTTTTTTTATAAGGGTGCCAACTCCAATAGGGAAAGAATAGTCTCTTTCAGATGATGCTGGGAAACTTGGATCTCCATATGTAAAAGAATGAAAGTGAATCCCTACCTCACAATATATACAAAATTAACTAAAGGGTCAAAGACCTAAATGTGAGAACTCAAACTATCAAACTAGAAGAAAACATAGGGAAGTATCTCAGGACCTTGTGTTAGGCTGTGGTTTCTTAGACTACATCAAAAGCTCAAGCAACAACAGAAAATATAAATAAATGAGACTTCATCAAAATTAAAGACTTTTGTTCATCAAAGGTCTTAATCATGAAAGTAAAAAAGAACCTACAGAATGGGAGAAAATATTTGGAAACCACATATCCAATAAGGGTTTACTCTCCAGAATATATAAAGAAATCCTAAAACTCCACAACAGAAAGACAAACAACCCAATTTAAAAATGGGCAGAAGACTTAGATATCTTTCCATAGAAGATATACAAATGACCAATAAGCACATGAAAATATGCTCAACATCATTACAAATATGAACCAAAACTATAATGAGATACATTTCACATTCGCTAGAATGGATACTATTTGAAAAACTGGAAAATGAGTATTGGAGAGGATATGGAGAAATAGGAACACTTGTTCATTGTTGGTAGGAATATAAAATTGTGAAGCTGCTGTGGAAGACAGTTGTGCTGTTACTCAGAAAACTAAGAACAGAATTACCATACAACCTGCCAATCCCTCTGCTAGGACTATACCTAGAAGAATTGAAAGCAGGGACTCAAACAGATGTTTGTATGACAATGTTTATAGTGGCATTATTCACAACTGTCAAAAGATGAAAGGAACCCAAGTGTCCATTAACAGATGAATGGATAAACAGAATTTGGTACATACAGACGACAGAATATTATTCAGCCTTAAAAGGCAATAACACACACACACACAGAAAAAAAAAAGGCAATAATGCATGTGACAACATAGATGATCCTTGAAGACATCATATTGAGTGAAATAGCCAGACACAGAAAGACAAAAATTGTACAATCTCTGATGTGAATCACTGTACAATCATTGATACGAAGTAATTAGAAGAAGCCAACTCCTGGAGTCAGAAACTTGAATTCAGGTTACCAGGGGCCATGGTTGGGGGTAGAGAATTAATGAATATTTAATTGGTAGAGTTTCTCTTTGGCACGATGGAAAGGTTTTGGTACAGGATGGTAACCCAACATTGTGAATGTAATTAGCACCACTAATTCTGTATTTCAGCGTGGTTAAAAGGGGAAATTTTTAGGTTATATATATGTAATGAATATTTTTAAACTGTGTCACTGTACAACATAGTGAATCCTAATGTAAACTATGGACTATAGTTAAAAGTATGATTATAGTAATATTGTTTCATCATTTTTAACAAAATCACCACTAATGCAAAGTGCTAATAATAGGGAAATCTCTATGTGTGAGTGGGCATTTGGGAACTCTCTATTTTCTGCACTATTTTTCTGTAAACTTACTTCTCTTAAAAAATCGTTGTCAAAAAAGCCTGCAACCATCCTTTGTTCAATAATTCCACACAAAGGAGCTTAACCAAAGAAGCAGAGATATGTGAAAGACTCAATACAATGAAGTCAAAGTCTATGTGATTTATAACAATAAATGGCAATGGCACATTTATTTAAGTAAGTGGCACATTTATTTATTTAGAATGTCTTGCAAAAATAAAAATGCTTTCAAAAATATTTAATAACAGAAAAATATCTAGGATGAAAGAGGAAAAAGGCAGAATACACACAAAAACAGCTGATTTGGTACCAAAAATGTATCACTAAGATTTGGCATTTAAGGCAAATTTTATTATTTAAAATTTTCTGTAATGATTATATATTTATTTTAAAATCAGAAAAATAATTTTTTGAAAGAAGAATGTTGTCTGTAAAAGAACTAAGGCACGGACAGAAAGGATGGGTGCTGGGATTCAGCCTCTACACACCAGTGCACTTTAGTACCTTCCAGGGTAGCCGCAGTGACAGGGCCATTTGATTGCTTGTGTCACTGTCATTAAAGATGTTTAACAGACTCCAGCACCTACAATCTGATTTATTGGACTTACCACACTCAGCTAAGATGGAGGTGAAGAAGGACAACCACCACACCATGGAGCCTAGAGTGATTACAACTGAAAATGGGAGGATTGCATCCAGCATCCAGGTGGAATCTGAGCCTCCTCTTGACATAAAGGTGCAATGGACACAACCAATCCAGTGTCCACATAGAAGAGGTGGCATTGGATTGGGAAAAGGGGACATAATGGACAAAGGGTATGGGGAAAGGCAGGAAGAGATGAGAGGTGGAGGCGTCTTCGGGACATGGAGCTGCCCTGGATGGTGCTTCAGAGGTAATCACCGGACATTGTAAATCCTCACAGGGCCTACTTGATGGAATAGAGGAGAGTATGGGCCATGATGTGAACCAATGTATATGAGGTACAGAGGTGCCCAAAGATGTACTTACCAAATCCAATGGATATGTCATGATGATGGGAACGAGTGTTGTTGGGGGGGGGGAGAGGGGGGGTGGGGGGGTGGGGTTGAATGGGACCTCACATATATATTTTTAATGTAATATTATTACAAAGTCAATAAAAAATAAAAAAAATTAAAAAAAAAATAAAAAAATAAAGATGTTTAATATCACCTCTTCAAATGGCTATGATCAAAGGCAGAAAATGACCAGTTTCTTAAAACACAAAGTGTTTTTAAAAAGTGACACTCAGGGAAAAACTAATGCTGGGGAATTGTTAATAAAGGACATGACACTGACTGTCATCATCTGCGGACTCTGAGAATCACTGCGCTTCAGGGATGGAAAGAATCTGAAAGATCAGCAGTGTCACAGATGGGTACAATGGAGTCTGGAAGTCTTCACCCTACCAGGTCTAAGACGTAGGGTGCAGCACAGAACTAGAGCTGCGCTCTCCTGGCTTTCGGCCCAGCTACGGCCAGGAGGTCAACTGACTAAATGGACTCTTGGACCCTCTCTGTGACCTTCATGTTCAGGGTGGAACTGGCTTTGAACTCGGAGCCAAGCTTAGATCAGAACTTGGCTTGGAACTGAAGAGTGCTCGAGGCTCACCCTCCAGGATGCACGGGTGGGGGAAGCGGGCACTGGAGGTCCCCTTACCTGAGTGGGAGGCACAACGGGAAGACGGCATCTAGGGAGGCCACGCACTGCCCTGGAGCAGACGATTTTCTAATTAAGACTGAACGGTGAGGTTGTGACCAGCACCTCCATCCCGGCAGCTGGCTGCTCTGGTTACATTTCTACTTGAAGTCTAGATGTTCCAGCCAGAAAAGCTGGGTCAGGGGCTTTTAATTCAGTCCAGATGCTGAGTTAGGTCCTCTTACTACTCGGGCAAAGGGAGGGGATTTATGGGACGGTGCCTGGCAATAAAGCTTACCCTCTCTGTAAGATGCAAGACAGACTCTGAAGAGGATGCAACAAGCATGGGGACCTCACCACCCAAGAAACCGAGCCGGGGGGAGAAAGCCAAACGTGAGGTGTGGGCACATCAAAGAAAAAGTGCGCTCGGCTGTCCGGCCCCATAGCCCTGTGTTCTGTGGTCAGAATTGCTTTAAGTGGGAGGCATTTACGAGGCTCCTGTCCTAAGGCTGCTTTGGAAAGCTAACTCTTGAGGATGAAAAAAGGTGTGTGTGGGGGTGGGGTGGGGGGAGGGCAGCAGATAAGCCTCTGGGATTCTGGATTTTTTTCTTTAAATTGGAGGCTGATTAGGGATCTGTACAGATCTGGCACTCTGTGGTTTCCAGGTCCCTGGCAGGTACCTGTCCCCACCCGGGCAGCCTCTATGGAAGGGCTCTTTAGAACATCCGGTCCTGCCCTCTGTCCCAGCCTGCATCACCCCAAGAATGAATCCTCTGGGATACAGCCAGGACTCAGGCCAACTCTTTTGTGACCCACAGAGCCTTTGAAAACTGAGTCTTTCTCCAAAGCAGTTTTTAAATGCAAACAACAGACTCTTCTGGAAGCCACTGCCTCAAGCAGTATGAGGCCGAAAAAAAAAAAAAAAAAAAAAGCAACAACCCTCAAATTAAAGTCCATGATACATTTTGTACATAGTTTGTGGTTTTAAAGTTACTTTAATCTTTTTTCCCCTTAAACTCCTCCAAAGGTTTCAGCATCAGCTGAGCCAACACACACAGTTGCAGTTCTAAGCAGCAGACTTGTAAAAGCAGCCTGGAGCTGTTCCTGCAGTTTTGTAACATCTCCAAAAGAAAGGGTGACACGATACATTGAAACAGATCCAAGGACCCATTACTGTATTTTGTGGCAAAGAGCTGCTTTATTAAAGTTTTAGAACTATAAATCAGGCCCACTAAATATTTTGTATTCCTTCCCATCTCCATGTTCCAGGTTAATGCAATCAATTCCAAGGGTCCTGGGTGTGGGTTGGGCTGTGGGTTTGGGGGTGCAGGTGACTGGGGGAGGGGGGAACCAGAGATGAGCATTTTACAAAGTGCCACCGCTAAGCTCTTAGATTTCATCCAGCCTTCCACACGCTGCGTAGAGCATGCAGCAGATCCAAATCTGCTGAGACAAGGGACCATGCTTCTTGTTGTTGTGACTCCTGCGCTTTGTTCTCTTGCCTTACTGTGGGAAGCCAGAGACCCCCGGACCAGGGCAGCCTAGCAAAACAATCCACTGGACAAGGCAAGATAGCGTCAACCCAATTACTCAGCATTATTTAAAGAATGGTGTTAAAATTGAAATAAGTATTCACCAAATCAGTTGCCTTGAGTTCTTCTGTGCACACCTTCGTGGAAGAGGCTGGGTTCTGAGGCTGTGAGTTTGAGTCCTGCCCTTGCCGGCTTGGACAAGGCACCTCATCACCCTCAAAGCAGGGTCAGGGAGGCATGCCCCCTAGGGCTGCTGGGAGGCTCCTTCGTGGGAGTGGGCTGTCCCTGTAAATCACTCGATCGTCTGGGGATTTGCAACCAGCTTCTTCCTCTGTGGTGATCTCCTGTGTGTTCTCCTTCTGTCTTCCACAGCAGGCAGGATTTGAGTTTCCCTTCCCGGCTCCCGCAGTGCCCTCGCCGTGTGAGCTCTCTGCCCCATCCCCGCAGTCTCGCCCTGGCCCACCTTCTCCGGCCTGAGCCCTGAAAACCTGGGGAGAAACTGGGAGCCAGGGTTTGTGAAGTGGCCCTTCTCAGGGGCCATCCCGGACAGCCTCACCCCAGGGAAGTTCTCCCAGGCAGATAGTGGCCATGCCTTCAGGGCGGGGGACGGAGGCACTGCCCCGCTGCTCCAGCCTGCAGGCCAGGGGCCCCACCTGCTTGATCGCAGCAGGAGAGCCTGGCAGATGGGCCCCGGGGACCCAGAGAAGACTGCAGCTCCTGCTGGCCTCCCCCGCGGCTGGAGCAGGCAGCCAGCTTCAGCTCGGTGCTGTCTCCAGAAGGGGTCCCTGGCGACAACACAAACTTGGGAGGAGGGGGAAGGTGTGACTGCCCCAAGGCCCCTGAGAGCCTTAGGGCGGGTGTGACGCCAGCAGAGAGCCAGCCCAGGTGGATGGGGCCGGAGGCGGGCGGCCCATTGGTCTGCACAGGGGCACCTCCTGGAGGGCAGGACTTGAGCCCCGGCCGGGGCACAGGCTCCGCAGCACCCAGAGCTGCCAGCAGGTGGGCGGGCAGGGCTGCTCCGTGGCAGGGCTCCTCCCCAGTAGGGGCTGCTCCCGGAGTGCTCCCTGAGTGGGGCTGCTCCCGGGGTGCTCCCTGGGTAAAGATGCTCCCTGGTAGGGATGCTCCCTGAATAGGGCTGTCCCCTGGGTGGGGTCCTCCCCAATGCTCTCCGGGTAGAGATGCTCCTGGGTGGGAGCAGCAGGACAGCCAGCCTCTTCCTGAGCCCTGCTGATGACCACTCTACTGGCACAGGGAAGCGAGGGGCCCACTGTGGAGAGGGAGTCTGTGCCCTCAAGGACGACCCTGGTGGGAGCACATGACAGACGGGGGCCTGTCCTTTGGGAGCTGGAGCGTCCCGTGGCCTGGAAGCACGAGGCAGAGCCTGGGACATGGCCGGCTTCACAGCCGGTCTGTGCCATGCAACTGCTGCCGCAGCCCTGCGGCCACTTGCCCCGCCAGCCCAGGTGTCCACCTGGACCACAGCCTACGGGGAGCAGCTGGAGGACAGCAGGAGACCAGGAAGGCCACCTCATGTGCTCATGCCCGGGGACGACAAGTACGGCACTGGGCACCCTGCTCTGCCCATGAGCAAACAGAGAGAGGGAGAACCCCCCACAGGCAGAGCCATCTGGCAGGTAAGTCCAGAGTCAAGGAAAAGAGAATTCTAGAAGAAGGCAGTGTGGAACACTCCAGAGAAGTAGAGGAGGATGAAGATGGTGAGGAAGCCATGGAATTGGATGCCCAGGGGGTGGCTAATGGTTGGGGGGGGGGCTGACACCCCTGTGCAGTGACCTGAAGAGGAGGACAAGGATGATGGGTGGGATGGTGTCCCCGACATGAGGAGGCAGGAAGGGGCCTGCCTTGAGTGACCCTTCTTCATTCTCTTCCATTCCAGTTGTCTAGGGCCGGGGTGGGCCCAGCCCCTCTGCCAGCCCCGGGCCTACGGCTTCGGCAGGAACAGCTACATTTTAATAACATTGCTTGGTTTTCTTGGCATTTTTCATGGTTATCTTCTACTTTCCCATTTAGCATAGTAAGAGGAAATTTCCTTTATAAACTCATGTATTCACATAAAAGTGTGAGTCAATGTAAAAGGTAAGGGCTGAGTTGATCACAGACATGTGGTTTATGGACGTGGCAAAAATGATGGAGACAGGTGTGAAGGACAGGGCAAACGCAGTGATCGCCAGGGGGAAGTTAGGCAAACCCTGCAGCAGGCAGCGTTGGGAGTCCAAAGACCTGGCGCTCCCACTTGCTCAGAGACCACGGCAGGACCTCCATTTCTCTGGCCCTCACGGCTTGTCGTGAGAATTCAAGGGGGCGGCATTTGTAAACTCAACAGCAGAATGGCCAGCACAGAGCAGGGAGTCACTCCAGGCCACCTGGCCTCTGGATGACAGCAGGTGCCTGTCCTGGGCCCCCCCAGAATGCCCCCCTTCTAGCTGGAGCCATGCAGCCCTCGGGTGGGTCCCCAGGTGGACACATGGAGGACCCTTTGGTGACTTCCCTTTCAGGACTCTGGCCGGTTGGAAATGAGGACAGGAGAGAAAGGCAACTTGTTTTGCTCTTAACATAAGCACGAAAAACGCGGTCCACATCCCTCCCAACCAAAGAGATGGGAGATAATGATTTAATCAAAGACTCACAGGGGAGGGACGCTGTGCAGATGCAGCATGAGGGAGAGAGCCCTTCCTTTTGCCTTCTGGAACCCTGGAGGAAATAAAACACACATGTGGGGAATCTACACTAACGTGTGCTGTTAGCAAGTAGTCTGCGCCCAAATTAAGGATGAAATTCTAATGTTTGTTGGGTCTGTTATGGAAAAATTTACGATGTTCTGAGAACAAGATGTTTATCCTTCATTTTCTCCCTCGTTTCCCCCAGAAGAATCCAATCATTGGTCCTTTGCTCTGCATTCCTGCTGCTAATAATCCCACCGGAGAAGAAAAATGGTTAAAACAACAGGTGGCCCGGGGGGTTGCCTTTCATTAACTGCTCTAGCAGGGCAGGAGTTAACTTACCATCCGACCAAGCTCAGCGCTGGTCTAATTGATTCCACATTGGGTATGCCTTTCTTCTGTCCTCACCAGCGTTTCTCCAGCTTTCTGCTTTTTCCTCTTCTTCCGCCTTCCTTTTAGCCTTTGATTTGAGAATTGTTTCTCCCAGAAACCTTCGAAAAAGGAGGACAGGATGACCTACCGCAGGACCCCGGAACTCTTCACCCCTTCAGGACTGGAGGCAGCAGACACACAGACACAGACAGGACACACAGAGACCACTTGGCATGCCCAGGAGAGCGCTGCTGGGCCCCACCCAGGTCCAAGCGGGTCAGAGGAACCTCTCTGTGCAGTTTATCATATGCTAATCACAGTCGCCCACGCTGGGAAGGAGGCCGAGGAGGAAGCAGCCTCTGCACCTCTCCAGTTGGCTGAGCAGACTGGAGGGACACAGACCGCCCCCTCCCCCACACCACCCCCAAATCTGACTTGATCCAGATACCACTCATTAAATGGTTGAGCTGCCCAGGCATGCGCCTCACTCGCCGTGGGCAAACGTCCCCTGAGTTACCAGCCCCCTCACATGAGTTGGTGTCGCCTCCCACGCGGCCTCAGCTTTCCCTTGTCCCCCACCCCCTGGCAGCCGTGGAGCGCAGGGGGCCCACTGCAGCTCTGTTTTCCACTGTTTCCTGGCTCTGGGAGGGGAATGGCTGGTAGATGCCCAGGTAAGATTTCCAGCATTTCCAGGAATTTCAGGGTTGAAAATGCAGATGAAAAATCAGGATTCTAAGGTGGTCAATTACAGGATTCTTTATCCTGGAAAAATAAACTGGGTGACAATATTACCTACCAATTCATAAGCTCTGCTCCCTATGGGCGCCGCCAGGCACCCAGCCCTCCCCGCCCCCTGCCCTCTGCCATCCTCCTCTTTTTACAGACGAGGCCCTGGAGGCCTGGAGAAGTCAAGTACTTTGGTTAGGTCTGGTGGGTGTGAGACAAGGCAAGCAGGGGTCCTGGATGCAGGGTGTGGGAGGCAGCCCCCACGTTAACCCCGCAGAACCTGGACAACTCGTCCTGCGTGCCCTCTGGACAAGGAGAAAGGGATGCTGGGCTCAGAGGAGTCTGGAGGGAGGTGGCTTCCTGCTGTCCTTGATGGAAAGTGTGGGTGAGACGCTCTGAATGCCAGATACTCTGGGAGGAATAGACCGCAGCGGGCACGGCGGGAATGGTGAAGGAAAGTCACTGGGACAAAGAGGGCTGTCTCTCCCCACAAAGGGTGCAGAGGGAGGTTTTGCAGGCTCCTCTCCAGGCCACCTGTACGCCAGGGAACAATGATACCCTGCCCTGGATGAGCTGTGTCATTCTTAGCTCTCAGCCCCTTT
This sequence comes from Dasypus novemcinctus, assembly GCF_030445035.2. NCBI lineage: Eukaryota > Metazoa > Chordata > Mammalia > Cingulata > Dasypodidae > Dasypus > Dasypus novemcinctus. The sequence continues at coordinate 154,923,497 of NC_080677.1, read as the reverse complement.
CCAAAGCCTCACCCAGCTGGGGACAGAGAAGAGAGAAGGACCCTTGCAGCTCCAGGTTGTCATTGCCCTGGGTTGGGTTGGCCCAGGGCGCGACCATGATGCACCCTCCCATCTCCTAGGGGGCCACTGCTCCAGTGGGGTCGCCAAGCAGGGCGGCGAACTGAGGCAGGGTGTGTCACCGGGAGGGAAGGGGGCTACTGTCTGGAAGGCAGTGGGGAAGGGAGGTGGGCTGCCCCACGTCCCAGCCCTGGGGCTGGAGGCCAGTTGATTAACTTCCTTGCTTCCCTCTTCTGAAAAAATGGGGCTAATACCCAATGCCTTCCTTCTGGAGTTTCTTCCCAGAAAGGGACACGATTGCCTGCACAGTGTCCATCTCAGTCGCACAGTAAATGGGAGCCTTGAAAGAATACTCCCATGTTATGTGGAGCTTTATGGGTTGGAAAACACACGTCCATCCCTCCTCACATTTTATTTTCATCATCACGCTAGTAGGTAGATACCATTTCACCCACTTTATAGATGAGGAAATGGAGAGAGTAAAATAACTTGCCTCAAAAGGAATCTCAAGACCAAAGCTCAATCCATCACATCACAACTCCATTTTCCTCTTGGTTAAATCCAAAGACCACCTGTAAACCCTCTGCTTTGCAGGATCTCAGCAGCAGATGCCAGCGAGCTCATTGCCCTAGACACATCCAGCCATGGGGTCTTGGGCAGAAGCAACCACCTCTAAATCAGTATGGAAGCAAGCCGGGGGTCCCAACTCTTATTAACTCAATTGAATGCAAGCCATTGCTTCCAGGTGTAAATATGTTCCCCATGCCTGGTGGCTGCCTGTGGAAAGAGACATGTGGAATAAAAATAGTCTCCTAAGTGGCTTAAAAGCTTACAGCAGAGCAGGAGACTAGCCTTCATGGTCAGAGCACTTTTGTAGGGTGAACTGAAGACACTGGTGAACATACCTTTGGTGTCAAAGTCAAGGAGTGGAAGTCAAACGATGATGTGCCAAAGGATGTGGAAGGAGATGACCTCATGGAAAACTTGCAGGGTTGTGTTCTACAAGGAGGAAAACTCAATGCTGAATTACAGGTTTAGCCTGCTTCTGTGACTAGAAGAGAATCAAAAACCTCCCAAATCAAGTAGAATACCAAATGCCCTTGCCATTGGAACCAGTACTGCAGATCTTGCCTGGGCGCCCATGGTGATCCCCAGAGCTTTGTGTCCTCCCGACTGCTCCTCCTCTCTCTCTCCTTCCCTGTTTGACCTTGACTCTTACTCTATCTAAACATCCAAGGCCCAGCTGAGGTCAGAGGCCGCTGAATTAATCATGCACCAGGAGAGCTTGGCTGATGGTTTAGCATTTGTGGGGTGACCTAAGTCTCTGTGTTTGTTTTTCACCACTTTTCTGATTCTCCCCCTCCCCACCTCGTTGTTTATGAGAGCAAATCGCTGGGCTGAGATCAAGCAGTTCACGGTGCCAAGAAACCAGGGAGGGGGCTCAGGCAGCCCCCCAACATGCACACAGGCTCCCCTGTACCCACGGGTCCAGCAGGGCTCAGAGCTCAGGGGTGCCAAGCAACATGCAGCCCCCGGACCCCTTCGGGCCTGAGCACTCACTCAGCCTGGGCTTGGCAGGGTCTTACTTTGAACAGTGAGGGGGCTGGGCTGGGGGTGCAGGGGACCCCGCTGGTGCTCAACAGTGTGAAGAGAACAGTCACAGCAGAGCCCTGGCCTGCACCTACTGTGTGCCCGCATGGGCCCTTCAAGCCCTCTCCTGTTGATGGGCTGCGGTGAGGAAACAGGCAGGGAGGGCAGGACATATGGGCGGGCTCAGCTGGCAGAGCCTTCGTGCCATTCTCTCCCCAACCCTCTAGGACCCCTGGGACTCCCAGGGAAGGGTCATCACCCCTACTTCTGGATGAGAAAAATGAGAGAAAAGCCACTGGGGACTTGCCCAAGGTGGCAGCGTTCGTAAGTGGAGAAGCCTGAGAGGTGGAAAACATGTTCATGTACATTAAAAAGTTTACATTGTATTCATTCTGTAAGCAATGGAACTATTGGAAAGAACCCCACGGTGGCTTCTTCCTTACTCAGATTTTTCTTCATGCCTTCCCTAAAGGGAGGCCCACCTGGCTGGGTCTAGCTCCCCAAGGGAAAAAGATTCTAAGTGCTTCCCCGTCCACCTGTAACTAAGGAGACATCGCCATCCCTGGCCATATTTTCCAGATGGGGACGTGGGCGCAGAGGCCTCGCTAACCTGCCAAGTGCGCCCAGAGGCAGGTAGGAACGCTGGGGCTTGAACCCGAGACCTCTGGCCACCCAGGCTCTGCCTTTCACTTCTTTGCTCTCCCGCCTCTTTCCAAGCAGCCCCTACCTCTCCACTCACTCTTTCTGTGGGAAGAATGATTGGCATTAAATTTTACAGATGAGAAGCACTAGGCAGATGAGGGCCAATTTGAGTGCCCTACTCAGACCTGTCGCTGAGCTGGGAGCCTAAAATTTCCAGACTAATTGTCAGGAGGGAAGCTGGATCCAGGTATTTCGAATGTCAGTAGGGAAGGAATATTCCAGAGCAAATTCCCTGGGCCTGTTTCTTACATTAAAAAAAAAAAATGCTTATTCATAATCTTTATATATATATAGATAGATAGATAGATATAGATACATAGATTACATAAAACGTTACATTAAAAAATATAGGCGTTTCCCATATGCCCCACTCCCCACACCTCCATTTTTTCCACCTTAACTACTTCCTTCATTCGTGTTCTACATTCATTGCAATTGATGAACACATTTTGGAGCACTGCCACCCAGCACGGACTACAGTTTACACTGCAGTTTACACTCTCTCCCACTCTATTCTGTAGGTTATGGCAGGATATATAATGGCCTGTATCTGTCTTTGTGCTTCTTACATTTTAATGTGCCCACAGATCCCCTAAGAAGTCCACATTCGGGTGGGGCCTGGGATTCTGCATTTCTAAGGTGCTCCCCGGTGACAGGGGAGCTGCTGGCCTGGGGGCCACATTTTCCATAGCAAGGCCCTCCACCACAATTTTCCAAAGGACGCTTCCTGGGAGCCTGGGGGTCCCTGAATATGCCACAGGGGTTGCCTGGGGCGTGGTGCTCAAAGCTGAAGAGGTTTTAGAGTAAGATTTCCCTTGGAAAAGGTTTTCCCTACCTGGAAAAAAAGGTTTGAAACTCTCAGTCTTAAATATAATATCCCATACATTTGGAGATACTAAAGTGTGCGGCGAGAAATTTCTGTCCCCAAAGATAATTTTTTTTATAGACTTTGCTGACTCAGGGGAAGCAGCAGCCCAGTTTGGAGCTCTGGCCCCACGGTGACCTCCCTGCTACCTCATGGAAAATGTTGAAGGTTCTCTACTTAGAAATAATTATATTTACATAGCCTCTGTGGTCTGCGGGTAGGTCTCTCTTTCTCTCTCTCACAGATACTTGTAGGGGAAAAAAAAGGAAGACTTGCTTTGGAATTCATCAGCTCAAGCTGTTGACCTCCATTTGAAGCCAGAAGGGTTTCCTCCCCGTGTTTAAGTTTCTCCTGGGAGGGAGGGTGAGGAAGGGAGGCTGCCAACGTTGCCGGCAGACATTGTTACCCTGGGTGAAAAATCAGTCTCTGTATTCCAAGTGTGGAGCTGGAGTTCACCACCAGGCCAGAGGAAGCAAGACATTGGGCCATCCAGCTGGTAGCATCTTAGGGAACATGCAATTGAGTGTTCTCCAACCAGGTTCTGTGAGAAAAGGATTAGGTGATTAAATAAGTTAGGGAACCGCTGTGTTAAACAAATTTCCCTACTGTAGTAATTTGTGGAGTCTTTTATAAACTAATATGGTTGGTAACTCTCCAAAAGTCCACGATAGCCTGTAATGTACCCTAAACTTTGACCACAAAGCCCGCTTTTCATAGCAATACCTCAAGAAGCATTAGAAGTCTATGGGGGAAGCAGATTTGGCTCAACGGATAGGGTGTCTGCCTACCACACGGGAGGTCCAAGGTTCAAACCCAGGGCCTCCTGACCCATGTGGTGAGCTGGCACACCCGCTGATGGGTGCAAGGAGTGCTGTGCCATGCAGAGGTGTCCCCCGCGTAGGGGAGCCCCACACACAAGGAGTGCACCCGCAAGGAGAGCCACCCTGCGCAAAAAAAGTGCAGCCTGCCCAGGAATGGTGCCGCATACATGGAGAGCTGACGCAGCAAGATGATACAACAAAAATGAGATACAGATTTGGCTTCCGCTGACAAGAATACAAGTGCACACAGAAGAACACATAGTGAATGGACACAGAGAGCAGACAACTGCCGGGGAGAGGGGACAGGGAAGGGGAGAGAAATAAAAAATAAAAATCTTAAAAAAAAAAAGAAGTCTATGGAAACCAACTTTTGGGAACATCTAATTCAATTGCTAAGACTGGGAGGATCTCAGCTGTTACAGTCTGCTTTTCAAACTTTGTTTATTTATTTGGAGGTACAGGATTGAACACAAGACCTTGTTCGTGCTACGTAAGGCACGCAACCCACTGAGCTACACCTGCTCCGCTGGTCTGCTTTTCAAAATGAGACAACCAGAACTTTCCATTCTGGAATTGCAATTCCAGAAAGTCCATGGCAAAGGCTCTGAGTCAGTCCTGGGAGTTTGGGGGCAGAGCTGAGGCTAGAGGGTTACTCCAATGAGCAGGTGCTGGAAATCTTCCTCAGAGTCCTGCTGATCCAAAGCTGAGACTGGTTTTCATTTGCCTTGGTGTCTCTAGTGCCCAGTTCTTGCATGCAGAGGGCTGTCTGTAAGGGTGGGCCAAGCTGAGTGCGGTGGAATTAAGGGAAAGAGGCATGGAGGGCTGCAAGGAGGGGCTGCCCAAGCTGGGGGGTATGCAGGGAGGTCCCAGGTGACCAGAGAGAGCCCTCTGTTTCATGGGAACCGGGATCCTGGAGAAAAGAAGCAAGGGGGGTTCTGGAAAGCGTGGGCTTGCCCAGTGAATGTAGAGGGCAGCCAGCATACCTCTGGTGCTCGGTGTAGGTGGCGATCTGGCAGGGCCTGGTCTTGCTTCAGCCCCCTTCAGCTTTCCCTGTGCCTCAGTTTACTCATTTTCAAAACAAGGTAGTCTCAGACCCTTGTGGGCCCAGCTGTCAGAGTCTCCAGCACAGCCCTCCTGGATGTGTCCTGGTACACCTGGGGAAAGCAAGGGGAATCTGGTGTCATACGCAGATATTTTCATTTTTTTTCATGTCTTTGCTCATTAGAAAGACTGCGCTAATACCTCAGGCCTGTGGGTGATAGACTTGCTTAGACGGAAGCCAGAACAGGTGGCCTCGGGTGCTCCAGCTAGGCGCGGTTCATGACTTGGATACAGGTGGGAGCAGATACAGCTAAGAGCGTGAGCAGGCCAACGGCTGGCTGAAGTTAATGAAGGCCAGGGCTACGGGACCGACTCAGGCAAGTTCAGAACTCCTCTGGAAGGCTCTCTCCTGCCTGCACCATGAGGCTGGCTGGTTGGTGGGAAGGATGTGTCCATCTTGGGGTCACAGGCTCAGCACCCACCCCCACCCCAAAGCGGGGGTTAAGTTGCTCCAGGTTCCCTCCAGCCTGCGGCCAGGGGCAGGCCGAGCAGCACAGAAGCTCAGCTGGTCTTCCGACCAGCGGCAAGAGACAACTAAGCGCGCCTCCCCCGACAGGGGCACCAGCCCGGCCCCTCGCCCGAGGCGCTGCAGCTCAGCTCTCCAGTCCGAGCTGCATTTCTCCAGGTCAGCCTGGCTGTCCCTGAAATCAAAGATGCCCGCGGACGTGTGGAACAAAAGGTCTGGGGTGAAAAGACAATGCCAGGACGTGTTCAGCTTTCTGTGCATCCAACGATTTTGGGATCTGTCGTCTGTCTCTGGGTTTACTTCACCTGTGGAGATGATCTGCATTCGCACTGCTCCCGAGCACACCTTGAGAAGCTGTACTTAAAATAAAACGTGAGCGAGAACTCCTTCGGTTAACTCAAAACAGGTCTCTGGCCTCTCAATGCTGCAGTTTAATGGGACACGAGACTATGTGCCCACGCAAGCAGAGGGCTTAAATAATGTAGAACTTTCTATTTTCTGAACAGGGCTCCAAGCAGGTTTAGGCGAGAAACCCAAGGCCCTGCCCATCTATCATTGTCCCACTGGGGATAATAATAGTCTCTGGAATTTAGGGGGGGCTTCCTCTCTGCTCTAACTACATGACACTTTCAAATACCTAACCCTGTGAGGAAGACGAGGAGACCGCGGCTCAGAGACACTCAGCCACCCACCAGAGTTCCAGCAGCCAGGAAATGGCAGAGCTGGGGTTTCAAACGCTCCCCCACTGCTCTGACTCCCCAGAGGTGAGGTTCAGGACCCACAGGGGTGCTAGTCATAGACTCAAAACAAAAATAGCCAGCTCTAGGGATTGCCACAGTTCATGCTTTTCAGTATGGTCGGAGGTAACCCGAAAGCTTCTTCTAGGCCAGGGGTTCTTAATCTTTTTTTGTTCCACAGACCCCTTCTCAGAACATAGCAGCAGTTTTATGACACTCAACATCAGCATGTCTTTAAATGAAATTTTAGGAGTATTCAAAATTATATTTTACAACTTCCCCATAATTTCAATACCTGATAACACGGTTCAACATCTGTTCAAAAAGTCATTTTCGGCAAACATTTAGAGATTCAAGTTTTCCCATGGCATCATAAAACCATCTCTGCCCTCCTTACCAACTATTTTGCAGGCAGTCATCCACTGCACTGAGACTACGTTCCATCAAAATAAAAATTACACTAAATCCACTCTATGCTGTGTATTATTTAATAAATATTTCACACCCACACCAACCTGTCCCCACAAGAATAATGTGTTTTCTTTAAAATTTTCAATTCAAGCTCAAGGACTCCCTGAAATCTTTCCATGGACCCCTTAGGAGTCCATGGACCCCTGGTTAAGAACCCCTGCTCTAGACCTATATGGGAACCTAGAGTTCTAGAATAATCTAAAGATGAAACTAAAGGTCTTAGAACTGATGCATGCCTGAGAAACAAGACCTAGAATTGTAGCCATAGACCCTAAGCTGTCTGATTTAGCAGTTTCCCAGCTGCTAAAACATATACCATGCAATGGGTTGGCTTTAAAAAAACGGCAATTTATTGCTTCACGGTTTTGAGGCTTGGAGAAGTCTGCAACAAGGTGTCCTGGCGATGGCTCCTCCCAGAAGACCGTGGTGTTCTTGGGCTGGCTGCCAGGAGTCCTTGGTCCTTGGCTTTTCTGCCATATGCAATGCACATGGCAGCACCTTCCCCTTTTACTTCCTGTGGCTTGCCTTTTCTCTGCTTCTAAAGGATTCCAGCATTCAGGACAAAAGCTCAGCCTGACTCAGCAGGGCCATCCCGAAACCAAATCGACATCTTGAAGAGGTCCTACTTACAATGGGTCCACGCCCACAGAATACAGACCAAGACTAAGAATAGGTCTCAACTGGGGTACGCGAGTCAACCCACCACACCTTCCTGAGCCTTGTCCTGGCATTTGTCTCAGGAAAGAGAGGGCCAGCTCAGAGCCTTTCCACAGAAGCACCCTTGAAATCGAAGAGTTTGGGGTTTTGGTGGGAAGCTACTTTGCCTTACTGCTCCTCAGCCCTGGGTATACAGGGACGGTTCTGTATGGCCTGGCAAATGTGGAACTGTCACTGGCCTGTCATTTTAATTGGAATCTAGGAACACACCGGAAACGCTGATGTCTGCTTAGCAGCATTTCTTATTCATGTGCCTCAGCATTGAGCTTTCTGTCCACTGGGTCCCATGGAGCACTTGGCCTTTACTTCCCTAGAGAAAGTCCTGTAGACCAAGATGGCTGGGGGCCTGCCACCTGGTAAATGGCCAGAGCGAGGACCAGCTTCCGCAACTTGGAGCACTCCAGACCCAGGAGTGGGCAAGGGGTCTCACCGCATCTGCCCTCAGGGCTCAGCCTTCCAGTCCCACCTCTACCTGCACTCCCTGCCCTGCCTTCTCTTTTGGGTGGTTCACTTACCACCACCTTATGCTGGTGAGCAGCAGATTTCTCTCTTGAGCTAGTGCTTTTCCTCTAAACTCCTGACCTGTTGTAGACACAGGGTGTCTGCTGTACGTCTGCCCATCTTCATGAAGATGTTTACCCAGGTTCTCAAACTTCATGTACCCAGTCCAGTCATGCCCATCGACCTTCTCCACTGGCTCTGCTCCCCAGGCAGGGGATGCCAGCTCCGGCCTGCCCATCGCTCAGGCCAGCACCCTTGATGCCAAGCTCCATCTTTTTTTTTTTCATACCACGCACCCAGCCCATCAGTGCCTTCTCTAGGTTGTCCATTCAAAACTTGTCCAGATTCTGGCTGCTTCTTGTTCCCCACCAGCATCCAGTCCTGGCTCCCCTGATTCCTTGCCAGGGTGACTCCTAGGTGTCCATCCAGTGGCCAGAGGGAGCCTTTCAGAAGTAAGTCCCGTTGCGGCCATCAGCTGTTGCTCTCCTACTCCCTTGCCCCCTCTTGCTCATGTCATCGGCCGCCTGATTCCTGCTGTACCCAAGGAAGCAGCACACCCCTGGACAGGGGCCCGTCCCCTGCTGTCCCCTCCGCTGGGAATCTGACTCCCCAGGGACCTCAACGGCTTGCTCCCTTGCCTCCAAATTTTTTGTTCTAATGCCTCCTTCTCAGTGTGGCCTCTGTTAAAATGACCCCAGGGGTCCCTGTCTTTTCCTGCCCCCCTTTCCCCTCTTGTCTTGGCTATGTGCTTTCTTCTTTTTGCCCACCGTCTGGGTCTCTCCTCTGGAACGCTGCAGCTGCGGGAGCAGGGAGATTTGTTCATCCTGCTCACTGCAGTCTCGCACGCAGCACCTGTTGCCTGACACCCAGTAGGCACCGATAAAGATTTGTTCTGTCAAAGCCCTGCCTGTGCCCCCAGGGCCAGACGAGGGTTGGCGAGAGCACAAGATGGCACTTTATAAACCTTAGGGGGCTCTCCAGATGGCAGGGACTGCCGAGACAGGGAGCAGCCCTTAAACTGAAGATCTTCCGTTCCTGGCCCCCAGGTGTGCCCCCACGTGTGCCCCCGGCCCCAGGTGGCTCACAGCCTTCTGTGGTCCCAGCTTTCCAGGTCTCAGCCGGGAGAGCCGCACTGGGGCGTGGGAGCTTCGCCTCTTCTCATGGGACCTTGGAAGCCCCCCAGAGGCAGGTGCCCTCCTGAGTGGGGGGGCGCTGCCCCCCGCAGTCAGGTCAGTTGGCAATGTGCTGATGGCAGACGGACGGGGAGCCATGGGGCACTAGGTGCGGACTGGCAGACAGGCAGACGGACAGACACCCCAGGCCAGAGCGCGGGGGGTCGTTCTCTTCTCCCTGAAGCCCCCCGCCCCAGGCTGGGCTCTCCTTGAGGGCAGGGACCGGGCCTGGCCGTCCTCTCAGCCAGTGGGTGGCCCTGCTGTGGTCGCACTTTCTCAGCATGAGCGAAATCTCTGCAGGGTGAGCCGGGGAGGCTGGGGCTGCCCTGAGGGCCCCCCCGAGGCCTCCTGCTGGCTTTGCGGGAAGGCAGCTCATCTGCTGCCAAGGTGCCCCAGAGGTGCCTCCCTTTCCAGCCGCCCTGGGGAACCAGCAAAACAGCGGCGCCCCGCCCGAAAGAAGGCACTGAATGGCTGGGTGCTTTGCCCTGCAAACCATTTGCTTGCAGGGAACCCTGCAGCGCCAGGTTTCTCTGTGGTCTCTCCTCTCCCTTCCAGGAAACACCTTGCCCTCGGCGGCCTGCCTGCCTCGCTCCCTTTCCTGCTGCTTCATAGCTCCGAGGGGGGCAGGAATCAAATTCCGAGGCCTGCAGCCTGGGACACTTTTCCACCAGGGCCGCTTGGGGCCCTGGCTGGGGCCCCAAACCCTCAGCCCTGGTTTTCTGTAAACTAGGGCCCACAGGCTCTGCCCAGCCCCCCTCTGAAGCCCCTTCCTTTCTTCCTCTCTGACTTCTTTTCCTCCCACTTCCCAGATCTTTCCCCCAAAGGGGAGACCAATGTGCAAGGAACGTTCTCCCAGCTTGGTATTCCAGAGACCTCCAAGCCACGTGGATGGCTCCTCTTTGCGTGAGAGCTGGAAAGCCCCAGCTCTCTGGAATAGCAGTTCAGTGGGAAAATCCTGCTCTGGAAGCATCACAGGCGGTCCGACTGGCAACCTCCCGTCTTTCCAGGGCTGCATCATTTTCTGTGTCTCTTATGTTTGCTACACCTCTTCCCTGCCAGGGACACAGACAGTAAATTGTCAGCTCTAAGCATGTAATCTCCTAACCAGAAGGCTCCAACATCTGTTGGCCAGTTGTTGCATGGTTGGGTCATTAAGATGGTTTCTAATTTTACTCTCTGAATTTAGCATAAAAAGTTTTAATGAGTATATGTAATTCATAGTTTCCAACTTCACAGAGTCCTGAAGGAAAAACCAATGCTTTTACAATCCACGTCACCGAAGTAGACGGTTTTATTTTTGAATCCCATTTCCTCCCCACTCCTCTTATGCAAATGCATTATAAAACAGACCAATTGGATAGTATCTCCCTTTAAAAAAAACAACACTCATTCAAATATTTGTCTAGGTTTTTGTTAAAACACCCCCCTTGCAATTGTGCTCATAGGAGATGTCAGATGTGCTCATTATTCATTTTGATTAGATCCGTCTTGTGAGTCCCCATTCATCCATCTATAAAAACAAACTGAAAATTGATCTGGACACGACGACCAGTGAGTCACACTGGGAGAATTTGGTTTTAAAAATTACTTTTGCTCTCATGTTTTACCAAAATGAGATGGATTTAGTAATGGTTTGTTCCTGCCAACTTAGTTCACTCTTCCCATTTTCTTCTTTTCTGGGCTTGCCTCAATCTGCAGCCTAGAAAGTGATTGCAGTTGATTAAATTCAATTTGGGGTCAACCTGTGTATTCGGAGGTTCACCTCGTTAATACATTTGGGATACTTTTTAGCAACAAACTCTAACATGCCAAGAACAACTGTTCAATCCAATAGCAGATGTGATTGATCAAGATGAACAATTACTCACTATAGCTGTGTTTGTCATGAACCAAATCCTGAAGAATTTCGAAAGAAATCCCTATATTTATGTGTGCCTCTTGTTGGGAGATCTACTCTACTGAAAAGTGTCGGGCCCAAGACTAACTTTGTCAGTGTGGCCTATTATTACCTCCTGCTGAAAGATCTACAGATGGTTTACACGCACATTTCTCTTTCTGGCAAGTGCATTTTACTCGCCCTACTCCCGTAGAATAGTGAGGGTGATGCCAAGGATGAATTAGGAGTTGAACAAGCAAATTCCTTTTGTTTGTGACAAGAGATTCAAGGGCGAGCTCCGGTGGGATTCGTCCAAGTTCAGGCAGGTTCAGGAAACAGGAACACCACCTCAGCATTTTGCCTGATGAGCTACATCTTGAATGTGTGACCAGAGATAAGGTGTGGTTGATGAACTTGACCCAAGTCAAGATAAGGCTGCTCCTTTCATTTGTAGCTATGTATTAAGCACTGTTTTATACCAGATACTCTAGGCCCTGAGTGCAAGTCTCACTTTCTGGGTGCTTACATTGTAGTGTGGAGAGAAAAATGATAAGCAAATAAATTACACAACCAGGGCTGAGAAATGATTCTACCACAAAGCTAATACAAAGCTTTCTGTATTCTTTTGGGGGTCCTAGGTATGCGCTATTATTCAGAATTCCTAGGTAAATTTGCCCATTGTGTTAGTCAGCCAAAGGAGTGCTGATGCAAAGTACCAGAAATCTGTTGGCTTTTATAAAGAGTATTTACAGGGTAGAAGCTTACAGTCATGGGACCATAAAGTGTTAAGTTACTTCTCTCACCAATGGCTGGTGCCACATGTTGGGGCAAGATGGCCGCCAACATCTGCAAGAGCTCAGGCTTCCTCTTTCCTCTGAAGGCTCTGTGGTCCCAGCTTCCTCCAATATCATCTGTAGGCTAGGATAAGCCTTGCCTCTCTCCCGAGGCTTGTTCCTCTCTGGGCTTAGCTGCTCTGTTCTCTCCACAAGGTCAGGTATAGACTATCAGGCTCTCTGGCTTTGTCTCTCTCCTCAAGTCTCAATTCTCTCTGGACTCAGCTGCTCTCCTTTCTCTACAAGGTCAGCTATAAACTCTCAGGCAAATAGCTCATCTCTCTTCCCGGGGCCTCTGCCATGTCTAATGGAAACTTCTTTCTTTCCTCACACATCTGCTTCTCTGTGTGTTTACTTCCTGGGCCCCAGGCTCAAAACTCCAACCCTCTTTCTCTAGTGGTACGATTTTTTCTGTGGATCTCCACCCACCAAGGGGGCAGGGACTCAACAACCTACTGACATGGCCCAGTCGAAGCCTTACTCATTATTAAATCAAGTAAAAGTCAAACCTCTGAATCTAATATAATCTAATATGCCCAGAAGATCAGACCAGCTTACAAACATAATCAGTACTTGTTTTTGGAATTCATCAATAATATCAAACTGCCACACCCATAAGATGTATTTTTTAGGGGATGGCCTGGAGAAGGAGTGGTGGCTATCACAAAGGCATTGGGAAAATGGGGAGGAATCTAGAGATTTCTAGAGACCAAGGATTTCATTCTGAGGTGAAGAAACTGAGGCCCACAGAACTGATGGACCTGACAGAGGGGTCCAAAATTCCCTAAAGAAGATGAAGGGAGAGAAGACTCAGGATGGGGTCCTGGGGAAGGAGGAAGGGGGCATCAGAGGAGAGGTGAGGGAAAAGGGAGGAGCAGATGGAGATGGGATTGCTGAAGAGAGGGGAAGAGAAATGAGTGTCAGTTCCAGGAAACCTGCATCTGCCCAGTTAGCTTGAAGGCAGGAGCTGGATCCTGTTCTCCTTAGCCGATGGACAGAGCCTCCCTTCTCTGGGTAAAATTTCAAGGGACTTTGGTTATTTCAGGTCGTTCCCCTTGGCAAGCCCTTCCCTTTGTCTCCACCCTGTAGCCACACAGGTTTCCTCAGGAAGAGCTGCATGTCAGAAGGAGCATAAATAACCCAGGAGTTGCTATGTTGTGTATTTCGGGGGAATCCAACAGTATATATCCACAGAGCTCAAACAAAACCAGGCTGCACATAAATTATCCAATGCCCTACCTACTGAAATTCATAAAGCTGCATCCTTAGAACAGTTTGCATTTTTAATGGAAGACATTTTATACCCTGTGGTCAGCTGAGCCTGCTCTGGAGTTCTGGTCACCTCCTCTGGGAGCTGGACCTGACATTGGCACCCACAGTGCCCTACTTCCCACTACGCTGCAGGATCTCACCGCACCTTGGCTTCCTACGCTCACCACTCCACGGCCTGCCCAGCTTGGGCAGCAGGGCTCCCAGGAGCAGGACTGGGTGGGCAGTGGGATGAGAAGGAAGCTGCTTTGTCCTCACACTGGGACAGTCCTGGGACGAATCATATGCAGTGGCTTGTTTATAACTCCCTCCCCCTGAAACCAGAGACTAGGACCTTCTTCACTCTGGACACCCACCCACCTTGACTTCTTCAAGGGTAGCTTTAATGTTGGCTGAGGGGTGAGGGGTAGGTTCAGAGAGGAAAGAAAAAGAGCAAAGAAAAGGGAGGCTCTCTGACCCCAGGTGACCCCCAGACACCTCAGACTCATCAGGTCAAAGTCAACCTCATCAAGTCTCATGCCTCCAGGATAACTCCCCTCTGATAATGATGTCACCATCCACACAGCTCCCCAAGGCTGGACATTTGGGGGTTGTCTTGGTTGGTCAGGCTGCTATGACAGATACTACCGAAGGGCTGGCTTCAGCAACAGGCACTGATTGGCTCACAGCTTTGATGCTAGGAGAAGTTCAAAACCAAGGTGTCATGTTAGGGAGAAGGTGATGCTTTCTCCTAAAGTCTGCGTCTTTCTGGGGCTGGCTGGGGGGTCCTGGACTTGCCTCCCTGCCTGGCATCACATGGTGATGTCCTCTCCTTTCTCTCCTGGGTTTGTTGACTTCTGGCCCCTCCATGTGGCTTTCACTCGGTGTGTCTGAATTTCTTCTGCTGATAATGGCAGTAATCTGGATTAAGACCCTACCTTGGGGAGCAGATGTGGCTCAAGCAGATGTGGCTCAAGCTGTTGAGCACCTGCTTCCCACATGGGAGGTCCTGGGTTTGGTTCCCGGTGCCTCCTAAAACAAATAAACAAAGAAAAAACCCTCAACAAACAAACCAAAACCAACTCAGGTACCAGGAACTGAACTCAGGACTTTTGCACACAGGAAGCAGGCGCTCAATCACTTGAGCTGCATCTGCTCCTGTAGCAGTTTGATATGGTTATGAATTCCAAAAACAGATATTGGAGTACGTTTGTAATCTGATCTGCACCTGGTGGGTGGGGACTCACAGATAAAAGGCATGGCAAAGGACTGAGTTGAGGGTTTTTAATGTTAGGGTTTTGATGTTGGAGTTTGATGCTGAAGCCTTAAGTTGGCGCCCCAGGAAGTATGCTCACAGAGAAAAGCGAAGCAAGCCCTGAGAAGAGAGGAACGCTGAGCCCAGGAAGAAGCAAGCCCTGGGAAGGAAGGAAACTTGAACCCAGAGAGAAGCAAGACCCTGGAAGGGAGGAACCCAGGAAGCCTGAACCCTCACAGCTGTCAGCAGCCATCTTGCTCCAACACGTGAAAATAGACTGTGATGAGGGAAATAACTTCTATGCTTATGGCTGGTATCTGTAAGCTCCTACCCCAAATAAATACTGTTTATATAAACCAACCCATTTCTGGTATTTTGAATCAGCACCCTTTGGCTAATACAGCCCCCCTTTTCTATTTTAAGTTACGACATAGGATTATGGGTCCGAGGCATCCCCCGAGCACATCCCATGGGTGAGAGAGAAGCGCCGTGTGTGTGCACTGTGCGAGTGTACGCGAGTGCCTAACTGGGCCGAGTGGAGAGCAGGTGGATGGGAGGCAGCAGTCCCCTAGGCAGACCTGCAGGCTGCCTACGCCCCCTGATTCCACGCTGACTGAGCCGAGCCCTAAAACCCAGCTACGGCCCCAGCAGGCCGGAGCCCTGGGCGCGCTTGGCAGAAGCAGGAGACCAACTTGAGAGCGCAGCGGGACGTACTGGCCAGCTGGCCAGCGGCGCAAGAGGCAAGCAGGGCGCCTCTTGGAAGGAGGCTCATTCAGGGGCTGGGCAGCCGGGTGGCCCTGGGGAGTCACTTGGGAGCTCAGGGACCCGGATGGGATAACGCCCGGCGGGGCCCGGAGGATGTGGACTGTGTGAAGTGGCGGTCAGAGCCCGCGTGGCTCTGCTTTCTTAGTCGTGACATCTCCTAGCCCCCCTCCCCCAGGGTGCCAGTACCAACTCTGCCCTGGGGGTGGCACCAGCTCGGCAGCAGCCCCCTCCCCAAGGCCTCTGGCCTCAAGTCGGGGTGCAGGGAAAGATGCCCAAGGCCCTGCTGGCCTTTGCCAATGCAGGATAAATATTTCTGCCAGAGAGGAAGGGCTTCTGGCTGATAACCTTTGGAAGAGCTGGACCTGGAGCTGGACTCTGAGGACCTCCTCCCAGTTCCCCCCGGGGTGGAGCCTTTCTTCAACAGGCAGAGCCGGTCATTGCAGCCAAGGTCACTGCCAGAGCCTGAGAGAAGCCCAGGGCGTGCTCAGGACAACTGCCACTGCTCCCACTCCCCACACGTGGAGAAGGAGTCCCTGGTGCTCTTGGTTTGCCAGGTGAAATGCCTTCCTTAGAAACTCTTCTCTAGCTCCAAGGAGGTGAGAGGAGGTCTGAGGACGGCGTTGTTGGAATGGACAGCTGGTCGTCCAGCCTGCCTGCCTTCAGGGAGCCACCGCCTCCATTCTAGAACAGTCCTGCTCTGTTTGGGCAGGGCTCACTCTACTCATTTCCCACTGCACCCCCCACCCCAGACCGAGGGCAGGCATGTGACCTAGGCTTGGGCAGGGGCCAGCCCACGGCCAGGAGCTGCATGGACGTCTGCTGGCCAACTGGGAAGTCCTCTCCCCTCTGCGATCGTGAGCCGCCAGGCCGGGGCAGGCCTGGGGCCGCAGCGTCCACCTCGTCGGTCCATGCAGAGAGGAGGGAGAATGGATCACTGACAGTTGGAGATTATTTGTGAATCCCAAAAAGAGAAGGATTATGTTTTTAAATAACCTATTCTTCTGGGTGGGACACCCTTTGATTGTATTAGATTTACGGAGAAGTCTTTGATTAATTACCTGTCATGATTAGGGCTTTGATGCGACCACGTCAGCAAGGCATGACTCAGGTTGAGTCCCTGTCCTGAGATAAATGGATACTCACTCAAGAAGA